>NC_090446.1:429290425-429930725 GCF_031143425.1 Pleurodeles waltl | reverse complement strand
CACCAGACAGACTGTTCCACGCTACCCACTGGCATCACCTGCCCCAGCAGTCAGGGTTTGGCAACCCAAAACTCACTAGTGCCAGCAAGATTGAGCATAAACACTCTGGACAGTATCAGCAAATTTTAACTTTGGTTAATTTTGATAGACTATCACTTAGATCCATGCAATTCAAAAGCTTTAGGTCATTGAGAATGTTTGACACCCTCTAGCGGCACATGGGCAGTCAAACAGGGCGCCTGATGATAGCTCCAATTTTGATGGAAAGTAAGCACAGGAAATCATGCCAGCACAATCTGAAACAGCAATTGGAGTTTGTAAGGCAGGATCTCTTGCGGACCCGTGTCATCCAAGAGCGATGGCCAGAGTTATGGAATTACTGAATCCTATGATCAGTGTTTTGTTGAACACCTATTTGGCCCAGCGATGGTGCCATTTCTCTGGCAACAGACAAAGATCATGCCTTTGCTAAAAAAAAAAACTGTCACTACGGATATAGTAACCAATTTCCACCCCATTTCCTTATTGCTGACATTGGCCACGATGTTGGAAAAGCTGGTGAATGAACAGTTGTCTGAGTACTTTTAAATGCAGAACTTTTACTCCCCTCACAATCTGGGTTTAGGCCAAGCTTTTGTATAGAATCAGCTCGGCTGCATATCAGAGCATTTAAAGATGACATTAGGGTGAATGCCATTAGACAGTCTCCCATCCCCTTCTGTAGCAGAGATGGATATTTGTGGTCAAGCTCTAAAATTGGAGCAATCCTTCCTCAGTTATATATATATATTAATTGGTGGCAATGTCACATTTCTCATCAGAAAATGAACTTTAGTATGCACCCCCCCCCCGCCCACACACACACATCCACGGCTCATCATTAAGCCCTACACTATTTATATGGCACCTTTAGCCACCTTGATTGAAACTTTTAGAATCAAAATTTGCAATGTCAACTTTATTGTTGAGCTAATAAAAACCATAATAGTCTATAGGTACAGCCTATTATAAATGGGGCCTTTAAAAAAAGTTACTTTGCTGTTGACCAGTTTAAAAAAAAAAAGAAAAAAAAAAAAAACTGATATAATTCGAAACTAGTTGAATTAAAATTCAGTTATACTGCTGCTACATAAGGTGACCAGTCTCTTAGGTGTTGCGTGCAGAGGTGGTCACCCTTGTGCCCTACAGTTTATGATCGCTAGAGGGTTCCATCGCAGGTGTGTGGCCACCAGATAGGACTTAAACAGTGTCTAAAGTTCTACATGCAGAGGTCCACCCTTATATCAAACGGATTGGTTGTTTCGATGGTTCTTGGGGAAGTAGTCTTATGAGTTCTTGGCTGTAATTGATAGAGTTTTAGTTCTTTATATGAGGTCGCAGGAGACCAGAGTTCCTTAACATATTTGGTGCATCTTGCCAGATATGTAAATTTGGGAGAAGCAGAGTGAGAAATCCACCTGGCAAGTGCAACCCCCCTTTGCTTGGAAAATGGGTTTCAGTAGGGTCCTCCTTGTGGTATCTAGGGAGGGGCAGCAGCACAGAAGTTGAAGCCATGATTTGCGTTTGAAGATGTGCAGTCTGCAAGCCCCTGCATAGCTTGAGGTAGCCCAAGCTGGGTTGAAATCTATTATAGGCAGCCTCAGCAGTCTCATGCGCAGGATGTCACTGCGCACACAGCTGTTACTTGGATCAGCAAGGTAGGGTTGAGGTCTCCCTTCCAAATACGAAGTATTCAGAGGGAGCAAGATGTCTGAGGTGTTTGAATAAGGAATGTCTTGCTGATAGGAAATTCCATGCAGCTGCCCGTTTTTAACTTTTTCCAGGTCAAAAAAGGAATTGAGTTCATAGTAAATGCTGAGTCCTTGACCTGAAACGTTGCTAGGGCCTTCTGGAGTTACTCGGACCATGGGTTCCCAGGGTTTTCAAAGGTTCCCTTCATGGAAGCCTTTAGTGAATTCTCAGACGCCTTCAGTACCTGGAGATAGTATTGCAAAGTCAGTTTTGAAGGTTAGCTCTTGATTAGTCAGGCCGAATTCTAGACTAATTTGTGATCTACGCAGGAAGCTGGGTAAGGAAAATATTATTTTATGGCCTGAGGACTGCAAACTCCAGGTAGATGCACAGGCACTGGGAAAGACCAAATGCCAAACGAAGATCAGCCTTCATGACTAAGCATTGGAGCAGCGGATGGACTTTTTAGTTTTGAGTTGAGATGGGCGAGACCTATATAATCGCTGCTGCTTTCTTCTTTAGGGAGACTAAATGGGCTAGGAATTTGGCAGTGTCTGAACCAGACAGCCAGGTACTTGTATTTTGATCCAGATTTAATTGCCATTAGACCCAAACGCCAGAAAGGAAAATTCTTGTTCCTTTGTTGCCCGAAGATTAACACTTTTTTCTTATTCTGGTTTAGCGTTAGATTATTTTTAACATTGTATACATGAAGGCTGCTCAGAGCTTGCTGCATTCCAATTCAGGTGCAATCCATTATATCGTCTGTGTATTGGAGGATGTGCATAGACTAATTACCTAAACGAGGGAGGGCCAGGCTGCTGTTCGGCAATGCGTTGCCCAGGTCTGCAGTGTACAGATTAAATAGCAGGGGGGCAAGGGTGCAGCCTTGCTTCAACCTGCCTTAGGTGGTGATTTTTGTGGTAAGTTGGTGGCCCTGTTTTTATGCGTACCCATGTGTTTGAGTAAAGCAAGACGATATGCTGATGTTATGCAGATTAATCAGTCTATGGATAGAGCGCCGGATGTTTCAGGAGCAACTTCTTAAACTGTCTATTGCAGATAAGATGGCTGCAACATAGTTATCTTAACTATAATTCTGACACGACAGATTCTGGTCTTCGGGTAGTAAACTATTTCAATATCTGATTAGTGACCAGAAGGTATGCCTATACCCATACCCCCTCCCCTGCATCCTTTACAAATCCGGGAGTGTAATTTGTCAACAAGTTGTCCTTTCGTAAGCAAATTCTGTGTCAGGACCTGAGGCTTCGATAATGCTTTCTCTTTCTTTACTGACTTAAAATAGCAGACAATCACATACAAATAAACAAAAAAAGAAACATCCCATGATGCTCTACGCAATGTCACATGGTCCAATCACCTATCGAGACCTCTGTCCATAAATCACATGACCCTCAACGTCACTCCCTCTTTCTTTGCTGCTTCGCAGCAGATAAGTGCCTCTGAATATTACTATTCTTATTGCTTATATTTATGTATTTTTATACTTGTTTGTGTGTTAAATTTAGTGTCGCGATTTAGCGTGCTTTACTTATTTGTGTAAGCGCGCTCACGCGCTGCTAGTTTTTCGGCCTTTTTGCTGATTTTTGAATGCCCAAATCCTGTGGAGTGGGAGCGGGAGCTTTCTGCGTGTGCTCCACGCAGTCTTTCTTCCCTTTTTTGTAGCCCCGTGCGCGCAACTCGTTCTCGAGCCGATTCTCTGTTTTTATTTTTATTTTATTTATTTATTTTTATTCTAAAGGATAGGCTCGTCAAGTGCTGCGCGCGTGTGTCTGGGCATTTCAATTCCACATTTTCAGTGCTCCCAGACGCCCCATTCATGAAATAAAGAATGTGGGTTGTAAAATTATTAGGCTTCTGCCTAGAGTGCCACCAGGCAGCTCCCTCCACGTTCTATAGTGGGCACATTCAGTGGTTTGCCTGTTTTGGGGGTTTTGCACTCCCCCTGTTATTTGAAGTATATTAATAGAATATTACAAGAATATTATATATTTACAAACAGATACTTCTATTATTGTCTAAATAATTTTCCCTTCTAATTTCAAAATGGCTCAGTGGAATGATCAAGACACTGAATATTACACAGAAGAATTGGGGAACCAATTAGAAGTTAATTTAGTGGAAGCCCTTGATACTAGGGTCCAACAATCTGTTAATGATGCTCTTGTGAGTGTTTAGGTCCCTTCTCAGGGCAACTCCTTGATTATGCACGCTCTCAAGGCTGGGTACAAGGCCAACCTCCTCAACCAGAAGGTAAAAAGGCAAAAGCAAAAAATTTGGAAGAGCCTAACACTGATATTAGTGGTCTGCATGCAGACGCCTTTGATAAACTTCGTAAGAAGCATAGCGGTGAACATAATTATAGTTCAAAAAAGGATGTTTCTTTTTCTCCTTCATCCTCTGATAAAGATTCCTCTTCCGAGGATTCAGACGACTCGGAAACTCCAGTTCCTAGTAAGAAAGCAAAGAAAGTCGTTTTGCCTTGTCTTGTTTTAGACTTCGATTCCACAGAAATTATGCACCCCAGAGCTTCCAATTGGGTTCCTCCTCCTGAGGTGGCCCAATATGTGCAGACACATCCGAAAACGTTTTGATAAAGAGGTTCGTTCTCGTTTGAAAGCGGAGTGTCCCAGGCCAGATTTAGATGGTAGAGTGTATGATACCCATGAAATAGACCCCACTATGGTAACATTTATGAAGAAGTTTGCCAAGGATCCTAAAAAAGGATTGGATAGATCTTGGCGTAATTGCCAAGATAAACTGTTGGGCCTTTCCGGTCCTCTGACTAAGATTCTTGAGATGGCTTACTTGGCTAAAGAATCAGGATCTCCTGTGGACACATATGTCCTTATTGGTTGGGCTGAAAGAGCTGTTTGTCAGCTAGGAAACACGAATTGCGCCATATCTTCTGAACGCAGGAAATCTATATTGATGCGCATCGACCCTAAATTGTCTGATTTAGCATCTTCTGAAGCGGGTCCTTCGGCCGAAGGTCTTCTTTTTGGGTTGTCATTTATTAAAGATCTAGCCAAGTTTTGTTCCACCTTTTCATCACTAGACAAAGCCCAGACGTCTCTTAAAGTCTTTAAACGGGGCCTTTTTGTCAGGGCCGGTCGTTACGGAGGACGCATGCCCGGCCGAGGAACATTCAACAGTCCTCAGAACTATTACCCCAGAGGCAGAGGTGGTTGGTTTGGTGAACAGGACTCCACCTTCTACCCCACTCGCCCTAGAGGAGTGCGCCCCCGCTTTCGAAGAGTCCCTCGCAGAGGGCAGCAAGGTGCCATACAGGACACTAGTTTCGCAGGTGAGCATTATTCATTTTTCTCAAGTCACACTTGGGGGCAGAGTGGCATTGTTTTTAAAAAATTGGAGAAAGATCACCGGAGATCCTTGGATTCTCCAAACGGTCATGGGTTTTCACCTAGAGTTTCAGTACACCCAAACAGCTCAACCCTCCTCTTCAGATGTTTTTTTCCCTAGAAAATCAAGCTTTTATAGACAGAGGTCCAGGGCTTATTAGAAAAAGGCGCCGTACAGTTGTCCCTCCCTCATCCTTACGGTTTTATCAGCCCTATTTTTGTAGTAGACAAAAAAGGGGGAGGACACCATTTAGTTTTGAACTTTAAGAATTTCAATCATTGGATCCTGTACAGGCATTTCAAGATGGAGGGCATACACATGTTAAGAACTTCTATTAGAAGGGGATTGGATGGTCCGACTGGACCTAAATGATGCTTATCTGTCGATCCCAATTTTTCCTCCTCACAGGCGATTCCTACAGTTTCGGTGGAAAGGTCAGTGTCTAGAGTTTCTTGCTCTCCCGTTCAGTCTGTCATCAGCCCCTTGGTGCTTCACGAAGCTAATGAGACCTGTGATGGAATGGTTAAAAACCAAGGGTGTCCGGTTGATCATTTATCTGGATGATATTTTACTGATGGCTCAATCTCCCCAGGTCCTTCTGTCTCATTTGAACTGGACCATCAGTCTTCTGCAAGATTTAGGTTTCCTTATCAATGTGCAGAAGTCATTGTTGAATCCGACCCAGGTGATAGACTTCCTGGGTTTTTGGATAGACTCAGTCATATGTCAGCTTCTTCTGCCCTCTCAGAAAATTTGCAACATCAAGAGAATTGAGGTCACTTCTGACGAAGTCGACGGTTTCTCTAAGAAACATAGCCAGGGTAGTGGGATTGTTCGCCTCATCCATTCAGGCGATCTTTCCAGCTCCCTTACATTACAGAGCTCTACAGAGACTCAAGATCAGACATCTACAACAGGGTCTGAGTTACTCAGAACAGATCCCATTGACTGTTGAGGTAAGATCAGAGATTCAATGGTGGCTCCAGCATATGGAAGCCTGGAATGGCAGAGCGATCTTCGGGTCTCACCCAGAGGTGGTGATCAAATCCGATGCCAGCCGTTGGGGTTGGGGAGCAAGTTGCAACTCTCTAGTGACAGGAGGCAGATGGTCAGAATGGGAACAAACCTTACAAGTCAATTGCCTGGAACTTCTTGCGGGTTCCTTTGACATAAAGAGTCTCTCCCCTCAGAAGACAGATTGTTGCATACTTTTGCGGATGGACAATGTCTCAGCAGTGAGGTATGTCAACAAATTGGGGGGACGAAATCCAGAATTTTGGCAGAGATTGCCAAGGATTTTTGGTATTATTTTCTGACAACGATTAGTGGTTATAGCGGAATATCTGCCGGGGGACCAGAACATTGTAGCGGACTGGAATTCCAGATACCTGACAGATTCCAGCGACTGGAAACTGGATCCAATGATTTTCTCTCAGATAACCAAAGAATGGGGCAGTTGCGATGTAGACCTGTTTGCATCCCGCCTCAATTTTCAGATTTCCAAATTTTTCAGTTGGCGCCCAGATCCTTGTGCAATGAAGATGGATGCATTTCTCCAAGACTGGTCTCAGATTAGGGGTTATGCTTTTCCGCCATTTCTGATGATTGCCAGGGTGTTGTCTCAGGTTCGGAGACAGAAGACAGAGCTTGTTCTGGTGACACCCTTCTGGAGAGCACAGCCTTGGTTCCCCTGTAGTTCTGCATTTAGCTTGTGCCTCTCCTCTTCTCATCCATCCTCGTCGGAATCTTCTTCTGAATCCGGAGGGCCTTCAACATCCAATGATCTCGTCAGGGAAGCTGACTCTGTTGGCTTCGTTGATTTCAGGTCAAGATGGAGTTCCTCAGGCCTTTCGCAACAAGCTGAGGACTTCATTAAACAGGCCTGGGCCGGTAGTACCCATAAAAGGTATGGCTCAGCCTGGCGCAGATGGAATAGTTGGTGTGATGGAAGAGGTGCCAATCCGGTGGAAGCACATATTGAGTTGATCATTAACTTCCTAGCAGAATTAGCTAGTTCTGGTTTAGCATATCGGACGATCAATAATTTTAGATCAGCTATTTCAGCGGGACATATACCTTTAGAAGGTAAACCTGTGGGAGAACATCCTCTAATTTGTAAATTGCTGAGGGGCATTCGTCTATCTAAACCGCCTCAAGCAAAATATTCAGTTTTATGGGATGTTAATGTTATTTTAAAATTCTTAGATTCTAAGCCTGCCAATAGGGATTTATCTCGCAAGCAGCTTCCAGCAAAATTGACCATGCTTTTATGTCTCATTTCTTGTAAAAGTGTCGGTTGTCAGAGCGTTAGACTTATCTGGTAGGGTATAGTCTCCAGATGGGATTACCTTTACGATAACAAGAAAGACTAAAACGAATTACAGGTCAGTATCATATCCAAGGTATCCTGCCAATTCTAAGCTATGTGTAGTTCATTGCTAAAAGGAATATGAAGCTGTTACAGAAGGGTTTAGACATGATGTTAAAGGTCAAGTGTTAATTTCCTTGCAAAAGCCTTTTAAACCAGTTACATCAGCTACCTTAGCTAGATGGATGAGACGGTTAATGAATGAAGAGGGTATAGATACCAATCTTTTTGGAGTTCATTCTGCTAGAGGAGCTATGGCCTCAAAATCTTACCCTCTGGGTTCCCGCATGGAAGACATTATGAGGGCTGCAGATTGGTCTTCAGAAAATACTTTTCGTAAATTTTATCACAAGCCTGTGTTGGATGTAGCATCTGTAGTAATGGAGCAGCTTTAAACTAGCACAATTGGAGCCTCCGGTCCTGACATAGAATAAAAAAAATTCTAGCTTATGCGTCAAGAATTTTCAGTTCTATTAAGGACACGGAGGCGAGGATTATCCCACCCATAAGAACAATTATTATTGAAAAAAAAATCTTTAACTGTTGAGATTGATGATTATTATTTTCCCACCCAATTTAATGTCAGTTATATGAATATTAATTTTATTGAAGTTTATTCAATGTACTTTGAATATTACCTACCTGTTTTATTATTTATAGGTTCTGGTCAAAAGAATACCTGAATTTCACGACTTCATGTAAAGATTAGTGCGTATGCTTTTTGCTGGGACTGTTTTCTCTTTGAGTTGGAGTCTTCAAGTTCGTTATCTTGTGGAAGTGGATCTTCCCGATTCCTGGTTTACAAGTTTGATGTAAGAAGATTCGATTTCAATTTGAACTATATCTGCCTTGACCAAAGAAAGAGGAAGTGATGTCAAGGGTCATGTGATTTATGGACAGAGGTCTCGATAGGTGATTGGACCATGTGACATTGCGTAGAGCATCATGGGATGTTTAGTTTTTTGTTTATTTGTATGTGATTGGCTGCTATTTTAAGTCAGTAAAGAAAGAGAAAGCATAATCCTCGCCTCAGTTTCCTTAATAGAATTGAAAAATCTTGACGCGTAAACTAGAAAAAAAAAAATTCTCAGCACGACCGGAACATGTTTCTCTAAATTGCGTAAAAGATGGTACATCATGACATGATCACCTTGCGAAACTTCCTAGGTGACCAACTAACTATTGTCATCTCAGATATCCCTTCTAGCTTACCGTGCACTAGCACATTCATTTTTTCGTTCATTGATTCACACTACTGTGGTGTGCATTCTATTCCAAATCTGCTGGTTTGAATACTGATTTGAGCTAGTTTGTCGCTGCTGAGGACAGCCAATATTCTGCTACACAGCGCCTGTAGCAGGTAATTGAAATGATGGATTGTTAATATGCCGGGAGCCTCGTGCTCTCCGGGAGTGGGAGGGGGTGCGTTGGTGGGCTCGCTGACCAACGTTAGGCGTGGACTGCTTTTGGTGCGCCTGCCTCCCTCCGATCAGTTATGGCATTTGAAATCACCGTGATAGAAGTAAGACGCAACCTTATGAATTGAAGTGGATGACGTACTTGCTGCAAATAAGTGCGTTTATCGTACATCTTCCTCTTGTTCAATATGCTCACTACTTGTAAAGTTTGTCAGCAAAGCTTTTGTTTGGAAATTTACGAGGCTCGTAGTTAACTTCGCTAATGGGGCTTGGCCGCTGAGTAAGAGCAAGTAACACATCGTGATGTAATTCTGCCGCATTAAAGATTGGGATTAAGACTGGTGGGACTAAATCTATTATGGACATCACTGTTAAAAAAATTCAAATGTTAGCGACTATGTTTCCACCCCTCAATCATGTATCTTGCCCCGGTTGTAAATTATGTTCTAGACTATTACATTCAGAAGTGCTAATATGAAAAATCAGCCTGAATATGCGCTTTCTGCTACTCGGTCACTCGAAGCGTCAAACGTGCCATTAAAATGTCACTAACACCGTGAAAAGGCGGAAAGCGTCACACAACTCTTACCAGGTATGCACGTAACTAACCACCAGACCTAAAAGGAAGTTTCCTCATAAATCATAAACTACAACTCCCAGAGCCCTTCAGAACCACCACCAATGAAAAACAGACCCAAATGACCAATGGGGCTTCATATCTGCAGGAAAAAAAGCAAATACGCTAAATCGTCAACATTCAGACCACAACCCTGGGTGACCAGTGAGGGAATGTTTAACTAACACAAACTCGGAGCTTACCAATAGCAAACAAGAACAGCGTAGTTGACAGAAGCAGTCGCCAATGAACGTTAAGGATTTCGAGAGCGGGACCTGGTACAGGGCAACAAATGACGGAGCCTGGGATTATGGCGGAGCAAGCGAGATCAGAACGTCCTCCTAGAAATAGTGTGGAGCGGGACTTGCTAGAGAAGGTAGGTTTAATGATGGCGTAAGGTTACTAATGTCGGGACTCGAGGTGTGGTCTGACGGAGAGCTCTGGACAGAGGTCTGGTAAAATAAATAACGCAGTAATATTAGGAGTGGGATCCTGGTAAGGATCTTGGGACGAGTGGTAGAGGGCATTAGGAGGTTGTGGTGGGAAGTCGGTAGGCTTCGGTATTATGAAGGTCGAAGACGTTTCGTTTTTGGAAAGGTCGTGGGGAGCGGGTGGACAAGCTGACGGGGAAGCCGGTGGCACAGACCTGGGATACTGTGAATCCGGTTTGGAGCTCTGCGTATATTTTGGACGAGGTTGTGGGAAGCAGGCTGAAGGTTATGGTGGGACGGGGGTATAGTTAACGGTTCTTGGCAGGAGCGTTCACGCGAGGAGCGGAGCCTGTGGTGTGATGGGCATGGTCTTAGGTCTCTAGTATGAGTCGAGGCAGATCGGCCTTTGCTCTTCCCATACGGAGATATTACCCCTGCCCTCCGTTTTGTTATTCTCAGGTTAAAAACGTATTTATGGCAGCAATTAATCCCGTTATTAAGTTACAAATATGTATTGTGGGAAGTTTTTGATTAGTCAAAGTACATGTGCAGACCTGGCATTCCTAAATACACTGCGCACAACGGAAACCCGAGACAGCATATAAAATCGCAATTTACAATAAGCTGTTCTACTGAGTGCCTGTTTCGCTGATGGGATGATAAAAGCACAACTGGGTGCATGCACCTTAACGTCAAACTGTTTCCCAGTTCTTCCGCTCCAGTGCTCCCAATCAGGATCGAGTTCGTACAAAAGAAGTGAATGAGTCGTTTTCTGTGACTTTACACAATTGCAGACTGGCCGTACTGGAGAGTCTGCCTTTCTGTGGCAGGGAGGTTCGCCAGACAGAGTCGTATTTAAAGTTGCATGCAGGTGAGTTTATTCTTACAAAAGGGATCCACGAACTAAAATTCGTAACCTCAGAATTATTCATGCGATCGGAATCTAAATTACCAGATTTCAAAGACCCATCACTTGCAAATTCTTGTAAATCCGTCGACAACATTGACCCCTCATTATGTTTTAAATGAGACGTGCTCCTGAAAATCTTGAGTTGCTCCAATTTAATAGGAATTACACAACTTCTGCTCCACCAACCTTGTCCATCTAATAATACAGAAGCTCTGGTTACTTTGAGAACTTTGGATGGAAAATGAAATTTAGATTCTCCTTTTCTTACCCTAAAAGGTTTTTTAAGTAAGACCCAATCATTGACCTTTAAATCAACTGTTTTCGTGGGAAACCTGTGATCAAAATTACATTGCTGCTTAAGTTGTTTATCAAAAACAGTACATCTCATGGTGTCTTTAACCAACAACTGCGATTTTTTTTTTTTTTTTTTTTTTTTTTTTTTTTTTTTTTTGTCAACATCATTCAAAACATGAAACATCCATCTTGGTACAAGTTTGGTTCTGGGATCCCTTCCCCTTAGTAACTTGAATGGAGAACAACCTGTAGTTGAATGAGGAGTAGATAGATATGCACAAATTTTCTCTGGCAGAAATTCTGCAACATCAACATTCAATGCTAAAGCAGTCTGAATTCCTTCTTTAAGAATCAGATTGACCCTTTCTACTAATCCATTCGCTGCTGGATTTTGTAGTGCCACTCTGATATGTTTGATATCATGTAGAGTCAAGAAATCTGAAAAGTTTTTAGACAAAATGTGAACCATTATCAGTAACAATTGTATTGACAGGCCCTTCTGATCTAAATAATTTGCTCAAAAAACTGATAACCACATCAGAATCAGTTTCAGAAGTAAAGGAATAATAAACCCATTTTGAAAAATAATCCACCAACACCACAAGATATTTCATGTGCCTTGGTAACAAATGAAATGGCCCCGTAAAATCCAATGCGACTTTATCCCAAGGGTTCTCTGGCAAAGGAACAGGATATAAAGGCTTAGGGACAGTCCTCCAATGTTTATCTGAAACAATACACCCGGGGCACCTGTTGATAAAAGAAACTACTTGCTTATCTAAGCTAGGCCACCAATATGACATTTTAAGTTTTCTGGATGTAGCTGAAATACCCAAGTGACCTTCATGGGCTAGTTTAATAATTTTGTTCCTGATGTTGGTAGGAGGAACAATGAGATCACACCCCTCAGGCAAATACCATTCTCACATGTGAGCTCACTTGACACATGATAATAAGCTCTAAGCTCCCCTGACAAACCTATCTCAGCAGGCCATTTGGTTTTCAAAAATTCTACTACTTTAGACAATGTAGAGTCTGAGGACATAGCAGACGCCCATTCTTGCTCAGAAACATGATTGTTAAATACAGCCAAAATGTCCAACAGGGCTACCACACACTCCTTTTCAGCATCAATCTCCACTGAGGCCTCATATGGTAAAGGCAAACGAGACAAACAATCTGCACGAAAATTCATGCCTCCTTGCACATAGTTCAGCATCAGATTGTATTCTTGCAACTTGGATAGAATACGAACTAACCGTGCCAATGCTTTACCTAGACCATTTCCATTCAACAAATGAACCAAAGGTTTGTGATCAGTGAATACCTCACACTTGTTGCCCCAAATATAAGTTCTAAACTGCCCATACACAAGCTAAGGCCTCTCTTTCGATGGTGCTATACTGTTTCTCTGCTTCCGATAACATCCTAGACGCAAAAGCTACAGTGTTTTCACCACCATTCACCCACTGACCAAAAACAGCCCCAATTCCAACTAAATGGCATCTACCATGACAAAAGGAATACCTGCAGGGTCAAAGGGTTGTAATGCAGGAGCCTTGATAACTAAATCTTTAACTCTATCAAATGTGGAGTTTAAATCCTTTGTCCATTCAAATTTAGTTCCTTTTTTAAGTAATGATCTAAGAGGTTGTACTTCCAGGGCATACCCCGGGACAAATCTAGCATAGTATTCACAAAGACCTAGAAAGGATTTTAATGCATCTTTATCAGAAGGAGGACATGCCCTACTAACAGCATCTACATTACTAAATTTAGGTCAGATTCCCTCACCAGAAATGACATGACCAAGATATTCCACCTCGTTTACTAACAATTTACGTTTGCCAGGTTTTACTGTCATTAGGATACTCAAAACCTTTTTTAAAACTATTAAATGTTTTCTCTGTTACTGTGTGTATCAAAATGTCATCTTGGAAAGCGAACACCTGAGGTAAGTCAGAAAATAAATCATCCATCAATTTTTGAAAAATGCTTGCTGCTGATGCAAGGCCAAAAGGTAAGCGTAGATACTTGAATACCCCAATTGGAGTTACAAAAGTGGTTACATCTTGAAGATTCGCTCAATGGAATTTGGTGGTATGCAGAGAAGATCTATGGTAGAAAACACCTGGGAGTTACCCAGACTCGTAATCATTTCTTGTATACGTGGAAGAGGATGACTAATGTTTTGGTTAACAGACCAAGTCCACACACAATCTCAATTCGCCATTTTGTTTCTTGGTAATTACAATGAGTGATACCCATTCTGAGGCATCTGCAGGAGCAATTATCCCTTGAGATTGAAGTTTATGTAATAAGGACTTCAAATCAACTCTTACACTCAGGGGTATGGGTCTTACTTTATGTACAACAGGAGTTGCACCCTTTTTGAGTTTTATGCAATGCTCGTATCCTTGCACTCTACCGATTTGGTCTTGGAAGACTTTTGGAAACAAATCAATTATGCTTTGCGTGGTGTCTTTAGAAATGCACACACTGGCTACCAAATCTGATATAAATAAATTAGGTAATTCATCTAGAACCACTGGAACATCATGGCCAGGACGCAGTATTATTCACAAACGTGCTAAATCCTTCCAACCCACAATATTACGCCCTTTGACAGCTACATACATTTTTGTTACAATAGTTCTGCCAAGACATTGAAGATCTGATACAAAATAACCAAAGAGGTTAATGTCTTGTTCCCCAAACGCCTTGGGAGCAACATCAGGAATTAGTAATTCAATGGAACCCTTCCACATCTTAAAGAACGTGTGATCTGCTAAGATAGTGATGGGGGCTCCTGAATCAGCTAGAACAGGAATGGTTTGAGAACTAATCACTACGCGCTGACCATATTCAAAAATTGTTTAGGCGTCTGAGATATCGTCATCAACATCAACACTGTTGATCTTGACTTTACTATAAGAGCCTCTGTTTGAGGGTTGTGACTGGCACACTGCTTGAAAATGCCCCACTTTACGACAATTGTTAAATTTTTTTACCATGTGCCGGACAGGAAGTATCATTACCAATATGACATTTTGAGCCACAACGGAAACAGTTTTAATATTTTGCCACTTTTTTCTTTGGCTTTTTGCTCAGTTTGTTATGAATGGCACAAACAGCTTCATTCTCACTAATAAGATCAACAGTGCTGTTCTGATTAGCTAAAACTTTGGAAGTATTTATGGACCTTTCAATCCCTTTAGCTAAAACCATAACTTCTTTCAAAGTTGGGTTACAACATGACAGAAGTCTTTCTTGAATCTTTTTGTGAAAGCAATGAAACACAAACTGATCCCGAATATAAACATCAGTATTTGAACCAAATTCACATTTAGCTGCTAAAACTCTTAAGTTTGCTATATACTCCTCAATTGACTCATCACTCATTTGTTTGCGCATAGCAAAATGAAATCTTTCAAGTAATACATCTCAGTCCCCAGAATAATGCTTTGCTATACGTTCCTTCGCTTCAGTATAGCAGTTCCATAGTACGTCCCCTCCACCAGGAGATTAAATTGCTGGTAAGTTGTCGACTATCCTTTGAGCTGCAATTCCTAGATGGTTAAATAACACAGCTTTCTTCCTATAAGGATAAAATTCCAGAACATCGATGTCAGCCAGATAGTTTTCGAAAATGCGAATCCATTCAGCCTATTTAATGTCAGGTTTACCTGCTTTCTGTAGGAAAACCGGTGGTTGTACAATATTATGATTGGATGCCATAATAAATTTGGGAAAATACACAAATATATTCTTTGAATGAAGCAGGAATTGACACAAAAGTAGAGATGAATTTCAATGTTTTAATCAGCGTCCGGAGAGCGACGTAGAAAGTGCACACAAAAACGAAGAATCCTTCTTCAATTGACACTAGCAGGACAAGCGTAAACAAGGCAACGTCATAGGAGGAACATGCGTTGAGTACTAGAAATCCGTTGCTAAGGCAACCTTGGAAGCGCTGCCACGTAGCGTATGAAGAGCGAGAGGAATGGGAATCCGTTACCAAGGCAAATTTAAAAAAAAAACTGCAGCGCATGAAGAGTGCGAAGAATCGGAATCTGTCTCCACGGCAACTACAGGTCTAACTGAAGCGTAGCGTATAAGGCCAGTCCAATTGAGGCAAATAAGAAATATGCCCCTCCTACTCACACCTTTCCGTGCAGCCAATCCGCTTACAAATATCTTCTTTCCAGGAAGCAGAACAACGCCAGAACTGAGCACATCTGTCCTGGAATAACGGTAAACTCAAGACGAGCCGCTCGCACTCCAGAAACCAGAGAAGCAACCAAGGGAACAAGGATTCCATTGAGACCACACGCGTGGAAAACATACAAGGAAATAAAACAGCACAATACAAAGTAGAGAGTAAATTACATATTACGATTTCCTTGTAGGCTGCTGATCTTATATACAAGTACACTACTACATATGTTTACACACTGCTCCAGGGCACTGTTAGGAAGATTTGTTTGGGCCGGTCAGTTGCTTCTGGAACCGTAAACACGATTGTTCACTCTGTCCCAGCACTGCTGGTTGTCTGTGTGGTTAGGTGGTTTAGAAGGGTGTTAATGTGCTAGGGTAATTTGTATGCATGCCTTGGCCTGAGTATTGGGGTTGTTGTTAGTGCTATGATGGAAATAATTTAAGATGAAGTTGCACGCTTTCCTTATGCGCAGAAACATTTGTTGTCTTTGGCCTTACACAGATATGTAAATCTGCTGCTACTTTATTTCTACACACCTCCCACCAGTCATCCCCACTATTTGAAGATTTCACGCCCCGTCCTACTCCTTTATTCCCATAAGACTGTTCAACCTGCCATTTTTCATTTTCTGCTCAAAACCACAGAATTCCTAGTATACAAATCTCAAACTGTTTCATCCTGCTTACAAACCTGTAGAAATGCTGTTTTTGTCATTTGAGATATAAAAACTATCCACATTAACAGAATTAACCAATTAGCCCTTCCTTCCTTCAGGAGGATAGCAGTGACAGCGACGTGGAGATAATACGCACCAAGATGCCTAGTGGTCCACGTGTCAAACGTCGCAGGATCCTCAACCCCTCTGACATCACCACAGTCCCCATCTATTCAAATAAGGTAAGGCACCCTAAACCGATTTATTTTAGTAAGGTATGGTTATTAAGAAGTCCTAGTCTAAAGGAGCCTTTCACCATATGTGAAATCGCGTTCTTCGAGATTGCATATGAAAACCACATGCTAAAATGTAATAACTGTCTCCCGGTGTCTTTCTAGTCCAGCAAGAGAGGGTGGGGGGTTTGCCACTGAGTTTTCCATTTCCCTCAGCAAAGGAATATGATTGACCAACAGTGCTCATTCCAGTAAGTTGAACTGGATCTGCAACAGTCCAAATATGCATTGGCCAAGGCAAGTTTAACATCTCTACTAAACTATTGCTTCCTGTTCATTGTATGTATAAGTGCTAAAAGCAAGCTAACCCCTTTCAAATAAATGTGTACATATGCTAGTTAGTCTGTCGTTCAGACAGACTAACTAGCATATGTACACATTTATTTGAAATGGGTTAGCTTGCTTTATTGTTCAGTCTCTTAATATGTTAGTGACACGTGAGAATAGGAGAAGGGAGCAGAATGAGCTGACGTAATACACTGTTGAGAGGAGCGGGGGAGTGATCGTGGACTGGTGCAGCCAGTGGCTGGGATGCGGGAAAGCCAGGCTTGGTACTCAGGGCTGCGTCTGGGGGAAGTAAGTGTTGGAGAAGGCCCCCCCCCCCCCCCTGCATAGTCGTGGTAGGTTGCCTGTGTTCGTAGGCCCGCTGAGCGGCAAGCAGCACCAGGAGAGTGGGACAGCTGGGAGGGCAGGGAAGCAAGGCTCAGACGCGGGTCTCACGGAGAGGATTTAGTAGGGTGGTGTGGCTTAGACCCACGGCGAGTCCTTCTGCCACACTCCCTCTCCCCAGTCTTTTTACTTTATTCCTGGACCCAGGCTCCCACAGTGGCCCTTGCTTCTTGTGCCCTCAATCTGCCAAGTGGGATATGTACGGTACCGGTGTGGAGCACGGCGACATTGTTTTTTTGGAGGGGGGAGGGAGGGTTGGTGGATCATTTGAATCTGGCAACAACAAATTGGCATTCTGCATCCATTTTAGAAATTTAAGGGCCCTTCTCCATACAGTGAGTGAGCGCTAATTTCATACATGCTGACTTCACTCTAATTAACTGTTCATTTTGGACCTGCCATATGCAGGTCCTTGTGCTCCCATCTAGACTTGTACAGTTCTGACTGGAGCTGTTAAAGAGTTTGGTATTCATTTGGGCCAGCGACAGCCTTGACCTGCAGGACCTCGGCAGTCTTTAGGTGGAATAGTGACTTAACCTAGTGGACTTATTTCCCACCTGCCTGGCTCTTATTGACTGCTTCTGCTAATATTAGCAGACAAATCTATCGCAACTGTTGCATGGAGCCTCGGAACGCCTTTCCTGAATGTTAGCTCTTGCTTTAGTGACCCAGTTGCTTGTGCTGCACAGTCCGATACAATACTACACGTCTTCCTTCTTTTTTTTTTTTTTTTTTCATTCCCAAAATTTAAAGGAACAATACATACTAAGTGAGATCATAACACAATTTTGATGGCAACACAATGGGCCTTTAGAAACGAGAAAGTTTGACGGTTTTTGTGGAGTCCTCTTGCGAAGTAACACTTTCATTTCTACAAACACACCTTTTTCCGCTTGACATATATTTACATCTGTGCTTAACATAGAATAATCCAAAACGTCCTTCGAACACTTATCCAGATAAATCCTCCCTTGCTGAGCAGTAATGGGTATAACTGTTTTTTTTTTATTCCACCACCCCTTACCTGAAAGTAACACAGCATTCTTACTCACTTTCATAATTTTGGTAGGCATATGGAATTTCGATTCTCCTTTCAAGACCCTTGTGTGTGGGGGGGGGTGTTTTTTTTTATTTTAATTTTATTTTATTTATATATATATATATATTATATATATATATGACCCAACCACCTTCTTGAATTCAATAATTCAAGTTCTTTCACATGTTTTGTCTTGTCAAAGTATTGTTTTTGTAGCCGTTGCTTTTCTTTAACCCTTCCTTTTGATATTGTCTCTAGACACAAATTCACATTCCTGCCCTTTACACCCCCAATTTGAAACAAACTTCACATTAGGCTTGCAACTTCTGAGTAACGTAAAAGGCGAAATATCTGTAGTGTGAGGTGTGTTATGATAAGCCCACAGTTTTCTTTTAAATAACTCACAAAATCCATACCAGAAGATAGCGCAGTCTGAATTCCTTCCTTTAAAAAACAATTTGCCCTTTTCACGAGCATTAGCTGCAGGACTTTACAGAGCTACTTGAAAATGTTTAACATGTAAATATAAAAATAGTTGCAAGTCTATTGACAGAAAATGTGAGCTGTTTTCAGTGACTTGTTCTTTAGGCGCACCTTCCACGCAAAACACCTTTTTGAGAATGTTAATCCATTTTGTAAAATAATAAATTAAAACCAACATATACTGTTTTCCTTGAGGCAACAATTGAAAAGGCCCTGAGAAATCCATTGCTACTTTGTACCAGGGACCTTTTGGTAATGTAACAGGTGTTAATGGTTTCTCTCTGGTCACCCAACGTTTATCAGACACTACACATTGAGGATAACTATCAATAAATGATCTCACTTTGAAATCCATTTTATGCCACCAATAAAACTCTCAACCTCTTACAAGTGGCTGAAACCCCTAAATGACCTAAATGTGCAATTTCCCCAATCTTGGACCTAATACTTCTTGGAGGAACAAATAATCCACTGCTCATACAAATATTTCCTTCACAAGTTAGTTCAGACGATACCTGTTCAAAACTCTGCAACTCTCCTTCCACTCTTCTCTTTTTGTATTTCAACACATTTCCTAATATGACATCACTCTCCATGGCTTTCATCCAATCATTTTCAGAAAGCTGCCCATCCACACCTTGCAAAGCATCCACCACCCCTACCACACATTCATTTTCCTCCTCTGAGAAATGTTCCATTTTTACAGGCAAACAGGACAGGCAGTCTGCTCAATAAATAAAATTGTGTTACAACTTTAATGTATTTCACACACGTCATGTTCTTGCAATTTGGCTAAAATACGAACCATATGAGCAGAAGCTTTTCCCAGACCCTCCCCTGAAAGTAAAAATACTAATGGTTTATGATCAGTAAACAGATAAAATGGTTTGCCCCACACATACTTCAAAATATTGCACCACTGAAACATAAGCCAAAGCCTCCCTCTCAATACTGCTATAGTTTTTTCTGCATTTGATAGCGTCCTTGACTCAAAGGCTACAGTTGTCTCACAGCCATCCAGCAGCTGTCCCAAAACCGCTCCCAGTCCCGTGAGACTAGCGTAAGCTGTGAAAAACGATCATCTTTAGGATTAAACAGTTTCAAAGCTGGAGCTCTTATCCACCTGAGACCAGACAAATTTCACCCCTTTATGAAGTAACTCCCTTATAGGCTGAACAGTAATGGCATAACCCGGCACAAAATGAGCATAGTAATCACAAAGGCCTAGGAAAGACCTAAGGGTATCCTTATCAGCGGGTGCCGGTGCTTTTTGGATAGCTTCCAAATGACTACACTTAGGTTTAATGCCTCCCTCAGAAATCAGATGTCCAAGATAATCCACTTCTTTAACTAAGATTTCACATTTCTCTGGTCTTACCGTCATGCCCCTCTCCCTCAATATACCAACAACTCTTTCTAATATTTCTTGTCTCTTTGGTGACAGTCAATATATCATCCTGGAAAGCTTGTATGCAATCTAAGTCACCAAACAAATAATCCACCATCCTTTGGAAAACGCTAGCTGCAGATGCGAGCCCAAATGGCAACCTTAAATATTTGTAGGCTCCAAGTGGTGTCATGAATGTGGTAAGCTCTTGCAAACATTGTTCTAAGGAAATCTGATGATACGCTGAATGCAAATCAATTAAGGAGAAATATTTTGCTCCAAATACATTTTGCAATCCTTATGAGAACAAGGGTTTGTTGTCTGCATTTGTCAAGAGTCCTGTTCTTGATTCAGGTCCTAATAGAGAAATCCATAAATACTTCTGATCTAATTCTGGCTTAAAAAAAATACTTGGCCTTGGACAAAATGTCCCTTGTAGAAAAGGCTACACTTCCTTTGGACAAAGGATGTGTTTCCAAGAGTTAAGGTCTACCCGAGCGGTCCCATCCAGGTTTTCCCTTAAGTTCCATAGGGTGGAGGAGGTCTGTTACTCGTGTGGTAAGGCTTAAAGTACTCAAGCTGGCCTGCCCCAAAGTAGGCCACAAGATTAAGAGCCAAGGCGTACTCAGGCTTGATCAGGCTTATTCCTTGAAGATGCTTTCTATGATCAGGGATGAGTCTTCGCTGCCCACGATTGCACCCCTCTCTAAAAAGGCAAAAAAGAATAAGCTCTTCATATTTTTTTGAAGTAAGGAGGCCTTGGGTGAACCTGGGGAAAAAATTGTTGGCAACAATAAGAGCCAGAATGTGCAAAGGACCTCAAGAAAGCAGAAACTCCGAATCTGTAAAAAGATGGTCAGGAAGGCTGTTTTGATCTGAAATCTACTCAGTCACCTCCCTTAAATCCTGGACTGTCCCTAAATATCAAACGCAGAGGGGGCCTCTGCTGAAGAAAAGTTAAGACTCCTTTGCCTCCTTGCTTCCAGGGATTTATTGGTGTTATTGCCAAATTCCCAAGATGGTAATCTCCTGCTTGTGGCCGCCTCTGGCCCAACAGTGTTCTCCCCTCATCTCTTGAAACCCCTAGCTGATTTGTTCACTTCTAAAGTAGGAAATAATTTAACTTCTGGTGTCAGTGAGAGGGGATTTGTTAGGGATGTCTCCTCTTACAATCAGTTATCAATTTCTTGGTCCCTAGAATTTTGAAATATTTTTCATCAGGAGATTTTGAATGTGTCTTTCCCATTGGGTTGCTTCAAATATTCTTGACCTCAAAGTGTGTGGTCTTTTCCCTGGTACAAATCTTTATCCATGGCCGGTACGGTGGGGCAAGAGTTCCTTTTAGCTCTAAAGTAATAAGTAACTTAGTCATGTTGAATGATGACAAGTTGCACTACCGTGATATTGATGATCTCCCCTCCCACGAGCAGGTGGTATCTGAAGCTTCTGCATACAACTCTCAGGGCACTTTTCCCACCGACTTTCCCCTTCCAGTTAGTTCCCCAGCTGAAAGGGAAAGCAAATTGCACGTTTCCCTGGGGGAAGGGGGTAGAGGAGGTTCTTTTTGCTTCCTGGGAGTTTGAGTAAAAAACTGATCCCGCCTGAGAGAAAGCTGAGATGGAGTTGGGTGGTGGGTGTTAATTCCAATTGTCTGACCAGGTTAAAAATCGTTCCTAGTAACAGTCTTAATTTTTTGGGAATGCATCTGGCTTGTCGGATATTAACAAATTGCCTTTTTTGAAAGACTTAGGTGCTGATGCATCATGTATTCAAGAAACTTGGTGTGCATATAGTTGGTCAACTGAAGGCTATTTTGTAATAAGCTCTTCAGCATGTCCAGTCAAGAGGGGTCATGTAAAAGGGGGTATGGCGGTGCTGCTTAGCACCAACATTACTTAGGAATATAAATATTTCTTGCATGCTTCAAATCTAATTCAAGCGGTCACAAAAAATCGTTCACACGGGATCCAGAAAGGTATTGGTTGTAAACACTTATCTCCACCCCCACCCCCCCCCCCCCCCCCCCCCCCCCAAATTCTTACTATACCTCCCTGCTGAAGGATATGTTTGACTTTATTTCATCAATCATGATAGGGGAGGTCTGTGCACATATAGTACGGGTAAGGTTTTCTGAATGCCACATAATTTTAGGATTTTTGCAAACTATTCTAAAGAAGATGCGTTTAGAATTCCTCTGTTTTCCATTAGCTTTAGAGTAGATAAGAGGATTAATGTTACTAGAAGGTTTAAGGTATATTGAATTTCTGGTTTTAAACTGGAGAATAGATAATGATACTCTGTCAAAGGTCACCCATAAGTCTCGCTCTGGTGGTTCCGTTATTGATTATGTATACTTACCTCATTTTCTACCTTTTTAATAGTTTGTCAAATATGGAAGTGCTTGATAACAAAAAGCGATCACATTCTAATCTCTTGCCAAGTAAAGGTTGTCTTAACTGAGGTAGGTACCTGGAATTTTAAAAATGAACCAGTGGAGTTTAGAGTCTAATGGTAGAATGTTCTGTAATGACCAAGGATCAGTACAATTAAACGAAATGCTAATGGCATTTAGTTGGCGATCAGCAGCTCCTCTCCTTAGATCCTCTGGTAAGACATGGAACTTGTGTAAAAACGTTGGTCTCAGCTTGCAAAATATATAAATAATTTATCTTCCTGGCGAAGACCATGTTTGGACCCAGTAAAAAGCCTAAACAGAGAAATAAGTTAGTAATGGCACAATTTCTGCAAAAATCTTTAGAAGGAAGTAAATTAATTCTTCTCCTTAGGGGAAGATACAGGATTAAGCGTGCCTTAAGAAAAGTGAAGGACGATTGTAATTGGGTCCAGTTAAAGGAGGTAGCCTCCCATAGGGATTCAAAAAACTTTTGGGAATTTATTGCAGATAGCTGTGGCATCAGAACCAGGTTTCTGCCTGTTCCCATAAAAGGAAATGTATAGAGAACACATCTTTAAGATCTGTATTCTGCCAACACTGGTTTGCTTTGAGTTACCTTCCCAGTCTTTGGCAGTTACTGCCTTCTCCCCACAGCATGTTGTGCTCCCTCTGAGTGCAATTGTGGGATTTATTAAGAAAATGAGATCTTCAGGGGCTATGGGCCCAGGTGAAATTCCGATGCACTCATTAAAAACGACCCGTTGTGGGCCTCCTATCTTAGATCTCTTTTCTCCTATTGTTTACCAACATAGGGTTACTACCCCTTCCTGGTCTTGTAGCATATTAATCCAGTTTCATAAAAAGGGTCCTAGACATCTTGCTGTTAACTATTGTCAAATCGCTTTACCAGATGCAATGGTGAGTTTTTGCCAGGAGCATATTGGGGCACCTTACTGAGTGGGTAGTGGAAGGAAGTATCCTTCCTATCGAGGAAACAGACTTTAGGAAAATCATTGCACATTGGATAATATCTGTATGTTGAAACTTATTGCCGAAAAGTATATGGTGATTAGAAGTGCTAATGCCTATGTGGCATTCATAGACTTTTCTACGGCCTTTAATAGGGTAGACCGGCTATTTCTCTGGAAAAAACTGAAGACGTTGGACATGCCAGACACCCTCGTCTCATTAAGTGACCTGCATTCCTCTACCTGGTTTCCAGTGCTGTTAGGAGGAAACCATGGATTATCTACAGTAGTTCCAGCAGAAAAAGGGCTGAAACAGGGGTGTCTGTTGGCCGCATTGCTCTTCTTTTTGTATGTTCCGGACCTCCCTAATTGTTTGGCATCCAGCAGGGGAGATGTGCTAAACATAGGTGGCCGCCCTTTCTCCTGTCTGATGTACACAGATATTGCAATATTGGATTTTAAACCTATGGGGTTGAAGAATAGGCTGGTGTCCCTCCAACAGCATACAACATCACACTTACTGGAAATTGCCTCAAACAGTAAGATCTTGAAAAGCAGAAAGTTCAGGAAGTTTTGTAATTTTGTATGGGGCATAGACTGAGAAATTGGAGACTGTAAAATCTTATCCCTATTTAGGGAAAGTGGTCTCATGTAACATACTGGATAAAGCTCATATTGATTATTGCTCATATAAGGCTTCTTCGCACACATCTGATTTGTTTATCTTATAAAGCAATGGGGCGAAGGCGTTTTATGCATCTGCTTTCAGTCTTCAAGCCAAAAGTTCCTTCGTTATTGCATGCCATAGAAAATATTATGTCATAGTGGGGCTTTGTAGAGAAAACAGAGGGGGAAATATTGCGCAAGGTATGTAGTTTTAATTCTGCCGTTGCGACTCCAGCAGTTTGGCTGGAATTCGGCTCGATAACCTATGTACAAGGCCTGGCCAGTGTGATGTGGTGGGGCTACCAGCTGAAGAACAGTGAAAAGGAGACCATGAGGAATCTTGTGTATCAAGAAATGTTTGGCACTAATGTAGGCAAATACTAATTTTCTCGATTTCTCACTGGCCTAGAGCTATTTGGGCTTACAGGAAGAGGCAATGGCCTCCCTTTCTACTCTAGAACTTAAAACCTTACTTAAAGGCAATAAGACTAGTCAATAATCCGAAAGATCCTGTGTATGATGAAGAAAAGGTTACAGGTGATATCCTGAGCCAGCTGTAAAAAAGGTAGCCCGGGATTACCTGTCCTGGAACTTGGACCATGGCCTTCGTTGCTTTGATTTCTATTTTCAAATGAATTTGCTTCCATGAAAATGACTTAACGGCAAACTGGCCCTCTTCTGGGGAAGCAGGGAAGGAATGCAATTTGTGTGATCTGGGATGCCAAGATCTTAATGTACTTTTTGTGTGCCATGCTTTATTACTTTTGTGACGTCACCATTTATGGCTAATGTTTTTTTTTAGAATAATGTAACATCAGTTGAGGTGGCACAAGAGTTTCTTTTTTTTCCTAAAAATGAAGTAATTTTTATGAGTATTTTAAAATTCTTTAAAGGATTCATGAATTTATATTTTCCAGATTGCTGCTATGTGAGGGGTGGGGGCATGGGTTACACATATTTGTTCATTTTTATGATTATTTCACACTTGTGGCTTGTTGCTATGATAAGGGAGTTTTCTTTTGGGAGAGTACTAGAGAGCCTTTTACACAATGTCGCACTGTAACTATTTTTAAGGTTTATGCATGTATTTTAATCTGGATTTCGTTTTTCCTACGTTCTTGGTAGGAGTTTAAATGGCTACTTTTTCTGGAGTGTTTGGTAGTTTCATTTTGGGAGACTTCTCTTATTTATTAAGATTGTTTTCTCCAAAGAATGCATTGGTGAATTGTTTTCATGGCTTATTCTTTTTTTAAGATGCAATATAATGGTAAGTGTGTATTGTATATTGCTTTGATCATATGACCTCTAAGTTCCAAATCATGAATAACGAATTGAATGAACACAATTTTCTTCACTTCAATAATGCTTGAAGCTTTAGGATGCTGGGTGTATGCGATAAATAAAATAAACCTACACTGCAGAGAACTTCTGTACTATTCAGCTAGAGAATGTGAATGTCGCCACCACTGCTAAGGTACAAATATACCAGACTCTAAGGAAAACAAGATAGAAGGGTGTATTATACCAGGCTTTTTGGTCGCACTTCCTTTTGTGTACTTACTCCACTGCAAATGGTGAAGTTAGGGGAGATGAAAGAGAGGTTAAGTGACTAAAGTCCCATTTAAATTAGATGTTCAAACCAACAGATCTGTTAGTCTTAAAACTCGATACAGGGTTGCTCCTGGGTACCTCACCAATGTGCTCTCTGGCTATATGTTTGCAGGCACCTATTCTGCCTAACTCCAACCTTTGAACCACCGACTAATCTTGAATACATTCAGGTTTTACTTTTTCAGCCATTTGTCTACCCTGTATTGGAACTTGCTTCCTGATTAGTTTTCAGTAATTCCTGTGACCAAACCCTACCGCTCAACTTCCCTGAAAAAACCTCTGAGAATTGCAAAGGTGAATGACCACCCTTTTGGCACTGAACCATTTGTCTAAACAAAACTAGTTTATTATCAACTCTGTACTGTTAATTCACATATTGTCTATAGCGTATATTAACTGCATTCATTAGACCACAGCGAAACAGCAGCCTTCATCGTCCTGGACCTGTCAGCCGCCTTTGACAGTCTCCGACCACGTGTTGATCAACAGGCTCCACCAAATTAGAATCCAGGGAGATTCCCTCAAGATTGCTTCATACCCCAGTTAAAGAACCCAGAGAGTCAATCTCACCATTCACCTCTGAAACTAAGGAAATCATTTTTAGCGTCCCAGAAGGATCTGTCTCAGTCCCACCTTCTTCATCATGTACATGACCTCCAACCAACACATCAGATCGCATGGACTCAACACCCCTTATGCAGAACACCCAGCTCGTTCTCTCACCACCAGAACTAACTTCCACAGATGTATGGTGAATCTTGCAGACAAGATGAGGGACAACTGTCTCAAGCTCAACGCGAACAAGACTGAAGTCCTGTTCTTTGAGAGAACCTTTCTGTGAAATGACAATTAGTGGCCTGCCTCTTCCCCACCCTGACAGACAAGGCCCACAACCTTAGCATCATCTTGAACATAATGTTATCTATGCAGAAACAGTTAAACGCATTCTCATCCGTTTTGCTTCGACACTCTACACATGCACTAAGATCTTCAGGTGGCTCCCAATCGACCCCCAGAAGGACTGTCTGTAGGAAGCTGGCTCTTTATATAGTGGACCAAAGAGGTATACTTTGTAGAGTCCAAGCAAACACCAAGGGAATTAAAGGCACAAATGATACTCCAAATGCTCTTTTGTGGTATTGTGTGCGTGCAGTTGGGCACATCAGAGGGTAGTGTTAAGCATGTGTTGCATACACAAGCAGTGAGATATACTCAAAGCAATTCAACACCAACTCATAAAAATAATACATACTTTTATGTCTTGATACCAAGATCATTGGAATTGAGTACTTTTTGAGTTATTTTTTTACAGTTTTCCAAAGTTGACAGTGCATTTTTTGGGGGAGTAATGTTATGCTATGGGGAAAAACCATATACTGCATACTGGTACTTAACAGCGACTTACAGGACCAATCTTTTGGAGTTAAGGGAAATATGGGGCAAGGTCCAGAGCAGCACTAACCACTCATCTTGCAGGAGGGCCTCTGGGGTGTTCGGTGCTGAAGTGTTACAGCATCAGGTGTCCCATTCACTTCAGTGGGAAACAGTCTGTTACAAAGTTGTTGGGAGTAGTTTGGGTTAACCCACAGTGGAACGCTTGAGGCCCTAGGCCACGTGGGGACACAGTTGGTCCCCTCAGGCTGTGAGGTTTGGGTGCAGTTGTGTCTGGTCTGGTGCTGGAGTGAGTTGTGGTTTGGGGGTGGGGGGGGGGGGGGGGGTTGTCTGCAGAAACAGACGCCATCATAAAGTCCACAGTGGGCAAACTCAAGGTGGGCTTTGTCTATGGAGGGTCTGTGGAAGCCCAGTTCTGAATACCAAAGGCTGTGGGCTTCTTTGAAGCTTCCTCCCTTGGATTGCAGATCATCCTGTAGGGAGGGGTGTGTGAACAGCCTTGCCTGAGCAGGCCTTGTTTCTGACCTCCAGAGAGCAAAGGCTCCCATCCCCCCCCCCCCCCCCCCCCCCCCCCCCCCCTCCACCCCTGGTCAGATTCTCATGTGTTGGTGGCAGACTAGTTAGAACCGGTCAGTGTGCTCACCAGGAGTCTGTAGGTTTTCAGGGGGCACCTCATGCAAAGTATATGATGAATGATGACCTACTCCCATAAACATGCCTCCACAACACAACATCCTTCTAGTCCATACCTTTTTGTACATCTTGCTCACGGACTGGTTTGCTATTTGGGGGAAGGGGGGGTGAGTGGTAGTCTCCCTATTAGACCTCCTCACCATGCTATTCTTTTCTCCTCTCCCCTCAATCACTAACTACCATGCCTTGCTGCCCCCTATCCCCAGTTTCTCTCGGTTTGGTTTAAAACAAAAGATGACCCCAACCCTTGGCACTCAACACAGAAACAAAGCATTGTTGCAAACCCTACGGCTTTATTGTGTCCTGATAGTTTATACAATAATAGTTCGGCTCAGTAGTCAAATACTCCTTTCATTTCATTCCTACTGGGTTTACCGACTATGACGTACTGTTGTAGAAATTTGTTAATATATTTGGATAACTTAATGAAAATGATTAACAAAAAAAATGAAGGTCCCTAGTGTCAACCCCCACTAGTCCCAGAGAGATATTAATGAGGAATAAGGGATTTGTAAAATGATAGTGTGCCGGCGGCCATTTGTGTTTTTGGATAAACTGGTGCTTCTCTAATGGAAGTTTCAGGGTGGGCCAAAGCTCTGATCACGTGGCGAATAGAGCTGTTTAGGTGAAACTGGCATTCATGGAGATTACATTTGACCATGAGCTCCTCAAAGGAGACATTGCTCCTGTCCACATGGATCTCTGACTGTTGTGTGCCTTGGTCTATCCGTGTATATGCGTGGAAGTTAGTGGCCCCTCAGGTGTTGGAATACTCAACAGGGGGACAGCCAGGGTGAATGGAGCTGCGTGCTGCATCAGTTAAAGGGCACGTGAGTAGTATCTCAGAGCCACTCAAAGTTTCAGACACCATTTTCAGGTTTTACATGCAGGAAAATGTTTAATTCCTGCGTTGCAACATGAGCATCTTGGAGGCTGTCTCAAAGGAGAAGGCAGAAAGCCACCTGCTCACGCGCTGAAGCTCAGCCACTAGGTAATAACTCAACGTGGGGAGCTTCTAGATAGACTGCCTCCATTGAAAGTGGTTGTTTGGCAAGGGCTACCCTTGTCCCCCGTGCCAGATAATTTCACCTATTATTATGTCCAGGCGATGGAAGAAACCTAGTGGTTAGGCAATGGGCAACTACAAGTAGTAGAATAGTAAACATGGGAAGACTGTCATCTTGAAAAGGCTTTTGTATCCAAGCTGCGCAAGGGAAGAGACTTCTATCTCTTCACAAATATCATTTTGAAAGTCCGTGCTCTGATTAGTTTGACCCTCCATGAGGTCCGATTCCAAGATACTGAAACGTGCTTCCCTCCCAGCAAATGAGGCCTTCACACAGTCCTATTGGATCTCATGGACCCCCTGTATTTTGGTGACAAAACACCAGATTTAAAACCAGCTCACTCAAATATAATGCAATGGCAAACTCCTCGAAGGTTTGTGCCAAACCAGTAGTGTTATCTTGGAAATCTTTTACATAGAGGGAGGAGGAAGTAATCTGTGTATAAGGAAACTGCCTGGGTATTTCAAGACGTGGAGCTCTCCACGCTACATCCCCTTACCAAACTAGAGGCGGGGCGGGGGGGGGGGGGGTTAGGTCCATCCATTATGCAATATAAATATCAAAGATTTAAGGTGTTCTGATGGGGTTGAGAACCCATTATGATCTCGATGTATTACTTTGAGGGGGAGGAGGAGAAGTGGAGGCATATGGGAGGTGAGGATTTTATCAAGTATCTTGTAGTCCAACTTAAAGATGGCTGTGGGCCCATAAGAGAATGGGTTGTTTGGTGACAGCTATTGCTTCGGTATGGGGACTAGTATGGCTTCTGTCCCGGATTCTGGGAGGATGGCCTCTGCCAAGGATGTTGCTTAAAGTTCTGCTAGCTTAAGTGGAAGGAGGCCAACCGGTGATCTATAGAAATCGAGGGGGGGGGCCTCTATGGGAGTCTTAACAGTAGGAAGTTCGACTTGCTGCTTTGATATCCTGGGGGGTTGGGAGGGGGAGATATTGGTTCATCAAACACATTTTTCGTACTCTTGGGAGGAGATTTGGGGAAGTGGCAAGCCGATAACATATATTTGTTGGGATTTGTTCCCTGCAGAATAATCTTTGAGATTAGTGTAGAGGTCTCAAAGGATTTCCTGTTGGGAATACAGTAGCTCTACTGGGAGCCCAGAGTGTGGTAATGAGTCTGGGAGAAGTTGTGAGAGATTAGCCCAAGCTAGTAGTGATTTATTGCTAAGTCAAAATGCTTACGCCTTTTCCACAGAGCTACTTCATGGGCACAAGCTGCACCAAGGGCATCCTGGTAGGAGGAATCTTTAAATTCTTGCTGCTCAAGGTGTGGATGAAACTACCTGCAATCCCAGAAAGGCAAGTGGAATAACCATCTTTGAGTGAGCTGTTCCCACATAGTTAATGTAAATGCTTACTTTAATAGTGCAGGGTTGTACTGAATCCCATGTAAGATTTGTATATCTGTTGCAGCAGCAGGGTGATTAATGTCTACAAAGCTCTATGAAGTAGGATCCTGCACCCCCACCCCCCAACATTTCATTGCTCCTACGCATCTCCACCCTCATAACCTTTTGAAGTACTTCTGCTATTGGCTTTTCAAAGAGTGGTAAGACACTCAAAATATTTAATGGGTTTAGGGCTTACTGGAGGGCTTAAACGTGGTCATGGGTGAGGGTGCTAGCTCTACCTGCAACTTTTCCCATGACAAAAGAATGGATGCACATCCTCCATAATTAGTGGAGGCGCTTTTTGGCATCACCCTTGGCTCCAGGGAGGTGGCCCTTGCTCACCAGGGATTGACTGCAGCTGACCTGCCGCATAGTGCTATAAAGCGTACACGCCCTACCTGCACCAGGAAGAGCAGGGGTGAGGCCACCCCTCTTAGGTCTCTGCCATTTGCCCTTGTGGTTTAGTCATCTCCGTGCCCCCCTGTCGACGGAGACTTAACGGTCCATCTAGTTTTTGACTGGTAACTCTAGCTGAGGGTGAACTGAAGGTGATTTGGTTGGTTCCCTTGCCTAATAATTTGTGTTGCGTATACTTATTGCGCTGGGCACTATATGTGGTTATTTTAATGTTTTTATTTGAATTTTCTTTCTAACTTTTTAACCAAAACCTTTTTTTATAGGGGTATATCACCTGGGCCTATGATAACGTAGTCTTGGGTGACTATCTAGCCTCTTGACTTGTATTCAAATTACGAAGTGCTTATTTTAGCAAAGTCAGCTCTTATAAAGGGGTTACAGAGGTCCCTTGGCATAGGTACTATTGGCAACTATGGGGAAAAGTAAGAGCCGCAAGAAGCTCATAGGGGACCCAAAGGGGGAAAAAGGCAGCCAAATGTTTACCACACATTTCACGCACCAGTGCACTGCAGGATATAGATACTCCTATAGGGGACGTGGAGCACATTCTTAATACAGATTTACCAAATAATACAGGGACCACAATTAAAAAGCCACATGTGGCTCCATTGTTCAGAAAAAAGGCCTGTTAACCTGCACCCAGGCCACCTCTGCCTACTAAGCCCAGAGATTTGGTGGTGGTCGATAACGTGATACCTAGGTCCATATTTATACTTTGACGCAAACCGGCGCTGGTTTGCGTCAAAAGTTACCGCTGGCTAATGCCATTCCAACGCACCAGGCGGGCATCTTATTTATGGATTGACGTTAGCTGGCGCTGCAGGCTGGTCAGAGTAGAAAATAAAATGACTAAACAGGCAGCGCCGGCATAGGGGAAAATTGGGGTTGTGCGTCAAAAAATGGTGCAAGTCAGGTTAGAGCTAAAAATCATGACTCTAACCGGACTTGTGCCATTTTTTGATGCACAACCCCCAATGAAATGACTCATGTCTCAACAAAGACAGGAGATATACCCAGGGGACTTCTGTCCCCTGGGCATGGCCTTAGGGCACAGTGGCTTGTAGGGGGGCCCAAGTTAGGCCCACCTATGCCACTGTTTTTTTACATTTTTTAAATTTATTTTTATTTTTAATATTTACCTATGCTTACCTGAGATGGGTCCCCCCATCCATGGGTGTCCTCCAGGGGTGGCAGGGGGTGTCCATGGGGGCAGGAAGGGCACCTGTGGACTGCTTCCATTGTTCGAAACCATGGAAATGAGCCCACAGGTCCCTTACCGCCTGCCCTCACCCAGGTATTAAAAAACGGCACCCAGCCTGATGTGCGCCTTTTGAGGCCCGCCCCCTCCTGTGCGTCAAAATGACACAGGAGTATAAATAAGGCGCACAGGCCTTAAAGTCATTTTTTGGATGGGAACGCCTACCTTGCATGTCATTAACGCAAGGCAGTTTCCCGTATCCAGAATGATACACACAGGAATTTTGACGTTCGCAGGGTCGGGCGTCATAGTATAAATATGGTGTAAGGTTTGTGCCGAATGTACGTCAAAAGTTTTGGCGCACATTCGGCAGAAACAGAGTATAAATATGCCCCCTAGTTCCCATAATGACACCTTTTAAACACCCTGACCATCCCCCTAGGCCTATTTAAATGTGTACAAATCGTTTACCTCAGCATTGGCTTCAACGTTTAACTCCCTAGCGTCCCAGCAGTACCTGCAAACCAGTCGCCTGTAGCGAACGATACCCGTGCACAGTTTAGAGTTTATGGTGATAAGTATCCTAAGGGATAAAACAAGGGAACTGCGGGCAAGGTTAACACTCTAATGAATAGTCAGAACTCTGGGTGTTTGTATGACAGACAAAAAGTAATAGACCCTTAGATACACAGGCCCCCCCCCCCTTCTCAGACAATAAACCAATTCAAAACGTTATCTGATAAAGGCCATGTAGGTACGCAGGACAATGGGGGAAGCATATGCCACTACCACAAACAAGCAGCATTTGCCAAAATTACTCTAGTGCAAGTAAACATCTCTCTACAAATGTAGCTTATGGCACTTACGTGGGAAAGGAGGGGCTCTATGCTTAATCCATATTATTTACGTTTGCAAAATCCTAAAACACTCCCCCCCCCCCCCCCCCCGCCCTCCATCCCCAAACAAGCCAGTCTCGGAGCACATCTCTCCCCATACTCAAATACTTCCATCAAACCATTTAAGCTCCTGATTTAAGAATAACATTTAATGCCAGTTGGGACAATCTGCATGACTGGTGTCCTGAAGTTTCTGCCACCGAGGATAAGGTTTCCTTGGCTAACAAAGCTATACATAGCTGTGAGGAAATGACAGTGTAATTTGTTCTGACATTGTGAGGGCAACTCTGCATTCCCATACAGATAATACTACGTATGTTAGGCTCCAACTAACACCCCTTGCTTGTGGATGGCCTGCTTTCTGTGCAGGCGAGAACTCTTACTCTTAATTACTCCCAGGTCCAGCTAAAACTTAAGGTTCCCAATAATTGGAGCTTGGAGCATATTCAAATACCATCTCCCCGTTTCCCAAGAAAATTGGCTGAAAACAGTGGGGAATCTTGAGGATTGTAATAGCTATTGCCGGAAGATCCTTGCATCACGAGGCATCAATAGGAGCTTAGGTAGTGTACTACTGAGACCTTTGGGAGACAGAATACCTTTTGGTTTTCCCTTAGTGGCACACAAATTCCAACGCAGGCAACCACCAGAATTTCACCAGCTATCATTGAGGTGGCTACAGAGGTTTCAATCAATACCATTGGCTCTGAAGCTTGTGTACCATTTAGCAATGCATGTCTGAGCCCTCAGCAGAATACCATCTGCTTTGCAATATTTGGTATGCAAGCCTCGGCTGCACTCACTACTTGCAATGAACTTACCCTGGTATTTTGGAACATAGCTGGCCTGGGAAGCAAGCTTGCCCAGAGCAACTGGGGGGACTTTATTGACACATTTGATATATTATTGTTCCACGAAACATGAGGGATGAAACCTTGTCTAATTGACAGTTCAAAGTCCTTTTATGCACCTGCTCCTAAGTATAAGTCTGGTAGACCTTCTGGAGGACTCTGTATGGCTAAAAATCTCTTTGGGCTGCCATACAAGGCAATACCAGGGTTTGACCCCCGTATTGTCATCGATCGTTGATCATGAGTTATCACGTAGATCCATCATGGATGCCCACATAAAGTGGTTTGCAGAAACGAACATGTGTTTAAAAAAAATAAAAACATCCCTCCTGCAATGGATCCCTCCTGGTACAAATAGGGACTGCTGGCCTGCAAAGACTAACCCTATTATCATGCTCAAGGGTGAATCCTGGCAAGCCATTAACTCTGCTAGAGTCTCCTATTGACTAGCAATAAATTGCACAAAATCCATCTGGGATACCAAATCTTGGAGTAATGTCCTGACTGATGTATGGACAGGGAACCACGCAACGTTTTGGCATGTGATCTCTCATGGTGTCAAATCTTCCAGGATGAAACACGAAACCTTTTACACCTCAAGATTGGGTCAGCCACTTTGAGTCATTGTACTGTAATTCCCCATGTCCGCTCTGGGAGTACAGGTTTGGCATGGTTTGCCAGTTTGAGACTGATGCCTCCAATCGTACTGGGCATTTTACAGTGGCAGAAACTGAACTAGCCTTTACGTCCAGAATCCTGGAAAGGCTCTGCGACTAGACCGCATACCACCAGCCCTTTTCATTTCTGAGCTGGGCATCCGGACCCCATATCTTACTCGTGAGGCTAATGCAATATTCAAGAAAGCAGAAATATCCAGGTCTTGGAAAGAGACTGAAGTGATTCCAATTCATAAAAAAGACTCCAAATTGGAACCAGCAAACTATAGGCCTTTTAGTCTGCTAGATTTTACCCAAATAGATGATCACCTGCTGTGTGTGTTTTTTATTTTTTATTTTTTGTCCTGCATACTACAGGCAGCGGAAACTCTGGGTTGTCCCTTTATCGCTACCTTAGCGTTAGTCAGTACAGAGTTGCTATAAGGATTTGCAGGGCAGATATGTCTCCTGTGCTTTTGCCAAGTATCTTTGGGAGTATCTGGCCCATCCAGCGCAAAATTGTCTACTTTAAACATAAACTCCTACCATCAGTATGGACTAGGGTGCTTTTTGTACGTTTTTGTGCTTAGTATTCACGACGTTTACATGTTACTGTTCTGTGATATCCATCCTTTAATTATTAACTTGATCCTTTTAATGATGTAACTGTTTACATCAATCACATGATATACAAAAATGTGTAAACTTTTATGGTAATTGACCAAAATAGTGTGATTGACTTTATTAGTGTTACTGGGCCCACCGTCAACACTTTTGAGTCAAGTACAGACCGACAATTGTCTAGCTTTAAAAAAAAAACGTTTATCCACACAATTTTATTCAAGTTCATTTTGCTGTACCATGCTCAATATCTTTGAAGGAAAAAAAAAATCCAAGTAGTTCTAAATGATTGCTTCAGTGGTACATATTTCTGGTCCTTCCCCTCTGCGTATGAGGCCCTTTGTCAGTGGGCAGTTGAATTCTTTATTGCTTACAATTCTCTAACCTGAGTGTTGGCTGTGGTGATGTGCACCTATTGTTCCAGCAATGTTCTTATCAACTCCTTTTGGTTACAGCTTGATTACACCTGCATATTCTGGATCTGCTGCCTGCACCCTTCTAGTGATTTAAAGAAAAAAATAGATGTTTTTGAATAAACACGTTTCTGCCTAATTCCAGTATAATAATGTACCCTACGCACTGGGATGGTGTTCCTTTTTCTTTTTTCAGGTCAATAGCAGTTTGAAACTCAACCCTGGTGACTTGACAGCGCTGGCAAAAAAACTGAAGGAACCGTCAGAAGGTATGTGTAAAGCTTGTGTGTCCTGCCGTTTGGGGGAGCAGCAGTCAACTGGCAATACACCATTGATCAGTTTATGTAATAAAATTGCATGCAGTAAGTATGGGGGGGGGAGACTGTATGTACAGGTAAGTGAACATGACTCACAGCTCAAAGTGCAAACAGTACAGGCAATAAATCAATATCCAGTCCAACACTTGCTTTTTTAGACCAGGAGTATTTTATTTCAGACTCTACACATGCAAAGGTATACAACGTTCAGAAGTAATAAAATAATCCCCATTGTGGTTCACTGATGGCCACATCCAAAGAATGTAAACTGGTAAGCCGTACTCCAGATTTCTCTCAGACTCTTCAGTAGCTAGTCAAAAGTATTTACTTTGTTGCATCACCGTTGGCAGCAAGTCCACAGTTCCAGCCTAAGCCACTCTGGCATTATGGCAGTGTTAGGTGGTGCTGCAAGTGTTCTGCCCTCAAGTGCTCACTACTCTGCTTGCAATGGGTATAGTGGGGTGGGTATGCCCAGACAGGTCCTAAGCACACTGTCACTGGGACCAGGCTGTAATCGTCTGAGCCCATAACTTGGGTGAAACTGGGTCTGGTTTGCTTGTTCCAGTTCATAGAGAACCTGGCTTGGCAGTTCAGGCTGTACTGTTCCGCCTGGAGCAGGGTCAAGACTGAGTTGCACATATCTGGGTCCAAATTGAGGTGACATGGCGTGAAAAGTAATGGATTGGGATGCGGCCTGAGTAATTGCTAGTGGCTGACATTAATTCAAACATTCCATCCATCACTTTTGTGATGGGTGCGTGTAGGAGGCTGGCCTGGCTTATAGTGGGTACCTACTGGTACTTACACCTTGTGCCAGGTCCAGTTATCCATTATTAGTAGAATAAAGGTGTTTCTAGCAGCTTAGGCTGATAGAGGTAGCTATAGCAGAGTAGCTTAGGCTGAACTAGGAGACTTGCAAAGCTCCTACTATACCACTTATATAATATAGCACTATATCTCAAGAATCACAATACTCCGTTACTAAAAATAAAGGTACTTTATTTTAGTGACAATATGCCAAAAGTATCTCAGAGGATATACTCCCTTAGGAGGTAAGAAATATACACACAAACCAAAATCTGGCAAGTAAACAGTTAGAAAAGTAGTGCAAATACTGTAGAACACAATAGAATGCAATAGGAGAAGATAGGCATAGGGGCAACACAAACCATATACTAAAAGTGGAATGCGAACCACGAATGGGCCCCAAGCCCAGTGTAGTGTGTAGAGGGTCGCTGGGAGTGTAAAAACACTAAGGGTGTCCAAGATACCCCACCCCAAAACCCTGAAAAGTGGGAGTAAAGTTACCCTACTACCCCTGAAAGACAGTAAAGTCGAGATAGGGGATTCTGCAAGGACAACAACTGACTGCAAAGCACTGAATACAGATTCCTGGACCTGAGGACCTGCAAAGGAAGGGGACCAAGTCCAAGAGTCACGCAAGTGTCCAGGGGGGGCAGGAGCCCACTAAACCCCAGATGAAGGTGCAAAAGGGCTGCCTCCGGGTGGAAGAAGCCAAAGATTCTGCAACAATGGAAGGTGCCAGGAACTTCTCCTTCGGTCAGAAGATGTCCCACGGCGTGCTGGAGGATGCAGAGTTGTTTCCATGCGGAAAGACCGCAAACAAGCCTTACTAGCTGCAAGAGTCGCGGTTGAAGGTTTTGGGTGCTGCCAGAGCCCAGGAAGGACCAGGAGGTCGCCCCTTGGAGGAGACCGAAGGGGCGCTCAGGAACAGAGCCCACGCAAAAGCAGGCAGCACCCGCAGAAGCACCTGAACAGGCGTTCAGAAGATCTGAGCACAGCGGTTGTCTCAGCACAACAAAAGAGGGTCCCACGAAGTCGGAGTCCAACTCAGCGAGTTGGGCAATGCAGGACAGAGTGCTGGGGACCTGGGCTATGCTGTGGACGAAGGAAGTCTTGCAAATGTGCACAGAAGCCCTAGCAGCTGCAGTTCACGCAGTACACAGGATTACTGTCTGGAGTGGAGAGGCAAGGACTTACCTCCACCAAATTTGGACAGAAGGGCTACTGGACTGTCTGGGACACTTGGACCTAGTGCCTGTGTACCAGGGACTAGGCTTGTCAAGATGAGGGGACCCAGAGGACCGGTGATGCAGAAGTTTGGTGCCTGCGTTGGCAGGGGGAAGATTCCGTCGACCCACAGGAGATTTCTTCTTGGCTTCCAGTGCAGGGTAAAGGCAGACAGCCCTCAGAGCATGCACCACCAGGAAACAGTCGAGAAATCTGGCAGGATGAGGCGCTACAATGTTGCTGGTAGTCTTCTTGCTACTTTGTTGCGGTTTTGCAGGCGTCCTGGAGCATTCAGCGGTCGATCCTTGGCAGAAGTCGAAGAGGGAAGTGCAGAGGAACTCTGGTGAGCTCTTGCATTTGTTATCTGAAGAGAAGCCCACAGGAGAGACCCTAACTAGCCCTCAGAGGAGGATTGACTACCTAACCAGGTAAGAGCCGATCAGGAAGGGTCTCTGACGTCACCTGCTGGCACTGGCCACTCGGAGGTCTCCATTGTGCCCTCATGCCTCTGCATTCAAGATGGTAGAGTTCTGGGACACACTGGAGGAGCTCTGGGCACCTCCTTTGGGGAGCTGCTGGTCAGGGGAGTGGTCAGTCCCCTTTCCTTTGTCCAGTTACGTGCCAGAGCAGGGCTTGGGGGGGGGGGGGGGGGGAAATCCCTAAACCGTTGTAGACTGGCTTATGCAAGGAGGGCACATCTGTGCCCTTCAAAGCATTTCCAGAGGCCAGGAGAGGCTACTCCTCTCAGGCCCCTCACACCTGTTTCCAAAGGGAGAGGGTGTAACACCCTCTCTCAGAGGAAATCTTTTGTTCTGCCTTCCTGGGACTGAGCTGCCCAGGCCCCAGGGGGGCAAAAACCTGTCTGAGGGTTGGCAGCAGCGGTAGCTGCAAAGAGAACCCCAGAGAGCTAGTTTGGTATTACCTGGGCTCTATGCTCAAGCCCCGGGGATGCATGGAATTGTTCCCCCAATACCAGAATGGTATTGGGGTGACAATTCCATGATCCTAGGCATGTTACATGGCCATGTTTGGAGTTACCATTGTGAAGCTACACATAGGTATTGACCTATATGTAGTTCACGCGTGTTATGGTGTCCCCGCACTCACAGTCCGGGGAATTTACCAATTCACATTGGCATACTGGTACACCCATATAATTCCCTTGTATATGGTACTGAGGTACCCAGGGTATTGGGGTTCCAGGAGATCCCTATGGGCTGCAGCATTTCTTTTGCCACCCATAGGGAGCTCTGACAATTCTTACACAGGCCTGCCACTGCAGCCTGCGTGAAATAACGTCCACGTTATTTCACAGCCATTTACCACTGCACATAAGTAACTTATAAGTCACCTATATGTCTAACCTACACCTGGTGAAGGTTGGGTGCGAAGTTACTTAGTGTGTGGGCACCCTGGCACTAGCCAAGATGCCCCCACATTCTTCAGGGCAAATTCCCCGGACTTTGTGAGTGCGGGGACACCATTACATGCGTGCACTATACATAGGTGTAAGGAAGTGCCTCCTTGGCATGGTTACCCCCTGACTTTTTGCCTTTGCTGATGCTAAGTTTTGATTTGAAAGTGTGCTGAGGCCTGCTAACCAGGCCCCAGCACCAGTGTTCTTTCCCTAACCTGTACTTTTGTTTCCACAATTGGCACACCCTGGCATCCAGGTAAGTCCCTTGTAACTGGTACCTCTGGTACCAAGGGCCCTGATGCCAGGGAAGGTCTCTAAGGGATGCAGCATGTCTTATGCCATCCTGGGGACCCCTCACTCAGCACAGACACACTGCTTGCCAGCTTGTGTGTGCTGGTGAGGACAAAACCAGTAAGTCGACATGGCACTTCCCTCAGGGTGCCATGCCAACCTCACACTGCCTATGCAGTATAGATAAGTCACCGCTCTAGCAGGCCCTACAGCCCTAAGGCAGGGTGCACTATACCATAGGTGAGGGCACCAGTGCATGAGCACTGTGCCCCTACAGTGTCTAAGCAAAACCTTAGACATTGTAAGTACAGGGTAGCCATAAGAGTATATGGTCTGGGAGTCTGTCATGCACGAACTCCACAGTACCATAATGGCTACACTGAAAACTGGGAAGTTTGGTATCAAACTTCTCAGCACAATAAATGCACACTGATGCCAGTGTACATTTTATTGTAACATACACCCCAGAGGGCACCTTAGAGGTGCCCCCTGAAACCTTGACCGACTACCTGTGTAGGCTGACTGGTTTTAGCAGCCTGCCACACACCAGACATGTTGCTGGCCACATGGGGAGAGTGCCTTTGTCACTCTGTGGCTAGTAACAAAGCCTGTACTGGGTGGAGATGCTTATCACCTCCCCCTGCAGGAACTGTAACACCTGGCGGTGGGCCTCAAAGGCTCACCCCCTTTGTTACAGCACCCCAGGGCATTCCAGCTAGTGGAGTTGCCCGCTTCCTCCGGCCACGGCCTCATATGCAGATTACACCCAACTCATCCTCTCCCTCACCCGCAACCCCACCACCGCCAAAACCAACCTTCACACCGCTCTCCTAGACACCGCCAACTGGATGACCGCTAACCACCTCCAGCTCAACTCAAACAAAACAGTCATCATCTTCGGCCCCAAATAAACCACATGGGATGACTCCTGGTGGCCCCCCGCCCTAGGCCCCGCACCCACCCACGCACGCAACCTCGGCATCATCCTTGACCCCTCCCTCTCCATTACACAGCAAATCCATGCTCTAACCTCCTCCTGCTTCCACACACTCCACACCCTAAAAAAATCCTTCAACTGGATCCCCCCAGAAACCAGAAAGACAGTCACCCACGCACTCATCAGCAGCAGACTGGACTACGGCAATACCCTCTATGCCGGCACCACACTCAAACTCCAAAGGTCACAGCCGCGCGCCTCGTCCTCGGCCTCCCCCGCCACGAACAAATCTCACCACACCTCAAATCCCTACACTGGCTCCCCATAGACAAGAGAATCACATTCAAGATCCTCATCCACGCACACAAATCCCTCCACAACACCGGCCCAACCTACCTCAGTGAAAGAGTAAACTTCCACACGCAACCTCTGATCAGCCGACCTCGCCCTAGCCACAGTCCCCCCCGCATCCAGCACACCACCACAGGAGGCAGGTCCTTCTCCTACCTCGCCCCCAAAACCTGAAACTCACTCCCCACTGACCTTCGCAAAACCAAAGACCTACTGGTCTTCAGAAAGAACCTCAAGACTTGGCTGTTCGACCAGTGACCCTCACGGTTGAGTAGTGCGCTCTACAAATTTCTTTGATTGATTGAGTGGTATAGTAGGAGCTTTACATGTCACCTAGTTCAGCCTAAGCTGTTTTGCCATAGCTACCTTCTCTCAGCCTAAGCTGCTAGAAACACCTCTTCTACACTAATAAGGGATAACTGGACCTGGCACATGGTGTAAGTACCTCTGGCACCCACTACAAGCCAGGCCAGCCTCCTATAACGCAGCACTGTGTGTGTGTGTGTGTGTCTCTGTGACGAGATGAATGTCCGGACTCGCTCCAGGAGAGGAGGCCACCAGCATGGTTGTCCTGTTCCAGTTGCACTGGGCCACTCCAGGAAAAATACCTGTTGCAGTTTGTCTGTAGCCACAAAGGAGGTCCACCAACTGACCTTAGAGTCTATATTTGTTTGTCCTGTGTGCAAGTGGGAGTATGTCTAGCCCTTCAGGTCTCCTCAAAAGTCTGACAGTGGGACTAGGCCTCCACCTGTTGTTCCACGCATCCAGAAAGTGTTCTTAGAGGCTAGTAGTGATGCCCATCTTTGTACAGTTCAGCAGGAAGTTTTTTTTTTTTTTGGGGGGGGGCAGGGCTGACTCCTGGGCATTCTTTTATAGAGAAGTTCCTAGGGGCAACTACACTTTTTTACAGCACATCACATGTTGTACTGCAAACTGGCCCAAAATGTACTATTCTAGGGTGAATCAAAGATGGCAGTGTCCTTCTGCTTTTAGAGGCAGCTTGTGTGCCCGTCAAGTTTTTCTAGAGAAATAAGCAGTCCTCTCCTAAGCTGCACAGTTCTGATACAAGCTTCTGCTTTCTTCCCCTAATGCCCCACCCTTCACTGGTCAGGTGCCCAACTGAATACCTTGCACCTACAAGATTAAGGCTTCCCCCCTCCAGTTTCAAAAAAACTATGAATTGACAAGATTCACCTCCTGTCCCTTAATGAAGTTCCTAGAACCTCCCCAGCCACCACCTTTGATAAGGGCCACATGACTAGAAACTGTTCCTCCTGTCACTAGGCCCAAGCCTTTCTCTGTTCTGGGAGCAGTTTTCAGACCTCCTGAATTTCAAGCCATTAGCAGGCAACTGCTATCAGGCTAATGCAGCTTAACGTCCAGGAGCTCCAGTTTCGGTAAAGGTAACTTTTAAAAAGTTACTTTGCCTAAATCATGAAAAATCTAACCACCATTAACTGGATTTCAATAACATTTAGAAATAGTTTGAACTGGTTCTATAGGTTGTCCCTAACTGTAAATAGCATAATTAATAATTAGTGTGTTTTAGTTTTCCTGCTAGGACAGCCAGAGCCTTCCAGGTGAAAATAAAGTTTGGAGGACTCTGTGCAGAAGCATGGTAATAAATTTCTGCATGTCGCCTTTAAATAGTGTGGACCCTACCTTGTGGGCTACAAGGCTTACATAGGGTGACATGATGCTTGAAGGGAAGCTTTTTCACCTCCTAAAAGGGTTATTTTGACTGGTTGGACCACTTGCTTAAATTGCAACATTTGGGCTACATTGATAGGCCTGAAGCTCTGTTATGTTTGTCATAATAGTTTATAGACCACATACTACAACCTTGTAGGAAAGTTAGTTCTACAACGTGAATCATTTTCTGGATTCATGCGCTGTGCATTATTCAGCTATCTAGTGGGTTGGATCTGGAATCTTGTTAGTCTTCCTCCCTTTATCTTATTTTTTTTTCCTCCTGAGCTCTGGCCAATTAGTGCTATGCTTGTTGTCCTCAGACATTAGCCCTTGTGCTTGGTCAACTTCTTCAGAATCTTTTTTTCCTACGGTTTGGGCCTGGATGATGCTTCTTTGTTTTGGAATTCTGGGACAGGGTGATGCCCACTCCCCACAGGAAGTGGTCACCTAGGGGGTGTTCTTAACCCCCAAGAGTAAGTGGTCCATTGGCTTTGCAGACACAGAAAACTGAAGTTCAATGACTCATCAGAGGGATAATATACACCACAAAGAACGTCTGACCAAAAAAATACAGAAAGCACCAAAGATCACCAAAACGTAAGTGCACCACATGGGGGTTCTGCTTTTCTGACATTGCCACAGCAAGGTTTAACTGAACTCTAAATCTTTGGGTACACAAACTATCACCTGATCACCTGATCACATGATTTTTGCAACACGGGTCATGTGATACTTGCAGATGAAAACTTTTAAGACTTCATTAAGCACAAGGCAGTTATGAGGTGCAGGGGTAGATGTAGGTCACACCGCAGAAGCGGTTCCTTGATTAAGTGCCTAGATGCTTTTAAATTTGTGCACTGAGCAGGAATGTTTCATAGACCAATACTGCTAAACAAACCATTTGCTTAGTCTTTCTAGTGTGTGACTACAGGGACCTGCCCCCTTGTATAACCCTATAATGGCTTACTAATACATAGACAATGTAGGTAGAGTGACACTACTGTCACTGTGTGCATTTTGTACACAATTTTTTTAAGTTTTACCTGATTTCTTGTCTATTGTGCTGTTTTAAAATGTTTATATTTGTTACTTTCAGAAAGCCTTTTTGATGCTTGGGGGGGGGGGGGGGGGTTGCATGTCTTTACTGCACTCTAATAGGGTTAGTGTGCCTTAAAGATGTGACATCCAAGATGGAATGTCACATGATGTAATGTTCATGATACCTTCTTTTTTTTTAGTCATCGTCATGGCCATATCAAGGAGAGTGTCCTGCATTTGGTCTGTATAATTTGTGTGCATGCTTCCTTAAAATTATTTTGAGCATTACAGTAGGTTGGAAAGCTCAACCACATCCCGCAGGGTTTTAGAACATAATTTGGTCCTGAAAAAAGCCAATTTACCTCTTGGGGCAGCTACACAGCTGAAACATGTCGGTCTTTTGATGTAAAGGACCATTTTCCTTTTGACATCTCAATCTTGCCCAAGACCTTGCTCATTAAAGTTACTGTAGGTTCTATGAGGAGGTTTTAATTCATCATCCCTTGCTTTCACTCTTCAAGTGCTCTGCTTAAAGATGTGTAGAGCCCACCCTCTCACATTAGGTGATGTGGGTCCAATGATGAAGCAGGCCAGTGAGGCCCCTGCAAATATATCCAAGCAGTGTGACGAGCACTAATTTACCTCAGTGCTGCTCGCACACTCACTTTTGATGTTTGGAAGGTCACTCAATCAGTTGAGAAACTGGATTTAACAGTTGGGTCCACCCTATCCTAATTTGTGTATTTTAGTTCAATTCCTAGACTGTGCAGGTGACTGGACTGCCATCTTAAAGCATGAACCGGACTCTGGTCAGCACGAGTGACGGAGCTTCATGATGGCTGCATGGAAGGTCGTCTTTATAAATCCATACTGATGGCAGTAGTGGATTTGTTATGACATACACCCACAGGGCATCTTAGAGGTGCCCTCTGAAACCTACTAGTCCTCTAGTGTGCTGGCTGATTGCCACCATCCTGTCACCACAGGCTAGTTTCTGACCCTTTGGAGGTGCTCTCCAAGGTCCGTAACCATGCCTGCTATGGCAGGATGTGTTATCACCTACACCAGCAGGATGGCTAGTAAATTTGCTTACTGAGGCCAGGGACTTTAAAGACCCTGTGGCACAGGGGCCCCCTTGCTCCCCCCCCCCCACCCACCCCCCCCCCCCCCCCACAGCACCCTTCTCACAGCCCCATGGCCTGTCTGGCACCAGGACAGGCGGGAAGATAGCTATGACGGAAATGTGTTGCACTACCAGGCTGGACACACAGCTAGGGTGACCAGCTCAAAGTGAAAACAAAGTTAGGAACTCCACCATCTTTGTTTTGGAATTCTGGGACAGGGTGGTGCCCACTCCCCACAGGAAGTGGTCATCTAGGGGGTGTTCTTACCCCCCCAAGAGTAAGTGGCCCATTGGCTGCTACCCTTCATTCCCCTTAGCACTCCTAAATTTGGTATTTGTGGGTTCCCCGGACACCAGGACAGCAGATCAAGTCAAAACTTGACTACTGGGACCTGAGAAAGAAAGAATGATCGAGAAAAGACGACCAAAGATTGGCACAGAACCCTGCCAGGCAGCTTTGTGCTTTGACAACCACAGGGCCAAGTTCACCAACAGTTTGACACCCTCCCCGAAACCCTTGGAGGACTGCCCAGCACCTCAACAACCATGAAGATCTCCCTTGGAGCAGAGGAGCTGCTTCCATGCATCTGCAAGCACTGTTTGCAAAATCTGGTACCCTGTCCATTGGCCATGGGCCCTCTGAGGGAACAATGAGCCAGGAGAAGATTGTTTAAAGCTCAGGAGTTCAGTCCCGCCACTTCACTTATGTCCTGAGACACCGACCACCTGGAGGCTTTCTGCACCCATACTTCTGGTACTTGACCCCTTGCAGCAACCGAGGCTTGTTGTGTGGTCCAATCAAGATTACAACCGTAACAAAGCAGGGATGTCTGGCTCCACAAGGCCATTCAGGAGCGGGCCTCACTGCCCTGTTTCTTTCTTCACCAGGTCACCAAGACCCAGCACAGGTGTCTGACCACTATGACATGACACCTCAAAGCAGCTCTGCACCTGAGCCCCACAGCCGAGTCTGAGGGAGTTGACGGTGCCCACAAAGTTCTGAGACCCTCTGGAGCTGAGCCCACATTTGGGTTTGGCCAGACTCTTCCCCCAGTCGCTGCCTGCAGCCTCATTCTGCAGGCCCCCTCTAACAGAGTGTCTCCGACACCAGAGCCCAAAACCAAAGGACACTGCTCCACAGCCCGAGGAGAAGTGGACAGACGGTGTCCCTACATTTCCGAACATCTCAAGGGTTAAGTGCCCCTGTGTTTCCCCAGACTGACCACCAGTCCCTGCTTGCAGCCACTTTCTAACAGGACTGATCTTCATTGGAGTGAATGGGACACCCAATGCCACACACCTGCATCCAGATGCCCCAAAGCCCACCAAGGCGATCTGTTGGTATGGCTTTGAACATTGCCCCATACTCATCACGGATAAGAACAGTTCTGTTATTTATTGCCAAGTACCTGTATATGCAATGTCTTTCTTTCCCACTGGATAACATTAGGGCACCCAAGGCTAAAAAGCACCTCTGCACCCGATGCCTCAGTGCCTCCTGAAGTTACCTGTTGGTGCTGGTTTGGACCTCGCCCCATACGTACCTTAACTCCAGAAGAACAGTTCTGTAAGTCATTAAGTGCCTGAATGTAGTATATATTTTTTCCATAGGGTAACATCAACACTCCAGAAATTGCACTGCAAAAGTTTGAACTGAAACCAATAAAAATTTGTATCTCAAAGTACTTTCCTGATGAGTGGTCTTGCTTACTGGCTCTGTACAATACATGCTTAATGCCCTCTAACAAGCCTAACTGCTCACCCACACTATAACAAGAGGTTTTGTGACACCCTGCACTGCCCATGCCATGGGCAATGCAGGGGCCTCCCTGTAGCCCCCGGCACTGGCTTTCCGCCAGCTTTCTTATGACTGGAACCCCACCATGAGAAGGCTGGTGAAAGCTGAGTTGTAATCAGCCTGGCCATTCTGAACTCTGTGCTGCCCTAGCTGAGTACACTTTAGGCCACAGTCACCTCGTCGGGCACCATGTTCCTGGCAGAGGCGGTGGTCCCCTGGTGGGTCTGCCCTTAGGGTTGTAATGTGTTGGTCGGACTGCCCCAGTTGCGGTGGTCTGACCATCACTGTGATCACCAACCTGGTAATGAGGACCTAATTTTGGACCTCCACTTACTAAACAAGTTCATAAAAGCGCAAAAACTCAAAACCATTACAGGAGGTCATCCATTGGCTGCGGGAAAGACTCCAATGTTAACCTTGGGCCCAAAGGATGCCTATTTACACATCACCATGAACTACAAGCACAGAAGGTACCTACTGATCATCTTCAACCAAAACCACTACCAGTTCAGAGTGCTTCTCCTTTGGAAGTTGACACCCAGGGTTTTAATAAAGTACCTAGTTAAGAAGGAAGGTTTATACACGTATATCTCTATCTAGAATAGAGAGTCTGAGCAAGGTCTTTCTCACAATGTCTGGGGCACATCGACACATACATGGACACTTCACAGATTTGAATCCACAAGTAACCTAGAAAAGTCTTCTACAAAGCCAGAAAGAGAGATGATTCTGGGAGGAAAAATAAAGACCAGGGAGGAGAGCCTTCTCTAGCCTCAAGGATTCAGGCAGTCACACAACAGGCTTGTCACTACTGCATGGGTCAGTCTGATGGGAAGGGCTGTGGTATAAATGACGGGCATGAATGCCTCGTCCATCTCCTTGGTATGACACCTGAGAGCACTCCAAGAGTGGATCCAAAACAAATGGTCACAGGCATCTGGGAGTTGGGAGAAAAGAAACTGCAGGGTTCTCCAACCTTTTTTTAAGTAAAAACTAATCATGTTGAGGAAAATCATCCAGAGCTGCCAATATTATTAGAATTTTAATACAGACCACATCAGACAAGTTTACATGTTTGTAAATGTAAACTTTTCAGTTCTGTAGGCTGGCATACACACAGGAGAGCTATTTATGGGTAGCTTGATAGCTACTAGTAGCTCGCGACCTAGTCATTGGAGACCCCAGGGGAAATGAAGTAGAGTATAGTAAGATGACATGGTTGAACGTGTTCAACCTAAAAGTGGGCAGACCTTTCACACTACCAACTCCAAATGTGACAGTCACCAAGGATGTGTCCCATTCAGGCATATGGGGTAACTAAATGTCAGAGAGCTATGGAAAGCAGAAGAAGCGATCCAACACAAGTCCTGGAAACTAAACTGTCTTCTTGGCCCTGAAAGCCTTTCAGACATAGGTGAGAGCAAAGACTGTCCTTCAGATCCAGACAGATAACACAGTCAGTGTTCTACCTGAACAAGCAAAGAGGGACACGGATGCATGTGCTGTCACTACTAGCCCAGGAAATATGGATATGGGCCATCTGGCAAGGAATCACCTTAACAGTATAACTGCCAGGAATAGAAAATGAAGAAGCAGACAGGCTAAGCAAGTAGACATCCATATCACATGAATAAGGAACTAAACTGGTGCACCTGGAGAGCCGCACACTGTGGGGCACCCCAGAAACCCACCTGTTTGCAACATCAGAAAACTGAACTTGTAGTGTTCGGGTCCAGGCCCCTCCTAGGGGAATGCCCTGTCATTAGATTGGTCAGGGATATTTGTGTGTGCTTTTAACTGTTTCCTCTCATTACTCTAGTGATAAGTTGAGAGTAGGACACTGATCACGATTGCCAAACAGTGGGCAAGACAAACCTGGTAGAGATGGCAAAAGGTATTAAGACTGCCAGCAAAACGCTACCTTTTCTATGCGATCCACTACTAAGAGGCAAGCATCCTTAGGGCAGAGAACTTGGACACTTGAACCTGCCAAAGAGATCCATGGATATCTCAAGCTGTTAGAAAGCAAAGTACAATAAAGCAGTACCCAGTAAAATGGCAGAGGTTTGGGGGGTGGGGGTGATTCTCTCAAATTCCACTAAATGCTGTGATCTCTTGATGTGGCAGCAGTTCGTGTACACCTGTAACCACCCTGCCTCCAATCCCGCCCACCCCCGGCAGCCCTGCTCATAGAGCTCAGCACCAGAGTCCCATCCACACTGACTACCTCTGCATTTTTCACGGAGGAGTGCAGGAGGCTGATGTCTTAGCTTGAGAGGTGAGAAGTGGAGGGACTGATAAAAAGACAAGTTTCTCAAGGCCTAATGAAAGTGATCCCCACCCCCAATCATCTGCCTCGCTCAGATGCCACATATATAATTCTGACTGCAGTTTGGCGGTGTCCTCTAAGAGCCACTGCCGGACTGCAGATTGTGCCCCAGGTATTATAAGATGACTAGTGATGGAGTGCTATACCCAATCAAGAGCTGTAGTTGTCTGCAATAAACATAAAGGAATCCTGCCCTCTGGAGGATACATTTAACCTGACACCCAGTGCTGCTGCAGGATCATGATCCATTCAAACACAAAGGAGGATCTCAGCCTGATGGAGCATTTTTTTTTTTTTTTTTTTTGTATTAACATGTTTGATGCTACAACCACTACATTCCTTTGCTGCTGTTGTGAACATAAAATTTTGTTGTCCGTGACTGTCCTTGCCCCTGTTGTCTGTACTTCTGCATTCAGATGCCATAGGCAAGAAGACGTGTAAAAGATTGTAGTGCTATACCTGTACATCAGTTCTTTGGGACACTTGTGGCAGAAATTGGTGCCATAGCACTTCACAAAGTCTTAACGAATGCTGGGCTTCATCATGAGGGAAATTTCTTGAATGGTCACCCCATTTTCTTTAATCTAAGAATGTGCGGAGTTACCTTGATACAAAATGTTAAGACATTGCAGTCTGGCAAGAGACTGATAGCAGGTGTGCTTACTTCTTCTGAGAGCTTCACAGCATTTATTTCTGCACAGTATGAGGCAGCTTCAACAATAAAGGCAATCAGTTGACTGCAGCAGAGAACATGAAAGGGCCATTCAGAAATTCCCAAACTTCAACACCAGCGAATAACTAGATCTCCTTCTTACTCTGCCTTCAGTTTCTCATGATTCCAGTTTTGATTGGATTCTAAGAGCCATGAATTCCATGCAAATCTCCAAATGTTGCTTTCTCTTTTCCAGAGACTCGCTGCTATAGTCTGGGGATATGTTGAATAGTCTTTGCAGTCTGAGGCTCTCTGCTGGACCACAATTGTATCTTGTAATGGGAGGCAGTTGAACCAGTTTATTGGAGTGAAGTCTGTATGGGGTGGGTGGTATGCGGAAACCTCTGGGAGAAGCAAGCACTCATCTAGATAAGCATGCGTCACCACAGCTATGGTCTCCATTTATAGGTTCCTGCTTAAAAGCTAAGAATCCTAATGTTTATGGACTGCTGAACATTTTCCTATATTTTAACTTAGGAGTAACATGGGACCAGAGGCTCATTGCTGAAAAAGAGACTGTTCGTGATTTATTTCCTTTTCCACCCTGCAGACAAGAGCAGTTACTGTTGCTGCTCTAAACTTGTCACCCTGCACCTTTTTGGCTTTTTTTTGTCCATATTGTCCTAGTTCCTGAATAAAATAACATGCAGACCTGCCACACCTGAAATTCATTGTGGCCCAGAAATAATTCTGTTATGTTCTTATCTCCCCTCCGTCACCGAGCTGCTGCATGTCGGACACCACTTTCCCACCAAATGCAGAGCTGGGATCAAATCAATTCAGGATCCAAGCCAAGAGCCACAGAGCACCTCCTCCTTTTCGGAAGATCGACAACCCTGCTGAAGCAGTAAAACTGCTGCGATTGAGTCTCCTTTACTACACTTCTATCTTTATTACTAAATGACAGCCACAGATGTTTGCGCAATGTATTGAACTAGAGATTTTTTCAGAGCTATCAGCCAACTTTAATACCATTGGCAGCACATCCCTTGCTCATTGTTAAGAGTTCCTTATCAGCCACTGCCTATTTAGGTGGGACAAGCTCTCTCTCTGAAGGGGACTTTCTGGAAGGTGCTCATTCAGGTGACTTCCAGTGTTAAAGAATCTGCTGCCCAGTTTGGGTTTTTAATCTGTACTTTTCATTTTTCTCCTTGCTTTGTAAAGCCGCCACAATAGCTATGGCTGTTCTGCAGAGAAATCATGTTAAGAGCCTATAATGCAATTGAACAAACTCCCATTATGCTGGGGGATATTGTGGTTCCTGGAATTCTAGCCCAGTTTGGGGAGCGGCATTGCATGGAACATAACAGAAAAGGCAGATGCTGCCTGCCTGGTGGCAAACAGTAAACACCATGAACCACTCGATCTGTTGGTCTCTCTGTGGATGGTATTGTGAAAGTGGTTTCTGTTTAAAGCTCACTTTGGTGGATGGAACTAGCTGAAATAATTTTGGAAACATGACTTTGTTTTCATATTTAGTGCATCAGATTCTAGTTGAGTAATGTTAAATAGCACTATGTGTGGAGACGGTAGTCTTTATACTACAGCACAATCGACAAATTGCAGTGTAATAAAATACATTTTTGTGGTACATGAACTTCAGTAAACAGTCCCTACTTCTTGGCAATGATTCAGCCAACATGTTTCACTCGTGAGGCTTCCTTGAGGCTCACAGACTGCATATCATAGAACGCCTATGACTGCAGAACTACACCTTTTCTATAGACTTACCAATTGCCCTTTGGAGTAAGCATAATTAAGACACATGAAAACCCTAGATATTTTTCTTTTAACCAGGCTTGGCTCCTCTCTAATGCTAATGTAATGTCCTGTTAGCAAGGAACATAAGGCTCAAATCAGAGTATTGTGTGTCAACCCCCAACAATTTTATTTATATAAAAATATCAACCAAACAGGATACTTTATCTTGGTCTCTCCATTTACTCTACTGGTCATAAGAAATGTATGCTAGTTATATAATTGGGTTTGGTGAAATTATTATGCTGTGCAATGATTTGCTAGTCACATGCAAAGAGTGAATGAACACTTGTCCTTCTTTGTATGCTTTGTCAAATAGGCATAGGGCTCACTTCACAAGAGACTCCACAATCTAACTTTCTTAAGCAATATGCCCTTACAACACTTAAGCAAAGCTGCATTATGACTGTTACACTCTTAAACATAAGCTACTATTTGCTAGTCTGTGCATAGCATTTTAATCTTTATGGAGTCCTGCTGCTAAAGAGTCACATTACAACAACTTGAAATATAGTTTTTCAGTCATTAAATTGTATAGGCCATATGTGACCCAACCATCCTTCCCAAGGGGCTAATTTAGTCTTCAATCCTACATCAGATGCTCACAGGCAGTGATAGAAGGTACAAATATGCAGTCCGATTTTCAGTGCATGGGAAGCATTTAATGAAGCTGTGGGCCTTAAGTTCCCTGGAGGACGACCATATTAAACTGAGTTGAAATAAGCAACGTCTGGCCCAGCTTCTGGGAGGTAGGATATGCATAACTTGGATCTTGAATAATTCAAGTTCTTCCAGATAGGTTATTGGAAATGGCAATAATTTTTTTCTCCTTCTCTGACAGATGTGGAGAATGATGCTTTTGGTTCCCTTCCGAATATGCAGGCCCACCAGTGCTCGAAGAGCTTACCACTGTATGACCTTACTGATTCAGAAAATGAAACCCACGAGATAAGTTCTGTAGAAACGTATGTGATGGTGATTGATTACTTTTGGGTATTACTGTGCATCCTACTCTGACTGTCTCAGGGGGCATATCTACTCCTCTTAAAGCTTCACTTGACCATAAAATCCGATTTTTCAATTACCTCTTTTCTTCTCTACGTCTTGTCTTTTCTTGCAAGTTTCTTACTTTTTGTCTGCCTTCTGGCTGAGGAAAGTGTTATCGCCTACTTCCACTGAATTTTCTCTTTATAAGAAAAGTCTGACTCGCTTTGGAAGGCTGATGACAGATGCACAAAATAACCTATTTGAAGTGTACAGTGATCTTCAAAGGTGCTGATGTGCATCACATTCTTGACATTTGGACTTTCACTTGTGATGACTGTCCTCCCTTCTCAGAGTTTAGATTCAAATTAATGAGTTAAGTGTTGTTTGCGGGGAAGTATGGACTAAACTGGCTGACTTCAGGGCTGAGTGGTTGCAACACCAGTTGCCAGACGATAGCTGCATTAGCCATACAAGTCAGTCTACAGATATTAATACGTTTTGAACCCCCATATCAGCTTCATGCATATGATACTTTATAGTGTGCCCTAAATAATTGTTCCGGTTTTAACTTTAAAAGTATTTTTTCAGTCACTTAATGGCATGAGAGATAACAAAACCACTTGTTTCCTTGCTTCCACTATACCCTTTCTACGACATTTGCAGCACTTTTGCCCAGGGAATTAGGTTAATTATCTTCTTGGCTCGCTAACTTGGTACAAAATTGTTTTGTGAAACTGTTTGCAACCATATTACACCTTTTAGCTGAAAAAATAGGAAAGGGGAGTTCTGGGGTGGTGTGGAGGGAGGACTCTTGTATTTGGAACAAACATTGGACAAAACTGGCTCTGGCTTCAAACAAAGTGCCTGGATGCTTTTATTCATGCAGTTAGTTATGTCTGTTCACCCACTTGGTAACTAGTCACCCTTTCACTTGATCATCTTTGCATAGTTGCGTCCATATATTGAGTGCTTCTTACATCCATTCATCCAGCCACGTTCTCCATTTAGTGAATCACTAATATCTGTATTTGTGCACTTTATTTGTCCAGCGCTGAAGCTGCAAGAATGAGCAGGAGGAGATAGCGGACAGTTTCAGCTAGAATGATTAGAGGTCAACATTCTCATCCCTATGTCGGTGCACCCTGTAGGTCTGTTGGTATCATAGACCTTATGTTGTCAGTGAGAGCTTGCTATATTTATGTATGTGTTGGACCGCCTGAGGAGAGGGGTTTGTGTGATGCTTGCATAGCATTTGCGATGTATTTTGTTTGTGTATTGTGAAGTGTTGCTTATCATACCTGCGTGTATGATCGAAGCTTGCACAGCCACTGTTGAGTATCTATGCTGTATGTGTACAATTTAAACTCTGCTTACTTATACTGTACCTGTCTTACAGGCTGTGGCTGCATGAAGATGTTAGGGCGCCATGCTGCCACACATGGGTTACTTTGTGTGTAATGGGAGTGTACATGTTTGCAGCTTGTGTGGTACCGGTTATGTATGTGTGATAGTTTGCACTGCTGATATCTATGCTGTATCGGTGTCAAGTGCATGAAGATGATCCTGCTGCTAGTACTGCTTTTTCAATTTGCACATGAGGGGTTGTGCACTGATTGTTTGAAACTTTGCCGTTTCTTAAAGGAGGCATTTGTTACTGCACATATTGTACCTGTTCTTTGTATGAGTTTGGAGTGCTGTTGCAAATGTTCTGTTTGAGAGAGTGCACAGTAATAAGCAGGTTAGATTTTCAGTGCCTGCCTACTGTGGCAGATCAGTATTTTTCGCACATGATACTGTATTGGATGTTGAATGACCTGGGTGAAGTGAAAGGTTATTCTAGCTGGTAGGTGTAACTTGGGGCCAGATGCATCAAAGGGTTTTATCCATTCTGTGTCCATGGGAAAATGTGTTCATACACATGATCCTACGTCTTCAATTTGAGGACATTTGCTTTACTGTGGGCCACTAAACCTGCTCTGAGTAGAAACCTTACACCTTTCTGAAGCCTGTGGATCTGAGAGCCTGCTACAGCTGTTGGGCTTGTTGCTGGTTAGGCATGCTGATCTTATGCTCCTGCACCAGACACCTTGTTGCCAAAGGTGACACATGATGGAGGCTGGTGCTCCTTCTCTGCTGCCCCTTCTCTGCTGCCAAGGAAATGTTGACAAAGTATTGTTCCTTCTGCACACAGAAGGCCTATTAGAGGCTCACAGTTGTAATGTTAGGTGGATTTGTAGAGTAATGTAAGGTGGATACCATGAGGGTATCCAGGTGCTGAGGTGTGTGTGTGTGTGTGGTGAGACTGGGCCTGAATACAAGTAGGATCGATGGTCCCACAAGAAGACTAGCTGAATAGCCAGGTCTTGAGCTTGTTGTGGAATTCAAGGAGAAGGCCCTGATGTGTTGGGGGAGGTCATCCAGGATTTGGTGGCTTGGTAGAAAAATGATAGACCACCTTGTTCTGCTTCTCTGGATGTGGGGGGTGTGGGAGTAAGTGATGTTGAGCTAAGTTGCCTGGTGAAGCTGGTGATTGAGTTATGTGGATCCAATTTTGTGTAGTGACTTGCATACGTATGTGAAGTCTGAACTGCCAGTTCTTCTGGATGGGGAGCCAGTGGAGCTATTTGATAAGTGGTGTGGGAGGATGTCTGTTAGCAACATTTTGGATGGTTTGAAATTTGTGAAGATGGCTTGGGATGCCGGCGTAAAGTGCATTGTCGTAGTCCAATCTGCTTGTGATTAGGGCACGCATATGATGTCTGGTGTCCAGTGGCAGCCTCATGAAGATTTACATAGCATGAGGCGTTGACAGCATTGACCTGGGACTTCATGGTGAGGTTGGTGTCCAGGATGAGGCCTTGGTACCTAGCGTGATCAATTGAGGTGCGTGTGGATCCAAAATTTGTGGGCTACCAGGTGGAGTCTCGAAGTTGGCTCTTACTCCTCAAAGATCAGCACCTCTGTTTTGTTGGTGTTGAGCTTGAGGCAGTTTTCTTTAATCCATTTGGCCGTGCTGGTTGTGCTTTATTTGAAGATTGTTGTGGTATTGTCAGAAAAATGAGTGTCGATGTAGGAGACGTTGATTGCCTGGGATCTGATGTTTGCAAGAGGAGTCATGTATATGTTGAAAAGTGTGGGCCTGAGTGATCTCTGTGGGACTCTGCAAATTAGGTCCTTGGGTTCTGATGTGAATGGCAAGAACCTGACTTATTGTGTCCTCCATAGAGGAAGGAAACTATTTAAGTGCAGATCCTTGTATTTGTGCTGTATAGTTTGGTGATGGTTGTGTGGTGGGAGACTGTCTAAAGTGGCGGAGAGGTCAAGGAGGATGAGTGTCCATCTCTCTATGGCTGAGGATGGTGTATGTCATCTGTGGCAATGCTGTGGTTGTTTTAGAATCATGATTGAGTCGTCCAGGAGGTTTTTGTGTTGTAGGTGGTCTGAGAATTGGCAGGTCTTCTCAGTGAATTTGGCTGGGAAGGGAAGCAGTGAGGTTGTTCAGTAGCTGCAGAGTTCTGGGGCGGGGGGCTGGGTGAGTTTTTTTTGAGGTGGGTGGTGACTTTGGAGTCTTTCTGGCTATCTGGAAAGGTGGCTGTTTCAGGGGAAGAGTTGATGATGGAAATGAGTGCATCGCTGATTGTGGCACTTTCCAGGTTTTAGATATGGTTGCAGTAGAATTTTCTCCCTCATTTAGTGCAAGCGTAGATGCAGTATGTTATGCCTAAGAAGTGTCCAGCTTCCCCTTGTGCAGGACTGTCCACACGTTGCACAGTGAATCGGGATGCCTGGAAGCTGTAGCCGGACTTGTACAGATGTCTCCAGGTGGTAGACTATCTTCAGTTTCATGTTCAGGGATGAGGGGGATGGCGTGCCACCCATGGCCCTGCAGCTGAAATCCACACTGCACAGTTTAGCTCCTCTGGTCAGCCCAGGTGACGCTCCGTTATTCATAGCTCTACAGTTGGTGATAGCTGCACCTTGCTGCTGCTTACAGTGCACTGCATTTCATGGGTAGTGGCAAGTTTGACATTGCTCATGATTAACAAGGAATGGCAAACACTGTTCCAAAAAGACTGGCTGTGGAGCTCATACTTTAAGGTTAACAGTGAGAAGCTTTGGGCAGAGCTAGGGTCCATGGGTAACAACTGGTTAAGTATTTGAGATACCTTTGTACAGACTTACTGTCGGTTCAGTAATTGACCACCAGACTGGCGAGTGCAGCTAGCTTTTTTACTTACAGGTGTGTGACAGGGATTTATCCTTGGTCTATTTTTATTCATTATGTATATTATCAATTTTGAAAGGATGCTTTCCAGTAGCAGCCTAGATTTTTCCAGAGTCAGTGGCAGGCCAATTCCTCTGCCTTTATATGCCAACAGTGCAGTTTTAATTGCTTGTACAGCCAGCAGTCTTCAGTAGCTTTAGGATGTTCAATGGCATATGTGGCTGTGGATACATGCTTTGCATAAGTCCACCATCTAATGTTGGGCTCAGGTGTTAATAGTTGAATCTTTTTGAGTCACGAGATCGAGTGACACCTCCTTTCGGTGATAGTGCGCATGGGCATTGAGTCCTTTGTTTTTCTCTCTGCCGTCTGGTTCGGTCGGGTTTCATCTTGCTCCAGTGGATCTCAGTTCGTTCTCTTTTGGACTTTAGTTTCTATTGACCATGGTATAGTTTTCAATTGCGTTTTCTACACTTTAACAAATCGATCTGATGTTCGTCAGAGTCAATTAAACGCCATTAGGTGCGTCCGCACCCTTCTTGGGCCTGTTTCCACAGCTGTGGGCAGAAATTGCGAAGGTAATGGAATGTACTCAGTTTAGATTCTGTCCTCTGTCACTGAGTTTCCGTTCACAGATCAGCGCTTGGTGTGTAATATGTGCCTGTCCCTGGAACATAAGGAGGAGACCTGCGATGCCTGTCTGTCTTTTTGTTCCAAAGAGACTCTCGGACCGAAGAGCACGTCAGTTAGAAATGGCCTAAAAAAAACACCCCTCACATTTTCGGAGAAAAACATGTACAGGAAGCCAGGCAGCATGTTCGATCCGAGACTGAGTCGGACCAAGATTCTGACATTGGGAATTAGTCGATTCCCGCAGCACAGTACGTGAGTACACCAGCCCCATCTCACCATGCAAAAACACTTAAAAAGGCTTCCAAATTGGTCATCGGTCCTCCCCTGCCTTTGGGCCATGGTAGGATCCGAAAAATACATTTGGGTCCCCCACCCTCTGGTTCGGCACTGAAATTCATTAAGACCAAGACTTCTTCGGCACCGACCAAAGAGGCAACCACATCCCAATCTATTGGTAACAACTGCTCCAAGGGTATTCACAACATGCTTAGCTGTAGTAGCTGCATTTCTCAGAAGGCAACACATCCATGTTTTCCCATACTTGGCTGACTGGCTCACAGGTGCGGCCCATCCTGTAGGTCCCCCCTCCCCCTCCCCACCTTTTGCCCCTCATGAAGAGTGTCAGGCTGACCTTTGCTCAGACAGACACACTCTTCATGTTCCGATCAGGCAGCCAGGAGTGAGACGTGCTCGATTTGCGCAGACTCCTGGCTGCCTGAGCTGAACTTTGCTGGGCTGAAGAGGTCGCAGCTCCTACGGGCGTGACCTCTGCTCAGCAAATGTGCATCAAGGACCTCCCCCTCGGTGGCGAGGGAAGCATCACTTATTGACTCCGACCCGGGCGCTTCAGGTTTAAGCCCTGAAGCGCCCAGGGCGAGTGCCAAACAATGACCGAAGGTCAGCTAGAGAGGGAAGGCAGCAGTCCAAAGCCTCCTGGATCCTCCGAGCTGAACGTAAGTTTTTTCGTTCGTTTTTTTTGTTGATGAGTGTGAATGGACGTGTGTGTGAGAGAGTGTGTGTGTGCTTCCTGCCCACCCCCTCTCTCCTAAAACTGCTGGCTCATAAAAGCCAATACCATCCAAAAATGCTAGCAGAATACTTGGTACATGGTAAATCTTCAACACTTTGAGATTTACAATAAGTTATCTCATACCATCTTCAACCTTCACAGATACAGCCTTATCTGGGAGCAATTCTCAATACTCACTCAGGATTGGCATATCCAAACTCAGCAAGGATTCACACTTTTCAAAAACTCCTGGCTCAATTACAGGAGAATCATACTTACACAGTAAAACTAGTGATGCAACTATTAGGGATGATGTCCTCATGCATTGCCATTGTTCCTCACGCAAGACTACACTTGCGTCCACTACAGCAGTGTCTGTCTTGGTCTTGGTTACAGGGTCCTCTTCAGGATCTAGTGGTGTTGGACTGCCGCACACACAGCTCTCTACAATGGTGGAATACCATCAACCTTTCAAATGGGCACCCCTTTTAAAACCCTATGCCTCAGATCACTCACGACAGATGCATCACAGATGGCTTGGGGAGCTCACCTCAACAACCATACAAGGGAAATGGGATCCCATTCAACAACGTATTACATCAGCTACTTGGAGTTGCTTGCAGTCTTTCTAGCACTTAAAGCATTTCTGACACACATCTCTCACAAAGTGGTTTTAGTCTGTACAAACATGACTTATCTGCAGAAACGGGGGGGGGGAATGGATCTCTTTGCCACCGTAGAAAACTCGAAATGCCAAAACTTTGCGTCCAAATACCCGCACCCTCTGTCAAAGGGCACCCTCTGACTGGATTGGTCAGGGATATTTGTTTACACTTTTCCGCCTCACTCATTCCATTTCTGGTTCGCAAATTGAGACAAACATCACTCACCATGATCTTTGTAGCTCCCACATGGGCACGTCAACCTTGGTACACAACACTACTGGATCTCTGTGGTTCTCCATCACAAACTTCCTAGCAGACCAGAACTTCTGACACAAAAGAGAGGTCAAATCAGACATCCTGACCCCCTAAACACTCTTGTGATATGGCGCCTGAAGTCAGAGTTGGGATATTTACAACTTCCCTCAATGTATGGACATGCTTAGGGAGGCACGTAAACCTGCAACTGGCCTGTTATGCTACAAAATGGAAACGTTTTGTATACTACTGTCAACCTAAATGCATTGATCCACTCAAAGCATCAGTACACAAGACATTATCTGCTACATTTAAAACAAGCATTTACAATGCAACGCGTCTCGCGTTTGCTCATGTTAGAGCTGATCGCGTTGTAAACTCCTAACCCGACTTTTCACCTATCGGGCAAAAGTGCATTTGTGTACACAGTTAATTTCACTTTTTCAGGCTATGTAAAGCGCTCGTAAATTAGAGAAAGTCCACGAGCCCGATGGAAAACAGCGAGCCTCGCATGTTTTCTGTACTTGGTCCCTGCGCTCGAGGAGGGCTAGCCACCGGAAAAGGCATGACATATGCTTGCCTTCGACTAATGAAAGCAAGCCGATTTTATTAGGCAAGCCCACGATCCAGTTAAAAACACTGACATGAAGTTGACAGGGCTCCGAGCCCTTTTCTAAATACAAAAGTGCCTCGCTGCGATACGCAGGCTCGACCCCAAAAAGACAAATTTAGCATACTCAACTATTAGACTTCATTTAGCAGTATAGCTGCTTACCTCCAAACCAGATGACATTTCTTTGTTCAGAATCTTTGTAATAAAGGCATTAATGGAAGGACTTAAGAGTTACAAGTTATTCCACCCAGGGTTCCTCCAGCTCCAGTATAGAACCTTAACATTGTCCTTACTAGACTTGTGGGTCCACCATTTGAACCCATGCACTCCTGTTCTTTGCAATTTCTTTCATGGAAAGTTGCCAATTTGGTAGCTATCTCTTTACTACTACGTGTGTGAAATACAAGCTTTCACTTTAGCACAGAGGTCCTCAAACTTCTTTTTTTTTTTTTTTTTTTTTAGGATGAGCCCCGCCCAAACATTTTTAAGTGTCGAGCCCCCCACCACCTGACAAATTTCTGGAAGCTGGTACTCTGCATCATTGATGGCAATCCCCACCCGCAGAATCCAGATCATATATGGGAAATATTATACAAATTCAGTGTCTAGTCAACTGAAGGTTTTGGGAGCACCGGTGCCTAGGTGACAGATGCTCATTACAGTTCAGATAAAAAGCCTCCAAGGAAATTTTTGAACAGAGCAATTTACAATGCTGCTTTATTTTTCACATAAGACACATAATTTGACATGATACTTTCTAACCTAATTTGACAATTGTGCCTGTTTTTCACCAAAGAGACGGTTAATTTGTGGATGGATTTTTGCTACTGCCATCCTGAGGTTGTGCTTCACTTCCGATCTTGAGTGGTACTTAGGCCCTCATTATGAACACAGCGGTAAACACCGCACCGGTGGCGGTAACAACCTCCAACAGACGTGCGGTCCGAACCGCCAAATAATGAACCAACTGAAACACAGGCATCCTGAAAACCACTCTCCGCCAGCAGAGGAGTGCTGACAAGGACCGCAGAGCCCACCCACAGGCCGACAAATGCACTACCCGCCCATCAAATAATTTAGCACTAGACCGCTGTCCGTTCCGGGGCGGGAACCACTGCCACGCAAAGCCAGGCGGAAACAAACCAAATATAAGGAAACACTCACTGGAGGCCCACACTCACTGGCGGCCGAAGCAGACATGGAGAGAGAGTTGCAGATCATGCCAGCCCTGCTGCTTGCCATATACCTCCACGACTGAGACCGCTGACGAAGAAGACGACGGTAAGTACTTTAACCTACTAAACAAAGGGAGAAAGGGCACAGTTACATTACCCACCCACTCCACCCACCCTGCGACGCTCCCACAACCCTTCACAGCAGTACAAGCCATACACCTCACAGCAAGAGGTACTTACCAGACACAAGGCAAATCCAACCTGCCCAAAGTACATACATGTGCCCCACACCCACAAACAATGAAACGAGAGACCACGGAGCCAGAGTGTGCCTCAAACATCACAGGCCACACATTAACCTTTATTATGCTCACTCAGCAACAGAAGTGCATAGAAGGCCAATGGCCAGTCCATACTAAAAGAAGTCCGATGTGCCACAATGGCCCCAACTTGACTCCCACAAGTGCAACGGTACTCCACCTCATAGGGGCAACAATGGGGCATCCAGGCACCGCAGTCAGTGGTGGGGATTTATGACAGGCGGGGGGGCTTAGATTTACGTTTGGAAGGTGGTGGAGTGGGCTTGGACCGGGGGTGGCAGATGGACCTGGTTCAGCACGTGGCTTCTTCCTCTCTGGGGCGGGGCACTGGAATGGGAAGGGCGGCAGTGGCGGGCTGTGACGTGAGAGGAGGGGAGAGGGCAAGGAGGTGAGCACGTTTAGGGACAAGACTAAATGGGCCAGTAGGTTGGAATAGGTCAACACGGGAGAGGAAAAGTTTCTTAGGTGCATTGGGGGGGTGGACCTGGAGAAAGGTGTGGGAGTGGAGGTAGGAGTGGTCGTGAGGGGTAGGTGTGCATGACATGGCTGCAGGTGACTGGACAGTATGCTGAGGTGTGGTGAATATGTGATGGGTGTGTGTTTTGGTGCATTTGAGTGTCTTGGGAGGAGTAGGGGTGGACACAGTAGGACAAGACAGGCTGCCAGTGTAAATGGATGTTGTCTGGGTGTCTGCATGTCTGGTGAGTGTGCTGCATGTGTGAACTAAAGTCGTTGTGGTGAGTGCCGGTGTGGTGTCTGGGGTGCATGAATGAATAGATGTGTGCTATTGTGGTGACTGCAGGAACAGGGTCAGCAACATTGAGGGCCTTATTTATTCTTTTTGGTGCAAAACTGCACTAAGGCAGTTTTGCCCCAAAAAGTTTTGCACCGGCTTGCACCATTTTTTAGCATCAGCTGGGCACCATATTTATGGAATGGTGCAAGCCGGTGCAAAGGGTAGGCTAGCTTAAAAAAAAATTACGTTAGGCAGTTTTGAGTCAAAATAAATGGTTCTGACCAGATTAACATAATTTCTTTACGCTAAGGGGCATATTTATACTCTGTTTGCACTGAATTAGCGTCATTTTATTTTTACTCTAATTCAGTGCAAAACTAACTCCATATTTATACTTTGGTGCTAGACCCGTCTAGCACCAAATTTATGTAGTTAAAGTCATTTTTTGGAAGTGGAAACCTACCTTGCCTTAATGAGATGCAAGGTAGGAGTTCCCGTGCAAAAAAATGACTCTATGGCCTTAACACCATATTTATACTCCCATGTAAAAATGGTGCAAGGGAGGGAGGAGGGGTCAAAAAATGGGGCAAAGCTTGCTTTGCCCCATTTTTTAAGACCTGGGTCAGGGCAGGTGTTAGGGGACCTGTGGCCCTATTTCCATGGTGGAACACCATGGAATAAGCCCAGAGGTGCCCGCCCTAGGGGCACTCCCACCCACACTAGAGGGACTGCGAGGATGGGGGACCCCATCCCAGGTAAGTACAGGTAAGTGCATTTTATTTTTGAAAGTGCCATATGGGGCCCTGAAATGGGCCCCCATACATGGCACCGGGTGCACTGGCCATGCCCAGGGGAACCCTGTCCTCTGTGCTGGCCATTGGGGTGGTGGGCATGACTCCTGCCTTTTCTAAGGCAGGAGTCATGTGGCATGGTAGGTTTAGCACCATAAAATGACGCTAATCTGGTTAGTCATTTTTTTTTACTCTAACCTGCCTAAAGCCATTTTGTGGTGCTAAACCCTTTTCTTCCATACTGCCAGCCCCACCCGACTAAAGTCATTTTTTTAAAAACTAGCCTACCCTTTGCACCGGCTTGCACCATTCCATAAATATGGTGCCCGGCTGGTGCACAGAAATGGTGCAAGCCGGTGCTAAACTTTTTGGTGCAAAACTGAGTTCGTGCAGTTTTGCAGCAAAAAGTATAAATAAGGGCCAATATTTTGTAAGTTTGTGCCACTTTTGTGTCATAAAATGACCTTAATGCAGTGCAATTTTTTTTAAAATCAGGGCCTTGGTGCTAGATGGGTCTTGCACCAAAGTATAAATATGGAGTTAGTTTTGCACCGAATTAGAGTAAAAAAAATGACACTAATTCGGTGCAAACAGAGTATAAATATGCCGCAGAGTATAAATATCCCCCTAAATATGGCGTTAAGGCCATAGAGTCATTTTTTGCACGGGAACGCCTACCTTGCATCTCATTAAGGCAAAGTAGGTCTCCACTTTCAAAAAATGACTAACTCCATAAATTTGGTGCTAGAGGGGTCTAGCACCAAAGTATAAATATGGAGTTAGTTTTGCACCGAATTAGAGTTAAAAAAAAATGACACTAATTTGGTGCAAACAGAGTATAAATATGCCCCTGAATGAGGGTAGTGCCTGTGGGTGTGCATGTACAGGGAACAGACAGGGATGCGGAAGAGGTGGACATACTGGGGGAAGTGGATGTTGGTGTATGTGCATGTTGGCTGTGTGTATGCTTGTGGTGGGAGGTGTGGTGCTTGTGTTTTGAAGTGTGCTTCTTGTGTGTGCCTGCGTGTCAGAATGTGTGCTTTGGACGGGTGAAGGGAGGAAGTGGGGTGCTGGAAGGGGTAGAGATGGTTGGAGGGGGGACAGAATGACCAGGGACACTAGCTGCCATCCAAGAGGAGGCCAGAGCCTGAAAAGTTCTCTGTAGGCCAGACACGGCACCGTGAATGCCATCCAGATAGGCATTGGTCTGCTGCACCTCTGATGCTAGCCCCTGGGTGGCATTGACAATGGTTCTCTGACCTACAGAGATGGTTCTCAGGAGGTCCATAGCCTCCTCCGTGAGGGCAGCAGGGCTGGCTGAGGCAGGGGATGAAGTGCCTGGGGTGAAGGAGACACCCACCCTTCTGGGTGAGTGGGCACGGGCAACTCGTTGGGGAGCAAATGGGAGGGCGGTGATGGTATGGGGGAGGCAGAAGATGACACAGTAGGGGTGGGGCCCCTAGGGTCCGCCAACACCAGGGAGCTCCCATCGGAGGCGGTATCGGAGTCACTACCTCCAGTGGTTGCCTCCCCCATGGTACTCACCTCACCCTCCAACCCACTGGTCCCCTTGGCATCGGATAACTCTGCCTCCAAGGATCCGTGGGCCGCTGCATCCCCACTCGCTGGTTCCTCAGCTCCCTCGCCAGATGATGCTGATGTACACAGACAACACAAGAGAGCAGGGATGGGAAGACAAAACAGGAGACACACTTGTAAATAGCTGAATGGAGGTACATTAGTGGTTCACACATACACCCACCCAGAAAACCTTCCACCAGGCAGCACCTAACGCTATACAGATGGCTATGCCCCTGACTAGTGGCCAGAACCCTGCTCTACAGCCATTCCCCAACTTACTTAAGTACCTGACGTACTGCAGCCTTGACCAAAACTCCCCACGGGGCCATTAAGTAGATGGGGAGACACACACACGTGTGACTGCTGTGCCGTGCCCATCCGGGTACGCCACCGCCAGGATGCGTTGCATAAGGGGAAATCCGTGCCCGATGGGCACCACTTCCTCGTTGGGAGAACTTCCCCTGCTGGGCCTCGCAGATCTTCCTCGCCCAGCGCTGCAGGTCCTCCCACCTCTTCCTACAGTGGGTGCTCCGCTGGTTTTAGACCCCCCCCGGGTCCGCCCTTCCTTGGCGATGGCATGCCAAAGTCCCCTTTTCTGGTGGGTGCTGACCTATATGGGACACACAGAAAAGTAACATTGAGGTTAGACAGTGGCCAATCATATACGTGCACACATGTATGCAGCCAACACCCACCACTACACACATCCATGCCTCCCCCCCCCCCCCCCCCCCCCCCCCCCCCCCCCCCCCAATCCTCCTACTCCCCTGTACCTCTGGCCGACCTTAGAGCTTGGCATACAGGGGCAGGACCCCGTCCACAAGCTTCTTCAATTCCTCATTGGTGAAGGCCGGGGCCCTTTCCCCTGCAACATGTGCCATTTCCATGACCAGAGGCAGGAAACAGCAGTACAGTCTGAGTACCTGCATGCACAAGATTAGGGAGTCAAGTGAAGTTGAGGTGACGAGTTTGCGTACGCACCGTGGCGGTGTGCACCATCACTGCCGGCAGCGATCATGATACCCTAAGATTTCACATTGACAACCCTGTTAACCAATGAATTAGTGCACTGCGGTATGACTGCCTTACGCTATTGGGTCAACCGCTAGCTGTTGGAGGTCACTTCCACCACAACACTTGTGGATTACAGGGGGCAGACATTTTGGCCTTGACTACGCAGTTGTAAAACCCTCATCTGCACAATGCATGCCCTATTGTCCCCTAAACACCCATAGGCATGTAACCATATACATTACCTCACCTGACCAGACCTGCTATATCATTGTGGTCATGTTGCGTTAATGTCACACACACTAAGCATTAGTACCGCATTAGACAATCTTGGCAGCAGTGCTGAATGAAAAACCATGTGTGCAGATGTGTGTTCCTCACATGTGTTTTCAACTCCTAGGTACAAACCCTTGTGGCGAGGAAGGGCCCATCTGTGTACAGACCACTTGTTGATTTGCGGACCATGGTTGAGCGTCACATCATTATCAATTACAGACTCACTCGTGCAACTATTCATGAACTTTGTGCATTACTGGATCCAGCACTGACACCGGCAAATCGTAATCAGCATGCCATCCCTACTGAAGTGCAGGTGCTCTCTGCACTCCATTTCCTGGCCATGGGCTCATTTCAAGTCACAGTGGGCATGGGGGCAGGTTTTTCACAGCCAATGTTTAGCATAATACTATCAAGATTCCTGAATGCTTTTGTACAACACCTACACTCCTATGTGAGGTTTCCAAAAAAGTGCTGACCTCCCTGCCATCAAGTCGGACTTCTATGCCTTTGCCAACAAACCCCATGTGATAGGTGCCATCGATGGCACCCACATATATCATCCCTACAAGAGTCAATGAACAGGTGTACAGAAACAGAAAACTTTAATTCCATGAACATTCAGTTGGTGTGTACTGCAGACCAGTACATCTCACATGTAAATGCCATGTTCCCTGGATCAGTCCATGATTCCTTTGTGCTGAAGAACAGTAATGTGCCACACAAGATGGAACAATTACAAGAGGATAGAGGGTGGATTATAGGTGGGTTTTTCTGACACTTATTGCCACATAGAAGACAGCCAGGCTGTCTGCCTCTGAGGGTTGTCAATGACAATTCTGTTTTGTACCTTTTTCTAGGTGATTCTGACTATCCCAACTTGCGTTGGCTCTTGACACCAGTGAGGAATCCTGGAACAGGTGCAGAGATGAATTACAATGAGACCCATGGACGTACTAGCAGGGTGATGGAGCGTGCAATAGGTTTCCTGAAGGCTAGATTTAGTTGCCTACATATCTCTGGCGGTTCCCTGGCCTATGGGCCTGGAAAGGTGTGTAGAATAGTTGTGGCCTGCTGCATGCTGCACAACGTGGCTGTGAGAAATTCTATTCCCCTTTTGGAGGCGGAGGGTGCTGTATATCCAGACCAGCTTCCTCAGAGAGGGGATGAGAGTGATTGTGATGATGAGGGGGGAGATGTAAATAGCAGGACCCAACTGATACAAATCTACTTCCAGTAACTGTGTGGGACAATTGGATGAGATTGCTGTCTGTGTATCATACTGTCAGTGTCCCTTGTCATCTAAGGAGGTGTTGGGTCAGTACTCATTGCCACTGTGACCAGGTCTGTATAGGACAGATTACAATATAGTATAAAAGTTCAACACATCTGTAGGCACAACAACATGTAAGGCGTGTGGTGCATTTACTGCTACTCAGATAACAATAAAAGTTATCATACAGTTCCATACATACTTCACTTTGTTTAAACTTACTGACAGGGGGACATTGTAACAGGTGAAAAGGTGTTTTATTTGTTGCAGGGATTAAATCGTGCTGATTAGTGATGAGAGTGGGCTACTGGTGGTTGTACATTATGGCAACATGGTCGCAGCATTGTTGGCAGTAGTGGTCGGTCCATCGATGTTTACAAGAGTTTGTAGTTTTCACATGGTTTGGTGGTTGATTTAGTGGGACACTTAGAGAACAGTTCTTGCCAGAGTCGCTTTGAGGGGGCTTTGTTCTTGACAGGTGTTCCTGTGCCATATCTGGGCCTGAGGGTCCGTTTTGGGTGCCTGGTGTTGGCCGGTACAGGTTGAGATGGATGTTCCCTGTGTCCTAAGAGGGTGGTACATGTGCAGTTGCTGCTGTTGTCCGGTCTGTATTCTGGCCTGTAGTAGGGGCCTCCTGTTCTGTGGGGGCCTCAGGCTGTGTTGGGACTAGGTGCAGCAGCGCATCTGCTATGCTGGCCATTGTGGCATTGTGCAGTTTCCACTGCTCCATGACCTCTTGGTGGTGCGCTAGCTGCATCCTTTGACTCTGCTCCAGGGTGGATACTCTCTGGGCCAATCTGTCCTGGGTATGGTGATAGGCTCCCAGGACCTCAGAGATCACGTCATGGGCTGCAGCATCCATCCTGTGGCCTCCCCCCTGGGCCACTGATGCCCTCACACTGGGCCTAGCCCTCTGTGCCTGTGTTCCCTGCACAGGTCTGGCGGTACCACTTTTACTGGGGCCATCAACTTCCTGCCTGTTGGTAGGGGGTGACTGTGGCCTCTGTACTTGTGTTCCACCAGTCTGTGGCCTGGATACACAGGTGTGGGGACGGTTGCCCTGGGCTGATGTTGGCTGGGTGGTAGGGGTGTCTGGTATCCTGGGTGGGGCTGCTGGATGGTGACAGTCCAGGACTGTGTGAGGGGCCAGCCGGCTCATCAGTGTCCAGGGTTCCGTCCCCAGTGTCCTGGGAGGTGCCTCTGTCTCCCTGTGGTGCACTGCCACTCCTTGTCATGTCAGTCAGGGTGGCATGGGTGGTGGTGCCTGTTGGGAGGAATGGACATGTCTGTTACATTAGCATGATCGGATGGGGTGCACAGGACTGGGCGGGTTTGTGCAGGTTTCACACTTTGGGGCCATGCAGGTTGCTTTTGTGAGGTTAGCATTGCTTTTTTGCTTAGGATGAGGAGGTGCATTGTGGATGCTGTAGGCCATTGTGATTCCTTGCAGGGGTGGGTGGCTGTGCACAGGGGGAAGTATGTGGGCCTGTTAGTGGGTTTGTGGGCATGCAGGGTGACTGGATGTAGTGATTATGGCCTGGGTGGGGTTGTGGTCCTGGTGGTAGTTGGAGGGGTGAGGTGGTGCATGCATTCCAGGTGTGATGGATATGGGGTAATTGTAGATGACTTAACTGAATCCATTCCTCCAGTGAGCCCCTCAGGGTGCAGGATGGCCAGTATCTCTTCCTCCCAGGCAGTGTAGTCAGGTGGTGTTGGTGGAGGTCCTCCCCCAGTCCCTTCTGGACTGCAATGTGGTGCCTGGATGCCATGGACCTGAACTTCCCACGGAGGTCGTTCCATCTCTTGCGGATGTCGTCCCTGGTGCGTGGATGGTGTCCCACTGCATTGACCTTGTTCACTATTGTCTGCCAAAGCTCCATCTTCCTGGCAATGGGTGTGTGCTGGACCTGTGCCCCGAATAATTGTGGCTCGACCTTCAGGATCTCGTCCACCAGGGTCCTTAGCTCCCTTTCTGTGAAGCATGGGTGTTTGCGGGGGGGGGTTACAATGGTGAGTGTTGTGAATGGTGTTTTGTGTGGATCTAGGTGAGGGTGCTCTTGTGTGGTTGGGTGTATGCATCGTGGATTGTGGCATTCGGTGTCTTCTTCTGAAGTTCTCTGTATTAGTTGGCCTAATTTCGTTGCAAAGGATTGTGGGGTGTGTGTGTTTTATAGTGTTTTGGATGTGTCAGGTGTGTGGGTTTCAAACTTACCAATGTATGCATTTCTTGCTGTTGTGTCCACTTGCCGCACGTGGCAGTCTGTACCGCCAATGGTCATTCGGCTTCCACTGACTGCCGCAGTGATTTGTGCTTCATAATTTGGAGGGCGGGGTGTTTGTGTGCTTGGCGGGGTGGGAGGTCTAGCATTTCTGCTGACAAGGTCCTGGCTGTGACTGGTGGCAGGGAGATTTGTCGGTTTCTGATTTTGGCATCATTATATGGCGGGTTTCTGTTCGCCGTCGCCACGGCGGTCGACGCTGTTTACCGCAGTGTTCATAATGAGGGCCTCAGTCTTCAATACTGCAAGTGCTGAGAACCCAACCTCACAGAAATATGATGTGCTGAAAGGCAAGAGTTTTGGTAGCATTTTTCCTTAAAGCTGAATGTTCTGCAGGCATTTCCAGCCAAAACTCTCAAGGAAAGTTTGCTAAATTGTATCTGCAGTTCTTCCTGCATTCAAAATGGGAGATGGATACCCCCATCTGCCAGAAATGGCGAAAGACAGTCATCAATATGATTGTTTGCCTCTGAAAAATACTTGTGAAAACTGTCCTTGAGTGATGACAGGTGATTTATTTAAAAAAAAAAAAAAAAAATACTCTGCAAAATGTTGAAAGTTATATTCTGTTTCCTCGAGCATCAGCTAAACATGGAAATGGCTCAAACTGACCAGCTTCAATTCTTCTTCTACATAATTCCAGCTTCTTCTTGAAAGCAGATATTTCTTTTATTCATTGTAAAAAGTGATTTCAGCTCCTTTCAAAGATTGATTCAGGGAGCTTAATTTCTCAAAGATGTCAGCAAGGTAGCAAGGTTTGCTAAAAGCACAAGCCAGTGGGGATTACATAGTTCTGCTTTGCAGGGGTCCAAATCCAGAAGAAATTGCCCTACTTCATTCCTTAATTCAAAAATGTGATTCAGCACTTTCCCTGGGATAGCCATCGGACTTGTGTGAAGCAGCAAGCCATCCTGTTCAGCTCCCATTTCTGCACATAAAATTGCAAATACGTGAACTCTTGTTGGGTGGGTCTTTATGAGATTAACTATTTTAACAGCAAGGGCTTCCCAGTGTATCCTACAGTGAGTCCACAGAATATGTGGAGCCACTGTCAACACTAGCTTTTAAGCCAGCTCTAGCACCACACATGGAAGGAGCACAATCTGTGCAGGTCCTGACAGTTCTCCCATTTTTAGCTATGAAGACCCAGGACGTCCTTGATGTTGTCAAACAAGCCAGATGCTGTCACTGGCCCTTGATTGACTTGCAGAATGAAAAGTCTTCCAGTACTACAGTTTCATAACAGGATCGGACATAAGCAATTAAATGTGCTTCCTTTTGAGACATCAGTTGCTTCATCCAACTGCAAAGCAAACCAACTCTATTTCAACCGGGCTATGAGCTGTCCGTGGATATCTTCTGACATGTCAGATGCGGTGGCAAATTGTTGTCTGAGAGGTATTAGTTTGAACTTCCCTGCTCCTTTTTCACCAAGCATTGTTGTAGCCACGTCAAGAATTGCTGGCAGAATAACTTTACCATCTGTAAATGGCTTTGTTTTTGGCAATATGTTATGCCACTTGCTAAGATACTTTCAATGCATTTGGTGTAGTTGAGGCCACATTTTTCACGGTTTCCTTCTGTTGAGTCATCTCTTACAACTTCCTGGCAAAAAACTATACTCTTTTCTGCTTTAGACTCATGCTTTGTTTCCAAGTGAACAGCACATGACTGCAATTTACAGCTGAATGAAGTAAAGTAGGCTTTTAAAATGCAGTTTAAAAAAAGTCTTTACAAAAATATCTTCCATGTAAAATAAAATATGGATAAAAGAACCGTTCCATGGCGCATGGATAAACATTAATTCCAGCTGATTCAAGCTTTTGGTGGGTGCTCCCAAAACTGATGCAATATGTTTATGCACATACCGCTACTTCAGCACTGCTCCTTCAGCCATCACTGAAAAAAAAAATCTTCTGGCTAGATTACAAGGTATCCAGAACACAGACGTCCGGATGAATTTTTTGCTTGTCTAAGCATAGACTTGTGTCTGATAGACACAGGAGTTCTACATAATTTGCATGAGGCCCAGGCCTTTACTTGTGGACCGATGCCATATTACTGTGGGAAGGCCTGGGCCAAAAAGCAGTTCCATAGTCCAAAGGTGGCCGCACTAAGGCTGCAACTATAGGGGTGTGATATTCTGATGCAGTATAGATGAGGTATTCGTGCAAGAATTGGCCACCTTGGATATCTGCATCCCACTGAAAAGTCCAATCCTAGGTGAATACTGTCTTTAGCAGAAGGAGGGAGATGCCCATCCCTGTGGACCAGTAAGCCATGTTCCATTTGCCATGCTTTTGTGATCAGAAATTCTGTTTTGGTGGGCTCTATTTAAGAAACTATAAACCATTTATTAGTATACACTGATTATGACAACAGTTAATCCAACATGCACGGGACACCAGCTTAGTGCTGGAGGGTGCCTTTAATAGCATTTACGTCATATTGAAGAGGAAAATAGTTCTAAAGCCATTTTAACAATAACCCTCATGTGCTTCATCTCTTCTCCTCCTCTAAAAATCTTTAGAGCCATCAGCACAGCTCATGTTCATAATGTACAGAAGCATGAAGCCATGACGGCTTCTGCACATGCACTCCGTTCATGACTTCCTATTATAAATAGGGTCCCGGTTTTATGGTATTTAACATTCCCATCTGTATTTATCCATATTTATTTTTTGGCCCTCTTATTGGTATTTATCCATATTTATTTTTCATTTTTTGAATAAATGATGTTGCAGAATGGTATATTTCCACATGTATTTAACTGAACATTAATTTATACTTTGATACCTTTCACATTTTAGAGACTTTAGGAGACCTATCACAAAACATGTATATATAAATACTCACACTATATTTGAGGGAATCATATTCTGTTTTTAATTCCCCATGTTCTCTATCTGCTTAGCTGTTTGCTTGTAAGTCATGGAAGATCGCATGGGGAGAGTCGCTCACAAGGAGCACATTTAAAAAAAAAAAATTTTCCACTTTTAAAAATAAATACAGACAGGAAACATTGTTTTCTGTTATATTTATCTTTACAAATCAGTAAAAACAGAAAACGGGGAGCCTTTATTATAAAATAAACAATGACCTTACATTGAGTGTGCATTGTTGTATTTTGTTTGATGGCACCACGGGCCCTGATAGAAAAGGGAATTAAGCTAGTGACATTGCAAAAGTAATTAAGACATGCAGCAGGTGCTGTAAGGCAGTTTCTCAATCATCACATGAAATATTGGAATGCTGCACACAAGCTTACCAAAACATGGAAATGTCACACATAAACAAAATAAAAATCTAGCAGCTATGGTATTGCATTCACAAACAGACTAACATAAACCAGTCTCCAGGATCCACAGATTTGCAGGTTTTACTGGCACACCTATTGCCAGCCTAAGCCCTGCTCCGATTTGCAATATAGATAAGAACATGTGTGAGGCTTGGCAACACCGAACAATAAATGACAGACTAACGAGAGCTGGGGCCACAATAACGAAAGTCCGCAGCCCTACCCAAGTGGGAGAAACGGATAAAGACTTTTTAAAAAGCTGTTAATGCTTTCCTGCCTGTGCAGAATGCATCCAGTGGAAACTCCCTCGCAGCTAGACAGTGAAAACAAGAACCGGCAACGATAAGGATGAATCGAAGTAGCCTTGAGGGTGAAGGCAGCAACCAGGAAGAGGTGAACCAGAAATTGAAGTGTTGAAAATAAAGGCACCAGTGAAGGACTGTCCTACCAGCCACAGATGTCAATTTACGAGGTTTATGAACCAAAATTCCTGGCACTTTCTTCATCTGTGCTGCTATCCATTGGCGGGTGAAAAGTCAGTGCTGACATAATTACTGTTGGTGCCACAAGCTGATTGGCTACTGTGCATATTTGCACAAATCTGAGATCGCGATTTTAAAACGGAAGAAACACTGAAGAAAACTTACTTTCTACGTTGAAAGAAGTAATGGGAGCTGAACAGGTGAGGTGGGTTGCGCCCCATGCTTTGAAGACCTTTGCTTTAGAGGAACCTTTTTTCCAAGTACATAAGATAGAGTAGTCCTTAGGACAAACCCTAAATTTCTCCCAAAGGTAGTTTCACCATTTCACATTAACCAATCAGTTGAGTTACCTCCCCCCTCCCCCCGCCCCCGAGTCCAACTCAGTTGCTGAAAGAGCTCTGCACACACTAGATGATAAATGAGCTCTTATGTATTACATTGACAGAACAAAAAGTTTTAGAAAAACAAAACAACTTTTTGTAGCATTTTCAATGCCTCACAAGGATAATCCTATTTCAAAAACCAGATTAGCTAGAAGGATAGTCAAGTGTATTCAAACTTTTTATCTCAAAGCTAAAAGAAACTTAACAGCTCATAAAGCACACACTACCAGAGAAAAGGTGCTTCTATGGCCTTTTTAGGAAACATTCCTATAGCAGATATTTGTAACGCTGCTACTTGGTCTACAGCTCTTACATTCACTAAACACTATTGTGTAGATGTTTCAGCTCGGCAATAGTGTCATGAGGACTGCTTGGCCAATATTTGCCTATTTCAAGCTATTCCAACTCCTACAGGCTAGCCACTGCTTACTTGGAGGGGACTGCTTTACAGTCTATGCAAAGCATGTGTGTAGGAAAATGCCACTGTTGGCATGGTCACCCCCCACTTTTTGCCTAGTGTTGATGCCAGCTTTGATTGGAAGTGTGCTGGAACCCTGCTAACTAGGCCCCAGCACCAGTGTTCTTTCCCTAAAACTCTACCTTTGTTTCTAGAATTCTTGGTACCAAGGGCCCTATGGCCAGAGAAGGTCCCTAAGGGCTGCCGAATGTAATATGCCCCCCTCGAGGGACTCGGTACATGCAGCTTGTGTGTGCCAGTGGGGAGAAGACAGTCGACATGGAACTCCCTTCAGAGTGCCATGCCCCAAAACCACTGCCTGTGGCATAGGTAAGTCACCCCTCTAGCAGGCCTTACAGCCCTAAGGCAGGGTGCACTATACACCTACAGTGTCTAAGCCAATTCTTAGACATTGTAAGTGCAGGTGAGCCATACTGAGTATATGGTCTGAGAGTTCATCATTAAGAACTCCACAGCACCATAATGGATGCACTGAATACTGGGAAGTTTGATATCCACCTTCTCAGCACAATAAACCTACACTGATGCCAGTGTGGGATTTATTGAAACATGTGCACAGAAGTCATCTTAGAGATGCCCCCTGCATGTTAGCCCATCTGCTAGTGCAAGGCTGACTGGTCTGTGCCAGCCTGTCACTTCCAGCGAGTTTCTGACCACATGGGGTGAGTGCCAGACAAAGCCTGTCCTGGGTGGAGGTGCTTCACACCTGCCCCTCCTTTGGGGCAACTGTAACACCTGTTGGTGAGCCTCCAGACGATCCCCCACTTTTGGCAGCAAGTTCAAGAGACTGAACCCTTAAGTGTGGTACTTACTTCAGAAACTGTACTTTACTTATCTCCCCCAGGAACTCTTTAAAATGGCAAAAAGCTATTTTAAAAGTGGACACTGCAATTTTCAACAGTTTCTGGGGGAGGTAAGTAAAGTACAGTTTTTGAGGTAATACCACACTTAGGGTCATATTTATACTCTGTGCTGAATTTGCGTTAAACTTTGACGCAAATTCGGCGCAAACCTTACACCATATTTATACTATGACGCCTGACCCCGTGAACGTCCAAATTCCTCCGTAATTGCGTAATTTTCTGGATGCGGGAAACCCCCTTGCGTTAATGACGTGCACAGTAGGCATCCCCGTCCAAAAAATGACTTTAAGGCCTGTGCGCCTTATTTATACTCCTGCATCATTTTGACGCACAGGAGGGGGCGGGCCTTAAAAAACAGCACCCAGCCTGATGTGCGCCGTTTTAACGTCTGGGTCAGGGCAGGCGTTAAGGGACCTGTGGGCTCATTTCCATGGTCTCTGACCATGGAAGCAGTCCACAGGTGCCCTTCCCTGCCCCTAGGGGCACCCCCTGCCAACCCCACCCACCCCTGGGTGACGACCCATCCCAGGTAAGTTGAGGTAAGTTTTTTTTTTTTTTTTTTTTTTTGTGGAATGGGGGGGGGGGGGGTTAACCTACATGCCACTGTGCCCAATGGCCATGCCCAGGGGACAGCAGTCCCCTGGGCATGGCCATTGGGCAGGGGGGGGCATGACTCGTATCTTTGCTAAGACAGGAGTCATTTCAATGGGCGTTGTGCGTCAAAAAATAAAATGGCGCAAGTCCGGTTAGAGCCATTTTTTACTCTAACCTGACTTGCACCATTTGTTGATGCACTAGCCTCACCCCCCCCCCCCCCCCACCCCCCCCACAATTTTTCCCTACGCTGGTGCTGCCTGGTTAATCTTCTTCTTTTTTTTTTTTTTTTTTTTCGCTTACCAGTCCGCAGCGCTGGCTAACGCCAAGCCATAAATAAGGCGCCCACCTGGCGCGTTGGAATGGCATTAGCCGGCGGTAAAGTTTTTTACGCAAACTGGCTTTGGTTTGCGTCAAAAAGTATAAATATGGGTCTTACTGGTTCAGTCTCCAGGGCATAAGTAGCCCACTGTTGGGGGTTTAAGATAATCCCAAACACCCAGCACCAGCAACACGGGCCAGTTAGGTGCAGAGATCAAACAGGAGTCAAAATACTGTGGGCCCCTATGGAGACAGGGGGTACTCCGGTGCCAGTCTGCTCACAGGTAAGTACCTGCGTTGTTGAAGGGTAGACCAGGGGGGTTTCGAGTAGCATGGGAGGGGCCCAAAGTAGGCACCAAACACACACCCTCAGCGGAACTGGGGGCGGACGGGTGCAAACAGGGGTCCCAATGGCACTCAGTGTCCACTTATAAAATAGCTTTTTGCCATTTTAAAGAAAACTGTGTGCAATATTGATTCTATTCGAAGTCCTACATATTACTATGCAAAGTACCTTTCATTTAATGTACTTACCTGTTAAATGAATCTTGTGGTTCTAGAAATTAACAAAATAATAATTTTATATATAAAAACCTATTGTCCTGGAGTTAAGTCATTGGAAGGTTGGGAAAACAGCACTACTTGAAGACCTTGCAGACTCTGGCAGCATGTGGGTTACACTAATCTTTCAGTTACTCATCACTCAAATATCAGCTGCACATAAATATTTGGCAATGCCTCTGAGATAGCTAGGGTGCTATGGGCCATAATGTAGACCACCGCCTGGAAAATTTCCTGCTTCTGTTGTGACATGGTGAATCGCCATAATTGGGATGCAGTGGGCCTCTTACCTACCTGAGCCAGGCTTATCTGCTCTTGCAGTACCAATGATAGTTGTGCCTCTGGGAAACAGAATCATTTTGTTCCCAAACACGTTTTGTGAAAGACACATTTTACTACCAAACACTTGGCATTTTGGAAAAGTTAACCCCCACTGCCCACACCCCCTAAAGATTTAATGACCAAAAACCTTTTTATTTTTTTTTTATCCTGAAATAATTCATTTTTATTTTTAGTATATGTTTTCTACCTAGAAGTGTTCCTCTGTGGGATTAATGCTAGTTAGTGTGTGAGGCTCCAGCTGGCCAAATTTCTTGGGTACAGGTTTATCAAAGCTCAGCAGCTAGACAAACAGCACTAGGACAGGCACATGCTAGCTAGACCATACATGTGGCTGTACGCCTTTGTCTGGGCTTGTGCTAAGCAGTGGAGTGGGTCATTGGAGGAACCAACAAGGACATAGGCTTCCCCCACACCAGTTGGACCTAGGGTCCGCCACTTCAGGGACATAGCTGTTTGTCGTGGCTTGGCTGCAGCTTCACAGCTGCTGCCAAATCACAGCAAACATTCTGCTGGCAGTGAGGGAGAGTGGTCAAACAGCTCTTCCTAGCTGCGAGCAGAGGTTTCTTCTGCCTGCCTGCAAAGATGCAGGCAGGGAGACAGAGGAACCAATACCTCTGAGAGGGAGTTGCTCTAGCAGCTCTTTCTGTGACAGTGCTGGCTCCCCCATGGTCACCAACATTGAGGCCACATGGCCATGCCACGGGGGATGGGGGTCCCTGGGGCAGAGATTTGTCTGGGGGGGTGGGGGGTGGCATCGTGTAGGACAAGGGAGGTCAACCCAGGGTGTGCACTTGCTTGGAATCGTCTGGGGATCCTCTCCAGTCGGTTGGGCCTCCTGGACTCTGGCTGTGGGCATTTGGTGCAGTGTCGTAACTTGTGGATCCGGGGAGGCTCTGTAGTCCTTAGATGTAGATTCTTCTCTGACAGGGCTGCTGTCCACCGATGTTCTAGGTCCTGTGTGAGGCAGGCTGTCCTCGGGAGATTTGGTAGAGGTCGCTGGATCCGCAGGATGCGTCGCTTTCTTTTGCAGGGCTTCTGAAGCTGGAGACAGGCTGGTAGGGCTGGGGCCAAATCAGTTTTCCTCTTCTGTCTTCTCTGCTGGGGTTTCAGCTAAGAAGTCCTTTATGTGAGGTCACCAGTATTCTGATGAACTGGGTTCAGGGGAGCTCTTAAATCCCGGATTTAGGGGTGTTAGTGGTCAGAGGGCAGTAGCCAATGGATACTGTCCTGGAGGGTGGCTACACCCTTCTAGTGTCCACTCCCTTGGGTAGGGCGACACTATCCTAACCCTATTGGTCCCTGCTCTCCAAACTAAGATGAAGGATTCTGCAAGGAGGGGGTCACCTCAGCTCTGGACACCTGGGGGGGGGGGGGGTCCCAGCTGGTGTGGTAACTCCTCCCTGCTTTCCCAACGGACTTGATGCCAAAAGTGGGGCTTTGTCCAGGCGGCGAGCAACTCCCAATAGCTGGAGTGCCCTGGGGTACAGTAAAGAGGCCTGACCTTTGAGGCTCACTGCCATGTGTTACAGTTCCTTTCAGGAGGTGTGAAGTACCTCCACCCAGGACAGGCTTTGTTTCTGGCCACCAACAGCACAGGCACCCCCCTCCCCAGTGCGGTCAAACTTGTCTGAAAGTGGCAGGCTATCACAGACCGGTCAGTCCTGCACTGGCAGTTTGGCTTACATACAGGGGGCATCTCTAATATGCCCCCTGGGTGCATTTTTCCATAAATCCCACATTTGTATCTGTGGGTTTATTGTGCTGAACAGTCTGATACCAAACTTCCCAGTAATCAGTGAAGCCATAATGGAGCTGTGGAGTTAGTAATGACCAACTCATAGACCATATACTAAATATAGCTACACTGCACTTAGTGTCTAAGAATGAGCGTAGACACTGTAGGGGCATAGTGCTCATGCAGCTATGCCCTCACCTATGGTATAGTGCACCCTGCCTTAGGACTGTAAGGCCTGCAAGAAGGGTGACTTACCTATGCCACAGGCAGTGGTTTGAGGGCATGACACCCTGAGAGGGGTGCCACGTTGACTTTGCCTTTTTCGCCCCACCAGCACACAAGCTGCAAAGACGGTGTGGATGTGCTTGGTAATGGGTCCCCCAGGGTGCATAATACATGCTGCAGCCCTTGGGGACCTTCCCTGGCCACAGGGCCCTTGGTATCATGGGTACCTTTTACAAGGGACTTAACTGTGTGACAGGAGTGTGCCAATTGTGTGAAGAAAGGGTTTAGGGTTCTCACCTTTCATTTACATTAGCCATCTGAGAGGTCTGTGGTCAGTTTGAACAATAACGTGAGTACCAAACAAGTATGGTCTCAGCTTTTTCAGGGACCAAACCACAGCAAAAGCCTCTCTCTCAATTGCACGCCAACGCTGCACCTGGGGAGTAACCTCCTGCTCGTGAAAGCATCAGGCTGGTCAAGGCCATCATTGGTTTGGGACAAGACTGCTCCTATCCCATGTTCGGAGGCATCTGTCTGCTCAATGAACTGCCTAGAATAATCTGGAGCTGTGAGAACTAGTGCTGAGCACAATGCCTCATTCAGGGTGTCAAAGGCCTTTTGACAGTCGAGTCCAGTTTACATTTTTCAGCATCCTTTTAGTGGTCAGTTCTGGGAGGAGTCATGATGGATCCATACCCCTTGACAGTCAAGCCAAGTAAAGCCCTGACTTGTGCGGGTTTTTGGAGCTTCCCAGTCCAGAATTGTTTGGATCTTGGGCTGTAAGGGTTGCACTTGGCCTCCACCTATAAAGTGACCCAAGTATACAACTGTGCCCTGCCCTATTTGGCACTTTGATGCCTTCATAATGAGGCCTGCTGATTGAAAGGCCTGCAAAACCTTCCCCAGGTGGTTCAGGTGATCCTGCCAGGTGGAGGTATTTCATCTTAATAAGCTGCTCTAAAGGACTCCAAGCAAGGACTTGATTCACCAACCTTTGGAAGGTGGCAGGGTCATTTTTTAAGCCAAAGGGCATAACAGTAAACTGATAATGGCCATCAGGTGTAGAGAATGCTGTCTTTTCTTTTCCTCCAGGTAACATCTTAACTTGCCGTACCCTGCAGTTAAGTCAAAGGTACTTGGGAATTCAGCTGCACCTAATTTGTCAATCAACTCATCTGCTCTTAGTATAGGGTGTGCATCTGTCTTCATGGCAGTTGAGACATCTAAAGTCCACACATAAACTAATTTCTCGCTTGCCATCTTTGGTATGAGGTTTGGGGACTAAGATCACTGGCCTAGCCCAGGGACTGGTGGAGTGCTCAATAATCCCTAACTCTGGCATCTTGTGGACTTCCACTGTATATTTTTGTTTTGACAGGTAAACTGTCTCCTGTGTCCACATCATTGGTACACAGCTGAGTCTGCCCAGGGGTCAAGGAGAAGAGCCCAGCATTCTCCTGTAGGTCTTGCCTGCAGTCAGCTTGCTGTTGGGTGGTGAGGGTGTCTGAATAGATATCACCATCAACTGATCCATCCTTAAGGTCATTTGAGAGGAGGTCAGGAAGAGGTTTATTCTCTGCTCTGCTTCTTGCTCCTCATCAGTAACCATCAGCATGGTTATATCTGTCCTATCACAATAGAGTTTTAGGCGTTTCACTTGGAGATTATTCTCTAGGGTGTCCTGCTAGTGCCCAGTTCCACCAAGTAGGTGACATCACTTTTCTTTCTCCATGATTGGGTAAGGGCCACTCGATCTGTCCCAAAGTGCCCTGGGAGCCACAGGGTCCAGAACCCATGCCTTCTGCCCTGGTTGGAGTCCTCCCCCCACCCTCCTCCCCCCCACCCCCACCCCCACCATAGCAGCCTTTTGGTCGTATCACAACTTATGGAGCGGTTCTCTGGCCTCAAGGTTTTTGGATGCCTTTTCCATGTACTTAGCAGAGGCCAAGGATATAGTCCACCACATCTTGTTTAGGCTCATGGAGCGTCTCTCCCAGCCTTCTTTTACAAGTGTTAGTGGTCCCTTTACAGGGTGGCTGAATAGAAGTTCAAAAGGGGAAAACCCTACTCCCTTGTGAGGCCCGTCTTTGTAAGCAAAAAGCAGGTATGGCAGGAGGACATCCCATCTCCTTTTGAGTTTTTCAGGGAGCCCCATGATCATGCCCTTCAATGTCATGTTGAACCTCAACATGTCCATTGGTTTGTGGGTGGGATGGTGTGGTGAATTTGTAGGTCATCCCCCCCCCCCCCCCCCACTCATTCCACATGTGTTTCAGGTAAGCTGACATGAAGTTTGTACCACTGTCAGAAACCACCTCCTTGCGAAATCCCACTCTGGTAAAAATACCAATCTGGGCCTTGGCTAGTGCAGGAGCTGTAGTAGACCTAAGGGGAGTTGCTTCAGGTTATCTGTGGGTGGCTCAGGTGGACCCACAGTGTCCATGCCAACCCTTTCAAAGGGAACCCCCACCACAGGAAGTGGAATGAGGGGAGCGTTTGGGTGGCCACCTGCCTTACCACTGGATTGGCAGGTGACACAGGAGTTGCAAAACTCCTTCATCTTCTGGGACATATTGGGCCAATAGAAGTGGTTGATACGCGTATTCCATGTTTTGGTTTGTCCCAAAGGCCCAGCTAGGGGGATGTAATGGGCCAAAGTTAGGATAAACACCCTAGACTGCAGAAGCACTACTACTCTCCTGGTTGCACTAGGTTTGGGGTCTCTGGCCTCAGTGTGAAGGAGTCCATCTTCCCAGTAGACTGTGAGAGCCACTGACATCCCCCTGCACCTGTTAAGCAGCTTGCTGGCATCAGGCCTTCAAGAGTGGGACAAGTCTGTTAGCCTGGCACAGCTGTTCCCTTGAGGGTCCCTCTGGGTCCAAGAGCTGTACCGGGTAAGGTTCCAGCTCCATAGACTCAGTTCCCTCAGGGGATAAGACATCTTCCTGAGAGGAGAGGTCTTGCTTCTTCTGCTGTTCAGAGGCTGGTCCCCCAGTCCTCCTGCCTTTTCTCTTTGAAGGTTGTGGCATTATTCCAGGCTCCAACACTTTTTTCACCCTGTGCTCTGCTTTGTGCTCTTGTTTTCACACACAAGTTCAGGGATACCCAGCATGGTTGCATGGGTTTTGAGTTCTACCTCAGCCCATGCTGAGGACTCCAAATCATTCCATAGCAAACATTCTACTGGGAAGATACCACTACCTGTTTCAGGTCAGTAACCCCTCCCAATTCTAAAGTCACCGTAGCCCTGGGATGGACCTTAGTTACATTGTCAGTATTGGTGACTGGAAGTTTGTCCAGCCAAATATTGTCCTGGGGAAACCAGTTTCTCTCACCATAGTGACCCTGCACCTTTATCCTTCAGGGCTTCTACTTTTGTCCCATTAAGAGGTGCTGCCTGTATTTTTACCTGTTAGGAGGCCAGACACAGTGTGGCTACATCCACCCCAACATCCGAGACTAGAGTAGCTTCAATGTGAACCCTGATTTGCGCTGGGCACACTGAGTCCCACCTGGAGACTGGCTATACCAGTACTAATTGGGGCAGTGGTAGGGGTATTCTTTTTGGGACAGGCAAAGGCTCCTGTTTGGTGTCTATGCTGTTTACAGTTGTGACACCATGCCTTGGATAAAAGTTTTTACCCTTATACCCATTTGTGGACTGAAGAGGCTCGGGCCCACCCTCCTGTGCAGGTTGTTGGGGCCCTTGAAGACTCTTTAGTTTTGTCCTTGGGTGTTTCACAAACCTTCCCTTGGGGAGGCTCTGTGACACCTTTCTTTTGGTCACCCCCAGTGGACGTCTTGGTCACCCTTGTCTTGACCCAATGGTCTGCCTTCTTTCCCAATTGTTGGGGAGAAATTGGAGATAGGTCTACCAGATAATGATGCAACTTGTCATTTAAGCAGTTACTTAAAAGATGTTCTTTCATAAACAAATTATAAACCTCATCGTAGTCATGCACTCCACTGCCAGTTATCCAACCATCTAGTGTTTTCACTGAGTAGTCTACAAAATCAACCCAGGACTGGATCAAGGTTTTGTGAGCCCCCCTGAACCGAATTCTGTACTCCGTGGTGAATCCAAAGCCCTGAGTCTGGGTAGCCTTCATGTGGTCATAGGATTTAGCCTATGCACCAGTGAGTGTGAGTAGTCTATCCCTACACTTACCAGTAACCAGTTTCCAAAGGAGAGCTCCCCAGTGAGATCTTTAGTTTTTTGGTTGCACAAGCTCTCTCAAAAGGTGTGAACCATTTGGTGATATCATCACCTTCATATTTTGAGACAATCCCTTTGTTTTTGTTTTTTAGGATGTATGTATTCTCTCTGACCCTATTTAAGTTGTTGCCACCATTGATGGGTGCTAAGCCCATTTCAGCTCTCTCCCTTTCTATAACTAGGAGCTGTTGCTCAAGCGTTAACCTTTTGGCCATCCTTGCAGAAAGGAGGTTCTCTTCATGGAGGCTGGACTCCTCTGGATAATCCAGATCCTGTGAGCACCATCGCTGGAGATCAGGGCCTTGGGATCCTGATCTCCCTAGTTAGGGAAGATGTTAGAGCTGAGGAGGATGAACTCCCCCCTCCTTGCCTATCTGTGGGGTGGTCTTCCTCCTCAGCAGGGTGGTCCCTTGTGTAATCTGCCAAGAGCTCCTGGAAGCTTGACCATGGTAGGGTTGGAACCTGTTCTAATCTTTTTCAGTATGCAGAGGGACCTTAACTCTCCCATCCCTAGATGGAGGTGGGGGTGGGGTGGAGTTCCACAACCTTTTCCTCTGTGCTGTTCATTATGTTACTAAAGTTGGGGATTACTTTTAGGGACTAAAAACTACTTCTAGTTACCATTTAACTACAATTTCTTTGAAAAACTTACAATTTCTTTGAAACTTAAAAAGAAATGCTAAGGGGACTTAACCAAGGCCCTAGTAGGACTTCAAAAATGTAGGAAAATTTGCCAAATTCAAAAATCAGTTTCTAAAGGCAAGTTTGGAATTTAGTCGTGTGATCAGGTATTGGCTGAGCAGTCCAGCAAATGCAAAGTCGTAGACCTCACCGCTGATCCACCAATGTAGGAAGCTGGCACTGTATACATTATGTGCACACTGCATCTCATTTTGATAGTCCAGGGGTTCCTCAGAAGCTTAGCAGAGGCTAAAGTAAATAATACTAATGCTCTCTTTTGTGGTAGTGTGGTCGAGCAGGTAGGCTTATCAGAGGGTAGCGCAAAGCATATGTTGTACACACACAGACAATCAAAGAAACACACACTCTGACTTAACTCCAGACCAATTGTTTTTATGTAGCAAAAATATTTTTTTATTTATTTCTAGAGCCACAAGATTCAAGTTGCAGATAAGTACATCAATAAATAAATATTTCACATGTCTCAATACCACTTGGATTAGAATTGGCCAATTGTACAGTTTTTGAATAAATGGCAGTAATCTGTTTTAAAAGTTGACAGTGCAATTTTCAGAAAGAAATCGTGGGAGGAAGGAAAATTTGTACGTTTAGAAGGTAAGAACACGACTTACAGTTCCAGTCTCTGCGGGTTAGGAAGTCCACAGGTTGGGGTTCAACTTAACCCCAAACACCTACCACTAGCAAGACTGGGCCAGCCATGTGCAGTGGTCAAAGGTGAGGCAAATTTAACATGGGCTCTTATGGAGACAGGGGGCACTCTGATTCAGATCTGCTCTCTTTGGAGGGAAGATTTGAGGGGGTTTAGAGGAGCACCGGAGTTGTGGGGGGGGGGACCACAGGTGAGCACCAAACACCCTCAGTGGCACTCGGGAGGCTGGGTGCAGGGTGTAAAGACAGTCGTGCTGCTTTCCTATGAGGGGACCCCTGGGGTGACGCAGGTGCTGCAGGCTGGGTCCAGGGGGGTCAATTCTGGAAAGTTGGAGAGCCGCCTCCTGTGGACGTTGCTGCACTGGAGGTCAGGTTATCCAAGGCCAGGGGGCTGCGGGTGCAGTGTACCTTTTATGCGACGAGTGTCTTCGTCTGGTGATGTCACTGTCGGGGGTCCTCTGGATTCACACCGCAGGCGTGGTTGTGGAGGATAGGAGAGGTTAACCTAGGGTGGGCCCTTGCTCAGAATCACCTGGGGGGATCCTCTAGTCGGTTGGGCATCCTGGACACAGGCAGAGTGGTCAGGACTCACGGAGGCTCTGGAGTCCTTAGATGTAGCCGCTGTCTGTGGGAGTTCCTAGTCCTGTGATGCAGGCTCTCTGGAGGCTTGGCAGAGTTAGCTGAACCCACAGGAGGCGTCGCTTTCTTTTGCAGGGCTTCTGAAGCTGGAGACAGGCTGATAGGGGTGGGGCCAAATCAGTCTTTGTCTTCCCTGGTGAGCTTTCAGCTAAGCAGTCCTTTCTTCTTGTGAGGTTGCCAGTAATCTGACAAACTGGGTTCAGGGTAGCCCTTAAATCCTAGATCTAGGGGAATTACAGGGGTCGGATGGCAGTAGCGAATGGCTACTGTCCCTGAGGGTGGCTACACCCTCGTGTCCACTCCCTGTGGGGATGGGGACACAAACCTAAACCTGTTGGTCCCTGTCCTCCAAACTAAGATGGAGGATTTTTCAGGGTGGGGAGGGGGAGGGGGGGGGTTCACCTCCGCTCTGGACACCTTACAGGTGATGCCAGCTGTGGTGGTCACTCCTCCCTGCTTTCCATAATTTTGCCCGCAAGAGTTGCTGCCAAAAGTAGGGCTCTGTCCACAGGGTGGGAAACTCTACTAGCTGGAGTGCCCTGGGGCACTGTAACAAAAGGCCTGAGCCTTTGAGGCTCACTGCTAGGTGTTAGATCCTCTAGGGGGGAGGTGTGAAGCACCTCCACCCAGCACAGGCTTTGTTTCTGACCACTGAGCACAAAGGCTCTCACTCCATGTGGTCAGAAACTTGTCTGAAAGTGGCAGGCTGGCACAGACTGGTCCATCCTGCACTAGCAGTTTGGCTAACATACAGGGGTCATCTCTAAGATGCCCTCTGTGTGCATTTTTTAATAAATCCCACACTGACATCAGGATGGGTTTATTGTGCTGAGAAGTTTGATACCAAACGTCCCAGTATTCAGTGAAGCCATTATGGAGCTGTGGAGTTCATAATGACGAACTCCTAGACCATATACTCAATATGGCTACACTGCACTTACAATGTCTTAGAATTGACTTAGGTGCATGAGCATTATGACCCTACAGTGTCTATGCCCTCACCTGTGGTATAGTGCATCCTGCCTTAGGGCTCAAAGGCCTGCTAGAGGGGTGACTTACCTATGCCACAGACAGTGGTTTGTGGGCGTGGCACCTTGAGAGGGGTGCCATGCGGACTTTCTTTTTCTCCCCACCAGCACACACAAGCTGCAAAGGCAGTGTGTATGTGCTTGGTAAGGGGTCCCCCAGAGTTGATTAATATATGCTGCAGCCCTTGGGGACCTTCCATGGCCACAGGGCCCTTGGTATCATGCATACTTTATACAAGGAACAAAACACCTTCACTGCCATGCCTTTTCCTTCTCAAGTGGCAAGCCTTTTCTTTGGCCGTTTGGGGTAGTTCGCGCTTAGGCTCTCATAACTTTTTGTCCACATAAGCTACCCACGCCAAATTTGCGTCCTTTTTTTCCCAACATCCTAAGGATTCTAGAAGTACCCAGACTTTGTGGGTTCCCCTGAAGGAGACCAAGAAATTAGCCAAATGACAGTGAAAATGTAGTTTTTTTTTTTTTTTAAATGGGGAAAAAAGGGCTGCAGAAGAAGGCTTGTGGTTTTTCCCCTGAAAGTCATCAACAAAGGGTTTACGGTACTAAAATCACCATCTTCCCAGCTTTCGGGAACAGGCAGACGTATATCAGAAAACCCACTTTTTCCAACACAATTTTGGCATTTCAATGGGACATACCCCGTTTTTACTGTTTTTTTTTTTTTTTTTTTTTTGTGTGTGCTTTCAGCCTCCTTGCAGTTAGTGACAGAAATGGGTGTGAAACCAATGCTGGATCCCGGAAACTAAACATTTCTGAAAAGTAGACAAAATTCTGAATTCAGCAAGGGATAATTTGTGTAAATGCAACAATTGTTTCCTACAGAAAATAACAGCTGAAAAAACAAATGAAATTGAGGTGAAAAAAAACAGCAATTTTTCTCCACGTTTTACTCTAACTTCTTCCTGCGATGTCAAATTTTTGAAAGCAAATATACTGTTACGTCTGCCCCCCCCCCCCCCAAGTGTCCCGATTATTTAAAAAAAAAAAAAGGTACCTCACTTGCGTGGGTAGGCCTAGTGCTCGCGTCAGGAAACGCAACATGGACACATCACGTTTTTACATTGAAATCTTACGCGTTTTTTGCAAAGTGCCTAGCTGTAGAATTTGGCCTCTAGCTCAGCCGGCACCTAGGGAAACCTACAAAACCTGCGCGTTTTTGAAAACTAGACACCTAGGGGAATCCAAGATGGGGTGACTTGTGTGGGTCTCACCAGGTTGTTACCCAGAATCCTTTGCAAACTTCAAAATATGGCCAGAAAAGAAACACTCATCACATTTCGGTGACAGAAAGTTCTGGAATCTGAGAGCAGCCACACATTTCCTTCCACCCAGCGTTCCCCCAAGTCTTCCGATAAAAATGATACCTCACTTGTGTGGGAGGCCCAGGTGCCTGCAACAGAAAAATGCCAATAACCTGTAGAGATTAAGGGGTTAGCACAGCGAGTTGATAGGCACATGTTTTTCTTTTATACATCTTTTAGACTGACTGCTTTGGGGACCCACACAAGTGCGGTATCACTAATTGGGAGACTGAGGGGGAATGCTGGGTGGTAGAAAATGTGTGCTGGAGCGGTGATCCTACAAAGAAAAGTGAGGAAAATGTTTTTTTTTTTAAAGCAAATTTTGAGGTTTGCAGAGGAGTCTGGGTAAGTAAATGTTGGGGGATCCAGGCAAGCCACACCTCTCTGGACTCCTTGGGGTGCCTAGTTTTAAAACATGTCTGGGTTTGGTAGGTTTCCCTAAATGAAGACCACACCTGGGACCAAAAACATAGGTTCCCCCACCAAACACAGGTAGTTTTGCAATAGATCATTTTGATGTGTACTTCTGTGATGTTCCAAACACTAAAATTGTGAAAAGAAACACACTTAGGTTATGTTAAAAAGACCCCTTACCCACCAACCAAGTTGGTGGCATGCTTCATCGGTGTCCCACCTGAGACACCTAGTTTGTCACGGGTGTTCTGCAATGCCTGATTACAGCGGAGCAGGTATTATTTTTACCACACATACTGGTTGGATTTGGCACAAGGATAAGTGATGGTTCAGTAGATCAAATTTTATTAACAAGAGATTTCACAAAAATGAAGTGTACTGTTAACTGAGAGGCCAAAAAACTGAACCAATGACTCGCAGCTCGTGAGCTGTAAAACCACGACAAGGCACCAACCGCTTTACAGTCCATTCACACACCTTTTATACATGACCTGTACAAGACCATTCATGCCGCCAGCCACGGGCCCAGCACATTACAACACTCATCGACAGACAGCGCCACTCAAGGGCCCATCACTTTCATGCGCCCTCATGCAGCAATCACACAAGCTGATGGGAGTGTGTGGACTGGCGTTTGGCTGGCAGTGTGTTGCAGCAGCCAAAAGCAAGTCAATATTTACACCGCCAGCCAAGCGCCACCCTCCACCCACTGCCAGCCAAGAGCCACCCTACATACACAGCCATCCCTTTTGTGTTTAAAAAACAAAGAAACCACTCATTTTAAGTACAAAACACAAAAGCTCTAACTGAACACGACAGTAATGCCAACCATGAAACTGAACATATGAAAATATAAAACAGCAGTTTACGCTCACGGTATTTCCCAATAATTAATTGTGTGGTAGCTCCTGAAACAGCCAGCCACACACAGCCCAGGCTTTGAAGGACAATCAGGGCAGTACATCCTAGTCTCCATCCTGATACTTCTTCGAGCACAGACTATATCTCTTAGCAGGAAAGTGGTTTGTTTTGGCCTTGAGAGGAAAGTGCTAAGCAAAGTGACGATCTTTCAATCTAGCCACATCCTCCACCTCTGCTTCTCTAGGAACTCTTGCCTGTTCCAGCACAATAAGGCTCGCTGTGTTAGACTCCTGAAATTTCACAAATGACATCCTTGACTCTGGAGAACTATCCTTGAACAAAACAAAAGCCTTAAAAGTTGCCAAGTGGAACAGGTGAACCGCTAATTTCTTATACCAAACATAAGACATACGAGCAGCAGTGTAAGGTTGCAACCTCTGATCTACTATATCAACACCACCCATGTGCTTATTGTAGTCTAAAATGCACACAGGTTTGTGCATTTCAGCAACTTGACCTCAAACAGCCACAGGTGACGTACTCATGGATGGTAGTTACCATGAACACATGCCTCCTGTCTACAAATTGCAGAGCTAGCAGCTCATCATTCCGCAAGGCACTCCACTCTCCCTTCTCAAGTTTTTTTTTTTTTTTTTGTTTTTTTTTTTGATTACAGACAAACTCTCTTGGATAGCCTTTCCGATTAGAGCGGATTGTGCCACAAGCAAGTGTCCACTCTGAACAAGTCCTTAAACAACTGAACTCCAGTGTAGAAGTTATCTACATATAAATGGTGACCTTTGTTAAACAGTCGTCTACCAAGTTCCCGCACAATTTTCTCACTAACTCCAAAAAGGGGGTGGACAACCAGGGGGGGTCAATACTGGAATCCCTACCAGTGTAGACCCGGAAATTATAAACCTATCCTGTACTACTTTCAGACAGCATATACAATTTAATTCCATACCATGCCCTCTTGCCAGGAATGTACTGCCTAAAAACCAAACAACCCTTGAACAGGACCAAAGACTCATCTACAGATATTTCTTTGCCTGGAACGTAGATCTCTGAAAACCGATCTACCAAATGATCAAGGACAGACCTAATCTTAAAAAGACGGTCCAGATCAGGGTGATCTCGTGGCAAGGCTAAAGCGTATCTACAAAATGCACCATCCGAAGAAGCTCATACCGGTTACAACTCATGATTGCAGGAAATATAGCAGTTGCCATCAAGGAACTAGTAGACCAATATGAAGACAAAGATGGCTTCCTTATCAGCCACATCCAAAAAGTTAAACATGAACTTTTTCAACTCTTCCAGATTTGTGGGAATCCACCGGCTAGCTCTAGAGTGTGGCCTAAGTTTCGCATCGTTGTCCCTCAAATACTGCTCTGCATACAAATTAATCTGCTCATCACTCTCTTCCAAAAATATCATCCATGAACAACTCAAAGAAGTTGACAGGCTAAAAGTTTTCCGTGTTAACTCGACACCCTGGGAAACCAGTAAACGCAGGCAACTATGGCTGCTTCATGTTTAGTGCAACCCATGTGTCAGGTCTTCCAGTGGGAAGCCTTTCAGCCGCTGGCTGCTGCACCATTGGCACATCAGTGTCCTATAAAACAGGCCCTTCATCAGCACAGCATGGCTTCATCATCAGATGATTCCTCTGTCAGAAAATTCACTTCTCTCATAGGGGATTTCCATGTATAGTCATAAGCAACTTGTACAAATGGTAGGCAAATTATACAGACCTGGTGTGGGTCTGTTTTAGCCTTTTTTCTGCCACAAGAAGGATATTTATCAAAAAGTGAAGGCATTCTAAAAGAGAGAAACCTTAAATTTCTGTCAGAACTTGACAGGAAATGCTAGCAAAAGTTCACTCAAGATAAGACGTCGAGTGGAACTGAAATTCAAAAGATTTTAATTGAATTTTCTGTCAAAAAAGCTTTGTGAAGTAGAGCTCAATGCTTCAGGGTCCTGTCAGAAGGAGCCGGAAAAAAGAACTGAGGCAACTGCCTTTTGCTGTGCATGATGGGATACAGGAAGACTTTGTTCTCCAGTATTAGGGTATCTTTCATAGATTCACATGCTTGAATCATTCCCCGTCGTCGAAGTGGGAGTCCCACGGTACATAGAAAGCAATAAGTAGAGAAAAACCTCTTTTTTTTTCATTGAAGTCAATAGGAAAAACATCTTCAATTGTAGAACTATCAGCCTCTTTAGAAAGAGCCCAAACTTCAGCCAATCAGGCGCGACCACCCTCTTAGAACCCTCAGCACAGAGGCTCAGTCTGTCAGATTTTCTACCGCACGTCGTGTGTAAGGGAGTCTCCCTGAGCTCTGCTCAGTTTTCCATCTCTTCAAGAGAAATCTTTAGAGAATTTCAATTCAGTTTTTCTTCAAGACTTTTTTCCATCATGTCTACAAGAAAGGGCCTTTTTAGACCTTGTGGGACCTGTGGCAAATTGAGACTTCATTGTGAGGACCCTCACAAGGAATGTATCTATTGCTTACATCCAGAGCATAAGGTCAAGGACTGTAAGATCTGCAGGACCTTTCCTAATAAGACTCTGAGGGACAGAGAAGCCAGGCTCCTACTTTGGCTCCAGAAAAAGAAGGCAAGAGAAGCTCTTTCCGAAGAAGACCGTGACACAGTGACCTCAAAGAAAAGAAAGAGGTCTGTGGAGAGCCTATCCCCTGCAAGCGCCAAGTCAGCCAAGAAGCTGCATGCTTTTAAGGACACCGGGGATCTACCTTCAACATCTAAGGTAGCAAGTGGCAGGGTTCACTCGGAACCATCAACACCTGCTTCTTCTTCAAAGAAGCTTAAAAAGCCTTCCAGTTCTCTGCCTCCGTCAACGTCCAAAAAATCGACACCGTCGACGAGCGCTCCGTCGACGACAGCTCTACCGGTGACGACGACTACGATGACTGCTACGTTTACAGCCCCTCCGTCTCCGATGATAGTGACTTCATCTCCGCTGTCGTCTACGACGATAACATCGGTGAGCCTTAAGTATGGTCCGTCGTCGTCGCACACCTTCAAGATCATTAAGAAACCGTCGACGGGTAAGAAGTTAAAATCTTTACCATCGACACATCCATCGACGAAGAGGTTCAGGAGGTCGCCGTCGCTTTCGCCGACGAAGATTCCGTCGACGCACCGGATAGTGAAAACTCCGTCATTGTCAACCCTGTCGACGGGTGACGCAGTGACATTGGCTTCGTCGACGACTACTTCGTCGACGATGATACCACCAACTACACCGACGGTCCCGTCGACGCCCGCTCCGTCGACGACAGCTCAGTCGACGGGTCATTTTCCTGGAACATCACCTTACCTTCCGCAAAGGATTTTGCCTGTACAAGTAAGGTCCTCTATATTACAACCATCGCATACATCGCCCAGCAAGGTTACACCCGTCCCTCCGCAGCATCTTTTTGCGGATGATGATGATGATGGCGATGGATACTCGGATGACGGATTTTTCCCGGTAGCGCGTAGTCCGTCCGAACTACGTATAAAATGCCAAGAAGAGGATGAAGAGGAGGATCTTCAGCAATTTTCCCACCAACAGGATCAGGGACATTTCGAGCAATCAGAAGAGACAGTACAAATACCGGTATCATTAATTAACAACCTTCAGCAATTGATGCAGGACTATTATGCAAGGTTTCCACCGCCTGGTTCTTCCACACCGGTGCAACCTCAGCAGACACCAGTGTCCACTCCGGCTAGACCTTCCACATTTCCAGACCCTATCACAGTACCTCCTTCTGTTCAGAGCATTGGCTCACCGTCATCCGAAGAGGAACGGGAAGAAGGGGAGATACAAGATTCAGACTCTTTAATACCGGAATGGGATGAGTACCAGATTCAGACTCCATCTCCATCTACACCACCGCCGGTGGACTCTCCTCCGCAGGACATTGGAGGTTTCCATTCTGTCCTGGAGAGAGCTGCCAAGAGATTCCAGCTACCGATTACGTCTAAACAATCAGATTGTTTTCTTTATGACTTTAAAGAGGACACAAGAAAATCAGTGAGGGCCATTCCCATTGTCGACTTCATCTGGGAAGAAGGCTTAAAGGTCATGCAGACTCCGTCCTCCATTCCTGCAGTCTTGCCCAGGCTAGAAAAGAAATATAAGGCACCTGACAACTCCCCAGCATGTCTAATCAGCCACCCTAAACCGGATTCGGTTATCTCCCAAGCAGCACAGAGAAGATCCAGGAATCCGTCAGCTTCTCTGACCGCACCTCCAGACAAGGAAGGACGGCGTCTGGACTCCATAGGTAAAAAAATGTCAACCATGGCTGCCACCACTGTTAGAGCCGCCAACTTTCTAGCAATACTGGGGAGATACGATCGTCAGATGTGGTCTGACATGTCACAATTCATTGACATGATACCTGAATCCAGTAGAGCAGAAGCATGCAGAATTCTTCAAGAAGGAGAAAAGATTTCGGCCGAAATCATACTCTGCCATTGATGTCTCTTCCACAGGTTTTAGACAATTGGCCGGTGCTGCAGTTCTCAGACGCCAAGGGTGGCTAAAGGCTACCTCTTTTAGGCCAGAAGTTCAGTTGAAAGTTCTAGACATGCCATATGATGGAGAACTTTTATTTGGAAAACATGTCGACGATGCATTGCAGTCGATCAAGTCAGACACTGAAACAGCCAGATCACTTGCGGCGCTTCAGTACAAGAGGCAACCCTTTCGAGGAGCGAGAGGGAGAGGTACTTTTTCTCACAGAGGAGGCTTTCAACAATATAGACCGTACTCCTCTTACCAAGGCCAATATCGCTCAACGTATGGCCAGCAACAACAGCATTCCTTTCGCCAGCAAACATCGGCTCGCTTCAGACAGCAAACAAGAGGAAAATCTGCTTTCAGTCCCAAGGATACGACTAGAAAACAGTGACCCTCATCAAATGCCTGCACCCAGCCCCTGCACCAACACTCGTATAGGGGGCACAATTTCCGGGTTTCTGCATCAATGGTCCAAAATAACAACAGACAGATGGGTTTTGGATATTATCAAGCGGGGGCATACACTAGAATTCAACCAGTCTCCTCCTCAAGTACCGCCAGGAGGCCCCCCGCCAGCCCACCTCAACGAGCTTATGGAACAGATTGCTATCTTAATGAGCAAGGGAGCAATAGAGATCGTACCAAGAAATCAGAGGGGAATAGGTTTTTACTCCCGTTTTTTCCTTATCCGGAAGAAGAACGGAGATTGGAGACCTATTCTCGATCTTCGATCGCTCAACAAATACCTCAAGAAGCAATCTTTTCGCATGATCTCTCCAAGACGTTCTGAGCCTCCTCAATCGAGGGGGTTTTATGACCTCGCTAGATCTTCAGGACGCATATTTTCACATTCCAATTCACCCCAATCATCGGAAATTCTTGCAGTTCAGGGTCGCAGGCATTCACTACCAGTTCAGAGTACTTCCATTTGGCCTCAAGTCGGCTCCAAGAGTGTTCACCAAGGTTTTGGCGCCAGTGGCAGCCCACCTCAGACAATTAGGGGTACAGGTCTTCCCTTACCTGGACGACTGGCTAATAAAAGCACGTACAGCGTCAAAGGCTGCCAGAGATACGGAAACATGTCTCTCCCTTTTCGGAGCTTTGGGTTTGTCGGTCAACTACCCCAAGTCTCACACAGAACCCACTCAGAACATCACGTTTCTAGGAGCCATCTTGGACACTTTACAAGCAAAAGCCTTTCCTTCACAGGACAGAAGACAGAGACTTCGAAACTTAGCAGCTCGGCTCAGCAGAAGAAGGTCCGTTTCAGTGCGGACTTACAAGTCTTTTCTAGGGATACTATCGTCATGCATTCCATTGATAAGGAACTGTCGCCTCCACATGAGGACTCTTCAACAACAACTAGACAACCAGTGGAAACAGACAGAAGGCTCTTTCGACGAGCTAGTACAAATCACCCCTGCAGCGAAACAGGCTTTCACGTGGTGGAAAGAAACTCCCCTAGTCTCAGACGGGCTGTCATTTCTGAAGGACAGGACCATGCACATAGTAACAACGGACGCATCCCTAGAGGGATGGGGTGCTCATTTACAGGATCTTTCCGTGAGGGGAAAATGGTCTATGCAAGAATCAACTCTCCACATAAACGTATTAGAGCTCAGAGCGGTGTTTTTGGCACTCAAGTCCTTCCTCATGAACATCAAAGACTCCTCAGTGTTGATAAGGACAGACAACACCACGGTCATGCACTATATCAACAAACAAGGAGGCACAAGATCTCGAGCATTATCCCTGGAGGCACAGGAGCTGTGGCATTGGGTAACTCAGCATGGAATCACCATCCGAGCAGAACATCTCCCAGGGATCACCAACATCTGGGCAGATGCCTTGAGCAGGAGTCGAACCAGCTGCCACGAGTGGGAAATCAATCAGTCGGTTCTCGACAATCTTTCACCTTTGGGGCAAGCCCACCATAGATCTATTCGCGACCAAGGACAACAAGAAATGCCGACACTTCGCAAGCTGGCATCCGCAGAGGGGTTCGAGAGGGAATGCGTTTTTGATCAGATGGTCAGGGATTTATGCATACGCTTTTCCCCCGCTTCCACTCATCCCGAGACTTCTGCTAAAGATGAAGAGGGAATGATGCAGGATTCTTCTAATCGCTCCGAGATGGCCACGCCAGTTCTGGTTCACAGAACTTCTATTGCTATCGGAACAACCTCATTCGGCTGAAGGCAATTCCGGATCTGCTAACAATGAGCCAGGGTCAGGTTCGTCATCCCAACCCGACATCTCTTCGTTTATCAGCCTGGCTCCTGAACTCTATGAATTTGATGGTTTGAATATTCCTCCGGAGTGCAGAGAGATACTTGCCTGTGCCAGAGCCCAGTCTACAAATCGCACATACAAATTCAAGTGGAAGAGGTTTTGTTTGTGGTGCGCTGCTTCCAGCATCCATCCTCTGTCATCATCCCCTGAACAGATTTTGCCATATTTACTACATTTGGCCAAATCCGGTCTTTCGCATTCATCGATTAAAGTGCATTTGGCTGCCATATCTCGTTACAGACGGACCCCTCAGTCACCTTCACTATGGTCTGCCAGAATAATCAAACAATTTCTTAAAGGTTTGTTCAGAAAATATCCACCAATTCACCGTCCTGCACCACAATGGCATCTGAACATTGTGCTCTCCCAATTAATGAAACATCCGTTCGAGCCTATTCATAGAGTGGATTTGAAGTTTGTTTCTTTTAAAACGGCCCTTCTTTTAGCCTTGACATCGGCAAGAAGAGTCAGTGATATCCAGGCATTTACAATTTCTCCGCCTTTCCTTCAATTCAAGCCGGAGGTGGTCATTTTAAGAACAAATCCAAGGTTTATACCTAAAGTTCCATCATCTTTTCACTTAAACGAACCAGTAGTTCTGCGAACATTTTTTCCAAATCCTCAAACGGCAGCTGAACGAGCTCTGCATTCGTTAGACATTAAGCGCTGTTTAAAGTTCTATATAGATAGAACAGCTGCTTTCCGTAAATCTGAACAGTTGTTTATCAGCTTTGGAAAGGTCAATCGTGGTAGCGCAGTTACTAAACAAACTATAGCGCGTTGGATTTCTGCTGCCATTCAGTTGACCCACCAGTTGGCGGGAAAGCCATTATCATCTAAGGTCCGGGCGCACTCCACTAGAGCAGTTTCCACTTCCACGCTCTGTTCGCTGGAATTCCTTTGGACCAAATCTGCAAGGCAGCGACATGGACACGTCCTCATACTTTCACCCAGCATTACTGCCTGGAAGCTACGGACAAGGTGGATGCTGCGGTAGGACAAGCGGTTTTGCGCAATTTGTTCACATAAGGTGAGCCTATAAGCCTTACCCTCCGTCCTCTGTGTCTCATTTCATATGTAATTTAGAGTATATCCTTCTTATATGCAGTTAGAGGTACTCATATTTTTCTTTGCTACATGGAATATATATATATGTATAAATGTTTATATATAGATTTGTATATAATGGATGAATACTACATGTACTTAGGAATGGTTAGCTCTTAATTTGCAGATTTAATCGCTTATATACATTCAGTCAACATGCAATATATTTATGCATTCTGTTGGTACTACAAGAAAATAATAATTTATCCATTTACTGCTGACTATTCTGATTCAAGCATGTGAATCTATGAAAGATACCCTAATACTGGAGAAGAAAATAAGTTACTTACCTGTAACTGTAGTTCTCCAGTATTGGTATCTTTCATAGATTCACATGCGACCCACCCTCCTCCCCAGAGAGGCTCACCTTCTGGAATTTTTTCCTGTGTACACTAGTGCGGAGAAATCTGACAGACTGAGCCTCTGTGCTGAGGGTTCTAAGAGGGTGGTCGCGCCTGATTGGCTGAAGTTTGGGCTCTTTCTAAAGAGGCTGATAGTTCTACAATTGAAGATGTTTTTTCCTATTGACTTCAATGGAAAAAAAAAAAGAAAAAGAGAGGTTTTTCTCTACTTATTGCTTTCTATGTACCGTGGGACTCCCACTTCGACGACGGGGAATGATTCAAGCATGTGAATCTATGAAAGATACCAATACTGGAGAACTACAGTTACAGGTAAGTAACTTATTTTCTTTTTCTTAAAGGCACAGCTCTATTTACATCCTGTATAATGGCAGCCTACGGGCTACACTGCCCTGCATTGTTTTACTCCCTTTTGGAAGTGTAAATAAAGTTTGAGAATGTATTTTTTATTACATTACTGGAATAAATGTAATTTTGAAAATGTATTTACACTACAGCTATCATTTTTTTTCCAACAATTTGGTCTGTGTAGCTCTTCACATAGGCTGCACACTGTTATTCTTAAGTGTTTTTTTTACAGGCCTTTTTTGAAAAGGGCTGGTATCTGCACTTAAGAATACATTTCAGATCAGTGCTCCGGGGTCCCTGCAGGCGCGCGGAACTATTCAGTGCTTATGACTATCATGGAAATACCCCTACGAGAGAACTGGAGTTACAGGTAAGAAACCATTCCTTCCAGAATCTTGCACTTCCTCCTCTGCCTCAAATGCAATCAGTCTCATCATCATGGTCAGAAGATTACTCAAAAAGCGCACCAACAACCTGCTGAGTGGTTATCCTATGGCTAGACATGATTCTTCCTACAAAAAGTAACTGGACAAATGCACCACCAACAACCAGCACTGTGTAAGATAAGTAATAAAGTGTAGCTTTATCACTAAGAGTTATAAACTCAAAAGCTGTACCGCTCACTTGCCTGAAAAAGATTGACTCACCAGCAACTACTCTGCACAGCCACAGCAATCACCAATGAAATCCGACTAAAAAGAAAAGCAAATTAGAGAAAAGACAACACAATCATTGTGCATAAATCAAAGGGCAATTTCACACACAATCCTGCATTCAGTACACCACCCACAAACAAAGATGTGATAGCTGGCCGCACATGCACGTTTGCTACAATTTATGCCCCTAATATGGTTCAAGCAGCCTTTGTGCGTTTCTGCCTTCAGTAGCAGGGAGAGAGATCATTCTCTTGGAAGATTTTAACCTAACCTAGGACCCGACTATCGTTGGCTCCCGTACAATGCGTACACATACTTTGAGCTTCACAAGACTCTTGAAAACCTTATTTCAAGAAACTGGGTTAATTAATAGCTGGAGACTTATACATCCGGAGGACAGGGATTACACCTATTTCTCTCACTCAGCGTACTTACTCCCACCTAGATTATATATTTATCAGCCAATCCCTCATTCTTACTATTTTATCGGATTGCTACTCCATAGCCATTTCTAATCTTGCCCCAGTAGTGCTTAATTTGGATTGGAATCTAGGTGTCTCTAAACAACTCTGATGGTTCTTCCCAGCTACCCTTACACGAGACATGCTATTCCGGGATGACTTGCATAGAGGCATTAGGGAGTCTTTTTGCCTTGATTGACCCCTGAGATATTAATCTCTTGAACTGGGATGCATTTAAGGCAGTTAAGTGAAAAATGTATTTCTCTTGTCTGTCCTCGCTCAGCAGAAGACTCTGGAACGCCTAACACTAGAAAAAGTAAAAAAAAACTGGCAGAGCAGATGCATGAGGAGACCCCCTTTTTCCAAGCCCAAAGAAAAGTCACGGCTCTTAGAGGGAGATTGCATACAATTTACACTAAGAGCTGAACTCACTATGCTACTTCTCAAACATGGGACGTATACGCAGGGTAATAAGGTTGGAACACAGCTGGCAAGGCAGTTGAGGGTTAAGCAGGAAAAAGGCTATACTGGGCATATTAATTTAGGGTATGGAGTGATTGAACATGAAAAGGTAATTGCTTTGAGACTTCTGTCTGTGCTATCAATGTCTGTATAGAGCAGATAAACAGCGGTAGTCAGACCAGCTACACTACTTGGAGGGGATTTCTCTCTCACAGGTGACCCAGGAACAAAATGAGGCTTTTAGTGAACCTATTGATGAAGTTGAGGTGCGGAGAGCAATAGCCTCCGTTAAGCTTCATAAGTCGCCCGGGCCAGATGGCTTAACAGCCTTATTCTATAAAGCCTTCAGTTCGGAACAAATACCACACTTAACAAGGCTGTGTAATCATGTAGCTATAGAACCAGGAGTCACACGGTCTATATTGATCCTCCCTAACCACAGGAAAGACCTGCAATATTGTTCCTCTTACCGACACATAGCATTGTTGAATCTAGATGCTAAACTCTACACTAAAATATTAGCCACCTGTTTAGAGGGAATCCTACCGGATCTGACACGTCCAGACCAGTCTGGATTCAGAAAAAGGGAGAAACTCCTGACAGCCTATAGAAGGTAATTTAGTTAATTGAAAAAGCCACTAACACATTCTGGCAGTGATAGTCACGATGGATGTCTAAGGCATTCAACCGGGTGGATTGATCTTTTCTGTTTCACACTATGTGGCATCAGTGAGAGATTCATCACTATGGTAAGAGCAAATTATACTGCTCCAGTTGCCAGGGTTCTGGAGAATGGAGTTGGTTCTGGGAACTTTGACATGGAGAGGAGAACTCGCAGGGCTGCCCGCTCTCCCCTCTTATATTTGCGCTGGGTATAGAACCTCTAGCTGCACAGGTGTGATGGGAGGGGGAGATCAGGGGTACACCTTTTGGCTCCCCAAATCATAAGCTCTCTTTTTGAGGATGATGTTCTATTAACCCAAACATCCCCAACAACCTCAATCCTGGCTATACAATGTGAACTCTCCAAATTTGAGACTGAGAGATCTGGATAATAATGACCAAGTCATATCCTCAATCTGACTGTCTTCTAATGCGATGGAGCAGCTGGTACTCTGCTCTCTTTCTGCTCTATTTCAGTGGGCATAGATAACTCGCCATCCTGGGCATTAAACTTACTCCACAAATTTCTGACATATTTAAACCCAGCTACCCCCATTGCTCCAACAACTTGGGATAGATCTAAAATGATGGGCATCATTTGACTTGGCTAGGGCACATCTACGCAATTAAGATGTCCGTCCTGTCTAGATTGCTCTATTTCTTTCAGGGACTCCCTATCCCGATAGAAGGCAGTTTCTTCACCACACTGCGATTCTCTCCTACTCAAATTTATTTGGCAAAAGAGAAGAGCCCGACTCCTATATAGGGTGCTCAGACTTCCCTAGATTGGCAGGTGGTCTGGCCCTCCCTGACTTTTCCCTGTATTACAAGGCAGCACAAATTAGGGTAATCTTGGAATGGTCCCTTAGGGAATCAGGCAAACACTGGCTCCGTATGGATCTCTCTGTTAAAAGCTGCTATATCTGGGACCTGATCTGGAAACCCAACATGGATAGGCCATTTAATGTGTATTTATGCACCCCCATAAAAACGGCTCTTGATATTTGGGATAATGTCAACAAATTAGGAACCTGGGCCCACTTACAGCCATACATTTGAATCCCACCTTCTCTCCGGCTGTTTCCCAGGGACCATTTGAGCGCTGAAGAGCAGGAGGGTTCCTTGTATCTGATTTGTTTCATGGGGGACGGGTGGCATGCTGACTTTCGGAAATTGTCAGATTTTGGGTTGCCTCCGTCAGTTACAACTATACACAGATATGCCACTGGGTTCTCCAACTAGAGATTAGGGTGGCAGCCACAAGGGATTTTTCCCCTATTGAAAGGTCTGTGAGACATCAGGCAGATTTGAAAGGTGCGATTTCCTACCCTACCTTTCCTAAACTTCTTTTGGATGCAATAGCCCACATTCCACCCACCATATAGACTTTTGGTCCCATCAGTTAAGTGCGACAATTACCAAAGACCATGGGTTCGATTGTGGCAAGACATCCTGCGGTATAACCACTCCATGGGTTTAAGGAATTCTCATTACAAACTTTTTATATGACTGGTATTTATACCACACACAAATTAAGAAAATCTTCGCTAACGCCTCTGAAACCTGTTGGAGAGGATGTGAACTGCTGGGCGATTTCAAGAATATTTGGTGTGATTGCCCAGTGATCCATCCATATTGGTCAGAAATTTTAGCCCAAACTGGCTTCCCCAGGATTTACTCTCTTGGGACTAAGAGATAACGCCCTCGGTCACCAGACATTGAGGGATAGAGCGATCCTTTGGCTGTGTCTTGGGGCCGCTATAACGGCTTTAGCAGCAGCATGGAAAAAACCGAAGGCCCCTTCAATGACTCAATGGCATGCCAGACTATGGCAGGTACTAACTGTGGAACGCCTCAATGCTATCTTTGAAGATAGTTTTCAAAACTTTGAATATAAATGGGGCCCTCTAGTGTCATTCCTACCTCGGGAGCTTCCCTTAACCCCTTCGCTGCCAGGCCTTTTCCCCCTCCTGTGCCGAGCCTTTTTTTGGCTATTTGGGGCAGTTTGGATTAGGCCCTCATAACTTTTTGTTCACATAAGCTACCCACGCCAAATTTGCGTCCTTTTTTTCCAGCATCCTAGGGATTCTAGAGGTACCCAGACTTTGTGGGTTCCCCAGAAGGAGGCCAAGAAATAAGCCAAAATAGAGTGAAAATTTCTTTTTTTTTAAAAATGGGAAAAAGGGGCTGCAGAAGAAGGCTTGTGGTTTTTCCCCTGAAAAGGGCATCAACAAAGGGTTTGCGGTGCTAAAATCACCAGCTTCCAGGAACAGGCAGACTTGAATCAGAAAACCCAATTTTTCAACACAATTTTGGCATTTTACTGGGACATACCCCATTTTTACGATTTTTTTGTGCTTTCAGCCTCCTTCCAGTCAGTGACAGAAATGGGCATGAAACCAACGCTGGATCCCAGAAACCGCAACATTTCTGAAAAGTAGACAAAATTCTGTATTCAGCAAGGGGTAATTTGTCTAAATCCTACAAGGGTTTCCTACAGAAAATAACAACTGAAAAAGAAAAATATTGAAATTGAGGTGAAAAAAACATCATTTTTTCTCTAGGTTTTACTCTGTAACTTTTTCCTGCAATGTCAGATTTTCTAAGCAATATACCGTTACGTCTGCTGGACTCCTCTGGTTGTGGGGATATATAGGGCTTGTAGGTTCATCAAGAACCCTAGGTACCCAGAGTCAATAAATGAGCTGCACCCTGCAGTGCGTTATCATTCTATACTGGGTATACAGCAATTCATTTGCTGAAATATAAAGAGTGAAAAATAGCTATCAAGAAAACCTTTGTATTTCCAAAATGGGCACAAGATAAGGTGTTGAGGAGCAGTGGTTATTTGCACATCTCTAAATTCCGGGGTGACCATACTAGCATGTGAATTACAGGGCATTTCTCAAATAGATGTCTTTTTTTACACACACACTTATATTTGGAAGGAAAAAATGTAGAGAAAGACAAGGGGCAATAACACTTGTTTTGCTAATCTATGTTCCCCCAAGTCTCTCGATAAAAATGATACCTCACTTGTGTGGGTAGGCCTATTGCCCGCGACAGAAAACACCCCAAAACGCAACGTGGACACATCACATTTTTTTTTAAAGAAAACAGACTTGTTTCTTGCAAAGTTCCTACCTGTAGATTTTGGCCTCTAGCTCAGCCGGCACCTAGGGAAACCTACCAAACCTGTGCATTTTTGAAAACTAGAGACCTAGTGGAATCCAAGATGGGGTGACTTGTGGGGCTCTGACCAGGTTCTGTTACCCAGAATCCTTTGCAAACCTCAAACTTTGGCTAAAAAAACACGTTTTCCTCACATTTCGGTGACAAAGTTCTGGAATCTGAGAGGAGCCACAAATTTCCTTCCACCCAGCGTTGCCCCCAAGTCTCCCGATAAAAATGATACCTCACTTGTGTGGGTAGGCCTAGCGCCCGCGACAGGAAATGGCCCAAAACACAACGTGGACATCACATTTTTTTCATAGAAAACAGTGCCTACCTGTGGATTTTGGCCTCTAGCTCAGCCGGCCGGGGGGGGGGGGGGCAGAATTGGCTTAAAATAAATTTGTCCCCCAACCCAAGCCAGGGCAATTTTTTTTTTTTTTAGTGTTTTTTTTGTTTTGTTTGTTTTTCCAGAGAGGGGGAGCGAATTGTATTTAGACCATTTTGACCTCAAATCGGCCAATCTGCCCCGAAATGGTCTAAATACAATTTGCCCCCCAGGGCAAAAAACAAAAACAAAAAAATTGCCCTGGCGCCTAGAGGTTTCTGCCCCCCGGGGGGGTGGGGGGGCAGAAAAGAAAGGCCTTCCCAAAAAAATGCCCCCCCTGGGAGCGACCCTTGCCCAAGGGGTCACTCCCTTATGTCCATTTCCCCCCAAAAAAATATCCCTGGTATCTAGTGGGGTCTGCAAGCAATCCGGCTTTTGAAACCCTGGGAGAGACTTTGAGGGAAGGAAATACATTTCCTTCCCTTTGGAGCCTCTCCGGGCCTCCCCCGCGTGCTGGAAGCAGAGCTTCCAGCACGATGGGGGAGACCCTGTGACAAATCATCGCGCGTTTACATCACTGGGGGGGGGGGGGGTTGAGGGGTGGAAGGGGAAGGCCTTCCCCTTCCATCCCTGACTTTGGGGGGGGGGGGCACGGGGGGGAAGCACACAGAGGGAGAAGCACACAGAGGGAGCGAGAGCGCTTCCTCTGGGCTGTGTGCCGAGGACGTAGTGGTTACGTCCTCGGCACAGCAGCACTGTGCCGAAGGACGTAACCACTACGTCCTCGGCACAGAAGGGGTTAACAGCTTGCTCTCTCCAGGCACACACACTCCACTTTTTTCAGATTTGATTCCTCGCTGATGGGACTTTGCACTCAGAAGTTAAAAGGGCAGTTAACCTAATATGAACTCACTTTTGTGCTAAACTAATGCTACAGACTGATAATCGCTTTTGGTGAATGTTGTAATTTTCTTTTTCCTTTTCGCTTTTTACTGCCATGCATGTATTGTTTACTTGATTTCTGACATATCTTGTGATTGAAACTGAGATCCATTAACTATTAATAGTCTTTACAGCTGTCATGCATAGAAAGATGGCGATGTTTTGAAAATCCAATAGAGAGTTTGACTAAAATAAAAAAAGGAGTGTGTGATGGCCCACAATGTGACTGTCTTCCGCTCCACCCCAAAGAAGGTTAGAACAGTTTTGATGCAGACTAGGGGATCCAACCAATATGGACTCACTTGCGTGTCTAGTTTTTGTAAATGTTTGATGGTTTTTGTAGGTTTCTCTAGACCTAGGCTGATCTAGGGCCCAAAATCCTCATCTATTCACATTGTAAAAAGTTAGTTTCGCTGGGAGAAACGTGATGTCTCCAGATAACATTTTGGGGTGTTGTGTGGGTGGGCATGGCACCTGCAACCACAAGTGGGGGGTGCCGTTTTTGTTTGTAGACATGTGGGAACACAGAATTTTATAAAATGTATTACCAATTGAATTTATCTGCATTTGTAGTTTCCAAATGTAAGCCAGTGTGCAAGAAGACCTTTTCCAAAATGCCCTCAATCTCATGATGGTAGAGGCAGCGATCAATTCTGAGGTGCACAAATAACTAACGTTCCACCAGTCACAACCATGTAAGACTCAGTTTGCAAACTCTGATTTCTCCCCCCCCCCCCCCCCCCACCCCCCCCGATGTTCTTGCATGTCCAAATCCCAGCAAACATCGCTACCTTCTGGAAGTCATTGCAGCTGTCGGGGCCACCCCTCACTATCAGTAGCTCCCAAGGGGCCACTTCCATCACTCCCTCTGTCTGACCATCAGACCCATAGCTTTGTAATTTTTGGGGCAAGCCTCTGGTGTCAGTTCCTTTGCCTGTCAGCACCGGATCATATTGGATAGCCAGTCTCGGTGTTCAGGTCTGTGCCCACCCCAGTATTTAACAACATCTTGACTCACAACTGCCAGTGCTGTTACAAAGTAGTGTATACCTATCTTGGGTCCTCTCTCCTTAGGTGGGCATGAAAAGCAGCCAATGGGTGCGCTCCAAGGCATTTACAGCACTTCTGAAATCTGAAGCTGTACCCCCGATCAAAAGGCTCTCACTGTTGGATATTCCCAGAGTGTGTGCACCAGCAAACCTTGCTGACCCCATTCCCTCAAGCTGAGACCTATGTCGCTCAGCCCCATAGCATAGAGCCTTGTGCAACTGGAATATTCTTGATGCGGGAGAGTAGTCCTTCTTCTTGTCCCTTCAAGCTATTGTGTGAAGTCACTGGGCTCCATTACCCATCTATCTGTTATCAGGGCTGGTTCTCTCCGGTCTGTGAAGGACCAGTCATTTACTATCAGTAGGCAGTCGCCCAGTAGAATTATTCTAAATTTGGCAAGGCAATAGCCCCATCTGTCCCCTGTCTTGCCAACTATCCAAGGGCAAACCACAGTATGCCTCGATTGCTGAGAAGGGTTCTAACCTCCACCTCCTGAAAAGTGGTCAGGGACCTCAAACGTTGAGTTTTGCAGTACATAAAGGAGCTTAGGGAGGTAAATCACTTTATATAGGGCACGCTTTCCTAGTAAGGAAAGTGGAAGCTGTCACTAGTGTTCCACATCGCTGCAGAAGTTCAGGATTTTTCATATATCTGTTGTAAAACAATTTGCAGTCCTTTAGTCATGTGTATTCCCAAATAAGTAAACCTGATGGCATCCCACTTTAGTTGAAGGGGCCATCCATCCCGCAGTGGCCACTGAGACAGTGGGAATGCTGTTGACTTTTCCCAGTTGATTGTAATGTTGATGTAGAGCCTGAAGATCCATAGGATCTCTATGGTGTGGCAGGGGCTGTTCCGGATCCGCAAGTTATTAGAAGACGCCGGCATATAAGGAGACCGCATCCTCCCAGCCTCTGTCTCAGAGTGCACAGCATCCTGCCAAATCCAGTTTTCCACCGCAAATAACAGCAGGGAGAGGGGACATCCCTAGCGGGTGCCCCTGCTCAGCACAAATTCCTCTGACAGTGTCATTCAGCTGTACCCTCGCTGTCGGTCCATGATAGAAGTGACTCACGCCCAGTACGTATGAGTAAAGCCCATATGTTCTAAAAAGGCCATCAAGTAGGTCCGTTCCAAGGAAAACACTTTCTCAGAATCCAACCCAAGAGTAGCACTGGCTTACACACCTGAAGTCATATGCCAAGGCAGCTGAGGAGGCACAAGAGTGTTGACCCAGACTGGTTCCAAGCCACTAAGCCATCGATCACCTGCATTAGGTGGGCTTATCACTTTTGCTAGTAACGTTATTGTATTCAGGAAGGAGGTCTACCCAGGAGAGGCACACTGCTCTGGAGGCTTCCCAGGGTGTGGATTAGCAGTCATCTACTTAAGAACCCGAGGGAGCACACCTTGCACCTGGGCCTCACGATGCATATCATACAGAGGCTTGATTGCCTCACTCTTAACACATTTAGAGAATTCAGGGAGGGAATTATTTCTACGGGTTCTTTTTTGGTCAGCCTCTAGTGAGTTTCTGGCCTCCCTACCTAGTTGTCACAGGGGGGTTCACACAAAATTGCACATGTCACTTAGGTATCTGGTCGATGGTAATGGCTATGGCTATAGGTGCCTCCGCCAGTTCCCCCTGCTGCTTGTGACCTGCTGGAAACCAGCACTGACCTCTTTCCTGGCCAGCCAGGCTAGCATCTCATCAGTCCTGATGTCACAAACTCTGATCTGCTGCACACTCTATAATGTCCTGTCCTCCTGATGGGCCAGACGCCTATATTTCTCCACAAGTTGCTGGGTTTAGCACCTGCTCTGATTACAGTGACAGTACCTAGCCTGCCTCCCTGTCCGACAATTCCCTTTCTAGTTATTCCACCATATGGAGTCTTCCCCCTTTGCTTTCACGTCGCATATGCTATGGGTGGCCTCATTACTGCTTTATTGACTTCCCAGACACAAGCCCCAGAGTACAATAATCCAGCATTCTCCTGAAAGTACAAGTTGAGCACCTCTGGGTGGTGGTAGAAATACTTGTACAATCTTATGATTTTTACACAAATGCATGAAATCTAGTAGAAATCTAGTAGCTTTCTAAACATGATGCAGATCATACTTGTATTTGATTTGAATAAAAAAAAAAACTAAATTTGAGGTCAGATTGGTATTTGATGAAAGTTGCATGGTTTTGTTTGAGTTGCTTTATCCAAAATGAAAAATATTTCTTTGCTAGCATAGTGTTTACTTTTATAGAACAGCAAACTGATATTTGAGGACTGAATGAATGCAATTCTTGCACTGGGAAACGTATTGCTGAATTATTTTAATTGATACCCTACTACTAAGGTCGAACCTTGTGTAGGGTTGCTGCTATTTTTTTTTTAAACATTGACTACTGATGCCATAAGCCTGTATGATTTGTAATGGTAGCTTCTCTGAGCCATTAGGATGTCTGTCCTGGGAAGAGTTCCGTGAAAGTGTTTTTCCTTCATGTTATGTCAGATGCTCATTCACAAAGTATAGCATACTACTTGGATGAGGCAGGATGGAAACATGGAGGTTCTGAGTAGAAATGGATAGTTAAACAAGGCAATAAACAATGTGAAATTACATGCTCTGGTTTTATGAAGCACTTCTAACACAGCATGTTTGCTGTTTTTATTTTATTTAAATTTTTTATTTTATTTTTTATATTGAGCTGGAAATGCAGTTTAGTCAAAAGATTTAAGAGTTTTGCACCTCTAACGATCTCTTCCTGATCCTCCAGTAATTCATCCTGGCTTTTCAACTCCTTTTATTATAGAAGTAATACCAAAATGGTATTGGGTGCCATTTTTGTGAAATTCTGTGGAGTGTTAATTAGGCTTATCAATCCGGCAGTGGCTCCTACCAGGATTTCTGTAATAGGGGAGAAATAATTCTGGATGGTAGTGCATGCTACTTTATTTCCCCCTACTGTACAGCTGTGGATACTTATATAGTCAGGGAGGCTATATGCATCACTATTTGTATTTTTTGTTTCTTCAGGGGGTGGAGGGAGAAGGGGGCGCACTTCAGGATGCATGTGGGATGTCTGAGGTTGACTGCTAAAGTTGTGGAAGTCTGACTCGATGGCTAACATGCAGAACTGATGTGATGTTTGAGGAGGCTGTGAGGCAGGAATCTGTTTTTGTTTAATTTGGGATCTGGTTGGGCAGATTCATTGGAGGAAGACTATTGTTTCATTGGGCCTAGCATATATTTTTCTTGATCACAAATATTTACTTTCAGCAAACGGGACAAGTCCCCATCTCCACCACCAGCATCACTCTCACCCAAAAGGAGACGGGGGCGAGCATACAAGAAAATCAGGTAACAATAGCCTTAATTTGCACTGTATTATTGACTGTACTTAGTGTTCCTGCTCGAGGGATTAATTTTAGTACAGCTTCCCATTGAATCTGTTTGGTTACTAACCCTAGAGTTGTGATCTTTTTAGTGGTTTGAGATTTCTATGCAGTCGCAAACCATTGATACATACCTTTACAGATCTTAACTAGTTGGCGATGCCGCTTTCACACTGCTTTCTATTTACAATTCGGAAAGGATTATGAAAGCATTTTGTGTATCAGGAAGGCATTTGGCTCTCCAAATGGCCTTTGTCCATTGAATAAAGGTTTTGTGGTCAGTGCCTCTAATTTTGAGAATCGGAGGATTCGTGACTGTAAATTATTTTCCGGCCATAGATCAGATACAGAATGGGAGTCTGAACAAAGATTTCCTTGTCCAGTGTTACATCACTACCCCTAGATGTATGGTGTTAAGTAAAATGTGTGCTAGAACATTTCTTTTATCAAGATTTTTTTTTTTTTTTAAATCTGAAATTGTTTGGTTATCCTTGAGGAATGAGTTCAGCAAGTCTAGATACCTGTATTTTCATGGATCCGCCTGCTTGTTTTTTGCCCTCTGAAGGAGTGTTAGAAATAAGGTTTGCATTTGCAAAACCCACGTTTCTGTTAGGTAGATAGTTGCTTGCTATTCATTGAATTTATCCTGATGTACCGTAATACTTGTTTGTACGTGATTCAAACAACTTTGAACTTATTCTTGCATCTACTGGTAATCAGTAGTCAATGTTTGCTTTATCTGTTGGTGCCGGGAATTGTTTAGATGTATTCTGGTTGCTTGGTTCGGGAGATTATGAAGCTTGTCTAATTTCTTTGGCAGACCAGTGTAAAAGATTCTGAGCAGAGCCCGTTCTGTTGCAACTTGCAGTTTTTTAAATACATTTTACGAAAATAAGCTAACCAAGCCATAATTAACACAGTAAAGGGCATTCCTCACGTGTATAGTCATTAATTTAATATAGTAAGTATAAAGAAAATTAAAGGAATATATGCAGGACGAAGCTCTATACAATAATGATACGGAGGCAGGAAAGTTATACAGTTTTACTGGGGGGGAGGGAGAGACATTCGGTAAGCAATATGCATGTGATGCCAATTCAAGCAAAGGTATAAACATAACCCACATCTCCATGTTCATCGTCAGAGTCCAATGATAGGAAACAGTATCTCAAGGGCTGCCATATATCTCTCGGCCTAGAAATTGGTAGTTGTAGTGACCCGTAAAGTTAGCAAGTGGTATCACAGTATGTCATATTCCAAAGCCAAGTGGTACTCATACCCCAGTGGAGAGCAACTTGTCTCTTGGCCAGGAAGAGCGCAATGGCGGTAAAGCATTGTCGGCATAGGGATAGAGGTTTGATGTAGCCCAGCAGGGCCAACAAGGTATCCGGATCAAGTGCCTGGTCGATCATTAGGCATATTCTAGAGAATGTCTCTGCCCAGTAAGAAGAAATCACTGTACAGCCCCAAACCATCTGCGCGAAGTCAGCATGCTCAGCCTTGCATTTAGGGCAGTGATGTGGCCTCATCGGGTCAAGCTTAGCCATGACTTTTGGGGCTGTATAGGCGCGGTGCAGGTACTTGTAATGTAGCAGCTTGTCGGTGGTTGTTGGACACTAGTTTAGTTTGAAAACGGCAGTAATGCCACGTTTTGTCTGGAATGGCATGTCTTAGGTTGTGTTACCATGCAGCCCTAGATTTCTCCTGACCTGGAAGGTGTAACTGCAGTGAGATGCGATAGAGCTGGGATGGTATTTTGCTATTGTTTGGGGTGGATATCACCAGTGTACGTTGGAAGTCCTTAGGTTCTTTATCAGTATTTAGGGTCTGATGAAGTGTACTGTGCGAGTGCTGTATAACTGTCAATATATGTCTGGTTCCCACCTTCAAATACAGTGGGATCAGATTTTGGTATGCCATTGAGAAACCGGTCACCAATTACTCTTAGTTGGAATGAAGTCAGTGTATGTTGTGCCAGATGCTCCTGTGTAAGTGGGAGACATGGGTTATTTGACAGGGGGATATGTGAGGATTACATTGTTTTCCCCTCCCGAGTATCGCCACAGCTTAGACCATGCCCAGCAGGTAGTGGAGAGTGTCTGGATATTAGCGGGGTTTCGTGGGAGACCCTGAGTGAATATGGCAGGGGAAATTCCGATGTTTAGGCTCTTTCGGGGATAAGGTAAGGCAGCCTTGCGTATGGGTGGTACCAATAATAGGCATAGTAAGATTGTGCCACTAAATAGTACAGCTTCAGATTTGGCACCCTAAATCCACGGATCATAAGGAAGTGTCAGTTTCCCAGCAGATACGAGGGAGACAGCCCACCCAACCTAGTTTTACCATAAGGCGCCGCAGGGTGGCGACAAAGCTGTTACGGCTATGGGGATACTTGTAAACCGATACAAAAGCCGGGGGAGAACTGCCATTTTAATAATAGCAATGCATCCTGACCTAGTTAACGGCAATTTAATCCAGCAATCTATCTGGGTAGTTTGGTCAATAGCTGGACCATCATTTCGGCGAATGAGTTCAGTTTTGTCTCAGTGCACAAATCCCTCCCAAATACCGGGGTATATTCTTGCATAAACATGGGGGTATTCCAGGGTGGACGGGACTGCAGTCCTGTTAGTGGAAAGAGATCTGATTTATTCCAGTGAATTAAGATACTGAAGAAGGACCTGAAGCATATTACCTCCAGAATGGGTGGAGACCAGTTAACAGCACGGTCACGGACAAACAATATTATATCGTCCGCATAGAGTGAGGCGCAGGACTGTGGTAGAACTGTAGGCCCCGGTGTAGATGCTGGTCTTGAAGGTGCTGGACTATCTGGGGATGGGAATAAAGGAAAGGAGGGTGGAGAGTGGGCAGCCCTGTCTGGTGCCTCTGGTGATTGGGAAGGTGTCTGTGTGCTGTTAACCTGAAGGCGTTCTTTGTATAGTAGCAATACGAGTTCCCTGAAGCTGTGGGGTATCACCAGTTTAAGGGTTTGCACGCAGAAATAACCATTTCAGTGAGTCAAATGCTTTTTCAGCATCCAGTAAGGCAAATGTGGCAGGAGTAGTGGGTATGATCTGGTTCAGCAGTGAAAAATTGTGCAAAGATTAACGGAGGTGGAGCAGTGCGCGGGGCGAAGCCAGATTGCATGGGAGAGATAATATGGTCCATTAAGAGATAAGAGTAGATAGGATCTTGGCCAATATCTTGTTGTCACAGTTCAGAAGTGAAAGGTCTGTAGGAGGTGCACAAATGAGCAGACTCTTCTAGCATAGGAAGTAAGGGAATAGCTTCAGGTAGAGTGGGGAAAGCATGCCTGTCTTGAGTGACTCTGCATAGACCTCCACCAGGTGTGGGGTTAAGATAGTTTTGTACGCTTTATAGAAGTTCCCGGTGAAACAGTCCGAGCCGGGGGACTTAAAGTTACTGAGTTCATCGATTGTGTGATTCCTTCGCATGTAATAGGGGCCGCCAGGAGCTGCTGTTGTCCAAATTTGAGCCACACCATGGTTACCTCAGTGAGGTAATTCGCCAGGGCAGAAGTATCTCCGGTCGTTTCCAACATGTACAGCTGTTAACAGGATGTGAATGTGGCTATGATAGAGACATTATTATTCATAGTGGTGGCTCCATCAGCAGTGTGTAGGTTTGGAAATTATATGGCCTTGTTGGGGACCGGTCCCAGGAGCTGAGCCTATGTGCGACCAGGACTAACTCCCGCACCATACCGGTGCACCCTGGCATATTTGGCCAGGTATGCCACTTCATGATCTGGTAGATCACGGAACTCTTGCAGGAGTGTTGATCGGCTGTGCAAATGGGACGGTTGAATGCCAGCCTCATCTGTCATCTAGGTCCCGCACTTGCCCCTCCACCTCACCAAAGTCCTTCCTTGTATTGCAGAGCACACCCACATGTTTGGTGATACAGAACTCCCTTATGTAGGCTTTAAAGGCTTACCAGAGCATAGATCGGGTGGCAACTGAGCCTGTGTTAGTGGCAAAGTATTCAGTTATTGCTTCCTGATGTTTCTGTTCTGAAGACTTCATCTATAAGTGTGGTTTCGGGAAAGCGCCAGCACCTGGGAGAGTCACCAGAGTATGGAACTTGCAGCATCATTTTTACCAGGGTGTGGTCAATTAAAGTGCATGGTAGTTGTGTAATGGTGGTGAGCCCTAGTAGGGCTTCTCGGGAAACGTACCAGTGATCTGTGAGGGTCCAGACATTGTGTAGGGCAGAGTAGAAGATTTAATCTTTGGTGTGGGGGTAGCACGGTCACCAGGCATCAATTAGCTGTAAAGTACCTAATACGTTAGTGAGAGCCTGTAGCGATCTACGCTTTATGACTGTGGGGAAGCCAGCTGTATCAAGTCTGGGGTAGCACAGAAGGTTGAAATCCCCTCATGAAAATGTAGTCCACTTGAGTGCAGCCTTACAACGCGGACAATTTATGATAAAGCTCTGGACAGTCTGTATTGGGTGCATATGCATTAAATAGAAGCAGTGATCTATCTGCTAGTGAACAGGATACCAACAAGTACCTGCCCTCAGTATCTGTAATACATTCATGGCAAACAAGGGGGATGCTTTTATGGACCAGGATACATACCCCACAGGAGTAGGAGTAGGAGCAGAAGTAACAGGTGGTGCCCCATGTGGCAGCAAATGTGCAGGTATCATGAGGGGAGAGGTCTCTTGTATGAAGGCTAACTGAACCCCATGCCAATTTCCCTTTTCTGCGGTTATTTAGACCTAATTTTCCAAGTTATGTATTGGAGCTCGAATCCGGAATTCAGACTAGGATGGTGTCATTCATTGTAAAGTGAATAATGTTCGCACATGTGAGTTTGTGCCAGCAAGTGGCTCAGTAGCAAGGCAATAGTATGGCAACATGAAACCAACAATTGTTCAAAACAACCCTACACCCCCACCAGAGGAACAGAACTCTGGCGAATCCCAACATCCAGAAAAAAGCAAGTGAACTAACATTTCAGTATACACCTTGGGGGAGGTAACACTCGGGAGAGCACCGCCCAACTATACAGTGAGAACACACCAGTAAGAGGACTGTCAATCCAAGCAGCTCGCCCACCAATTGCATATGTAGGAAAGTAGTGACGAAAGCATGGAAGGCAGATTTAGAAGCAGAGGGGAAAAGCGGCGGTAATCAAAATAGTGCCTACATTGTAGCGACTCATGGCTTTATATCATGCTGGGTTTCTGCAGCGGAGTCTGAGGTGGACCCATGTGGCGGTAAATGGTCAGGTGAGTTTGCGTCTAGCCTATGCTGCTTGCAGAACCGTAGAGCATCCACCATGGTCTGGAATGTGTTGTCCATTCACTTCGACTCTCAGGCGAGCTGGTTACAGCATATTGTACTAGAGGTCTCATTTTCTATAGGTTTTCACCTGCAAGGGGGGCGGGGTTGTTGTGTTAATAGTCAGTGTCCAGGGGGTGGGTCGGTGGCAGAGTGAGTGAGGCCTTCAAGAACGCGAAGGGCAGCTGCTTCTGTTTTGAGGGGGGGTAACCACAACTCACTCCACCAGCAAGGTGAGGACACTTGGCAAAGGTGAAAATGTAGGCTAGGTAATGTCAGACAAGCAAGGGAAGTAAATGCTGTTATCTTTAATGTTGTGCCAATAGCCAGATAGGTGCTTAGCATGGCCTAAACCAGGCTTCCTGTGGGAGTTGCGGGAGGCAGCCAGATGTGCCAGGGGAAATTGTGGTGGTTATGTCGGTCCAAGCAGTGTGTGAAACCTGTGAAATTGCCAGGGTCTTTTACAGATGTGTGCAGGAAGAAATATAGAACCAGAAGTAAAGTTTCTGCAAGGTGGGTACCCAGCGCTGCGCATGCTCTAACCAGGATGCAAGCAGCTTTAGGGAGTGTAGCATGAGGAATATGGCAGAAATTCATGCACAACGCATTCACAGGCATGTCATGTATTATAGGAGCAGCTCCCTGGCCCCACCTTAATATTGCAGTGGTTCAGTGCGGGTGCACTTATGGTGAGTCTGCACAAACAGTCGGGAGTGGGAGACATGTTGCGTCTTAGCTCCAGAGTACAGCACAAGGCAGTTTCAGGTCAGGCGAGGTCAGCACCATGCAGGGGCAAGTAGGCTGCAGGTGAAGATCATGGCAGCCTTCACACAACTAATAACAGCCAGGTTGGCTTCCAGCTGATGTCTTAGGGGCCGAAGTGGGTAGCCGACAGTCCTGCGCAGGCTTTTTACACTGCAGCCCCACCCTCGGGCTCACCCACGGCCCCTGTCAGCGTGGGTCCTCCAGGGGGGGGTCACACCAGGCCCTGGCGGCAGGCCGATGCATCATCAGCAGGTGGAAGGCTGTCTGTAATGGTGGGGAAACAGTGCAACAAGCCCAGCTACACTCCCCCCCCCCCCCCCCCCCCCCACCCACCCCAACGTCCATTTTAAACCAGGCAAAGAGGGACATACCGAGGGGCAGATGGTGCCCAAGATTAATGATGGTCAGGATATTAATCGAGCTTCAGAGCCTTGCGGCCATGCCCCCCTGCACAGTTATTCTTAAAAAGCATGAAGGACTAATTTTCAGCATGGTTGCCAATTTCTAGCCTCCATTTACATCAGCCAAGTTTCATCTGCTTCTGGCATCCCCACACACCCATTGAGCTACTGGGAACTGAAAGTGATGGAGTAGGCCCTTGTGATACTCTGAATACCTTACCGGAATATGTGGATGATGATTTTGTGGGTGCCTCTATAGTAGGACATACATTAGGCAGATTACATTGTTTGTATAAATATCTTCACCTTACAACAGTCGTCAGCACTATTACCATATTGTGTAAACCGCACCAAATTTCATATAAAGCAAGAGATTGAAAATAATTAATGTACTCTGTATTTTTTCGCTAAAACGTATTTGTTTTTTCATTGAACGTGAGGTAAATTATGGATAATACCTCCTATTCCTGAGGTATTGCAATTAATGAGTTTCACAGGAAACTGTTGAATTGTAGTAGGCCTTGATCTGAGGACAGCCCATAACCTCACCTTAGCAGTATGACCCAGGAAGCTGTGCTTTGGAACCCCAAGTAAAGGACAAAGATGAAGTCATCCTAAGGACAGGCCGGGGTACAAAATGTTGTCCTGCATTCTGCCAATGTTCCAAAGCAGCATAAATACAGGATTTCTGACCAAAAGGAGTTGCTGCACACGGTTGGAAAGATGTGATGCTGGTGGCTTAATTTTTATTGGTTGTACCTCTCCCTCTTAGCATGGGCAGGTCTGTATTAGTTGACACTTGTTTGTGTGGCCTGCTGTTGTCAAAGACTTGGACTGTTTGTGGTGGTCTTTGTCCTGATCTTTCAGGAGTACTGGTCAGCTCATCTGTGTGACGATCCATGTGAAGGTCTACTCTGGTCACAGATTGCCCAGGGACCATGGGATCGCTGCATCCCAGATGTGGAAGAAGCTAGGCCCATTGAGAAACTGGGATGTGTCGATGCAGAACCTCTTTCCTAGCTCTTCACTGAGTATATACGCTCATGGACCCTGCCATATAAAGTTAATAGCCTTCCCTAACCCCAGGAAGTCCCAAAGGTTCAGTGCTTTCACACCACTGATGTGGGGCTTAGTTCTGTTGACTTAACCAGGATTTTCTGGAATCAACATTTTTGATTTGTAAGGCCTAGCAAGTCAAGTTCAAAGTTAAGTTAAAATTGAGGTTGATCCTGGTCCTTAATCCATAACTTAAAACTTTTGAATGCAACTGTAGTTTTCAAGACTTAGGCAGCCAAAGATGGTGGATTCCTCCCCCATCAATATAAACCATTTAGAAACATAATTGGTTTTATGGACCACTTTTGTTTTATTTATGAAGAACGTACTAAAAATCAGCATAAAGCTTGGTTGCCTACAACCTGGAGGCCATCAGCAAATGTGCATAGGGTTTCAAAATCCAACCCAAATATAGTAACTTAAGGCATATCAGCTCACTAAATTTCAAGGAAAGGATACTGATAAAGGGAGCCCAGACATCTTGGTAAGTTTCTAATTTGTTCTGCAGAGTCCGTTTTACAGTGCCCACTATTTACCACAGTTCACAAGGCCAAGCAGTGCAGTCTGGGACTCTGTCCAGGTCCCATAGGGAGAGTGCTTTTTGTCGACCTTGCATGGATTTCAGTGGGTATGTTAAGTAGTTGGGTAGACCCAGGAGGCCGTTGTGGGGGGGTGAGAGATTGAAAGAGAAAGGGGATTGAGAGGGGGATTGAGATTGAGGGGGTGATTCTAACCCTGGCGGTCGGTGTTAAATCGGCGGCCAACCCGCCAACAGGCTGGCGGTCAAAAAAATGGAATTCTGACCCTGGCGGGAACCGCCAACACAGACAGCCACTTTAACATTCCGACCGCCACGGCGGTACAAACAAACAGCGTGGCGGTCACCGCCAACAGCCAGGCGGCAGACAATGTACCGCCCACACTATCACAACTCACCAATCCGCCACCTTTTCCGGGGCGGGAGCACCGCCGATAAAAACACGGCGGAAACAGACTACGAACGGGAAAACGCACACCACTACGCACTCCAGGAGGAAGGAGGACAGCATGGAACCCGAATTAAACATCCTACCTGCTCTCGTCTACCTTATCTACCACGAGTACGAAGTCCAGCGCAGACGACAACGGTGAGTACTGCACCTACGACACACGGGAGGGGGAGGACGAAAGGTTACGGCCACACACATATGTGACCCCCCCCCCAACTATGTACACACCAATGCAGAGCAACAAGTCACAGTGACACCACCCAAACACCCCTGAAAAATGCTATGACATAAACAAATTTGGAATAAATATTTTATGTACCAAAAAGCTCCTGAAAATTATCGTACAACCATGAAAGATATTTACAAGAAAACAAATGATATACACATCAGTGTATAACTGAAGTAACAAGTCCTGCACATCCTACGAATTCATCATGTCCGTGGGCCAAAGTTTTGAGAAACAAGGGCAAAGCCCACACAGGAGACCTGAGTCCTTTGGAGAGAACACTGCAGGGGCATCAGATGTAAAAACTACAGGCACCTCAGGGGGAAGCGAAGGGGGGGGGGGGCACCACAGCCACATGAGTCCACGACGCCAGATCCACGAGGAGCCACCATGCCCACTGTACCATCCTGGGGAGTGCAAAGCCACAGTCTCTCAATGTCTCTACAGTGGGTGGGCTGCCCACTGAGACTGTGGCTTTGCACTCCCCAGGATGGTACAGTGGGCAGCCCACCCACTGTAGAGACATTGAGAGACTGTGGCTTTGCACTCCCCAGGATGGTACAGTGGGCAGCCCACCCACTGTAGAGACATTGAGACTGTGGCTTTGCACTCCCCAGGATGGTACAATGTCTCTACAGTGGGTGGGCTGCCCACTGTACCATCCTGGGGAGTGCAAAGCCACAGTCTCTCAATGTCTCTACAGTGGGTGGGCTGCCCACTGTACCATCCTGGGGAGGGCAAAGCCAAAGTCCATCAGGTGGATGACAGTCTCCACTGGTCAAGGAGGAGGCATGGTGGGCACAGTGAACCATAAACAGTGCTTGAGACGGCGGTGCCCAGCGGAGCGGTGCTTGAGATGGCGGTGCCCAGCGGAGCGATGCTTGAGACGGCGGTGCCCAGCGGAGCGGTGCTTGAGACGGCGGTGCCCAGCGGAGCGGTGCTTGAGACGGCGGTGCCCAGCGGAGCGGTGCTTGAGACGGCGGTGCCCAGCGGAGCGGTGCTTGAGACGGCGGTGCCCAGCGGAGCGGTGCTTGAGACGGCGGTACCCAGCGGAGCGGTGCCTATCTTCACGGCGGGGCCCTGTTCAGCGGTGCCTATCTTCACGGCGGGGCCCTGTTCAGCGGTGCCCTTCTGCACCGTGGGCCCTGTTCAGCGGTGCCTATCTTCACGGCGGGGCCCTGTTCAGCGGTGCCTATCTTCACGGCGGGGCCCTGTTCAGCGGTGCCTATCTTCACGGCGGGGCCCTGTTCAGCGGTGCCTATCTGCACGGCGGGGCCCTGTTCAGCGGTGCCCATCTGCACGGCGGGGCCCTGTTCAGCGGTGCCCATCTGCACGGCGGGGCCCTGTTCAGCGGTGCCCATCTGCACGGCGGGGCCCTGTTCAGCGGTGCCCATCTGCACGGCGGGGCCCTGTTCAGCGGTGCCCATCTGCACGGCGGGGCCCTGTTCAGCGGTGCCCATCTGCACGGCGGGGCCCTGTTCAGCGGTGCCCATCTGCACGGCGGGGCCCTGTTCAGCGGTGCCCATCTGCACGGCGGGGCCCTGTTCAGCGGTGCCCATCTGCACGGCGGGGCCCTGTTCAGCGGTGCCCATCTGCACGGCGGGGCCCTGTTCAGCGGTGCCCATCTGCACGGCGGGGCCCTGTTCAGCGGTGCCCATCTGCACGGCGGGGCCCTGTTCAGCGGTGCCCATCTGCACGGCGGGGCCCTGTTCAGCGGTGCCCATCTGCACGGCGGGGCCCTGTTCAGCGGTGCCCATCTGCACGGCGGGGCCCTGTTCAGCGGTGCCCATCTGCACGGCGGGGCCCTGTTCAGCGGTGCCCATCTGCACGGCGGGGCCCTGTTCAGCGGTGCCCATCTGCACGGCGGGGCCCTGTTCAGCGGTGCCCATCTGCACGGCGGGGCCCTGTTCAGCGGTGCCCATCTGCACGGCGGGGCCCTGTTCAGCGGTGCCCATCTGCACGGCGGGGCCCTGTTCAGCGGTGCCGATCTGCACGGCGGGGCCCTGTTCAGCGGTGCCTATCTGCACGGCGGGGCCCTGTTCAGCGGTGCTCTTCTGCACGGCGGGGCCCTGTTCAGCGGTGCCTATCTGCACGGCGGGGCCCTGTTCAGCGGTGCTCTTCTGCACGGCGGGGCCCTGTTCAGCGGTGCTCTTCTGCACGGCGGGGCCCTGTTCAGCGGTGCTCTTCTGCACGGCGGGGCCCTGTTCAGCGGTGCTCTTCTGCACGGCGGGGCCCTGTTCAGCGGTGCTCTTCTGCACGGCGGGGCCCTGTTCAGCGGTGCTCTTCTGCACGGCGGGGCCCTGTTCAGCGGTGCTCTTCTGCACGGCGGGGCCCTGTTCAGCGGTGCTCTTCTGCACGGCGGGGCCCTGTTCAGCGGTGCTCTTCTGCACGGCGGGGCCCTGTTCAGCGGTGCTCTTCTGCACCGCGGGCCCTGTTCAGCGGTGCTCTTCTGCACCGCGGGCCCTGTTCAGCGGTGCTCTTCTGCACCGCGGGCCCTGTTCAGCGGTGCTCTTCTGCACCGCGGGCCCTGTTCAGCGGTGCTCATCCAGCAGGTCAAGGGAGCCAGACCTGGCCTGGACTCCCTGCTCAGTTGCCCTCGGACCGTGACGTTTCTGGACCCTTCGGGGACGGACTCCTGGCCTCTTCAGTGTCCTCCTTCCCAGCTGGGATGTGACATGTGGGGTCCACCTTCTCTGCGCTCCTGCTGCCCTTCCGCTCCTTTGATGGGGCTCTCGGGCCCTTGCCTCCTCTAGATGGTGTGGCTGGTGAAGTGGCCGCACATTGCTCCTTGGGGGGCAGCCCTGTCAGTCCTCGCACGGCGGCCCTTGTTTTTGCGGGTCCTCTTGCCGGGGGGGGGGGGTGGCTGGACGTGTCCTTGCTGCTGATCGATGTGTCACTGCTGGCAAAGGGTGGACTCCAGAACCCATGCACAACAGTGACACTCGAAGCTGGGCTGGTGGTGGCTGCGGTGCTCTTGGGACTCTTTGCAGATGGAGGGGGGAGCTCATCGGAGGGAAAGAGGTCAAGATTAGCCAGGAAAAGCTTTTTAGGTCCAAGGTAAAGGGTAGGAGAAGTGGTGATGGGAGTGGAGGAAGAGGATGTGGTTGTAGGAGAGTCAGGTGTGCTGTCATTGGGTGAAGGTGCTGGTGCTGTAGGCTGTCGTGAGGTGGATGTCTGTTGGGTGGGTGGCTGCCTGCGTTTGTGTGTCTTGGAAGAGGGGGTGACAGACACAGTGGGAGAGGACACAGGGGACGTGTAAATGGCAGTGGGGGTGGTGACTGCACGAGTGTGGACTGTACTGGAGGGTGAGGTGGTGATGGAAGCACTGGCTGATGTTGGGGTGCATGCAGGTGTGAGTGTAGACGTCACAGGGAGGGAGGAGGGAGACTAGGAGGAGGGGGACACAGAGGTGGTTGTGACTGCTGGAATGTCTGCATCTGTGTGTTGCTTGGGTGAGTGTTTGTGGGATCTGTGGTGCTTGTGTCTGGATGAGCTGCTCTTGGGTGTTGAGGTGTGTGCAGGCTGGTCTGATGGTGTGGATGGGATAGGCTGAGGAACAGGAGACAGAGACAGGCTGGAGGCAGTCAGAAGAGGGAGGCTGGAAACAGGGACAATGGCTGCCGTCAGTGCTGAGGCCAGAGCAGTGAACGCTCGTTGATGGGCAGCCTGACCCGAATGAATGCCCTCCAGGTACGCATTGCTCTGTTGCACCTCCCTTTGCACACCCTGGATGGCATTCAAAAGGGTCGTCTGTCCAACAATGAGCGTCCTCACCAGGTCAATGAGCTCCGCACTGAGGGCAGCAGGGGCTGAGGTGCCTGGGGCGAAGGAGACGCGTGCCTTCCTGGGCGAGCGGGCACGGAGCGTAGGCTGAGGGGCTGCTGGGAGGGCGGTGCTGGTGCGCTGGGTGGCGGCTGTACCTGTAGAGGCGGGGGGCCCGGATGTTGCCGCCACCGCTAGGGAGCTCCCATCCGAGGACGTGTCCGAGTCGCTGGTGTCACCACCGGTCCCCGTTGTGGTGCTCCCCTCGCCCTCGGGATCACTGGTGCCCTCGGTGTCTGTTCCTGGGCGCACCGGGGCCTTGTGTCCTGCAGCTCCCTCGTGCTCCGATGCCAAATCTCCTCCGCCTGATGATGCTAATGCACACATGCACAAGAAGATGAAGAGAAAGGGTGGGGGGAGAAAAAAGAAGACCAGGTTGAGTGCATGCAATGTCAACACCGTTGGCGGAGAGGACAGACACAGGAGCCTCATGCACTAAGCCGCGCATTCGGGGTACACTACTCAGTACTACTGACTAGGACAACAGGCCAAGAGACGTCAAACGCGCACATGGGTGATGCTGGACCATCAATGGCTGTACTTGTCACCCTACAGAGGTGGGGGCCGGGGGCACAGGGCCATGCCTAAGGGAGAGGACTACACTACAGAAAGCGCCCTGGCCTAATGTCACCCACAGCCCTCCTCCCCCACCCAGACGCCTCCACTGCGCAGAAAGATAGGAGAATGTGCTGATACTCACCCCCTTGTGTCTGCTGTGATGTCTTAAAGCGCCCATCCAATTCAGGGTAGGCCACCGCCAGGATCCGGGACATCAGGGGGGTCATGGTGCGACTGGCACCCCTCCTAGGTTGGGAGGCCATCCCCAGCAGTGTTTCTGCGGTCTTCCTTGTTCCGCGGCGGATGTCCTCCCACCTCTTGCGGCAGTGGGTGCCCCGTCTGTTGTGGACCCCCAAGTTCCGGACTTCCTTGGCGATGGCACGCTAAATCTCGATCTTCTGATGGGCGCTGACCTATTTGACATGTACAGGGTGGAAAGGAGGAAATCATCAATGACCTGCATGTTAGATGTGATTGGTCCCCCCCCACCAACTTTGCCATATGGCACACGCTCTCATCTGTTGTGCGTTGCACTCCTCATTCGCCCCCCACCAACTTACATCCACCCCAATCCACACAGGCATAGCCCATTCCATGTGCACCCGGTGTACTCACTTGTTGGTCTGGAGGACCGTAGAGTAGCGCATACTGGGGGAGGACCCCATCCACGAGCTTCTCCAACTCTTCAGACGTGAAGGCAGGGGCCCTTTCCCCAGTCGCAGCAGCCATTGTCACTTCCAGACCGAGGTCACAGCAGCACTTGCAGTATAGGTCCTCTCCTGTGGATGATCAGGTCTCGAGTGATTAAGCAGATAGAAAATGGCGGTCACGCCCGCGGCGGTGCGTACCGCGGCGGTGTGTACTGCGACCGCCGGCGCACATCGTCATTGGCTCATGAAACCCATAGGGTTCAATGTTAACCAATGCGGCTTTGCGCCGCGGTCTTCGACCGCCTACCGCCACGGTGTGCCCCGCCAGCGCATTGACCTCACATCCCATTGTCCCACTTCACAGGTCAGGCAGCCGCCATTTCAAGGGCCTACATGGCTTAATTTTGACTGCGACACACAGGCCTAGACCTTGCATTGCCACACATACACGCCTTTCAACCCATTGCCATTCTTTAACTGTGCAAGCTGTCTGTACGTACCTGTGGTTTGCCTGACTCTGTGCTCCATGTTGTCCTTCCTAGGCACCGTCCGCTGGGGCTTGCGAGGAGAAGGACGAATCCTCGCGTGTACCGACCGCTGGTGGACCTGTCGACAATGGAAGAACGCCATATAATACTTCGATACAGACTTGACCGTGCCACTATCCATGAACTGTGTGCCCAGCTGGAGCCAGCCCTGATGTCCCCCATCCGCCAACCCACAGGGGTTCCCCCTCTGGTGCAGGTTTTGTCAGTCCTCCATTTTTTGGCAAGTGGGTCATTCCAGACAACAGTGGCCATGTCATCTGGAATGTTTCAGCCTATGTTTTCAAAGATTTTGAGCAGAGTGTTGTCTGCCCTGATGAAACTCATGCAGAGCTACATCATTTTCCCAGAGGAGGGTGACTTGCCTACAGTGAAGGGTGATTTCTATGCCCTTGGACATATCCCCAACATCATTGGTGCCATTGATGGGACCCATGTGGCTTTGGTACCCCCAAAAGACGATGAGCAGGTGTACAGAAACAGAAAAAGTTATCATTCGATGAATGTCCAGGTGGTCTGTTTGGCTGACCAGTACATCTCCCATGTAAATGCCAAGTTCCCAGGGTCAGTGCATGACGCTTATGTTATGCGAAATAGCAGCATCCCCTATGTGATGGAGCAGCTACAGAGACAACGTGTGTGGCTAATAGGTGACTCTGGTTACCCCAACCTGCCTTGGCTACTGACCCCAGTGTGGAATCCCCGGACCAGGGCAGAGGAACTGTACAATGAGGCCCATGGGCGAACTAGGAGGATCATCGAAAGGACCTTTGGGCTCCTGAAGGCCAGGTTTAGGTGCCTGCATATGACAGGGGGGATCCCTGATGTACTCACCAAAGAAGGTGTGCCATATCATCGTGGCCTGCTGTATGCTTCACAATCTGGCATTGTGACGTCCGGTTCCTTTCCTGCAGGAGGATGGTGCAGATGGTGGTGTTGAAGCAGCTGTGGAGCCTGCGGAGAGTGAAGAGGAGGAAGACTCCGAGGACGACACAGACAACAGGGACAGAGTAATAGAACAGTATTTCCAGTAGCACACAGGTAATAATCACCCATGCCATTTTACATTTCCTGAAAGCCTCCTGCATCTCAACTTTGTCGATTTCCCCCCAGAACTATAAACATGATGTTTGATTTTCCCTTCCCTTTTCTGTGCTGTATGAGCCACTGCGTGACCTCGGCTTGGTTGGCCCATGGACTAATGCCAAGTTACCTCGGTATCTGTAATTCACAATGTTAAAAATACGTAACTGATATGTAATGTGTCATACATTTGTAAATAAGACAGGCTGAGTCCTAATTGATTTCAGTGCAATGTGTGATTTATTATTAGTGCATAGATATTGGTACATGATAGTGAAACAGTGATGGGTGGGGGTGGAGTAATGTCCATGGCAGAGTCCAGTTCTCAGTCTCACAGGTGCATTGTCCATATGCCTGTGGCAGGATGGAGCAGGGGCAGTTCAAGGTTTGACAGGGTGGCAATGTTGAACAGTGGGAGGACTTCAGGGGGTATGTGATGCTGGCGGGGGTCTTGACATCCTACTCTGTCGGTTTTTTTGATTTCAGGCTCCTTTTGCGGGGTGGTTGTTGTTCAGCAGGAGGTGGGGTTCTGGTGGGCTGTCGTTGTGGTGGGGCCTCCTGTCCACTAGCGCCGGCGGAGGTGGTAGGCTGTTCCTGTTCGTGGCTAGTGACAGGGGCCCTGTGTGATGCCACATGGTCCCGAAACGTGTCCTCTATACGGTTCAGGGCCTGGACTATGCTCCCCATAGCGGTTGAGATGTTGGTGAGTTGGTCGCTGAACCCCATGTAGCGTTGCTCCTGCTGTGCCTGGATCTCCTGGAACCTGGCCAGTACCGTCGCCATCGTCTCTTGTGAGTGGTGGTAGGCTGCCATGATGGTGGTGAGGGCCTCTTGGAGAGTGGGTTCCCTCGGCCTCTCCTCCCCCCCCCCCCCCCCCCCCCCCCCCCCCCCCCCCCCACCCCCCCCACCCCCCCCCCCCTGTCGCACAGCAGCCCTCAGAGTTGCCCTGTTTCCCTGGGCCTCTGTCCCCTGGATGGTGTGCCCACTCCCACTGCCCCCAGGTCCCTGTTGTTGTTGGGTTGGTGGGTTACCCTGGGGGCCCTGTAGTGGTAGACACACCGCTGCTTGACCTGTCCTAGAGACAGAGGCATGGGCCCGCTGGGTGGGAGCTGTGCTGTTGTTCCCAGAGGGGGTTGGGTCTGCAGTGGCCTGTGTCTGGGTGAGGGGAACCGACTGCCCAGAGGTCCCCGATGGTCCGGGCTGGTCATCAGGGTCCAGGTCGACAGAGCTGCTGTCATCACTAGGGGCCTGTTCCGGGGGTGGGATGGACATTTCTGGTCCCTACTGACCGGTGTGTTGTCGTTCGGGTCCTGCATGGGGTAAGAGGGTATGGTTATTGTTTCTGTGTGTGCATTAGCTTGCGTTTTATGGGTGCTCTTGTCCCCCAGTGCTGGCATTCCCTTGGGGGAGGTGTTGTGAGGGTGTTTTGTGGGGGGGGGGGGGTATGTGCAGTGGTCATGCTTAGGTGATGGGTGTCCATAGTTTGGGGATGGCATGCAGGGGTTGGTGTTGGGTGGGTTGTGCTGGAGAGACATTCTCAGGGAGGATGTGTGCTGGGGGGTTGGGGGTGAGGGTGGGGGGTTAGCATGCTGGGGGGGGTGAAGTGGTTGGCCTTGTACTTACCAGAGTCCATTCCTCCGTGTACTCCAGCGAGGCCCTCAGGATGCAGGATGTTGAGTACCTCTTGCTCCCATGCTGTGAATTCGGGTGGAGTGGGTGGGGGTCCCCCGCCAGTCTTCTGCACTGTGATGTTGTGTCGCGAGACCATCGATCGCACCTTCCCCCGTAGGTCGTTCCATCGTTTGCGGATGTCGTCCCTATTTCTGGGATGCTGTCCCACCACGTTGACCCTGTCCACGATCCGCTGCCAGAGCTCCGCCTTCCTTGCTATGGTGGTGTGCTGAACCTGTGAGCCGAAGAGCTGGGGTTCCACTCTTATGATTTCCTCCACCATGACCTGGAGTTCTTGGTCCGAAAAGCGTGGGTGCCTTTGTGGTGCCATGGGGTGGTGTGTATGAGGTATGGGGTGGTGTATGTGATGATGTGTGTGTTGGTGTGTGGTGCTTTGTGCTTCTATGTGGTGTGTGTGATGTTGTGGTGTGCCTCTGTGTCTGGCTATCTATTCTCTGATGTGTCTCTCTCTCCTTCGTCTCTGGTTTTTGTTGGTAGGGGTTTGTGGGTGATGTGGGTGTGTGTTTTATATGGTATTGGATGTGTGGGAGTGGTGTGTGTATGTGTTTCAGGTGTGTGCCTTTCAAATTGTCCAATGTGGTAGGGGTTTGTAAAGGTGTGTGTATTTTGACCGCGGCGGTGTGTACCGCCAATGGAATACCGCAGTTGAATGACCGCCGCGTGGATTTGCGGGTCATAATGGGATGGGCGTATTTCTGTTGGCGTGGCGGTGGAGGTTTGGTCTTCTCCAGTTTACCGCTGGCCGCTGATGTGGCGGACTGCAGTGGAGGGCGGATTTTTGGAGGTTTTGCAGTTGTGGGTCAATGTCCGTGGCGGCTGGCCGCGGCGGTATTGTGGCGGCCTTCTGACCGGCGGTAAGCGGCTTTTACCGCAGAGGTCAGAATGACCCCCTGAGTTTTGAAGGATCGGTCTCTCAGTACTGGGCCAGTTGGGGGCAATTCCAGGGCAAATGCAACAGAGCCAGTGTACCCCTGCATCTCCTCCACCATTTTTTACTGAGTTCTGTACCCACGCAGGTGTCTGGTACCATTGGGAAACTAGCTTGGAAGCAGTCTCAGTACTGGATGTGCTGCCTGCTATATGCCGTGCCCTGTAGTAGGTGGAGGAGGAGGACGGGGGGGGGTTGAAGGATGGGAGCTGTGCCTGAAGACCATATAGCTCTATCCGGTAGCTGTCATTGTCCTTGGGAAGATCCATTTCTACAATTGTTGTTAATGGTCTGTGTGCATGGAGCTTAATGGTCAATACCCCCCAAGTTGGGACCCTCTCAGTTGGATGATTTAAGCCTCTGACATTGAGGCAAATTATTTTACCAGTGGAAATGATGGAAGTGAGTGAGAAAGTGCTGTATCAAACCCAGAAGCCAATGGTGTGCATGTAGCAGGAGGTGGGCGGAAAACAGTATGTCGCTGCCCAGGTAGTGTGTTGTGGCCTCAATGTGTTTTGGGTGACTTGAGGTGCTGTTAGCGAGACTCGGCGGGGGGGGGAGGAGAGCAAAACATCAGAAACAGATGTAGGAGTCCTTAAAATCTAGAGCCGTCATGAAGTTGCCTTGTTCGTGGAGTGGAATAACTAAGAGTAACTATGTGAAAGTGTTCTGAGAGAAAGTAGTGGTTTAGGGGTCTGAGCTTGCTGTGAGGCCAAGGCCACTAACTTTACAAATCACACTTAGTCAGGCCTGTTACGGGTCTCTTAGGGATGACTGTATCCTGTATTGCCATAGTTCCACATGCATCCACTACAACAATGTCTGTCTAGTCAGTGGTCAAGATCCTGTGCCTCGGCTCATTAAGACCAGAGATGCATCCCTGACAGGGTTGGGGTCATATCTTCAGGACTTCACAGTCCAGTTCCTCTGGTATCTGTCACCACTCCATGCACATCAGTTATCTGGAGCTTCAAGCAATATTTCTAGCTGAGAGCTTGCATTCCTTACCTGTCACAAAAATGTGTTAGTCCGGTCGGACAACATGACAACAATGTGCTATCTACAAAACATTGGAGGTTGAGGGAGGGGAGGGCGTTTGAGGTTGAGGAAACATGCTTGTTCCTGTAATCGCAACTTGCACAAACAATATGGAAGTGGGCTCATCACCCTCATTCAACTCCTGGCAGAGTATCTCCCAGGAACAGATGAGTTAGCAGAGCTGCTCAGGAGGACGCATCAACAAGTCCATGAATGGGAACTTCCCCACTTTTGGAAGTACTTTTGAAGGACTTATGGGTGAATTCCTCAAATAGACCTTTTTGCCACAGCAGAAAATGAAAAATGCCCAAGCTTTGCATCCAGGTACCCTCACCCTCTGTCCAACGGCAACACTATATGGATGAATTGGTCAGACATTTGCCCACGCGTTTCTACCTCTGTCTGAATTTCAGAACCAGAACTGGAATGAGAGGCAAATATTTCTCACCATGAACCTGGTAACTCTCAATATGGCACGTCAGCCATGGTTCAAAGTGCTTCTGGACCTCTTGCAGGTTCCCCACAAGAAGCTCCACAACAGGCTGCAACTTCTCACACAGGTTTCTCGTTTCCACATCAATCCAACCATTTTCTTATTGTGGCTTTGGGGGCTCCGAGGTTAAGTGAGTTACTGTAATCCAGGCGGGCAAAAATGAGTGCCTGGACTACTAGTCCTTTTGACATAAAAGGAAGAGTGAGTTTTCCGAAGCATTCTCAGCATGCTATAACAAGTGGCTACAAGCTTTGTTGCCTGGGAGTCAAATTTGAAGAATTTATCTAGCCACATTCCAATGCTCTTTACAGATGTTTTTGGGGAAGGAGAGTTCCCCAAGCAGCTTGGCCAACCCAGTTCCAAATCTGAGTGAACGTTGTTGCCTAGGATCATAAGCCCAGTATTGTCCATTTATTTTGAGGCAGAAGCTATTCATCCATTTGTCCGCCTCTCTAAGCAGGGGCCCAGTGAGAGGTAGGGGGAGTCTCGCCTTGAATTGAGGGAGAAGACCAGTTGTGTATTGTCTGCGTAAGATTAATGAGACCACAGGGAAGGATGGTATCTAAAAATGGCCTCACGTGCAAAATTGAAAGGGTCTGGCTTAGTGAGGAGCCCTGAGGAACTGCACGTTTTAGGGGAAGATTTCTGAAGTACAGCCCTCATCAAAGACCTGAAAGATCCGATTTTCCAGAAAGGACTTCAACCAGACTAGGGCAGAACCAGATGTAATCTGTCCACAAGAATGCCATGTCTTCGTGTCAAAAGCTGAACTTAGTTCAAGGTGGATGCTTGCTGCCGATCTTCCCTAATCAAGCAGCCTTTTGGCTTCTACCACTGCCAGGGTTGCTGTCTGGGCTGTGATAAGGGCCTTTGGGTGCGATGTAAAATGTCATGATTTTCCAGAAACTGACGGCATAAGATTCACATGTTTTTCTAGAAGCTTATCACTGGAAGGAGAGGGATCAGGTGATAATTTTTCAAATACATATTTTTGTTACATGATTATTTAAAAAGTACCACTCACTATAATTCATTCAGACTGCATGTATACCACTGACTTTCTCATCACATTCAACACATTCTTCCCTCGTTAAAACAGTAATTTTTGCCATAAAGTGGACTCCGCAAAGACTGGCTGTATCATCTTGGAATATTACCATTACTTGCTGCCTTAAAATAACTTTTCCAGTGATAATCAATATTGCTTAGTGTATCATTACTTGATATGACAAATTGTTGATATACAAAGGTGTACTTTCTGAAGAAAGTACTCAGTTTTCAAGCTGGCCATATATAAATATTAGCATCATTTGGTTCTATCACTCCCCAGCATAATCTTCAGATGATCATTATGGCATATAATTCTCTTTTGTGCTTCTTTCTACTTTTCTCTACGAACATTTTGGCAAAGCTGTGCCTTCTTCAGGAGAGCCCAATATTGAATAATCCTTCAAATCTGCAAGCATACACTGCTGAGCAAACGACATCCATCATAGAACTTTTTTTTAAAAATCATCCAAGTTGCATTAAAGTTGACCAAGGCCAGAATAGCCACCAAATCAAAAATAACATCACCCTGTGTCTTGGTTGACAGACTTGGGTAGGTTTTCCCCAGAAAACCTAAAGTAAATAAGACAAACTATACACCCATATAACAGAATGGTGACACCAAGAAAAGTGGAGAGTGGAGACTTCTCCAACATGTGTTTTACAAGATAAAAGCTTCTAGTCACCAGTTATTCAGAAGAAAGTCGCACTAGGAAACCGAAACAGACATAGAAAAGTTGATGGTACCGCTGAGGGTTCTTGAGTCTAGGAAAACGAGCTGACCGTTTGAAAAGAGTTGCCAAATTCTCCTACCTATGTATGCATGTTTGCGCCTGTAACTATCCAAAACGGGCCAAGAGTTCTCAATCAATAGGAGGCTTCGTAAGTAATACTGAGGATCTAGAAAAGAGCTTTACATAGTAATATTCTGCAAAGGGAAGCTTTATTGGCAGTTGATCATTTAATGGAAGAACATCTTAGTGAAGCTCCTGGAGATTTCATCAAGGACTGTCTGTATTGTGCTTCAAGAGAATACATTTGCGTTTGGAGGCAGATTGTTCAAACAAACCAAATAGTCCTGGCCCCTTGATATACCTCCGTTAATGTTTGATGGCATGTGTGGCTTTAGATACACATGCTGTACATAAGTCTACCATCTAGTGATGGGTCTGGTGTGTTACAATTTGTTCAGAGAATAGAATCTTTTCAAGTCGCGATATCGAGTGACTCCTCTCTGTGATACTGCGCTTGGGCATTGAGTCCTTTGTTAGATTGTTTACTATCTGGTTCAAATGTGTGTTGTTCCTGCTCCTAATTTCCTCGGCTCAGTCAATTCCAAACTGTTCTCTTGCATCTTTCATTCAGCGGCTGTATTGTACTTTGATCGGTTCTTCTCTATTTCATAATCTGAGATTCTGCACTGGGAGTCAGCTCACTGCCCTTTGGGGGTGTCCACACCCATCCTGTGCCTACTTCTTCATGTGGTGTTGAAGCTACACAGGGCTAATGGAACAGACTCCATTTCGGTTCTTCCCTCTGCCATTCTAAATTCTCCCACACCAACCAACATCTGGTGTGTAACTTGTCTCTTCCTGGACCACATCAAACAAAGCTGCAATGCCTTCCGGTCCTTTTGATCCAAGACGCTCCGGGACCCAATAGCACATCGATTGGAGATGGCGTCAAAGACACTAGACAACACTCTGCATATCTTAGGGGAAGAGCATGTGTAGGAGGAGCCGGAACAGGAGGGGGCCTTCTCTGTCAAAGACTGAGTTGGACTTCCAATCCGATCTTGAAAGCCAACCGGTTACCTCCCCTGCAACCTGTGAGTAGAACAGCGTCTACTCCCCATACAAAGACTTTAAAGAAGCCCCAGAAACAAGTTTCCGTACCGCCACTGCCTTCAGGCCAATGTCAGATCCAAAAATTAACTTTGGATACCCCACCCTCCGGCTCGGCACCGGAAACATCCAAGACCAAGTAGTCTTTGGCATTGACCTTCGGCTCTGCAACATCCCATGTAGCTCCGGGATCGACCCAAGCAGCGTCTGCACCGAACAAAAAGCCTACTGCACCTGTTTCGGAGTTGACCGCTTCAACTCTACACAAGACTTTGGCTCTGAAAATTTCAGAACATAAGACTGTGCCTTCTAAAGACTCCAGTCATTCCTTTGAAGCTGCTTCACCAGTGGAGCCCATCATAGAAATAACGGATACTCGCCAGCTCCATATTCAAAAAGGAATCGGAAGAAATATTGCTCCTTCAACCCCTCACCCCCTAACCATACCCGTTGCAATCAAAAAGAAATTCACCTTTTGATGAGGCCTTGTACACTGCTCCTCCACCTAAAAAGGTCTCAAAGGACCAGGCTCCAGTTGGACCCCAACCTTCTCCACCGCACTCACCAGTGCTTCTTTCTACCCCTACACCACCTCCCCAATCTTCTACACCACTTATTGATCCAAAGTTATTACCACAGGGTTTACCACCACCACAAGGATATGATTTGGGTGACATGCCACAGGACCTAGACCCATGGGATTCATACAATCCAGATCCTATTCTGCCAAATGAACCTTGACTTATATCCAGCACAACCATTACCACCTGAAGACGCAATATCATACCAGCAGGTCATAGCAAGGGCAGCCATATACCACAATGTCCAGCCCACACTGACACTATTGTAGAGGATTTCCTCTGTGATGCACTGACTACCACACAGTCCGTTTTTACCCATCTTTCCTGGCATGCTTAGAGATGCCAATGATATTTTTAAAGAACCCATAAAGTTTCAGGTTATCACCCTAATGGTGGATTTCAAATACAAGGTGGCGCCTACAGACCCTCTATATGGGCACTAATCCCTCCTGACTTTGTAGTCAGTACAGCACGAAAACCTGCTAATAGTAAATCCACAGGAGATGCGCCCTCTCCTGATAAAGTAAATAACTAGATGCAGCAGGGAAAAGAATGGCTGCTCAAGTTGCCAATCATTGACGTATTGGCAATTCAGGCACTTTTGGCACAATATGACTGGGCCCACTGGAAAGACATGGAGGATCTCCTCCAGTATCTCCCAGAGGAACATCGTAAAAAGGCACAAGAGGTAGTTTCAGAGGGTCAAATAATTCCATCAGGTGTGCAACTGATGCCACAGATACTGCAGCAGGCAGTATTAATACTATTGTACATAGGCACGCTTGGCTTAAGTGTTCAGGATTCAAGCCAGAAATACAGCAGGCAGTCCTCAATATGCCATTCGATGGGGAACACTTGTGGCCAAGAAGTAGACAACACTATAGAAAAACTCAGACTGAGACAGTAAAGGCTATGGGGGCATTACTCGCGCACAATGTGGTCATTTCCATCACCCACAATTCAGGAGAGGCTTCAAGACATCTTCTACTGAGCCTTCCACCTCTCAAAGCAAACAAGACACCCATTTCTACAATAAAGGTTCTTTTAGGGTTCCTACAGCAGTGCAGAGGAAGAGCACCTACCTCCAGAGGATCTACCTCCACTGCACACCAGTGACTACTTACACCAGCTTACACCTCTCCAGTAGGGGAAGAATCAAAAATTTCTACTCACAATGCTCCAACATCACCGCAGAACAGTGGGTTCTTTCAATTATCTGACATGGTTATTGTCTGGAGCGCACTTCCACTCCACCAAACATTCCCCCTCAGAAATTCTCACAAGAATATCTTACTCTTCTCCGAGGTGCAATCCCTTCTTCTCAAAGGGTCTATAGAACCAGTTCCCTTCTCACAGCAAGGGTTAGGAGTTTACTCCCTCTATTTCCTTCTTTGGAATGAGTACAGGTCACTTGGACGGATTCTGGATCTCAGTCCACTAAACCTCTACATTCTCTCAAAGCATTTCCATATTATTACACTCCAAGATTTAATTCCACTGTTAGAGCAAGGCAACTTCATGACTGCTTTATATCTAAAGGACACATACTTTCATATTCCCATTCATCCACCACATCGCAAATACCTCAGATTTGTCATTGCAGGGAAACATTATATTTTACCATTCAGGGTAACAACCGCCCCCAGGGTCTTCAGAAAATGTCTAGCAGTAGTTGCTGCATACCTCGGACGGCAAGACATCCATGTCTTCCCTTACTTGGACGATTGGCTCATCAAAGCCAGTATGATCCAACACTGTTAGTATCCCACTCCGATCACAATAGACCTCCTTTTCACTCTGGGATTCACAATAAGCTTTCTCAAATCCCATATACAACCTTTGCAGATCCAGCCTTTTCTAGGAGCAATGCTCGGATATGATTAGCATATCCTAGCCCATCTCGAATTCAAAGTTTAATTTCTCAGCTACAGGAAAACCATACACAGTGAGAACAGTGATGCAGCTACTAGGGATGATGGCATCTTGCATTGCCATTGTTCCTCATGCCAGACTACACATGTGTCCCTTACAGCATTGTCTGTCTCATCAGTGGTCTCAGTCACAGGGTCATCTTGAAGATCTAGTGTTTGACCACCAGACTCACCACTGTGCACTGGTGGAATCTCACCACCCTCTCCAAGGGGTGGCCCTTTCAGGACCCTGTGCCTCAAATCACTCTAAATACAGATGCATCAGACTGGTTAGGGAGCTCACCTCAACAACCTCACAATACAAGGTCTATGGGATCCCATTCAACAAGCTTCACACATCAATTACTTGGAGTTGCAGGCAGTTTTCCTAGCAATGGAAGCTTGTCTACCACAACTCTCCCACAAAGTGGTTTCTGTCCGTACAGACTACATGACAGCCATGTAGTATTTGCAGAAATGGGGGGGGGGGCAGCATGTTTGTCTCAGTCGTCCCATCTTGCTCAGACAATATGGAAATGGGCAATTCACCACCACAGTTTGCAGACCTCCTCAGCAGGATGCAGCAACAAGTCCACGAATGAGAACTCCACCTCCAAGTTCTTCAGAAGTATTTTCAGTGTTGAACATCCCAAATAGCTTCTTTGCCACCGTAGAAAATACAAAATGTCAAAACTTTACATCCCATTACCTGCACCCTCAGTCCAAGGCTCTATGGATGAATTGGTCAGGGATATTTGTTTAAGCTTTTCCACCTCTCCCCCTCTTTCTGTCTCTAGTTCACAAATTGAGACAAACCTCACTCCCCATGAACCTTGTAGCTCCTACATGGCATGTCAAGTTTGGTTCACAAAGCATCTGGATCTATCATTATTTCTGCATGAGTAGCTTCCCAACAGGTCGGACTGTCTCACTCAAAATCAAGGCCAGATCAGACATCCAGATCCCCAAACGCTCAACCTTGCAATATGGCTCCTGAAGTCAGTTAGGTTATTTAAACCTACTGCCAAAATGCATGGACATTTGTAGAGGGACTCCGACCTACAACTAGTCAGTGTTATGCTTCAAAATTGAAACATTTTGTATCCTACTGTCGACCTAAGCGTATTGACCCACTCAAAGCCTCAGTCCAAGACATTATCTGCTGCATCTACAAAAAGCAAACTAAACATATTCATCAAATCGTCATCACTTGGCAGTAAGCAGCTATAGCTGCTAAAACAGACAACATATCTTTTTATTCAGAATTCCTGTTGTCAAAGCCTTCATGGAAGGTCTCGAGACATTCCACCCAGGGTACCTCCTGCACCGTCCTGGAACCTCAATGTTGCCCTTACTAAGTTCATGGGTCTACTTTCTGAGCTAATGCATGCATGCCCTTTACAATTTCTTTAATGGAAAGTGGCTTTCTTTGTAGCTATCACTTCCTTAAGATGTGTAAGTGAACTCCAGGCTCTAACCTTAGAAGAACCATTCTTCCAAATACTGGGTTACAATAGTTCTTTGAACAAACCCTAAATTAATTCCAAAATTAGTTTCAAAATTCCATATCAACCAATCTATTGAATTACCAGTCTTTTTCCCACAAGCAGACTCTGTTGCAGAGAGCTTTTTTTAACACTAGATGTTAAAAGGGCTCGTATGTATTCTATCAACAGGACCAAACAGTTGAGGAAATCTAAACTTTCTGTAGCATTTTCAATTCCTCATAAAGGTAACCCGATATCACAAAATGGTATAGCCAAACCAATAGTCAAATGTATTAAAGCTTGCTATGCTAAAGCCAAACAGCAGTTACACCCCCGAGCACATTCCACTAGGACAAAGGGTGCTTCTATGGCTTTTCTAGGTAACATCCCAATAGCAGACATATGTAAAGCTGCTACTTCGACTACACCACGTACATTTACTAAACACTTGTGTAAATATTTTAGCAAGCCAATGTTGGCCACGCAGTGCTCAGAACACCCCTTTTTTCAGGCAACTTCTACAGGCTAGCCACTGCTTACTGGAGGGAGTGCTTTAGTCTTGATCAGCATGTGTATCTACAGCCACACATGCTGTCGAACGGAAAATGGTACTTACCCAGTGGACATGTTTGTGGCATGTAGTGCTGTAGATTCACATACGGACGTTTTAGTTGCATTACCATATAAATATTGTATATTTGTAAATACACTGCATAGTCCTCTTTCTCTTTACTCTCTATACACTCCATACCTCTACCGCCTGTGGGAAAACAATCTAACAAAGGGCTCGATGCCTGTGTGCAGTATCACAGAGAAGAGGAGTCACTATCTCGTGACTCAGATGCTTCAAACAAAAATAATTTGTAACACTCAAGACCCAACACAGAGCAACCCTTCCACCATTTTCCAAAATGGCAGCTGTAACAGAGGAAGAGACCTATATAGAAATGAAACCAATATTAATGGTTTTAAAACCTTTTATGTATACACCAAACAATGTTTATGATGTGAATATGAAAAATGTTAATCCCTCCTGTTGTAGACATTTTCATAGTTCACTTTGTGTTGACAATTGCTTGTTGTATATTTGCAGAATGTTTCACCTATGAGAAGGGCATATCGACAGGGACATCTTTTTGTAGCACAGGTTTTGCAAGTACATGTGTAAGTTCTGTGGGTAGAGGCTTTAGAAATTCCATAGGTTTTAGCACCCGATCAATAGCTTCCTCACCAAATTCACACAGACCCGTCTACATATGCATGATCCAAAAATATACACATCTGATCCAGTAGAATGCTGTATTAATGTGTCCACGCAACAGAATGTGACGGTGGGAGGTCACTTAGCGAGACTTATCTTGAACTCACTGTACCGAAGATTGTCAAATGTGATAGAACTCGTTTTTCAACACATGCACAAGATATTTTTCTCCATCTTTAAAGTCACATTCTTCTGTCTCTGCAAATCATTTTACAAACTTTGCAGGTTCAGCTGTTAAAGCTCAAAGCTTTGTTCCAATTTTGCTGAGTGTCATCACCCATAAGAGTATGTGCCTTGATAAGACCACTAGCAAATACAAATGATGGACGGAATGAGGAACCAATCAAACATTCACCCCAGTCACAGATCTGGGTTTAATCCATCATTTCTTTTGCTCGCTATGTCACCCCAGTTTGGACCCAGCCATATCCAAATCAATCTTGACCCTGTTCCCCATAAGAACTTGCCAGCCCGAACTGCCAGGCTAGCCTGGCTGATGAAGGGTGATACCCTGAAACCAGTCCCAGGATGCTTGTTTCCGGCCCACAGAGGACCTGGCCTGGCAGTTCGGGCTGGACTGTTCCCATGGGGAACAGGGTCAAGACTGATTTGCATATGGCGGGGTCTAAACTGGGGTGGCATTGTGAGCAAAAGAATTGATGGATTAAACCAAGATCTGTGACTGGGGGTGAATGTTTGATTGGTTCCGCATTCCGTTCATCATTGTGTTTGATAAGAACACTGGGCATCTCTGGGTCAAGTTTCTTCTACAGAATATGAAGTGGGATTTATTTTTATTTTTTCCTCGCCTGTTCCATATTGTATCCATAACTGGCAATCCTTGTCTTGTCAACATTACAACAAATCCAAGTAACACAACATCTGTCATTTGACAGTACAACTCGACTGGAACCATTTTGAACAGCCCACCCAACATGTGGCACAACACAAAGGTCGGCTTTCTCCAATTTGCTTTTAAGTTCTTGAACAGTATGGGCAGTACCTTCTGAATATATTCCTGCAGCCACCAAATCCTCATTGACTATCATTCCACTTGCAGTAATTGGAAATTCAGTGTTCACTGAAGCATCAGCAATGTTTTGGCGAGTTAACCTCTCCAAGTTCATCTTGTTCGATGTTGATGACAAGAATTTATCACGTTGCACAGGTAAAGGTGTTTGAACTTTTGATGCAGGCAAGGTCAATTGATCCTCTTGTAGACATTAGTCTAATTCTCTCCCATTCTTTGACAGATGATTCAAGATAACTGTCAGACAATGTGCAGTTCTTGCAAGCTGCACACTGACTTTTATCTGTAGAAAAGTGTGAACGACCTCTCAGAAGATTTCATGGGTGAAATCTTGACTATTCGCAATTGTGACAGTCCACAACAGCATTTTCCCAAGAGGACACATTTTCAAACTGAAATTCTTCAGCTGAAGGTCCTTGATAAATTCACCCCTTTCTTTTGCTACATCCATCTCTGTGTGTGCAAAAGTTGTTTTTGTATAACCGGTTTTGTAGTGGCTGGTTGGACAAAACTCTTACTGTGGCAATTAAAGCATGGAAGTTTACCTTTTAGTGAAAGTCAAACAGCTTTTTCTCTTTCAAAACACCTCTCCTGCTTCAGTGCCGCATATAGTTTGATCCATGTTCCAGGACATCTAGTAGAAATGTTTTTATATTGTTATCCACAAAATGTTCGATCACAAAGTTGTGTAGTCCCACAGGCTCAGTCAATTCAAAGGGGTATCCTTGCTGCTGCATGAAATGAAGAAGGCTATTAACATTTTTATTTAAACATTTCCCTCCTTCCCACAAGTTTGTGGTGAGGAACAATTTCATGATGGTCCATTAATTTTAAATGTGTCCTCTCTGAAAACTTTGCAAATAGAAAGGACTTCATGGTACACTAGCTGCCACTAACAATTCCGTTGGAGCTTTTCTGTGATCTCTTGATCGCCTATTCCAGTTTCATATCTGGAGCCACAGCATTGAACCTTCCCTCTTTCACCACAATGTTTTTGGTTGAATTTTCTGTAGAGGTATGGTTTTTCCCTCCAAGCTTCTTCACTCGTTTCCAAATACCAGGACCCATATCTCAGGTAGTTTATGCATTTGAATTCATGAAACACAGTAATCAATGACTCCACAGTCTTCATGTGCAGCTCTCATTCACCTTCCCAGCATGTACCAAGTTTTTTTTTTTAATTTTTTTTTTTACTACAGCTATCATGTGTAAAACATTTCCCAAGTACTTGCAAATTTCTGATTTGTCCTTCTCTGACAAACTCTACAAACTTTGCTTTCAGGTTTTCAGATTTTGAATGGAGTATACTGAAGATTGCCTGTATTTGCACTCTTTTGAATGATGTGCACCCTGTGCCTTGTTCACTTCTGAGATAAGATATGCAAAACCTAATTTGTCTTTCTTGTTCCAGAAAGTATTCCAACACAATGTTTCTATAGCCACACATGATGAGCATACCTTGTAACGAACGCACATGATTTCCACTCAATACTAACTGGACAGTTTCGCTTCCTAAGATTTCAGCCTCAGTAAGTGCATCATCTATGCCACATCCACTAAACTTCCTGCACACCACAACTTATGTCATGTGGAAAATGCCCATCATTGGATAAAGATCATCAAATTCTACTGGATTGCCCATAAGTGTCGGCTACAGTACAGAAAACAACTTCATTGTAGAAAATTGGCTGGATAGGCTGGTCTTCAAGCTGAACACCCATATTTTAGACATTTTTAGAGCTGTTTATAATGTTGCGTAGTTTGTGACAGGAAATATTACTGTTAAAAACCCAACATTTGTCAGTGGGATGGTATTCTGGATGATCAGAGCATGAATTCTAACCCATAGATGAACTGTTTTTCTTCATCCTTCAGTCTGCACCAAAAAAAATATACATTCTGTTAAATCAGCTTTGTAGACCACAACATCAGGTAGAAGATCCATTTTCTCAGGCACTTTTAATCTTTCTGGTAGGCTAAAACATGTTGATGGCTTGTAGTGATTTTGCACAAGTTGGGAAGGCATTTGGGTTATAAGTTTGCAGCTTCGTTTATGCCTACAGCTGACAGCTTGTTTGCCATAGCTACTACACCGATACTGTCTTGAAAAAACACTATGGCAGTATCATGTGTGCTCAATGTTCCAGACAAAGATTTGTCTTCAAAATTATTGTAATCCTTCCCTGGTAAAGTGACTTGGAAGTGGTGTGCTGTCGGATTCACAGGATTTTACAACATGAGCTGCTAACAAGTTCCTGCTCCGTACTATGTCATAACTTGTTGATACACCAATCATGTTCAGTGAAGGGATTAGCTCTACTTAATTGTCATAGACTGGGCAGTCATGTATAGCAGTTTTTTTTTTTGTTTGTTTTTTTGCTGTGTTGTAATTCATTAAAAAAATGTGGATAAGACAGTACATTTGCACAGCATAAGCCTGTCGGTTCGTGGGATTTAATTCACCTTTTCGCTTATCTTCAATCTTGGTCCTTTTTGGATAGTTACATGCGCAAACAAGCATACATAGGTAGGATTTAGAGTATATCTTTTCAAACTGGCAGCTCGTTTTCCTAGACTTGAGAACCCTCAGGGGTCCCATCAAGTTTTTCTTCTGAGTAGTTGGTGACTAGTAGCCCTTCGTTGTCTCTATTCTGGACTTGAGCATTCCATGTTGAAACTCCTAATATAATAAACAGGTACAACATTTTGGGTTAAGATAACTCAAACTGTGTGCTCTTAACTCTGAGGGAAGTGAGATGTTATCATTATGTAATAGAAATTTGGAGCACATTTATCACATATGAAACATGTTGGAGAAGTCTCCCCTTTCCTCTTTTCCTGGTGTCACCGTTGTTCTTTGAGTATATAGCTTGCTTGTTATTCACTGTAGGTTTTCTGGCGAAGACATAGTCAAGTCTGTTGACCAAGACACAGGGTGGTGTTTTTGATATGGTGGCGTTTCTGGCCCTTGTCAACTTTAATGTAACTTGGATGATTTTTTTTAATGGGTGTTTGCTCAGCAGAGTTACAGATGCTTGCTGATTTGAAGAATGATTCAATATTGCGGCTCTCCTGAAGAAGGCACAGCTTTGCGAAGCGTGCATAGAGAGAATTATAAGCCATAATCATCTGAAAATTAACGTTTGGAAATAACGGAACCATATAATGACCATATTTATATTTTGGGCTACTTGAAAACCGAGAACTTCTGAAAGTAGACCTCTGCACATAACAGTTTGTCACATCAAGTAACAAGATATGCTCTAAGCAGTATTGATTATCATTCTAAAACTTTAAGCTTTAAGCAATATTGATTAACATTGGAAAAGTGATATCAGGCAGCAAGTAATATTAAATATTCTAGGATGATACTGCCAGTCTTTATGGAGCTCGATTTCTTTTTTTTTTGTTTGTTTTTTTTGACAAAAAATATGGATTTATTGAGGAAAGAATATGATGAAATAGTCAGTGGTATGTGGTTGGAAGAAAGTATAGTGAGTGGTACTTTTTAAATCATGTAATACAATCTATTCAACAAAATATGTGAGAATGTTTCCATGATTTGCTTAGTAATTTATATGAATATAAATGGTTAAAGCATGCTTCAGCACAGAAAAATAAAAGTAAATTAATAAGGTTGCTGGGGTGCTTTTGAAATTTGTAATGTTTTCCTTGTCCCGGGAACCAGTAAAGGTAACAGGTGGTCCCTTTTGAGTTGAACGGTCACCTGTGAGACATGATGGGATAAAGGGGGTACTGTGAGGATGTTAAAGGCCCAGTGGCAGTTTTTTATTCTATGCTTTGCGGCCTATAGGCAAACAATGTCTCCTATTTTGTTTCTTTTTCCTTTAAACAAAAGTTTGAAATATTTTCTACAGCCACCTTCTTCATAGTGACCCATGTCTATGCAATTGGCTCCTTTTTAAAGTGAAAATTCAGGGGAGTGTCCAAGATGGTGCCAGAGTAGGAGAGTCTTTCCAGAGCTCTACTGCAGGCATCTTAAATTGGAGCAGATCTGTGAAGACTTGAGTGAGAGGGGTCACAGCACAGGCTCACCTTGCTGGGACAGGGGGACATGCACTGAGACTAATAATGACTACCTGGGGTAGCGGTGCGGGGTGGGGGGTATTTTGTGCGGACGGCCCAGGGGGCTGGCTAGTGGCTGTTGCGGGGTTGGTAGTATAATGAACAGAGGGATCGGGAGGAATAGTGGTCCAGTGTAAACCCTCCCGGAATGGATATCATGCAAATAAACAAAATACACTGTTCCAAGCAAAAGTAGATGAAAGGATGCAAAGGAGTCCTAAATTTTAGGAGCAAAAGTCCTCACAACCCCAGATGGGTGTCATGCTTCATCATTGGAGTCGTCCTCGTCAGACCGGCGCTGCAATGTATGACTGGCTCGCCCCAAAAAAGAGGGGGCTCTTTGCCGGAGATCTTTTCTCAATGATGCCAAGACCCCAAGAGTGAGTTTGGACAAGAAGGAAAACTAGGAGAGTCTAAGTGGAAGTTAAAATTGGCTCACAGACCCCAAAAACTTTATTGATCCATAAGAAGGGTTGAGGCCAAGATTTAAAAAAAAATGATGAGTGAAACAGAGACAATGGTCAATCACTCTTTCCCACAGAAATGCAGGAAAAGGGTTGGGCAACTACCAAACCATCCCTAAAAAAGTGTCAACATGTTTCGCGTCTCTATGGTCCAGCCGGATCCTACGACGCTTCTTCAGGACCTAATGATTACATGCTTCTCCTAAGTGTCAAAAAAAGGACTGTAATAAACTGAAACTATCAGTTATGATGTATACTGTCACTTACACTAGTCCGGAACAAACCTGAACAAACTATTCCTAAATATCGCCCTGTAATAAAATAAATGCAGGTCATAGGTTTTGAAATCAACATTGACTTCCATTGTAATTACATCATAGGTTCCAATCATAGGACAGACTGTGTCCAACATTGAGCAAAATAGTGGGGGTGGAAGATGTGGCACACGCATGCATGCAAAAAATGTTTTTTTATACCAACTCACCCTCCCTGTCAAGGAACGAACTTCCTGGGATAGCATCCGCCTAAAGCCGGGCCCCAAGCTCCATCCAACATATTGGACTATCCATCCTTGATCGATCCTACGACTGCTGCTAGTGTGGGCCCTGAGGTAAAATCAACAAGTGGGTATTGTCCACCCACATATTCATAGCACTTCTGTCAACTGAGGGCTGACCTCTGCTCCAAACCCCCTCCTCCCCCAAGGTAAGGCTTCCACCACCGAATGTGGGTAGGGTGTTGCTGATCTTCAAGATTTCTGGTGGGGCACAACTGAAGGCACACCCCGTGGGGGTCCATGGCACCGTCGCATCCACCAACCCTTAATGGCATCTTCCACCTCTTGCTGCACCACCTCATGCCCCTGCGCTCTAGCCAATCCCAGGCAACGTCCAGGGTTGCACAGATTGTGAAGCTGTCACTGTGCATAATTCTGACCATGGCAGGGAACCCTAGTGCATATTTTATGTTGTCGGAGACATCATTTAACTGGGAGGAAGGAGGACCTGCGACATTGCACCTCCATGGTCTAGTCGGGGAAAATATTTACTTGGGTGTTGTGACCTGTAGTATATGGTCTTTCCCTGTAATTAAAGAGCCGGGCAATCGCCGGATGGGGTTGGGCATCCTGGTACCCTATGGGCCCTTTTCGGAAGAGGTCAAATGTCTCACCTGCAGGATAGTCGAACAACTCTTCCAGGTATAATTCCATGCTTGAGTCCTCTATCTTTTCCAGTAGGCCCGCTACACATACATTGTTGCATCTGGATCTACCTTCCTGATCATCAGCTCTTTTTCTAAGCTAGTCCTGGAGGGACCTTGTTTTTTTTTTTTTTTTTTTTTTTTTTTTTTGTCGACCTAATGGATGCCAGTGTGGATTCAACTTTTGCAACCATGTTTTTCAGTTTTTTTTTAATCATCTTCACATAATAGGCCCATAACAACTCTAAATGCTTCGTTTTTTGTTGTTGTTTTTTTTTGTTTTGTTCTAGTGTGGTCTTAATATCTAATATAACTGACAGGATCTCATAGAATCTGCAAGGTTGAGCGGCTAGGGTGATCGCGATGGATCCTCCTGCTGAGGCAGGCGTAGCTCCCTCCTATGTCTCGAGTAGTGTGCCTGGCAGCCCCATTGGGGCCCTATCCTGTTTTGTGTGCACCATGAAGGCTGCAGTCCTCATATGAAGTGATCTGGATGTAGTCAGAAGAAATGAAGCCTTGTAGAGGTGCCCCGGGAGGGCTGCAGTGATGTGGTAGTGGGGATGTGTAGCGTGTCTGGTGCAGGGAACAGGTGTAGTGGAAGAGGTTGAGGCTTCGGACGTGTAGCCCCGTGATGTGCCCCCAAGACTGTGGAGAAGTAGTAACAAAGGTCACATGTATTGAGCGGGGTAGCTTTAGGTGACAGAGGGACCACTCAGTCATGCCTTCCTTCTTTGGCCCACTCCCGTGCACAAGACCAGGGCCCCTTGGTACAGTACCTTATATGTTGTGTAGTTGTAGGGTCCAGGGTGCCTTGGTTGCGTCTTCGGGCTCCAGATACATGCGAGGAGATCTTGGTAGATGGCTTTATGCAGAAGCCTCAGTCACTCGCAGTTGTGGGGGAAGAGTGCTTCATCCCGATCTCCGGTATATTCTTATCCCAGGTAGAGGCAGTGTTCACCAACCTTTAATATTAAAAGGTGGTGAGGCAGGGACCCTAGTAATTGTAGGGGAGAGAGGTACAGGCCATGTCGCTTCCAACCAACCCACCAAGTGCGTGCAACCGCCAGGTCCACGGTAACCAAACAGTAAGTTCACCGCCATGTCCCATCAGCCACCACAGGGCCCCTGTGGCCGCAGTGCTGGTCTCTGGTGGTTAGTAATCACCCATGGGGGCTGCAGGTAGGGCTACGCTGAAGTGTCGGTTGTTCCGCTCAGAGCCCCTCCCTAAGTCTGCAGACGCAGCCCACCACTGCACTGGCCTGGCGAAGTCCTGGGCCTTCCTGGCGAAAGCAGTATATGCCACCAACGCATCACGGGGCATTACTTAACACACAGACAATGGTTAACATACTTAGTATTAATGTTAGAGGCCTCAATGCACCTGTGAAGCAGATGGCCCTCCTCCTTTATTAGCGAGGCCAAATGCTATATTTTCCTCATACAAGAAACGCATCTGCTCAGGGCCAACTGGAGGCAGTTGAGATCTCAGTGGTTTGACTGCCAGTATCGTTCATTGGGAAACGATCTGGGGTGACTATATTGGGGGCACCTCACTTTCGGGGAGGGTGACGCGAATATGCTGAAATACCTGGAAGACTCGTTTCCATGTGCATTGAAATGCAGGGCCATGGGTTTACATTGGCAAATCTTTGTCCCTAATGAGTATCAGGAAAGCTTCATTCGAGATGCATTGGAACGAGTTCTTACCACACCAGATGCGAATATTATTATAGGTGGTGACTTCAACATTGTCCCTGATTCACAGGTAGACAGATCCATCCAAAGATATGGGCAGGCTGGCACATTGTCTCCAGTCTTACGGAGGTGGGGTTGACGGACATCTGGTGACACACACCCGCCCAAGATTATGCCTTTTTCTCTGCAGCACAGCAAACGTATGCCTGCATAGACTTCTTACTCATCTCTCCACAAATTACCAATGTGACATCTGTGGTGGACATTGGGGTGGCTGCACACTCTGACCGTTCACCCATCACACGAGAGTCACACCGCTTAATCCCACAACGACTCCACATGCTTGGTGTCGCAACTCTAAGCTCACCTATGATAACACACTTAAAGAAGTTAAGGCCACTATAGGGGCCTTTTTTGCCACGAATGACACTCCGATTGCACTATAATAGGATACATTGAAGGCAGTTGTAAAGGGCCAGTTCATTGCCATTGCAGCGCTCCTGAACGCAGATAGACGTTATAAACGCATGCAGCTGGAAGATATGATCATGGAAATTGAAACCCTACATACACATACAGGGTCATTGGCTACCAGGCGACAGCTAACCACAACTTGTAAGCAATTAAGGGCAATACATATGGACAGGGCACAGTATGCCATACTGCGGGTGAAGCAAAACAATTATGTAGGAGGGACTAAGGCAGGACACCTTTTGGCTCACTGCCTTCGTTCACAAACTGTGCAACAGCTGGTGGAGGAGTTGAGGATGGCTGATGGTACCATGACCTGTCAGGAGGAACTGATCATGAACGTTTGAATCATTCTATGCTAGCCTATATACAGCGAACAATTTTGATGCTAGCGGTATCCAGGCATTTTTGGACTCTGTCTCCCTCCCTTGAGTTCCACCGACTGGTATCGCCTGTTTAGATAAGGATACAGCTCCCACTGGAGTCCTCCTGGTACTATGTTTCTGACCTGGTAAGGTTCCTGCACACAATGGTTATGGTGTGGAATTTTATAAAACATGGCTGCTTCTGCAGCCCATATTGGCAAGGCTGTATAATGATTTCTGTGTCACTGGCACTATCGCTTGCACAATGCAATTGGCAACAATGGCGGTTATTCCCAAACCTGGGATGGACTCCCGGTGTTGCTCCTCATATCACTTTTAAATGTGGGCGCAAAGATATCTGCAGGCATCTTAGCCAACAGGCTTGCCCCATTGATGCAGGGGTTGGTAGACACAGACCAAACTGGGTTCATTCTGGAAGGAGCTGTAGTGATCACACTAAGCGCCTTTGCCACCTTCTGGACAAGGCCCAGTTCTCCTGAGTAACTGCCCTCCTCCTGTCCATCGATGCGGAGAAGACATTTGATTGGGTACACTGGCCGTATCTTCGCACAGTCCTGGTTCGATGTGGCCGGTGCTCATGGTTTTGCAAGTGGGTCCGAAGTATCTATGCAAGTCAACTGTACCGTGTCCTGACACTTTTCTGTTGCTGGGGGCACGCGACAAGGCTGCCCTGTGTCATCACTGTTATTTGCCCTGTACGTGAAGTCTTTTTTCTGAACGGCTGTATAGTCCTCCACATATATCAGGCGTAACCATGTGGAACAGAGTGCACAAATTGGTTCCTTATGCAGATGACATTTTGCTCCTGTTATCGACACCGCAGATCTCACTGCCAGCGATCACGGAAGAACTGGCAAGTTTTTTTTGGGGGGGGATATATCTGGGTTTAAAACTAATTTGCATAAATCATCCATTCTGAACCTTATCATGCCTGAAACTGACAGCCTTACTGGCAGCCACCTTCCCATTAAAGCCAAGTAAGGAGGGGTGTGTGAAATTTTTGGGCTTATATGTGTCTTCAATACATGTATCCACAGCGTAACACAACCATACTGCACCTACACTCATACAGACTGCCTGCTCTGATTTGTTTAAGTGAAAAAGTTATGGCCTCGCTTGGCTGGGCCGATTGGCGGTGGTCAAGATGAGGCTTTTACTGAAGTTATTTTATGCAGACATTACCACTAAAGCCTCCCTCACATACATTGGATAAGTTACAAAGTCTCATTTGGGACTTCCTATGGGTGGGGGAAGGCGAGGGTGGGGAAGGAGTAGGCTTATTTCTCACAGGGAAAGGGAGGATTGGGGTTCCCACACCTCATGAGCTATTATGGTGGAATGGGCCGGACCAAGCACTGAAACACTGTTGCTTTTTTGATGTGCTGGTGTGCACATTTGGAAGGTGCCATGGCTACCAAGAGTGCACCGCCTGCCTAGAGTGTACATCTCCACTGTACTGTGAGCCACAATGGGGATGTGGTACAGGGTACAAACACTGAGGGGGACTGTCCACTCCTATCTCCCCCAGACACCAATAATAGGGAATCTATTCAGAGACTAGTTGTATTTGGAAACTACTAAAAGACCTAACCAGTCTACAAATTCACAATTGACTGAACACTTCCCCACCATTGGCCCAAAAACCATTGTTCTAGAAAATCCAAAATGTTAAATCTATTCAAATATAGGATTGATAAAGCGGTGTGGATTTTTCTTGTGTTATGTACAAAATGCCTCGCCCAAAGAAAGTAACCCACTAATCTGTGGTAAAAAGAAATGCTAAAGAAATCCAAGTGTCCTGTTAAAACTACTTGCCCCACTGACTTCCTACATCAGTCATGGAGACTGAGAAACCTAAATAAAAAAATTTGTTTTATCAAAACGGCTAAGCAAAAACGCTTTGCAATAATTCTAAAGAGAAACATGAAATATAGTATCAGCCTTGTTTACCCAAACGTACAGCCTTACAACAATAAATGTAGGTCTCAAATTTTTCTTACTTCGTCCTACGCTGTTAGGGAAATCAGGTAAGGAAGGGATCTATTTGCGGACATAAACATCCTATACACATATTTCTTTACCTTACCCATAGCACGATAGCATGGACATAACCCTTCTCGGCAAGAAACTCCTTGGTTCAGATGCACAATGCCTCAGCACAGATCCAGTAAATGCTTTGCACGACCTCAGTGTGAAAAAACAGTTTAGACAACTTCTCTCCCCCACCATCCTCGCCCCCCCAAACATACAGCGAACAGGCATGCAGTCCCAGTAAGCATGCAGGCATACATTATATATGTGCAGCAAACACAGACTTGGTGGAGCTATCCACCAACCAAAATATGAAGGCTGGTGTCTGTCGTGGGAAAACATGTGGCAATTGCATGAAGTGCTGTTCTGTTATGATCTGCTGGGGTGGACCCAATAGTTTGAGACTCCTCAGCCCCTGACTGGGCCGAGCTTTCACAAAGGCAGCATCACTGGCCGGGGACCACATAGGCTGACCAGCCCTCCGGGCTCTGATGCTGGCTCCGCACATCCTCGTTGCCTCCAGCGGGATTCATTCCACACCGGTGGTGTTGCCACATCCCAGAGCTCAATCTGGAGTGGAGAGCCCCAGGGAAAGGCACCACATTAGGCAGATGATTGTGGCGGTATGGAGCTTTCGGAGAGCTGCCGCCATTATTGCCTCCCAGGCCTTGCCCCGCCATTAACATGTATTAAACAAATGTGTATGCACAACATGCAAAAAATAAATCTGGTTTATTGAGCATGTTCCCTCACACCCGTTTGACATTCCGACCATCTGCCTCCACAGTACAGGTACCCAGTGCTTGGGTGACATTTGTACCACTTAATTTCAACCCCAAAAGTGTAGATAACTTGCCTTGCAAATAAACATTTTACCTGTTATAAAGTCAAGGATGTGCAATATACCTGCTTTTTTTTTTTTGTTGTTCGCAGCTTTACGTTCGTGTTTCAAATTATAAACTTTAATTCTAAAAATATAAATAAGTAAAACCATCCATTTCTATCAATGTGTAGCACATATGTGCGTGCTAGCACGCTCCAACAAGCACACATTAAACACCCCCCCACTCCCAGGCACCTTCGCAAGCTAGAGTTGGGCCATGGGCTTGTCACCAATCAGAGGCTTCCTAACCTCTACCATAATCAGATTTCTTTCAACTTTCGTGGTTGGCTGTGAGCTCCAATATGCCACACCTCCTGCATTGTTTGTTGTAAATTAATGGCTATTTTATCCTCGGACAAAGACATTACATCTTCATGTCCACAATAAACATCTTGATAAACCTGTCTAGCGGTATGAATCCCACACCGTTGGGTCATAACTCCACCCTATACCAATAATTGCCTTTTGGCTTATCTTGTAACAGATCCTTTGACCTGGCTGTAAATCATTCCTATTTTGTTTTTAAAGATCCACCACTGGATGGAGTTTGAATATTCCTAAATGTGGACTCTGGCTGACTACAAGTGTACCTAGCAAGAGACAGAGCAGCTCCATGGCCACCTTTAGTAGAGCTTCTATTTTTCACATGGCCGTGCAGGTCCATTGCTATTGTTTGGCCAGCAAGTTACTAGGGAGTTGTCACCGGGAAGAAAGATTTTGAAATGCTTGTTGGGGCTCATCAATGCTGCCAAGAACAGTGAAATGCCACTTTCGATCAGTAACACTTAACTGGATGACTTTAAAGACCACTATGAGAGAATCCTGGTTTTAAAGGATACAGATTAAAGTACATGTAGGGGCAGAGTTGTTCAGTGTTATGTGGACAAATGAGAAAAAGGGCTATCGAATGGGTGGAAGCTGCTGGTGACATTCTTCCCTTTGGATTCTAGACTGGATTACTGCAATCCTGCCACGCGGGGGGGGGGGGGGGTGGGGGGGGGGGTGTCTGAGATTATTTAGTAACATTTCTGGTTGTGGTTGCTGGCTACTATTAGTGTTTTGGTGATTGACCACATTGTATTTAAGTCATCTGATTTTTAAGTTTGCTCAGAAGTGGTATTTGTCCATCGTGGGTTGTGTGCTTAAAGGCTTTTTTTCTGCTTTTCAAAGTGTTTAATAGTTAAAAAAAAAAATCAAACAGTAAAATACAGCCAGTTCCTTGCTTTATTGTGTACAGCTAAGAGTTCTTGTAAGTGGCCCTTGCTGTTGAACTGAAATTTGACATTTTTGTGCCTAGTGAGGTAAACGCAAAACTCAAAGACCTAGACATGTTGCGATCGCCGACCAGCCGAGCCTTACCAAATGATAGTGATGATGAAGTCATCCTAGTGGATTACAGCGTTCCACAGGAAATCTCTCTGAAGGTGCGGCGGCATTCTAAACTTTACAGAGTCTCCATGAAGATGGTAAGTTATATTAGAAGCATCTCACACTCTTTACTTGCAGGCCTCTGGCTGTTCTAAGAATCTGAACTAGAAGGGGAATTTATTTTGAGGTAAGAGAATATTCTCTGGCAACATCTGAGACTGATGGAGTTATATTTCAGCACTAAACTTTGCAATCTTTGGTTGGTAAGGTGAAAACCCTTGTTTGTTACAGGGATCTGTGGGGTAAGAAAATGAGTTACTTACCTGTGACTGTAGTCATCCAGTATTGGTATCTTTCATACATTTACATGCTTGAATCATTCCCAGTCAATGTGGGAGTCCCACGGTATCATAATAAAGCAGGAATTATAATGGGCTATGATGGCCGTAGGCCATCGGTTTATTGGCCTACCTATGTCCTTCTTAAAAAGGACCAAACTTGAACTATTACCAGTCAGGTGCAAGCACCCTCTAGAATACTCCCAAGAGGCTGATTCCTTCAGATTTTTTAACACAGGTGGGAATAACATCCTTAGTTATAAGGGGAGCTTCTCAGGGGAGGAGGGTGGGTCGCATGTGAATCTATTAAAGTTACCTATACTGGATAAACTGCAGTTACAGGTTAGTAACTCATTTTGTTATTCAGCATTGGATCTTTCATAGAATCACATGCTTGAATCAGGATAGCAAGCAGTATTGTAGGCAACTAAAGTACTCTGAGTATGGTGGGTAAAAGCAAAACAGTTTCATAATAGCCAGTACAACACATCCATTTGTATGTATCTAGACATGTATTTGAAATTGTAGGCACTCGCATCTGGCCATTCAGATCAATAAACATTAAAAGAAGCAAGATACAGCTGACTTAAATCATTAGAATTAATATGAATAAACCACCTCTATTTAAAGAGGCTCACCTTATTGAAATAGATATCGTAACACAGCCTGTCCCACAGCAGAGTCACTGCGTTGTTGACTCTAGGCAGTAGTACTGTGTGAACAAGTGGGTGGTCTTCCATGTGGCAACTCAGCATATTTTCTCAAGTGGTATGCCTGTGAAAAGAACAGCTGAAGTGGCTACTGCTCTTGTGGAATGTGCCTTAGCTTTTCTTGTTAGGGGTTTGCCAGCCTTAGAATGGCAAAACTGAATTGTTGCTGAGATCCACTGTGCTATTGTGGCTTTCGTCACTGCAGTCTCCTGATGCCCTTGACTATAGGAGAGTAGCAGTTGATCAGTTTTGCGGATCTGTTTAGTACAGTGGAGTTAGAACTGAAGACAGTTTGATGTCAAAAGTGTGGAGAGTCCTTTCAGCTAGTGTGGTAGGATTGGTAAAAAATGTCCGAAGTATGATAGGTTAATTGCGGTGAAATTGGGAAGGAACCTTTGGAATGAACCTCAGATTCCTTCTAAGGACAAATTTGTCTGAAGTGTAGAAAGCGCTCTAGGATTGTGAAGGACTGTATCTCACAGACTTTTCTGGTGGATATGAGAGAGAAGTATAGCGACCTTCCACATGAGTAACTTCAATTCGTTCTTATTAATTGGTTCGAAAGGGGATGTTTTTAATTGCAAGACGACCATTCCAGGGAGGCGCTCTCATCAGTGGAAAAATTCTTAACAGCCCTTTCATGAATTGTTTAGTCTTGTGGAGCAGAGAGGTGCAGTTTGTGTGGAACATCTGTATCGTGAGATTGTGGCAAGGTGAACAGTAATTGATGCATGAACAAGGCCTGACTTGCTTAGTAAAAGAAGAGGTATGATCTGTTAGGGAGAGGCTTTAAACAGGTGCAAGTCATTCTGATGACACCAAGAACAGAATCTTTCCCACTTTAGCCTGTACGTTTTGTTTGTGTACTCAGCCCAGGCTCTGGATAATATAGCTCTGCATTCCTGATTGATGGTTAAGTTTTGGAACTCAGAACTCAGGAGCCATGCATGCAACTAGAGAGGCTAGCTCTTGGTGTAAAACTGGGCCCTGGTTCCTCGCTAGAAACATTAATTTCTTCAGAAGACAGATGGGTTTGGTCACAGACAGAAGAATCCCTTCTGTAAATCAGTGTTGTCTGAGCCACTTGGGGCTATGATTTGACAGTGCTTTAATGCTCCTTTTCTGAGAAACCTGGGAAGTAATGGGGGAAAAAAGGGGAGGAGGCTTATGCATAATTTCCGGACCATCGCATTGAAAGGTCATTCCCCCCACGACCCTGGGATTGGGTATCAACTGGCCTAGAACTGGCATTTGGCATTCTTGTCTGTCGCGAAAATATCCAACGCTGGCTTTCTCCAGCGTGAGAAAAATCTTGTCTACTTCTATTTGATCCAGATCCCAACTGCCCTCTGATCTGTTCCTCCCTGTTTGTTAATGCAATACATGCTGGCCGTGTTGTCTGTACAGACCAGCACGGAGGAGCCTGTTATTTGTGACAAAAGCTTGTAGCATGAGAAATATCGCTTTTAGTTCCAGGCGGTTGATGTGCATTAGTTTTTGATGGTTTGGACCATTTTCCTTGGATCTGCAGGTCCTGTAAATGGCCTCCCTGGCCCTCTAGGGAAGCATCGGTTATGATGGTGACATCTGAAATTGGAGTCTGGAACGTCCGGCCTTGAGAGATGTGATCTATGGGAGACCACCATGCTAGAGTTTCCACTATCCTTGGGGTAATACTGATCAAGTCTTCAAAGGAGCCTTGAGACTGGATCCATTGCTTCTGTAACTTCTCTTGTAACAGTCTCATCTTTAGTCGTGCCAGCGGCATTAGGCTTATTGCAAAGATCATCATCACCAGGAGAGACTTGAATAGTCTTATAGAAACTGACTTTCTTTTGGAGATGTGTAGAGCCAGATTGGATAGTCTATCATCTGACAAGTAAGCTTTGCTCTCGTTTGTCGAGATTGGCACTCGAGAAGGTTTTCCTTTGAGTTGGCATGGTGGGGGATTTTTGATAGTTTACTGTGAGGCCTAGCTTGTAAAATAGTAATTGTGGTGAAGAAGCCTTCAGCAGCCTATCGTCTAGTTGGGAAATACCTGATGCCCTTGCTTGCGAAGTGAACTGCCACTGGAGCAAGAAATTGCAGGAAAATTCGAGGGGCTGACTTTAGCCCGAAAGGAAGGATTTTAAACTGATAATGGGGACCGGCTACAGTGAAGCGGAGGTTTTAGCGATGCTTGGGATGAATGGGAATGTGGAAGTAACCATCTTGTAAATCCACTGATGTCATGTAAGCTCCGCTGTGTAGAAGATGTCTAACAAAGTAATCGTACAGAAAGATTGTTTGCGCAGAAATTTGTTAAATGTTCTAAGGTCCAGTATGGGACTCTATTCCCCTGTCTTTCTCACCAGGAAAAACAGGAATAATGCTTCGAGCATGCACCTTGCTTGTTGTAGACTGCAATAAGCCTGATGGTAGGAGGGCCTGTATTGGAATTGAGTTGCTGGTAGCCACCTCGGTAAAAGAAGAAACCTCTCCCTCTGGCACCTTGAAAGAGCAACTTTTTGATTACAAAGCTCAGAAACCTGGCAGTGTCCTTGTCTGTTTTTATTGCCAATGAGCTGTCGTCAGTATGCTTCTCAATAGAGGTTTCACCATTGTAGGCCATGTCCAAGGTTTTAGATTGGGCCTCCGGTCGAAAAGATGTGGCCTTTAGCCATCCTTGGTACGGTCACACTGCTGTTTCTGCTAGTTGACAGAAGCCTGTGGAAGCAATGTCTAGGGCACAATCTATAATCTCTGTAGAAGTACACTCGCTCTCCTGCAGTTTCTTCTTTGCCTCAACTTTTGTCCTCAGGGTTGAGATTGAGCAAGCTGCTGACATCTAACCGCATTTGGCAGTCATAGTGCTCTAGGATTGCTAGTGTTGCCTGCACGGACGGTAATGACAGACATAAGAGAACCTCTTCCCCCACGTTGTTAAGATGTCTGCCTTCCTTATTCAGTGAAGCAGATATTGGAATGGAAGAGTTCTTGGGACGTCTTTCTATCCCTCAGGCAGCTCAGTGAGGCTTGGGATGGCCAGTAAGACAAGCAGGGGATTCATCTGTGGGCTTTTTTCTTATCCAGGTGAGGTGGGACTGGAGGGACCATAACCAAATTTTTCATTGAGCCCCTCATTCCAGTTGTAATCCGATCGGAATGGCTCTCACCGACTTTCTGGCCTGCTCTTTAAAATTATGGAGAAAACTATCTGACTGCGTAATGGAGGTTGGTCGATGGAAATGTGCTGCAGCTCCGTCTATTAGATTGTGGAAACCCTGAGGGCCTCAAGGGGAGAGTCTGAGGGATGAGGAGACTAAGTAGGAACCAAATAATCATCCCATTTGTCCTGCAACTGTTGTGGAGCAACGTTCCTCCCTCTTCCCTCTCTTCTGAAGAAATATCCTCCCTCAGAGGGGTGGCAATGAATGAGGCTGGTGTAGACCTAGGTGGTGGAGGAGGGATGTTTCTTAGCATGGCAGGAGAAACATCCTGGGGTTGTCTACTTTTTTTTCCTGTTAAGAGTCTGGAAACCTTCTGTAGTTTTGAAGCATGGCCTGCAAATTCTGAACCTGTGAGGTGGGCATCTCTACCACCCTTGTCTAGGCTGGGATAGTCATCATTTTCATAGTGTTTGCTATGTGGGGTGAAGTAAGACTCATAGCCTTGCTGGTCGTCTTCCTCCTTGTCATCCTCTTGATACTTCACATGAAATTATGTGGGACTGAGCATCCCTAAAAGGTCCCTCATCTTCAGACTCCTCCCAGATGACTTAGAAGCGAAGCTGAAACTTTGCTTGGGCAAGTCACCTCAGGACAAAAGTCAGTTTTGATATTTTGGTGATCTTCATATCTGTTGACAACGTGGTAGACGATGCAGTAGTGAAGTATGTTGCGGGCAAAATTCCTCCAGTCGGTGGTGTAGATGATGGTGGTGCAGACGTCATCAGTGGTACTTCTGTTGACACTGGCTTCATCAGTGATACCTTCAACGGTGGTTATGTCAAATCCACTGTCGGCAGTGACCTAGAGACAAATACTTTGGACGAGATGGAAGCAGTAATAGCTGTCATCAACGATGTTCCTGGTGACGATGGCTGTGTCGACGAGACCGTAGTTATGGTAGCTGTGATTGCTGGTGTTGACACTAATTTAGACAGTGATGTAATTGTCACCAGAGTTCTAAGAGGAGCTTTAGACCTTGACGGTTCAGATGGAGAGTGGTGATTCTCCTTTTTCTTCAGGGATGAAGTGGGTGGGTGAGAGGAGGCAGACCCTGTGGAAACGAGGGATTTTCTCCTTTTTACTAGGGTTCTTGGGGTGAGATTTTAAGGCCTTCCTGCTCTCCTCAAACCCCTTGTTCAGAGGATCTTAACCTTTTATGGGGCCTTACAGTTATATCACTCATCACCTGAAGAGCTGGATTTGGGGATCTGGACTTCTATAGCCACAGAATTAATCTTCCAATTTTAGCTCTGTGTTTTCGAGAACGTACAGCAGATTTTACACTCCTTAACCTGATGCTGTGGTAAAGGCAATATAGGCAGTCTCTGTGGGTCATCCACATGCAGTCCTTTCTTCTCATAGGACTTGCAGGAATGGAACAGGCCTTTCTTAGAAGACTGACATTGTACATGGTAAAGAAATGGCTCCCTGTTGCAGTTACCCCCCACTTTTTGCCTGATACTGATGCTGACTTGACTGAGAAGTGTGCTGGGACCCTGCTAACCAGGCCCCAGCACCAGTGTTCTTTCACCTAAAATGTACCATTGTCTCCACAATTGGCACACCCCTGGCATCCAGGTAAGTCCCTTGTAACTGGTACCCCGGGTACCAAGGGCCCTGATGCCAGGGAAGGTCTCTAAGGGCTGCAGCATGTCCTATGCCACCCTAGGGACACCTCACTCAGCACAGACACACTGCTTGCCAGCTTGTGTGTGCTGGTGGGGAGAAAATGACTAAGTCGACATGGCACTCCCCTCAGGGTGCCATGCCAACCTCACACTGCCTGTGGCATAGGTAAGTCACCCCTCTAGCAGGCCTTACAGCCCTAAGGCAGGGTGCACTATACCACAGGTGAGGGCATATGTGCATGAGCACTATGCCCCTACAGTGTCTAAGAAAAACCTTAGACATTGTAAGTGCAGGGTAGCCATAAGAGTATATGGTCTGGGAGTCTGTCAAAAACGAACTCCACAGCTCCATAATGGCTACAATGAATACTGGGAAGTTTAGTATCAAACTTCTCAGAATAATAAACCCACACTGATGCCAGTGTTGGATTTATTAAAAAATGCACACAGAGTGCATCTTAGAGATGCCCCCTGTATTTTACCCAATTGTTCAGTACAGGACTGACTGATCTGTGCCAGCCTGCTGCTGAGAGACGAGTTTCTGACCTCATGCGGTGAGAGCCTTTGTGCTCTCTGAGGACAGAAACAAAGCCTGCTCTGGGTGGAGGTTCTTCACACCTCCCCCCTGCAGGAACTGTAACACCTAGCAGTGAGCTTCAAAGGCTCAAGCTTCGTGTTACAATGCCCCAGGGCACTCCAGCTAGTGGAGATGCCCGCCCCCTGGACCCAGCCCCCACTTTTGGCGGCAAGTCCAGGAGAGATAATGAGAAAAACAAGGAGGAGTCACTGGCCAGTCAGGACAGCCCCTAAGGTGTCCTGAGCGGAGGTGACTCTGACTTTTAGAAATCCTCCATCTTGCAGATGGAGGATTCCCCCAATAGGGATAGGAATGTGACCCCCTCCCCTTGGGAGGAGGCACAAAGAGGGTGTACCCACCCTCAGGGCTAGTAGCCATTGGCTACTAACCCCCCAGACCTAAACACGCCCTTAAATTTAGTATTTAAGGGCTTCCCTGAACCTAAGAATTTAGATTCCTGCAACTTACCGAAGAAGACTGCTGAGCTGAAAACCCCTGCAGAAGAAGAAAGAAGACACCAACTGCTTTGGCCCCAGTCCTACCGGCCTGTCTCCTGCCTTCTAAAGAAACCTGCTCCAGCGACGCTTTCTCAAGGACCAGCGACCTCTGAATCCTCAGAGGACTGCCCTGCTTTAAGAGGAACAAGAAACTCCCGAGTACAGCGGACCTGCTCCAAAAAGACTGCAACTTTGTTACAGAGGAGCAGATTTAAAGACCCCTGCAATCCCCGCAAGAAGCGTGAGACTTGCAACACTGCACCCGGTGACCCCGACTCGACTGGTGGAGAAACAACACCTCAGGGAGGACCCTCCGGCGACTCCGAGACTGTGAGTAACCAAAGTTGTCCCCCCTGAGCCCCCACAGCGACGCCTGCAGAGGGAATCCCGAGGCTCCCCCTGACCGCGACTGCCTGACTCTAAAATCCCGACGGCTGGAAAAGACCCTGCACCCGCAGCCCCCAGCACCTGAAGGAATGGAACTTCAGTGCAGGAGTGACCCCCAGGAGGCCCTCTCCCTTGCCCAGGTGGTGGCTACCCCGAGGAGCCCCCCCCCCCCCTTGCCTGCCTGCACCGCTGAAGAGACCCCTTGGTCTCCCATTGACTCCCATTGGAAACCCGACGCTTGTTTGCACACTGCACCCGGCCGCCCCCGCGCTGCTGAGGGTGTACTTTCGGTGTGGACTTGTGTCCCCCCGGTGCCCTACAAAACCCCCCTGGTCTGCCCTCCGAAGACGCGGGTACTTACCTGCTGGCAGACTGGAACCGGGGCACCCCCTTCTCTCCATTGAAGCCTATGCGTTTTGGGCACCACTTTGAACTCTGCACCTGACCGGCCCTGAGCTGCTGGTGTGGTGACTTTGGGGTTGCTCTGAACCCCCAACGGTGGGCTACCCTGGACCCCAATCTTAACCCCGTAGGTGGTTTACTTACCTGCAAAAACTAACATTACTTTACCTACCCCAGGAACTGTGAAAATTGGACTGTGTCCACTTTTAAAACAGCTTATTGTGTTTTATGTAAAAAGTATATATGCTACTGTGATTATTCAAAGTTCCTAAAGTACTTACCTGCAATACCTTTCAAATGAGATATTACATGTAGAATTTGAACCTGTGGTTCTTAAAATAAACTAAGAAAATATATTTTTCTATAACAAAACCTATTGGCCTGGATTTGTCTCTGAAGGTGTGTTCCTCATTTATTGCCTGTGTGTATGTACAACAAATGCTTAACACTACTCCTTTGATAAGCCTACTGCTCGACCACACTACCACAAAATAGAGCATTAGTATTATCTCTTTTTGCCACTATCTTACCTCTAAGGGGAACTCTTGGACTCTGTGCATACTATTCCTTACTTTGAAATAGTGCATACAGAGCCAACTTCCTACAACTGTGTTTTCACAGGAAAAAAACGGAGCAGGGCTCGGAGACTCACTTCACATGATGTGCAGTAGAAAATCTGAGGGAATCTGCCTCTTGGCAGTATTCTGGAGGGTACTAGCACCTGATTGGTCATAGTTCAAGTTTGGTCCGTTTAAAAAAAAAGGACATAAGCTATGAAACTGATGGCCTGTTGCCTTTGTAGCCTATTATTCTTGCATACTGCTTTATTATGGTACCGTGGGACTCTCACTTCGTCGACGGGCATGTTTCAACCATTTGAATATATGAAAGACCCAATACTACATAACTGCTCTACATTGAGAGCTCGGAGGCCTGAGGAGGAAGGAATTCCTTGTGTTCTCTTACAAGCATGTATTAAAATATTACTAATGATCAGGCAATCCTTTCTTGGCCTTGTTTTAAAAGTGGTTATTCAGTGGGCGTTTACTTGGAGGAAGATGCGTTTTTTTAGACTTAATGCTGAACGTTCTTCTATAAACTGCCTTGTGCTATTCTTTGGCATTTGGGATGCTCAAATCATGTAGAGTTGGCAACAGAAATATTATTACAATTCATTAATTGTTGACCGTTCTTAAACGCAGTGTGTAGCCTTTCGATAGTAGGCTTTGATCTGTTTCCTTACAGGTTTCCGAACTTTTTAGCAAGTACATGCATTTTCCTTCCCAAAACATTGAAAGTGTGTGTATTTACAATAAGCGATGATTGGGCAAGATGAACAATTACAATCAAATCCTAGAACACCTTTTTTTAAATCTGTTTCTGATGGAGTACAGAGTCTGTTTTATGCTATTTGTGCATATACACCTATGCTTCTAATGTCTTGGAAGTATGGCATCCCAACAATGCTTTTAATCACCTCACTTGCTGAGCTGTTCACAAATATTAGCCACTTCCCTCTGTGTGCTCGTTAACCTTGCAAGTCCCTTTCATCAATCGCTTGGCTTCTTACATGCTCAAATCGAGTACCTCTGATTGTTCTGTACTTTTCTTCTACTCAGTGAGGCTCTCTTCCTTGTTGCAGTTTATTTCCCCACTGTGCTGGTCTCTTTACTAATCGCCCTGTTCTATTATATTGGCTCCTTTGCTGTGCCTCACAATGCTGGTTCCATTTTTCTCTCCTGCTCACTGACTGCCCATCTTTAAACCCTACAGTCGGACACTCTTCACACTGTAGTAGATCAGATGGCCTCCACACTGAAGGTGAACTCCAGTCAGATACTCCTGATGTTACGTGATGAGGAACTGCATCCTAGTCACACACCCAGCACCCTAAAGCTCAACATTGCTGATATAATAGGTAAGTGGATTGGGGAGGGGGGGCCCTGTCAGTGTCTGACATTATCTACATGCTGACCCAGCTTGATAATTGTTTATCTTGGATCCCAGACATCCACATTAGAGTCCTGGCCTGAATTGTTTCTGCATCTCCACTACGTGTACTGTATCCTCGCCCTCCATTTTTCCAACACTGAAACACTCAGTCCATCTTATCCGTACTTTTGTAGTCCTCATCTGAACCCCTCCCTCCACCGGTGATGAAATGTAGCATCACATCACCTACCACGGATGCTTTTGTTGCTCCCGGTTCTTGACTAGAGAACGATCTACCACATTAAGAAAGTGTGAATGTTTGATGGTGACATGAATTATAGTGCCTTACACCTGCATGCCATTTTCTAGAGTCAGTCTTGCTATCAGTCATGTAGAGGGCAAGGCTCATGTTTCTGCTGTGTTGGTATGTGGTTGGTATCATGACTTAACATTGGATCTTTGACTACAGACAAAATAAATCTCATTCATTTAATATGTAATCTAAGAATCTCAGCTTCAGTAAATTCAAATAGTGTAAATGATTTAAAACCTACCCTGTGTTAGTTCGGGCTGACCAGTCTTTCTTGTTCAAACACCTCCTCTGCTAGATCCTGAAGTATTATAGCTGTTAGTATTCCAGATCTAGACACTTTAGAAAGATTGATATAGTGGCATCAATGATGAAGTAGGTGAGACAGAACAGCACAGTAGTGAAGTGACGTAAACTGCAGAGTTGAGGGAACTTTTTGCAGTGTAACGGGTTTAAGATGTACAAAAGGAGAAGCCAGAGAGTCTCCTCTGATTCAGTTTCACTGAACAGGTTTAAATGTTGGAGGGGAGCATAAAGGGGTGTCCGCCATTTTGTACCACTTGTTTACACAGTATTAAACTAAAAAACAAGCCATAAATATTCACATTTAAGATGCACTAACTGTATTTGTCTGTTTACTGCAAATGAATTATAAAGGAAATGGAAGCTAATGGAAACCAAGAGATACCTAGCTTAGTGCACTTGAAATACATAACTAAATTGTAGCATGTACCTGTATTGTATGAGCTATCTCCATCGACTCAGCTTCCACTTCAGGTGAAGTGCAGAATTCTAGGGCTTTAAGATGGATTGAATTGTAAACTTACCCAGGCTAGGCACCAGACAAGGAATGAAAAGGGAGTTTGTTCTCTAGACGGGTTGAAGCTTTTCAGAAGCATTTGCAAAATGTGGAGTGCTGTGAATTTCTTGCCCGTGATTCCATTACACACAGTGGAAGTGTCAGCATGATTTAATGTAGAAATGTGTCCACCCTGTATCTTGGACTGGATAAGCCGGCACAAATCTTAGACTGATCATCTGACTTGATCCTGAAATAGTATTTTGATAAACATTAATTATTACTATCAGTTTTGTTAACCTGATCATGACCAGGTTTTTGTATTTCTTATCTTAATGAGAGCAAAGATAACCAGTGTTCGATGGCATGTGTGACTGAAGATACACATGCTCTCCATACGCCTGCCATCTAGTGTTGGGTTTGGAGTGGTGCAAGTTGTTTTTCTTCCTAGAAGTGTTCGAGTCGCTCCTCTGTGATATTGCTTACGGACATCAACTTTTGTTTTTCTCTCCACTGTGGTTCGGACATGTCGTTGCTCCATCTTTTGGCTCGCTCCAATTTTCTCTCAACCTCTACCTATTGCAATGTTATGTCCTTGTTTGCGCTTTCCCCATTCTCGGTTTCTCGGGTCGGGCACTGACTGCCTACCCTTCGTGGTGCCAGCACCTGCCTCAGGCCTAATTTCCAGGCGGCACCGAAGAAAATGCTTCCATGATTGAATGTACTCCATTCTGTTTGTCCTCAGTGCCACACCAAATTTTCGCACACTGACCAGCATCTCATGTGCAACCTCTGACTTTCCCTGGATCATCAAGGGCTGACTGCGACGCCTGTAAGTCTTTCTGGTCTAAGAAGACTCTTCGGGATCAAAGAGCATGTCGGTTGGAAATGACCCCCACAAGACAGCTGACAATCCAGACATCTTTGGAGAGGAGCATACTCAAGAGGAGCCTGCACAGGAGGAAGAGGCCCTCTTCTTCAGGGCAGCTCAAACATCGAGTCAAATACCGAAAGCCACAAAATCTCCTTGGCTCAGCGTGAGAGTACCATGGCCCCTCCCACCTACCATAAGACTGTAAAAATGCCCCTTTAATCACTTCTCGAGGTCACCGGACTGCCACCCGAAAGGCTGCTTTGGGTGCCTTGCCCTCCGGCGCGGCACTAAAACCATACAGGAAGTCCAAGGCTCCGTCCTTGCCATTGATCTTTCTTCTTAGACAGAGATTGTCTGTTTCGATTCAAGCCTCAGCACCGAGCCAACAACCAGCATCCTTTACTTTGGTGCCGGCCAAACCGCACTAGCTGAAATCTTTGGTCCTGAAGTCATCGGAGCTGAACTCTTCAGAACATACTTGGGCCAGTCTTCCACTACTTTCTTCAGTGGAGCCCCTCTTGGAAACCATGGATGTTTGCCCGCGCTGCTTCCAAATACAGGAGGGTACAGGCTGGATTATTGCCACACCATCATCTCCTGTTCCCGTCAAGCGGAAACTCTTTCCAGGAGGCTTTGGATGTTACTCTACCAGCCAAAAAGAGGACAAAGGACAAGGCTACCAGTCCTACATAGACCTCTTCCTCCACCTACCCCTCCTCTGCCTCATCCCCTCCCCAGTCTCCCATTTCACTCCCACTTGGAGACTATGCAGCCCAGGGTTCTCCTTTGTTTTTCCACTGGGGATTTAGGAGGGGCTCCATATGATACTCTTCGGACGCTTATGGTCCTGACCCTATTCCTTCTAATGGCCAGATCTCTAAACCACACGTCCTTCACCACCTAAAGACACTACCAGCAGGTAGTAGCTAGGACAGCCGCATTCCACAACGTGGAGCGGCATAAGAACCTCAATGAGCAGGATTTCATGTTCCATACACTATCACGCACAGGGACATACAGTATCTCCCTATTCTACCTGGCATGCTTCTCTATGCAGAGGAGATTATTAAACAGGCTGTCTGCTCTAGGGTTATCACGCCAAGGGTGGATAAGAAATATAAGCCAGCTCCTTCAGATCCTCTCTACATTGGGTCTCAGGTTCCACCAGACTCCAACTACTACAGCTCCTAAGCGAGCTAATAGTCCGGCACTGGGGACTCCTCCCCTGAGAAGGAGAGCAAAAAGATTGACATGGGCGGTAAGAGTTGCGGCACAGGCCACAAATCCATTGGTGTATTGCCAACTCCCAAGCCATGCTAGCCTGGTAAGACTGGGCATATTGGGATGAAGTGGAGGAGCGGGTGATTTCGAACAACTCAGATCGGTGCACCCTGGGCGTTACTGACACAGCAGAGTCCTTCTCCAGATGCATGCTTGGCTGCGTTGCTCCAGTTTTAAACCAGAGGTCCATCAGGCAGTCCTTTATATGCTACTTGAGAAGGAGTGTCTATTTGGGTCTCAAATAGACCCCACACTTGGGAAACTTAAAAAAAGATGGACACCACTAAGGCCACGAATGGGAACTCAACCCACTAGTCCTTCAACCATACTTTGCAAAGTGTGAAACTCCTCACAGACCTTTATACCACAGCAAAAAACGCAAAATGCCGAAGCTTCTCCTCCAGGTTCCCACACCCTCAATTCAAGGGCAACGCTGTATACATAAATTGGTCAGGGATATTTGCCTGTGTTTTTCCACCTCTCCCTCATTACTTTTCTGGTTTGAAGGATCAGGTAAACATCTCTCACGTGATCCTTATGGCTCCCACTTGGGTGAGTCAGCCATGGTTCACACTACAGGACCTCTGAGAAGTCCCTCACGAGAAGCTTTCTAACAGGCAGGACCTTCTCACAAAAAATCAAGGACAAATCGGACATCCAGACTCCAAGTCACTCAACCTTGCAATATGGCTCCTGAGGTCAGTTTGTCTACTTAAACTTGCTTGAGGAATGTATGGTCATTCTCAGGAAGCCCGTAGATCTACTACTAGAGCCTGTTATGCTGCAAAATGAAAACATGTTATTTGCTACTGCCAACCCAAATTAATTGACACCATGAAAGCTACAGTACCGGGGATCATCCTTTATTTGTGCTATTTACAAAAAGCAAATCTAGCCTACACTTCCGTTCGACTTCATCTTGCAGCTGAAATCCCATCATTAAACCTTTCATGGAAGGTCTTAAACTTTTATTTCCACTCAGGATCCCTCCTGCACCATTGTGGAATCTTAACATTGTACTCACACCACACTCATGGGTCCCCATTTGAACCACTCCATTCATGTCTACTTCATTTCCTCTCGTGGAAAGTGGCTTTCTTAGTCACCATCACATCACATCACATCACATCACTGAGTTGTCGGCTGGCTCCAGGTACTAACTTTGGGAGAACCTTCCTTCGAAATTCATAGGGATAAAGTAGTACTTCACACTAATCGTACATTTCTCCCTAAAGTGGTTTCAGAGTTTCACATTAAGCAGTTCATTGAACTACTAGTCTTCATCCAGGAACCAGACTCTGTTGCAGAAATCCCTTCACTCTCTAGATGTCGAAAGAGCACTTAGGTTCTAGATTGACAGAACCAAAGAGTTTAGAAAGACAAAGCAACTTTTTGTGGCTTTTTTGCCACCTCATAAAGGCACCCCTATATCCAAATTGGGCATAGCCATATGGATAGTTAAATGTGTACAGGCTTGCTATGCTAAAGCTAAGTGACCTTTACCTGTGACATTAGAGCATACTCTACTAGAAAAAAGGGTGCGACCATGGCTTTCATTGGACACATTCCTTTAGCTGACATTTGTAAGGCAGCTACATGGTCTACACTATACACATTCACAAAACACTACTGTGTGGATGTATTCACACACCAACAAGCCAATGTAGGTCAGGCTGTGCTATGTACACTTTTCCAGTCAACCAACTCCTACAGGCTAGCCACCACTTTATTACAGGGACTGCTTCACAGTATATGCAGAGCATGTGTATCTACACCACATATGCCATTTAACGGACTGTTACCATGTTAGCATCTGTTCGTTTTATGTAGTGCTGTAGATTCACATGCGTCCTCCTTGGACACCTGTGGCTGTGCAGTTCCATTATATTTGTATATACTTCTGCTCGCCTAATTTGCATGGACAGCTCTTTCTCTGTACTCTACTTAATTACACTCCTTTATCACCTGCCTGCGGGAAAACAGTAACGATGGAGTCAATGCCCATGCGCAATATCAGAGAGCAGTAATTCAATCAGTAACTTGAACACTTCTTCAAAGAAAAACTTGCACCACTCCAGACCCAACACTAGATGGCAGAAGTATGCAGAGCATGTGAATCTGCAGTACTACATGCCACAAACAGATGCTTACAGGGTAAGTAACAGAATCCCTTTCACCTTCAGTCTGTCACTGGTGCAATATGTAAGGTTTTGCATGTTTGATTCACAATCTTCACTTCAAGTGACAGGGTGTTATGGTGATCTACCTCGTTTTAGGGGATACTGCAACATCAGTTTGTTTTGCAATACTTCCCTTAACATCTACTAATTCTTTCCATCCAAGAGTGGAATGCCAAACTCCCATTTAACCAAACTAAAGCCATTGATTACATGAAATACTAAAGCAGCTGTGACTCCCCGTTGACCCCCCTTTCCTAGTGGAGGCAGGATAGACGTTTGCTTGGGAACACATTGTGTTTTGTTTGACAATAGGTGGCACGTAGTTAATGGCCGCTTTTTTTTTTTTTTTTTCCTACTCTAGATTGTGTTGTTTTGTCTCAAACCACGGAGCAGAATCCAGACTGCAACGAGAACATAACATTGAGGATTCAAGGGCAGGAGAAGCAGTCTCACCTCTCTGTCACACTCCGTAGGGTAAGAAAGGACTTGGCAGTCGTTGCACCTTAATCTCTAGGGTACTGTAAAATTATAGATGTCATAAGCTTGAGTGAGGTTGGTATAGCAATCTCATTCTTGAGTCACGGAGTGGGGTAGGGGAACAGACTAGTAGTCTTCTCCTGATACTATTTTCACATTTTGTTAAAAAAAAAACAAAAAAAAAAACACTTGCATACTCTTTATACAAAATCAGTCCTTTAACTCCCTCTGCCGCGTCCTAGTGTGTAAGTGACCTGCCCAAGAAGGAAGTAAATCTGATGTATGGCTCAGAAGGTATTGAAAAACAGATTAGGGGGTTTTCCGCCATCAAAGACTGAAACATTGATTTCTTTGGCGAAATAAAGCCAATCCATTAAACAGCAACTAGAGGGCAGCAGTACATTTGTTTTTGCCACGAACAGTCATTTCTTCAGACAAGTGCTGCCCTTAAACAATTCTGGTTGCTTTAGCAAATATCCATTCCTTTCAGAAGTAATTGAATAAATGTCCTGACCAGTCTTCATATCGGCCCTGATTCACAAAGTTAAACTTAGAATTTTGGATTACGTTTAGACCAAAAGTCTAAGTCCAAGTTTACAAATTTAGGTATTCTCAAAGGGCATTTTCGAGTAGCTTATTTACATCCGCACACTGGGCGGAGTGTGCTCTCTGCACCTGTGTGCTCTCTGCACCCAGGGCGGAGATACGCACCAAGTGTGGAGAATACTCTGTTGTGGAATTGCTGCCTCGAATACTGACAAAGATTCGATTGTAAATGACCATTGTGAATACCGAAAGTCATAAATTTAGACTTTTGGTATAAGATTGGACCAAAAGTCTATTTAGCTTTTGTGAATTGAGCCCATTATTTGCAGGGATGCCCTAAAGCATCTCTGATGCGCCACAACTTGGAGGGAGGGCTTTCTAGCCATCATATCTATGGGTTTTTCACCTCTACAAGAAAGGCCAAGTGATTTGCTAAATTTCCTAAACAAGTCATGGCAAAACTCCTCCACAATCGCCATTTCCTTTTCCCATTATTGCAACCAAGTTCCTGTGGCACACAGTTTAAAGAAAGATGTCCTAGTTATTGTAACAGAAAGTTCAATTCTGCTTAGAACACGGAGGCGAGGATTACGCTTTCTCTCGCTGCTTTTATTGCCAGAAGCCGTTAACAACATAGGCTCATATGCACTACATTTCCCATGAGTCCTTGGGAAAGAGAAAACAGTTAATCCAATCAGAGCGCTGCACTACTCCTTTAACCCCTTCCCTGCCAGGCCTTTTCCCCCTCCTGTGCCAGGCCTTTTTTTGCCTATTTGGGGCAGTTCGCGCTTAGGCCCTCATAACTTTTTGTCCACATAAGCTAACCAAGCCAAATTTGCGTCCTTTTTTTCCAACATCCTAGGGATTCTAGAGGTACCCAGACTTTGTGGGTTCCCCTGAAGGAGGCCAAGAAATTGGCCAAAATATAGTGAAAATTTCGTTTTTTCAAAAAAATTGGAAAAAGTGGCTGCAGAAGAAGGCTTGTGGATTTCCCCCTGAAAATGGCATCAACAAAGGGTTTTCAGTGCTAAACTCAGCAGCTTTCAGGAACAGGCAGACTTGAATCAGAAAACCCAATTTTTCAACACAATTTTGGCATTTTACTGGGGCATACCCCATTTTTGCAATTTTTTTGTGCTTTCAGCCTCCTTCCAGTCAGTGACAGGAATGGGCATGAAACCAATGCTGGATCCCAGAAACCTAAACATTTCTGAAAAGTAGACAAAATTCTGAATTCAGCAAGGGGTCATTTGTGTAGATCCTACAAGGGTTTCCTACAGAAAATAACAGCTGAAAAAGAAAAATATTGAAATTGAGGTGAAAAAACCATCAATTTTTCTCTACGTTTTACTCTGTAACTTTTCCCTGCACTGTCAGAATATCGAAAGCAATATACCGTTACGTCTGCTGGACTCCTCTGGTTGCGGGGATATATAGGGCTTGTAGGTTCATCAAGAACCCGAGGAACCCAGAGCCAATAAATGAGCTGCACCCTGCAGTGCGTTTTCATTCTATACCGGGTATACAGCAATTCATTTGCTGAAATATAAAGAGTAAAAAATTGCTATCAAGAAAACCTTTGCATTTCCAAAAAGGGCACAAGATAAGGTGTTGAGGAGCAGTGGTTATTTGCACATCTCTGAATTCCGGGGTGACCATACTAGCATGTGAATTACAGGGAATTTCTCAAATAGATGTCTTTTTTACACACTCTCCTATATTTGGAAGGAAAAAATGTAGAGAAAGACAAGGGGCAATAGCACTTGTTTTGCTAATCTTATTCCCCCAAGTCTCCCGATAAAAATGATACCTCACTTGTGTGGGTAGGCCTAGCGCCCGCGACAGGAAACGCCCCAAAACGCAACGTGGACACATCCCATTTTTTTTTAAAGAAAACAGAGGTGTTTTTTGCGAAGTGCCTACCTGCAGATTTTGGCCTCTAGCTCAGCCGGCACCTAGGGAAACCTACCAACCCTGTGCATTTTTGAAAACTAAAGACCTTGGGGAATCCAAGATGGGGTGACTTGTGGGGCTCGGACCAGGTTCTGTTACCCAGAATCCTTTGCAAACCTCAAACTTTGGCTAAAAAAAACACATTTTCCTCACATTTCTGTGGCAGAAAGTTCTGGAATCTGAGAGGAGCCACAAATTTCCTTCCACCCAGCATTCCACCAAGTCTCCCGATAAAAATGATACCTCACTTGTGTGGGTGGGCCAGGTGCCTGCAACAGAATAAGGCCCAAAATTTGAAGAGATAGAAGGGATAGCACAGCGAGTTTATAAGGGCATATTCTTTTATACATCTTAAGACGGACTCTGCTTTGGGGACCCACATACGTGAGGTGTCATTTTACTTGGGAGACTGAGGGTAAAACTGGGGAGTAGGAATTTTCTGCTGGAGCGGTGATCCTACTAAGGAAAGTCAGGAAAATATGCTTTTTTTATAAGCAAAGTTTGAGGTTTACAGAGGAGTCTGGGTAAGAAAATGTTGGGGGAGCCACGCAAGCCACACCTCCCTGGACTCCTTGGGGTGTCTAGTTTTAAAAAATTTCTGGGTTTTGTAGGTTTCCCTAGATGAAGGCCGCACCCAGGACCAAAAACATAGGTGGGCCCTCCCCCCCAAAAACAGGTATTTTTGTAATATATCATATTGATGTGTGCACATACGTCCGTGATGTGCCAAACACTAAAATTGTGAAAAGAAACACACTTAGGTTATGTGAAGAAGACCCCTCACCCACCAACCAAGTTGGTGGCATGCTTCATCATCGGGGTCCCACCCGAGGCACCTAGCGTGTCACAGGTGTGCTGCGACGCCTGATTACAGCGGAGCAGGTTTTGTCATTTTTACCACACATACTGGTTGGATTTGGCACGAGGGTGAGTGATGGTTCAGTGGATCAAATTTTATTAACAAGAGATTTCACAAAAATTAAATGCACTGCTAATAACTGAAAGGCAAAAATCTGAACCAATGACTCACAGCTCGTGAGCTGTAAAGCCGCGACAAGGCACCAACCGCTTTACAGTTCATTCACACACCTTTCATACATGACACGCACAAGACCATTCACACCGCCAGCCACGGGCCCAGCACATTACAACACTCACATCGACAGACCACGCCACTCAAGGGCCCATCACTTACATACGCCCACATGCCTGATACAAGAATCACACCAGCTGATGGGAGTGTGAACTGGCGTTTGGCTGGCACCGCCAGCCAAGCGCCACCCCAAGCACACCGCCAGCCAAGCGCCACCCCAAGCACACCGCCAGCCAAGCGCCACCCCAAGCACACCGCCAGCCAAGCGCCACCCCAAGCACACTGCCAGCCAAGCGCCACCCCAAGCACACCACCATCACTTTTTTTGTATATAAACAACAAAGAAACCACTAATTATAAAATAAGCACAAAACTACAAACACAAAAGCTCTAACTAAATACATGACAGAGATGCCAACCGTGAAACATCTGAAAATATAAAACAGACATCTTACGCTCAAGGTATTTCCCAGATTTTTTTTTGGGTATGGTAACTTCTGTAACAGCCGGGCACACATAGCCCAGGCTTTGAAGGGCATTCGGGGCAGTACATCCGGCTCTCCCTCCGGATTAATCTCCGGGCACATACTCTACATTTTTTTGTGGGCATGTCTTTTTTGGGAGTGGGAGGAATGTGATCTGGAAAGTGCCGATCTTTCAATCTAGCCACATCTTCCACCACTTCTACTCTAGGAACTCTTGCCGGTTCAACCACAATAAGGCTTTCTATCACCGACTCCTGAAATTTAACAAATGTCATCCTTGACTCAGGTGAACAATCCTTGTATACAATAAAGGCATTAAAAGTTGCCAAATGAAATAAATGTAGGGCCAACTTTTTATACCACACAAGACTTACGAAGAGCAGTGTAAGGTTCCAGCCTCTGATCTACTCTATCAACACCACCCATGTGCCTATTGTAGTCCAAAATGCACGCAGGTTTGCGCACTTCCGCAACCTGACCCCAAACAGCCACAGGGGAAGTACTCTCATCATGGATGGTCGATAGCATGTACACATCCCTCCTGTCTGAAAATTTCAGAGCTAGCAGCTCCTTATTCCGCAAGGCACTGCACTGTCCCCTCAAGTTTTTTACAGACCAGCTCCCTTGGATAACCTTTCCGGTTAGAACGGATTGTGCCACAAGCAACAGTGTCCACCCTAAACAACTCCTTGAACTGCACTCCAGTGTAGAAATTATCTACGTACAAATGGTGACCTTTGTTAAACAGCCGTCTAGCAAGTTCCCACACAATTTGTTCGCTAACTCCAAAAGTGGCCGGACAACCAGGAGGGTCAATACTGGAATCCCTACCAGTGTAGACCCGGAAATTATACACATATCCTGTACTGCTTTCTGACAGCAGATACAATTTAATCCCATACCGTGCCCTCTTACTAGGAATGTACTGCTTAAAAACTAAACGCCCCTTGAAAAGGACCAAAGACTCGTCCACACTTATCTCTTTGCCTGGAACATAGACCTCTGAAAAACGATCCACAAAATGATCAAGGACAGGCCTAATCTTAAAAAGGCGGTCACAATCAGGGTGATCTCGTGGCAAGGCTAAAGCATTGTCTACAAAATGCAGGATACGAAGAAGAAGCAAATACCGATTACGTGTCATAGTTGCAGGAAATATAGCAGTTGCCATCAAGGGACTAGTAGACCAATAAAGCCAGTGACGGCTTCCTGATCAACCCCATCAAAAAAGACAAACCTAAAAACATTTTCATCTCTTCCAGATATGTGGGAACCCAATGAGTAGCTCTAGACTGAGGCTTAAGTCTGGCAGCGTTGTCCCGCAAATATTGCTCTGCATACACATTTGTCTGCTCCACAATCTCTTCCAAAAATACATAGTCCATAAACAAGTGAAAGAAATGGACAGGCAGAAAGTTTTCCGTATTAACTCTACACCCTGGGAGACCAGTAAATGCAGGTAACTGTGGCTGCTCCATGTTTGGGGCAATCCAGGTGTCAGGTCTTCCAATGGGAAACCCTTCAGCCCCAGGCTGCTGCACTCTTGGCACATCAATGTCCACCTCTAACACAGGCCCTTCATCTGCACTGAGAGTAGCTTCCTCATAAGAAGAATACTCTCTGACAGAAAACTCACTTCCAGAATCTCCTGCTTCCTCCTCTGCCTCAGATGCAGAGTCAGTGTCGTAATCATGGTCTGAAGACGACTCGGAGCATGCGAACAACCTGCTGAGCTGTCACTTTGCGGCTAGCCATGATCCTAACAACAAATGGATTGCCAACAACAACTAGCACTAAAATAAGTAATAAACAAAGTGTAGCTTTATCACAAAAAGTTATGTACTACAAAAAACTATACCACTCAGTTGCCTGAAATAGCTACTCACCAAGCAACTACTCTGCACAGACACAGCAATCAGCAATGATATCCCACTAAAAAGTAAAAAGCAAATTAGACATATGACAACACAAACATCACTGTGCTCAAATCTAAGGACAATGTCAAACACACAATACTGCGAAATACAAAAAAAATAGCCCCCCAGTGGGACTCCCCTTGCCCAAGGGGTCGCCCCCAAAAAAACTTTACAATAAAAATAAATCCCTGGTGTCTAGTGGTTTTCGCCCCCCCTCCCCCCCCCCCCCCGGGGGCGAAATACAAAAAAAATTGCCCCCCGGGGGGGGAAGGGGGGGCGACCCTTGCCCATGGATCGCCCCCAAAATACACAACAAAAATAACATCCCTGGTGTCTAGTGGTTTTCACCCCCCCCCCGGGGGGAGATCCGCCGAAATACTAAAAATAATTGCCCCCGGGGGGTCGCCCCCAAAATAAACAAAAAAGAAAATCCCTGGTGGCTAGTGGAGATTCCTGCTCCAAGATCGCGGGCCCTGCCCGCGATCGTGGAGCAGGAATCTTGTGAAAACAGGCACAGGGGGAAAGGAAAAACCCTTTCCTTTCCCCCCGTGTCTGTTTTCACCACCCCTGCCCCCCAAAAACGGAGAGGACTCACCTTATGCGTCCTTCTCCTAAGACGCGCTGGAAGCAAATGGCTTCCAGCGCGCCCGGCAACACTAGATGACGTCAGCGCGCTGTGCTCGCGCTGACGTCATCGGATTGCCGTGGGGGGGGCGGGGGTGGAAGGGGGGTGCACGGGGGGGCTCCCCCAAGTTCCCCTGTGCCTAGGACGAGATGATCTCGTCCAAGGCACAGGGGAACTGTAGCCTTGGACGAGATCATCTCGTCCAAGGCACAGAACCGGTTAAAACCATTGAGGACTACCCCCCCCCCATTTTACCCTTCCTTTGTGCAAACACAGCCACCTCCCCAGATATCACGCCTGTTTACCAGGGTCGGGCCCTAAAGAATAATCAAACCTCAACCATTTAGACTCGTATGATAAATTAAACCAGCGTGCATTGCAAACTATTTAAAACATTCATTGATACACCAACATAACCAACTTTTTTATACCCATTCACATAAATGAAAACTTGTGTGATGCAATACTGTATCCCATTGGGTGGGCATATACTTTGTCAAAAGAAAGGGTTGGCTGATCCTTGCCTCAGTGTCCTTAATAGAATGGAAACGTTCTGTTACGATAGCTAGGACATTTTTCATTCATGTCTGAGCCCAAGGCGAGTATTAGGCTATTTCAAAACTTGTCCACCACTAAAGTTGCCAAATTGTGAAATAAAAACCTTTTAGAGGTAATTGGAAAACCAAACCTACTGCGTTGAGGATGTCTTCCAATTTAGCACCCAGATAAAAGGCTTTAAATGCCATGGCACCACTTACTGAATGAGCACCAAATTGGTAAACATCAATACCAGCTTCTTGCATGGCCCATTTGACCCATCTGGCAACCGTAGTGGCAACCTCCTTTAGGTTTAGTAAGAGCAATAAAAAGTTGTTGTTCCTATGGAGGACGGAGGTCCTCTGTCAGTCATCTGCTTTTATTGCTCTGACTACACATAATTTTGGAACATCAGGAAACATTGAATAAGAAACAGTTTGAGTTACTTTTAGGTCGACGAGAAATCTGGAAAGCAACCCCTTCCCGGGTAAATACTCTACCTGTTATATCCAGAGTTCTCACATCCAAAACTCTTCGGCAGGGAATGAGACATAAAGTAATACTTAAAGGAGACAGATGTCCACCAAATTAGCTGTAGGACCACGACTTAAACAGGTGGAGAAGGAATAGTTTCTTACCTGTAACTCCAGTTCTGTCATAGGGGTATTTCCATGATAGTCATATGCGCTGAATAGTTCTGCCTGCCTGTGGGGATGCCAGAGCACTGTTCTGAAATTGTCTTAAGTGTAGATGTTCGTCTTTCTTCAGGAAGGCCTGCAAAGTCACTTACGAATGGCAATATGCAGCCTAAAGGAGAGGTTACAAAGGCCAAATTCTTCATCCTACTTGGTTGAAAAAAAGGGTACTGTAAAGTAGATATGCATTAAAATGCATGTGTATTCTAAAGATTTTGCAGAAAAATCTTTCACAAGCCTTTTTGTAATATTACATCAGGATGAAGGAATGCAGGGCAGTGTAGCCCATAGGCTGCCATTATACTGAATGAAAAGGAAGCTGTGCCTTTAAGAGCAGATGGTCCTCCCATATCCCAGTGTTCTTTCCCTAAACTGTACCTTTGTTTCCACAATTGGCACAGCCCAGGCACACAGTTAAGTCCTTTGTAAAAGGTACTCCTGGTACCAATGGCCCTGTGGTCAGGAAAGGTCTCTAAGGGCTGCAGCATGTATTATGCCACCCTGCGGACCCCTCACTCAGCACATGGGGAGAAAGAGTAAATCGACATGGCACTCCCCTCAGGATGCCATGCCCACAACCTACTGCCTGTGGCATAAGTAAGTCACCCCTCTAGCAGGCCTTACAGCCCTAAGGCAGGGTGCATTATGCCACAGGTGAGGGCATAGATGCATGAGCACTATGCCCTTACAATGTCTAAGCAAATTCTTTGACAAACTCCCAGACCATGTACTCTTTATGGCTAACCTGCACTTACAATGTCTAACACGAACTCCACAGTTCCATAATGACTACACTGAATACTGGGAAGTTTGGTATCAAACTTCTCAGCACAATAAATCCACACTGATGCCAGTGTGAGATTTATTGGGAAATACATTCAGATGGCATCTTAGAGATGCCCCCTGCATGCCAACCCCACTGCTAGTGCTAGGCTGACCGGTCTCTGCCAGCCTGTCACTTCCAGACTAGTTTCTGGCCACATGGGGTGAGTGCCTTTGTGCACTCTGTGGCCAGGAACAAAGCCTGTCTTGGGTGGAGTTGCTTCACACCTCCCCCTGCAGGAACTATAACACCTGGCGGTGTGCCTCAAAGGCTCAAGCCTGGTGTTACAATGCCCCAGGGCTCTCCAGCTAGTGGCGATGCCAGCCCCCCGGACTCAGGCCCCACGTTTGTCAGCAAGTCCGGAGGAGATAAGGAGAAAACAAGGAGGAGTCACCCTCCAGCCAGGACAGCCTCCAAGGTGTCCTGTGCTGAGGTGACCCTTCCTTAGAAAATCCTCCATCTTGCTTTGGAAGATTTCCCCCACTAGGATTAGGGATGTGCCCCCCTCCCCAAAGGGAAGAGACACAAGGAGGGTGTAGAAACCCCCAGGGACAGTAGCCATTGGCTACTGCCCTCAAGCCCTAAACACACCCATAAATCTAGTATTTGGGGGTGACCCTGAATCCAGGAAAACAGATTTCCTGACTATCTAAAGGAGGACTGCTCACCTGAAAACCTCACAGAGACGACAACTGAATGGGACCCAGCCCTACCGGCCTGTCTCCAGATTCAGAGAACCTGCAACAGCGATGCATCCAGCGGGACTAGCGGCCTCGGACGATTCAGGACTGACCTGCACCCAAAGGACCAAGACTCCCTTGGACAGCAACAAAGAAACCAACTTTAAAGGGACTCCAGCCTCACTCCGGAAGCGTGAGTCCCCAACACTCTGCACCCGACACCCCCAGCTTGTGTCCAGAAGAACCGACACTGCAGGGAGGACCCCCAGGGGACTCCCCTGAACTGGACACCCTGAGAGGACCTCCCTGCACCCCCACAGCGACGCCAGCAGATGAGCCAGAGGCTCCACCTGACCACGACTGCCCGTAAAACAAAGGAACCCGACGACTGGAAGAAGCACTGCACCCTCAGGCCAGGGAGAAACCAACTATTGGTGCAGGAGTGACCAGCATGCGGCCCTCACCCTTGCCCGAGAAGCCCCTCTGTGCCCTGCCTGCATCACCAGTGAAACTCCCCCCCCCCCCCCCCCTCAGGTCTCTCCATTTATTCCTACCTAAAACCCGACACCTACTTCACACACTGCACCTGGCCGCCCCTGTGCCGCTGAGGGTGTATTTTGGGTGCCTGTTTGTGAATCCCCCCCCAAGCCCCCTCCCCAGTGCTCTACAAAACCCCCCCTGGTCTGCTCCCCGAGGGCGCAGGTACTTACCTGCTTGCAGACTGGAATCTGAGCACCCCTGGTCTCCATAGGTGCCTATGCTATTTGGGCCCTACTTTGACCTCTGCACCTAACTGGCCTTGTGTTGCTGGTGCTGGGTGTTTGGGGTTAACTTGAACCCCCAACGGTGGGTTGCCTATGCCCAGAAGACTGAACTTGTAAGTGCTTTACTTACCTGAAATACTATTACTTAACTCCCCCAGGAACTGTTGATTTTTGCACTGTGTCCACTTTTAAAATAGCTTAATGCAATTTTTCCCAAAACTGTGTACATTACTGTTTTAATTCAAAGTTCCAGATTTACCTATGCCAAGTACCTTACAATTTATGTACTGTCTTGAATTCTGAATCTTGTGGTTCTAAAATAAAGAAAATAATATTTTTCTATATATCATCGTCATCACACAAGCTTTATTCGGTTACATGGCTATCAAAGCATCAAATAATACAATCAAAAATGAATTAAGAAAACAGGATAAAATGAGAATATAAAATATAATCATATAAGTAAAATTTCTAGGATACTATACACATAAAAATAGTTCATGGGGAGCTGCTATTTAGAAAACTGCTACGTATAAGCCACGCAGCCACAAGGAACTTGATTACTGCGACAATCAGAGGTTTGGATGTGTCACTCCTTAAAATCTTCATTGCTATCCAGTAATGAGTAACACCCAAGGCACGACAAATAGTGCAAATCCATTTTGTTCGTGGAGTAGAATAAGCAGGACAAAAAAAAAGTGCTCCTCGGTTTCTGGGCTACCGAGACATGCAGGGCACAAATCAGACATGGGAGCAGGTCCCTATTTGCTAGACAGAGAGAACAATGGAAGGTTCCCAAAACAGAGACATGCATACAACCCCTTCCCCTGCAGATCAGGTATAAGATCCAGGTATGGTTCAAAATGGGGAATCCGCTTCAAATCCATGAAAATAGTAGTCAAACGACCATCGAAATTACTACGAGTTAGCTCAGTTCTTACATAGTTGTTTTCAAAATGGAGCTGTGATTTTTCCAGACCCTGAGGATTTTCCCAAAAGCATGTCAGTCCTAAAATGTGAAACCATTTAGACACATTTAACCCATGGAATGGTAGTCTCATTCGGTCTCTTCAGGACGTCACTAAAAGAATCTCTGTATATGGCAAGTTCGGGAACCGACCAAATCCTCACCCAATATAATAACGGTCTTAGGATAATCAAATCCATTACACGTTTAAACCCCAGGTCCAGAAACAATGGTTTTAGCGCAGTACTCCTCGGACAAGCAATTAAGGCCCTAGCAAAATTGTTTTCTCCTACGGCTAATTTTCCGCAATCAGAAATTCCCCATATTTCAGCACCATGTGCAGCAGCTCCCTGGGTTTTAGCCAGATAAATTTTAACAGCAGGAGAGACAGCTTTAAATACAAAACTTTCATAAAAGCGCAGAATAGCGGCTGCTCTGGAGAAGTCCCACACTCTTCCCAATCTGTTCCTCCCAGAACATATTACTTGAAATCCTCACACCTAAGTAATCAATAGAGTTAACCCGGGTCAGTGTAGACCCATCTAGGCTAATGGTACATCTGCCACGAGATCCTAGATCAAACACCATTAACCTGGTTTTGTCGACATTCAACTCCAGACCATAATCCTGACAGAAAAATTTAAATTGATCAACAAGGATTTGGAGTCCCATCGGGGTCTTAGAAATGAGGAGAGCATCGTCAGCAAAAAGTAAAATGGGTATCTTTTGGGAGTTCAGTGTTGGGGCATCATTCTGGCAAGAGAACAATAAAGGACCTACCTCACTGATACAGAGAGTGAACAATAATGGGGCCAAGACACAGCCTTGGCGTGTACACCTATGGGTGGGGATTTTATCTGTCAATTCACCTTGGACACCCTACCTCACCTGTTCATAAGTGTTCTCATGTAGCCGCCTCAGGAGATCTACTATATTATATGGGATTTTTAACCAAAATAGTACTTCCTATAACTTCTTCCTCAGGACCAGATCAAAAGCTGATTGTAAATCCACAAACACAACATATAAAGGTTGTTTGGAGAGAAATTTATACTTCCAATACAGAAGCACCAATCTAAATACCTGGTCTATTGTACTGATTTTCGGGCGGAAACCCGTCTGCAAGTGAGAAAGAACCTGGTTGTCATATACCCATTTCATCAGTCTATCCAAAAGTTGTTTATCAAAATATTTTTGCAAATTATCAATTGGACTGATAGGTCTATAGTTAACAGGCAAATTAGCATTCCCTGTTTTGTATATTGGAATGATTTCCACACCTTTCCAAGTACCCGGAATTGCACCCCCTGCAGCGATTTTGTTAGAAAGCAGATTTATATACCAGGACCAAATCAGCGGTTCCGATTTAATATAAATCTCCAGGGATCTTATCAGGTCCTGGAGCCTTGCCTGATTTTAAAAATGTAACTACATTTAAAGTCTCCTCCAAAGAAAAGTTAATAATATCCACAGGTGTTAGGGTGTCCTGACCAAATTGATGAAAACCGTCACTATAAATAGTTGAGGGTAAGAGAGCAGGATCGCACACAATGCTATTTCGAGAATCAGGGGGAGTAGCAAAGAGTTGGCAGAAATGAGTCTCCCAAATCTCAGGTTGTATATGATTCCTAAAGTTGCTCCTGTTCCCTCTTTGTCTCTTGGTTACTAGTTCCCAGAATAACCTATTGTTTTTTTGATTCAACTTCAACAAGCAGATCCTGCCAAGCAGCATCTTCCCATAACTTTTTCGCCTGCATTATTACTTTTTTATATGTGCATCTAGTAGATCGAACTTCCCCCAAGGAGCCATCCATAATTGCAGTTTTTAGCGCCAGCTTAGCCTTTGCACAGTCCATATTGAACCATGCATTAGTAACTATCGTATTTGAAGATAAAGATTTGGGCGAAATATTTTTGTAGAAGATACTCTGCAGCTTGTTGAAAAGTAACTCATGAATATTAAGAATAGGGATACGACTTGCTTCATAATCTTCATAATCCATTATCTCTTCAATAAAAGCTTTGTAGATCCCAGATAACAAATAAGGATTAGACATTACCTTCGGCCAAGAGACTCTACTGTGATTGTTACTCAACGAAGGAGTAGGGACCACTGTAGATTGAACATGTGCGGACCTCCTAAATTCATCTCCTATCACGGTGAGGAGTAAGGGATTGTAGTTGCTCTCGGAACGAGCATCCACCTTCATATCTTTTAACATAGGCCACAATCTAACATCCACTAAAAAATAATCAATGACACTAGAAGAAGTGCCTTCCTTAAATGTCGGCAGCATGTCCAAATCTGAGGACGTACGTCCATTACAGGCCCTAAGTCCATATTTTAAGCATAGTGTGGCCAACTGGGAGGCCACACGGGATCGGATACATAAACTAGTTTTCATTAGTTGCGGAATTCCCCACAGTTCATCTTCATTAGTTAACCCGCTGTTCAAAATAGATGGTTCAAAAGTGCACTTCAAGTCGCCTCCTATTACTACCATGGCCGATGGATGTATGGAATCCATAAATTCCGCCAGTTGACTTAATGTCTGAGACTCTGAGCCCAGAGTTACTGAACGGGCATAAACATTAATTATAATAATCTTTAAGTCCTGGTGAAATGTAAGTTGGACTCCCATTAAATCCACTGTATCTATTTTTAGTAGCGAGTAGTCACAATATAGCTTCTAATTTAATAGTAACTATAATCCTCCTTTAGCACGACCCAAACCCTTTTCTGGTGGTTTAGCAGGAATGCAAAACTAAGTAAACCCTTGAATATAAATCGGTTTCTCAGCCCAAGTTTCTTGAAATAAACAAACATCCTGACTACTTATATAAGTAGTCCACTCTGTATCTCCCAATTTCTTACTGAATCCTGCTAAGTTCCATGACATTAACAATAACTTAGTTTCAGTTGACTCAGAATCAACAGAGGGGATAACATTACCCCCAGGGTGTGGAATCCCATAATGTAGTCCAAGAGGCGCTTCTTGAGTAATATTTAGTCATCCGGTCACTATGGGTCTAGACGGGGATTTCAAATCTGCTTATGGTTGGCAAGTAGAAGTGGAATTCTTCTTAAAACCAGAGTCGGGGCTGAATAGCAAGAGTAATACCAGTCCCTTCGAGAGGTTTAGGTAATGTGTATATGCTTCAAAATCTATTAATTTCTCCAGCAAGGCCCTGTTGGAGAAACAGACAGAAATGTAGTCCTAACTTGAACCTGCAGCGCAATGCTTTTCCACCATAGAAATATCAGAGCAAATAACTGAAAGACATTTGCGTTGGGTTCGTAGCCAATGAATGGTTTTGTTGGTCAAGGACTCTTCATCCTCAAAAGCACCTGGCAATAACTTAGGTACATCAGTCATATATATTGTACAGCCTTTATATCCCTAACCCAACCTCTGATAGTGCTGGGATTTAGTTATGGTCTGAGTTTGGGTGGGATGAGCAAGAGGAATGGGAGATTTAGCCATCCCATAAGGAAGTGGCTGGATGCCCTCACTCCTAGACCCTTCACTGATAGCACAAGGCTGTGCAGAAGTATGAATAGGAGAGCCCCGATGATACCTAGGAATGAGACCTTGGTCATCATGCTTCCGCTCACCACTTGCATATGCTATCTGTTTTTTGACCCCAATACTAGATGTAGAAGGAATGTCTACGGTTGGGGGCAAAGCTATCACCGGAGGGAAGTTATCAATTCCTGGTGTGGGCCTTAACATAACAGTACTCCCACCACCCCTTTTCTCCTGACATAGTTGCTGGCACCTACAACTATTACTCTGCAATATATTCTCTTTCATAAGTCCCATTAACAGTAGCATCATAGACTTGATCTTGTCAATTTTCTGGAGAACAGGAGTCCAATCAATTTACATGATGAATGCAAGCCCTCTGGAGCGGAAACAGGAAGAGAGGGAGCAGAATTTAAGGTATTAGCATCCACAACAACTCCCGGAATGGGATGTGTTGAGCATATAGGCAAATCCTTGTCCTCTGCCAGAGGCTCGAATCGATTTAAACACAAAATGTTAGGAACCACCTTGACCACAGGGCTTACTGGAATAGGAAAAGTTTCAGCCCCTGTAGATATAGCATCCCTCTGGCATACAGGAGTTCCCAGTTCTCCCCCAGAAAGTATCAGAGGAGTGTAAGGGGAAATCCCCTCTAGGTCATGAGGCTCCATGGCCTTAGCGGTATCAACACTGGTGCAATTAACTTGTGTCCTCTCATTCTTGCTCTTAGTAAACATGGCTGGTATTTTCTTTTCCATGGACACTCAACTACTAGTGGAAGACGAATGGGAGTTACTTTGTAATATAGCCTCAACCTCTTCAAATAGCTGATGGATAGCATGAAGAGCGTTCAAGTCTGCAATAGGCCCAGAACTCGCTTGATTACTTGACCTAGTTTTTACTTAACACCACTCCAGGGGGCAGCAATGTCAATAGCTTTTCTTTACCCTATTTCACCCACTAAATAAACAAGGTTTGTAATTCCTCCTTACTTGCAGTTTTCCACACGGGTTCGCCCAGCCTCTTCCAGGCGAAGACTGGCCCGTCTTGGCCCGGTCTTTGCCCGGGTGCATCCGACGCGGCGTGAGGTGCACTGCAATATGAGGCCCCAGTGGTAAAGGAGGAGCCTGTGGGGATGTAGTCCCACCCCAGGCTTGGAGTCCAACTTCTCCGATCAGCGTCCCGCGCGGCGTGAGATGTGCTGCAATATGAGGCTCCAGTGGTAAAGGAGGAGCCTGTGGGGATGTAGTCCCACCCTGGGCTTGGAGTCCAACTTCTCCGATCAGCGTCCCCAGAACTACAATCAGTGCCACCCCCTTGCAGCTTAACCCTTTGTGTCTGGTCCTCCCGAGTACCTCCTTATTTTTGTATATAAAACCCTATTGGCCTGGAGTTAAGTCTTTGAGTGTGTTCTCATTTATTGCCTGTGTTTGTACAACAAATGCTTAACACTACCCTCTGATAAGCCTACTGCTCGACCACACTACCACAAAATAGAGCATTAATATTATCTAATTTTGCCACTATCAACCTCTAAGGGGAACCCTTGGACTCTGTGCACACTATCTCTCACTTTGAGATTGTATATACAGAGCCAACTTCCTATAGTCCATTTTACTAATAGGCTTAAAAAGGAATGCCAAATTCAATTTAACAGCCTATCCATATTCTTTAAGAAAAGAGACAAAGCTATGCACTGACCAATCAGGCGACGGCACCCTCTAGAACCCTCATCAGAGACTCCAGTTCCTCAGATTTTCTACCGCATATCAGGTGATAGGAGTCTCCATGAGCTCTGCTCAGTTTTCTCTTCAGATCAGCTAACTTCAACTGAATACTTCTCAGGTCAGCTTTAAATTACATTTTTTATTACAGCCTGGGACACTCTGTCAGGATCTCCACGAAAAGGCCTTTTTAAGCCATGTAACACCTGTGGCAAAAAGACTTTACTCAGAAGACCCTCAGAGAGAGTGTATTTATTGTCTCTATCCAGAACTTAAGGGTATGGACTGCAGAATCTATAGAACTTTCTCACAGAAAGCCTTAAGACGGAGAAGGAAGACTCCTTGTGGTTATAAAATGTAAATCAAAAGGACAAGAGTGATGACTCTTCACAAACTGAGAAATACCACAAGAGAGAAAGATCTTTGGAAGTGGAGCCTTCAGAGCCCCACAAAAAAGCACTTACACTATCTCTTTTTCAGGAGATTTTTTGACATAAGAAATCCTCCTCAAGAGTCTCTTCTGAACCTTCAACACCGGCTACCAGAGAAAGTTCTGTCAAGAACATTTTGAAATCACTTCCTTCTACATCAAAAATTATGGAAAAAATAAAATTTCATCACCGTCGACGATGGTCTCATCGACTATATTATCATAACACCGACTTTCACAGCGGCGGCATCGCCTATGATGACCTCGTCTCCATTGTCGTTGACGACCATTGTATCCTACAACATTACAATGAGGTGTTCGTCGACTAAAATAAGTAAAGTGCTACCGTCGACGAAATCAGCGATGACTGCTGCAGTGACATCCTTATCGTTGACAATTCCACCGTCGACAAGGGTTATTGCAAAGACTTCTCCGTTGACAGCACTACCATCACCAACATCATCATTGACAAGACCATCGTCGACGATACTATTATCGTTGCTGTCGACGTGGTTACCTATAATAACCACGCTGTCTTCAACACCCATGTTACCTGTTGCTGGTCTGTCCCCGGCAGACCAGATATTACTTCCAGAGCACACTTCACCAAGTAAAGTCACATCATTTCCACTGCATCATCTATTAGATGACGAATCGGAGGATGAAGGTCCTTTTGGAGTAGCGCATAGCCCCTTCGAGTTTCAAGTAAAGTACCAGGATGATAACAAGATTATGATCAGTACTATCATTCCAACGTTTACATGACTGAGAACGTACAACAAGGCTACGAACCCAGCTCACCACAAAATATTCAGGATCAAACTATCCAGATGCCACAGAACTTGATATTTTACCTGCAAGCAATGCTGTAGGACTACTATAAGCGCTTTCCCGAACCTGCACATTCAGCACCTCCATCGCAGCTTCAAACACCGGAGAGATCACCTCGGCAAATGCTGCCTACTCATCCTACTACGCTATCCTTTTCAGGTATCCTGCTACCTACAATGCCATTCGCGGATCCACCGTCCGATGACCAACATACATCGCAGGATGAAGGGAAGGAAGGAGAAATAAGAGATCAAGCCTCCACTTCGTCAGAGGACAACTACACCACAGCAGCCTCCTGTTGTCTCCACCAGACGACATTGGTGGTTTTCATAGCATAATGGAGCATGCAGCGAAAAGGTTACATTTGCCTCTAACCTCTAGACACTGTTTCCTGTATGATTTTAAGGAACCCAGAGAAATCAGTGAAAGCAATACCCATAATAGATTTTATCTGGCAAGAGGGTATTCGTACTATGAATAATCCAGCCACCATTTCAGCAGTCATGCCCAGACTGGATAAGAAATATAAAGTACCAGACAATGTACCAGTTTGTATAATTGTACATCCGAGGCCAGACTGTTTTAAGCCAACCTGCCCAGGGCGTTCTAAAAATCCATCAGAACCCATCGCAACACCACCTGTTAGGCGCTGCCTCAACTCTATTGGAAAACGATTCTCAAGTATGACACGGCTTACAGTTCATGCAGCTAATTCTCTTGCGATTTTAGCAAGGTTCGATAGGCAGATGTGGTCAGACATGTCGCAGTTCTTGCATCTCCTTCCAGAAGATTCTAGAGAGGAAGCCAGAAAGATTCTTCTAGAAGGCCAGAAAGCTTCTGCAGAGATAATAGGCTGCGCGATTGACATCTCTGCAAAAGGTTTTTGGCAGCTGGCAGGAGCAGCTGTGCTTGGATGACAAGCCTGACTAAAAGCCATATCCTTTAGGCCTGAGATGCAGAGCAACATTTTGGGCATGCCTTATGGCAAATCATTATTCAGGAAGCACATAAACAACACCTTACAGGCTATTAAAACTATTACCAATACAGCCTGGTACTTTGGTACATTAGTTCAAACTGCAACCCTTTCGAGGAGCCAGCGGCAGGAGTTCCGTCTCCTTTTGGGGAGGGGAGTCAGGTGGGGGGGCTGACAGGGGGTTCAGCCTTATAGGCAGCAATATCAGCCCTACCAAGGGCGGTACCGTTCTCAACACTCAGCAGTATAGACAACCACCTACTGCAGCCTACAAGCAACCAACTGGGGGAAACAACCCACCAGAGGTCAAGATTCTTCAAGGAAGCTATGACCTAACACCAGCGCAGGCTACTCCGCATCCCAAATTGCCACATAGATTAGGAGGTCGAATCTCCCAATTTGTACACCAATGGACTACTATAACAACTGACAGATGGGTCCTAGATGTCTAGATGTCATATCATGAGACACACCCTCGAATTTATCAACTAATCGTCCGCCCAAGGGTCCACCCTATCCACATCTAAAACAGCTACAAAAAATGTTCCCTCATAACAAAAGGAGCAGTAGAAAGAGTTCCGTATGTTCAAAAGGGAATGGGGTTTTATTCCTGTTTCTTTCTGATCAAGAAAAAAAAAATCAGGAGATTGGCGTCCGATATTAGACCTTCGCAGACTGAACAAATATCTCAAACAATCCTTTTGGATGGTTTGACTTTTTGCACCTTCTAAACCTTGGCGATTACATGACATCTATCGACCTCAAAGATGCATACTTCCACATACCCATGCATGCAAGTCATCGCAAATATTTACGATTCCAGGTAGCCGGCGCTCATTTTCAGTTCAAGGTGCTTCCTTTTGGTTTAAAATCAGCCCCTCGAATATTTACAAAGATGCTAGCCCCAGTGGCAGCACATCTAAGGCAAAAAGGAGTTCAAGTATTCCCTCACTTGGACGACTGGTTGATCAAAGCACCATGTCAACAATCAACCACAGAGCACACAAATCTGTGCCTTAAATTGTTCGACAAGTTGGGTCGCACTACAAACCTTCAAAAGTCCTCCCTCGTTCCAAGGACAGAGATAGCCTTCCTGGGTGCAGTTGTCAACACCAATACAGACAAGGCGACTGCCTCATTGGACAGACAGATAAAAATGCCCACAAACTGATCAAGAGTCCGTTTCAGTTCGAACATACAAATCATTCCTAGGAATATTCTTCTTCCGTCCCTTTAATCCTGAACTGCAGACTTTGCATGAGACCATTGCAAGAAGAGTTAGATGGGCAGTGGAGACAATCTCGGGGCCTCTTCGACATCATACAAATAACAGTAGCAATGAGATCCTCCATACAATGGTGGATGCAGAGGAGCAACTTGGCAAAAGGTCTAACATTTCTGTCCTCAGTAACTGACTACGTAATAACAGATGCGTCCCTACAGGGATGGGGTGCTCACTTGCAGGACCCTTTCACCAATTGAAATTTGGACAATCCTGACAAGAAAAGGCACATCAACTATCTCAAGTTCAAGACCATAGCTCTGGTGCTCCGTTCATTCCTTCCCGGAATTGCAAAATCATCCGTGCTCATCAGAATCGACAGCACCACGTGCATTCACTACTTAAGCAGGGGGGGGACAAGATCACCAGCATTGTCGCATCAAGCACAAGGGATTTGGCAGTGGGCAATACACAAGATCTCTCAGAGTGGAACATTTACCAGGAGCATCAAATGTGCTGGCAGACACACTGAGCAGGTTGTCATCAGCCTGCCACAAATGAGAACTCGACCACCAAAGATTGCAGAACATATGCATCCGATGGGGCACACCAAAGTTGGACCTCTTCCCCACCAGGAACAACCACAAATGCCAGTACTACGCAAGTTGGCGTCAACAAAAAGGTTTGTGGGGAGATGCATTTTCGATCATATGGCCAAAGATATTTGCTTTCGCTTTTTCCCTCCAATTCCTCTAATCCCTTGAATACTTAGCAAACTCAAGAGAACCATGCAGGATCATTCTCATAGCCCCCAAATGGCCCAGACAGTTCTGGTACAAGAAAATTCTCCTATTGGAAAGTCCACACAGTTAATACCCAGTCATGTATTGCTAACAGTGAACAGCCAGATTCTACATCCCAATCCGAAGCATCTACACTTGACTGCTTGGCTCCTGAACACCATGGTTTTCGAACCCTAGGTATCCCGTCTGATTGTCGAAGATCTAGCTAAGGCGAGAGCAGATTCAACAAATAGATCATATAAACTGAAAAGGAAGCGTTTTTGTGATTGGCGCCAACAGAATAACTTTAACCTGTTTTCTTCAAATCCAGAACAGATTTTTCAATACCTCAACACCTTCTACAGCTAGCAAAATCTGGGCTCACACACTCATCTATAAAAGTTAATTTAGCAGCAATATCCTGATTTAGAAGAGGACAGCACACCTTCTCTCTGATCCTTGTGAATTATCAAAAATGTATGAAAGGGCTTTTCAGAGTTTTTCCCCCAGTAAAAACACCATCACCTAGGTGGTATCTTAACATTGTCTTGACCCAGTTGATGAAAGCCCCTTTTGAGCCTATACATAAAGCAGAACTAAAGTATCTTACAGGGAAAACTCTGCTGCTACTAGTGCTTAGATCTGCTAGAAGACTGAGTGAAATACAAGCCTTTACTATAAAAGAACCCTTCATGCAGTTCAAAAAGGACAGTATGCTCCTTAGAACAAAACCCTAAATTTGTACCAAAAATCCCATTGGTTTTTCATCTAAACGAACCCATCATTCTAAGAACATTTTTTCCAAACCCTGTCACTTGCTGCACAAACTCTTCATAACGTGGATGCGAAAAGGTGTATAAGATTCTATTTACATAGAACACAGCAATTTCGTAAGTCAGACTAGTTATTTGCCACTTCTGGTAATTTCAGAAAAGGCTTTCCAGCGACCAAGGCAACAATAGGAAGATGGATTGCTGAAACCATTCAATTCTGCCATGGTAAGGCAGGGAAACCATTAACTGATGAGAGTAAAAGCTTGCTCTAAGAGTGCTGGATCTATGTCAACAGTGCTATTTGCGGGTGTGTCAATCCAACAGATCTGCAGAGCAGAACATGGTCTAGCAGATACACCTTAATGCAACACTGCTGTCTGGATGAAGCGGATAAACCCGATGCAGTGAGGCAAGCAGTTTTACGCCATCTATTCTAATACGGGAAGCCATGATATATTTTATTTACCCACCATCCACTTCAGATGTATATGCATGTATTTGGAAATTGTAGACTGCTAACTACTCTCATTCAAGCATGTGAATCTATGAAAGATTCAATATTGGAGAAGGAAAAAAAGTTAACTGTAGTTCTCCAGTATTGTAATCTTTCATTGATTCACATGCAACCCACCCTCCTCCCCATAGAGGCTCCTTTTCCATCTCTGAGTGTAAAGGTATTCAAGAGTGTAAGAATAATTTACATGTATAAATTTAGCTTTGTGATTATGCCCCATTTTGTTACTGACTTACCATAGCCAAATGTCATTCCTTTGTGCACTTGTTAAATTTTTCCCTCAATTAAACACCACTAGTAGACTGAGTTAACCTTCACTGCCCTACCTGAACTCTTTTTCTTTCTCCATATGCCTGCCCTCTTTCCCTTGAGCTCTTGACACCAGGGACCTCCCCTCCTCCTCTTTGTTTTAATCTTTGACTTGTTCCATTAGCTGCTTCATGAATTAAGCAATATTCACATCTGTATCTGATGTCCAATCCTGCATTAACCTAACAAATTTAAAAAAAAAAAATTTTTAAGCCTGTGGCCCAATAGTTTATCCAGCACTGTCTCATCCAGAACAGTCCAAAAATGGTCAATTCTTAGCTAGCAACTGAAGTCTGGCAATACTCGCCCTGTGCCGAAACGTCTGTGGGAGGAGGTGGGGTGGGGAGGTCGTCTAGGGAGATGGGGGAGCAGGCCGGCAAAGTGTCTGGCTTTTTCTTGCACTATTCCTATGGTCTTCTTTTGCCAGTATATAAAGCATTTCAAACAATGTACAGGCTATCTCTCCAGCTTTCTAAATCAAATGTAGGGGATCCATGCTGTGGTGCATGTGGACACAAACCAATGGCAGAAATTGTCTTGCCTTTTTGTGTGTTGTAGAAGTCATACATTTTCTGGACCTTCTTAAAATACTCAGAGGTGCTTGTCCGGTAGCCCAAAATACCACAGCTAATGAAACACAACCCCCCTCAGTTATCAATGTTCTCTGTAGCTGAACCCCTAAAACAAAATGCAGTTTTCTTAGCAACTGAACATGAGCACTGCCAGGCAAACTGAGTAGCATGCTATGCCTAATCAAACCTTGATGGCTGTGGCTTGAGCTCAAAACACACAACCATTCAAGTGCAACACATGCATTAAAGAAGCTGGGCAGATGGGAAAAATCAAATCTGGCCCAGGAGCTTGCCAGCCAAATTAGCTGAGACCATATTGTGTTCAAGATGGAAATCCCACATACCTTTTGATGTCTCTCAGGATGGTTTCTGGAACAGCAGAAGTCCAGAATACAGTGTAATAAATTGGTTCCTTTCTGATGGATACAACTACCTGTGGATTCCTCACTTTATGAATTCGTCCTTGCGTCAGCATCCAACGGAAAGTCTTCTTCCTAGCTGTCCACGTCGACGAGGACATCATATTGGCACGGCTCCACTTGACTCCGTCTGACATCAACGTGCCAATAAGAGGTCCTCGTCGGCGTACTGATGTCAGTTTTCCTTTTTTCCGTGCCTTCGACGCCAACGGTTTTTCTTCCTGGCTCGTTGATAACTGTAACGCTTTTTGGTGGTTACAATGTAGCCTCCAAAAAAGTCCGGGTTCAAGCCGTGTAGAGAATGCGGGGGTCGGATGTCAGTGACCGACCCCCATTCGGACTGTATTTGGTGCCTTAGTTCGGAGCATGATGTGGAAGGATGCTCTTCGTGCCACAGCATGAATCCAAAAGCTCTGAAGGAGCGTGAGGCGAAGCTCTTCTTGGCTAAAGCGAAGAAGAAGGGCCATAAAAAGGATTCCTCCCATGCTTCTCCCAAAAGGCATAAGAAGCTGCGTCATCATGACTCTAGGCGCCGTTCGGAGCCGGTCGAGGTCTCTATCATCATGACGCCAGAAGACTAGGGAGATGAGTCCTACTGTCACGCCTCAGCCCGAGAGTCCGGAGTTGTCGCCGGCGCCATCTGTTTTTGAGGTCGTTCATCGTAGCCCTCAGTTTTCGCCGGCGTCAAGGGAGCCTGATGTACAGCAGACATCTGCACAACAGTACCCGGCTTTCCCGGCTCCAGGGACGGATCTGGCTGCATTTTTTAATGCGATGTATGCAGTCTTCCAATCCATGGCCCCTGCTGGTGCACCGGCGGGTCCCACGGGGCCATTGGCGTTTAATATGGGCTCGCCGGCGCCGTACAGGGCGGCTCCATTCATGCCCTTCTGCCCTACAGAGACTGGCGGTTCGGCGCCGAGGATCTCCCCTGGCAGGAGTCCTCCACTTCTGACGGTGGATCCTACTTCACGTCAACCTACTCTTTCTCCGCGCCATCCAACGTCGTTGATGTCCCCATCCAGACCGGCTCCATCACCTTCCTGCCAACCGACTCCGAGAAGGTCATCATTCGACTCCGTGTCGCACCGGTGCCGGGTGAGTCTAGGAGTTTTTCTGGTCCAGTTCGGGATTCGAGGTAGTCGGCGTCGATGGACTCTTTTTTGACACCGGCCCTAGAGACACATCTTCGATCTCGGAGAAAAGCATTGAGACTTTTGGAAGAGGAGGAATATAGACAGCTGGAGGAAGGCGAGATCGAGCCTTCAGATGAGTTCCAGGGTCTTGCCACTGCAAGTGGTCTGGATACTTCCCCGGAGTGGGACATTGCGTCTCCGGGGGAGTTTACTGAAGAGGCCGCTTCCTTCCATACAGTGGTGAGGAAGGCAGCTGAGTACCTGGATTTGCCTTTGTCTGTGGCGGAGGTAAAAACTAACCTGCTCACAGAGGTACTACATCCCTCTTCGTCCAGTGCTGACCCTTTGCTGCCTTTCAATGAGGCTCTGACTGAGCCTATTTTGGACTTGTGGAGGAAGCCAGTGACAACTCTGTGAATAGGGCAGTGGCGAGGAGACATAGAGGTGCACCAGGAGATCCGGTTTTTCTGTCACGGCATCCAACTCCGGAAAGCTTGGTAGTTCAGACGTCATGTTCTGTGAAGTCTGCTCCTGGGACATTCCCTGGAGTCCCAACTGATAGGGAGTCCAAGAGGATGGAGCAGTCTTCAAAGAAGATCTTTTAATCTTGCAGCATGGCGCTTAAAGCTACTAATTCTGCCTGCATGCTGGGCAGATACATCCATGCCCTTATGGACTCCGCTAAAGAAATGGCGAAGGAACTGCCACAGGAGATGCAGAAATCGTTTGGATCCCCTTTTTATAGATGCGCAGGCTGCTGCACAGCAGATTATACAATCTGGCCTGGATACCTCGGATTCCATAGCCAGGGCCATGGGAACATCTGTGGCTACTAGGAGGCATGCCTGGTTAAGGTCCTCTGGATTTTCTTCAGATGTTCAATCCACCTTGATGGATCTTCCATTTGATGGGGAAAAGTTGTTTGGAGACAAGGCGGACTCTGCCCTTGAACGGTTTAATGACTGTCGGGCGACAGCCAAGTCCCTGGGCTTACAGACCTCTGCTACAACGCCTTATAGACCTTTTTGCAGGTTTCAGGTGTTCATTCGAGGCTCTGCCTTTCGGAGGTCGCAGTCTTACGCCCAGCAACCTGCCAATCTGCCCTATCGTGCCTTTACAGGGCGGGGTAGGGCTAGAGGTCCAGCCCAGCAGCTCTCCTTCATCCTCCTCTGGTGGACAACAGCAGAAGCAGCCCTAGTTTTCCCCACTTTATCATCCATACTTCTCCTGGGGGAAGATTGAGTCTTTTTCTGCAGAAATGGAAGTCAATTACAACAGACTCGTGGGTGCTAGGAATTGTAGAAAAGGGCTATGCTCTCCCCTTTCAGGAGTTCCCTCCTCCCTCCCCCCGTCCTTCCTTTTGTTCAGAAGACCATCTTCTGTTGTTGCAACAGGAGGCTATAACCATGTTGGCAAAGGGCGCTATAGAGTTGGTGCCGTTGCAGGAAAGGGGTCAGTGGTGTTATTCAAGATATTTCCTGATTCCCAAAGTGGATGGTCGATTACGGCCAATCCTAGACTGGAGGATTTTTAATTTGTTCCTCAAGCAGGAAAAATTCAAAATGCTGACCCTAGCGCAGGTGCTATTGGCGTTGAACGAAGGAGACTGGATGGTGTCTGTTGACTTGCAGGACGCGTACTTTCATGTTCCGATAATCAAGTCGCACAGGAAGTATCTCCGGTTTGTGGTCGGAACGCAACACTACCAGTTTGCTGACCTTCCGTTTGGACTTACTTCAGCACCTCGGGTTTTCACGAAGGTGATGTCAGTTGTTGCAGCACATCTTAGAAGGAGGGAAGTAGCGGTTTTTCCCTACCTGGACGATTGGTTGATCAAAGCCAAGTCTCCAGAGCTTGTGTTGTCTCATCTGCGAATGACAACCCAGGTGTTGTTCGATCTGGGTTTTTCTGTAAATGTGCCCAAATCTCACCTGGAGCCCTCTCAACGCCTCCTGTTCATAGGGGCAGTACTGGACACAACAATGTTTCGGGCCTACCCCCGCCTCAGCGGGTTCGGGACATTCAGGCGCTGATTCTGTTGTTTCAAGTTGGAGCGGCAGTTCCAGTCCTCAAGGTCTTACGCCTGCTAGGTCTGTTTGCTTCTTGCATTCTGTTGGTCACTCACGCTCGCTGGCATATGAGAGCTCTTCAGTGGTGCCTCCGCAGGCTGTGGTTCCAACACAAAGGAGATCTCAAGGATTCAATGAAGATCTTCTTTGGTGGGCAGAGGACGGCAACCTTTCCCAAGGAAAACCGTTTTCACTGCCTCCTCCAGTGGTCACAGTGATATCGGATGCTTCCACTCTAGGGTGGGGAGCTCATCTGGGGGACCTGGAGATCAAGGGTCATTGGTCTCCAGCGGAACAGATGTTGCATATCAATCTGTTGGAATTGCGGGAAGTACGTTTGGCGCTCAAGGCCTTCCTCCCTTCCCTTCGCAGTCAGTCAGTTCAGGTCCTGACGGACAACACTACCACGATGTGGTATATAAACAAGCAGGGAGGAGTAGGGTCGTACCTTCTCTGCAGAGAAGCTCTGCGGCTCTGGTCCTGGACTCAGGACCATCAGATTTGCTTAATAGCGAATCATTTGGCCGGAGTTCTGAATGTACGTGCGGACGGTCTCAGTCGTCACTTCTCGGTAGATCACGAGTGGCGTCTCCATCCAGATCTAGTCCTCCACATCTTCGGGATGTGGGGTACTCCTCAGGTGTATTTATTCGCCACTCGAGAGAACGCGCATTGCCCGTTGTTCTGCAGCCTCCAGTATCCGTTGCAAGGAACATTGGGGGGTGCGTTTCAGATGTCCTGGAGCGACCAGTACGCATTTCCCCCCATACCCTTGATTCCTCGAGTTCTGAGGAAGATTCGTCAAGACCGGGCCCAAGTCATCTTAGTGGCTCTGGACTGGCCGAGAAGGGTATGGTATACGGATCTGCTTCAACTCTCTCAGTGCCCTCCGCTCAGGGCAGACCTCCTCTCGCAGGGGCAGGTTCTACACACCCACCTCCAGAGCCTGCACCTTCATGCCTGGAGATTGAACGGGGCAACCTGAGTTCGTTTTCTCTCCCACCGGATGTAGTGGATGTTATTCTCTCCTCCAGGCGACACTCAACTAAATCTCTTTATGCCGGTAAGTGGGCAAAATTTGTGCTTTGGTGTGGAGAGAACCGAAAAGATCCCTTGAAGGCCAACCTTTCAGATATTCTTTTGTTTGCTTTTAGTTTGGCAAGGAAAGGCTGTACGGTAGCTACAGTTAAGGGCTATTTGGCAGCTCTGTCGCCGTTTCTTTGCCTTCCGGACCAGCCATCTTTATTTAAGTCTCCAATTGTAAATAGGTTTCTTCAAGGTTTGGTGAATAAGTTTCCTCCTACACCCTTTCACATGCCTCAGTGGGACATGAATCTTGTATTGACGTTCTTGATGGGTTCGCCTTTCGAACCCATGCATTCATGTCCGTTGAGATATTTGGTCTTGAAGACTGTTTTCTTAATTGCAATTACATCTGCTAGGAGAGTTGGAGAGCTTCAAGCACTTTCCGTTAAGCCCCCATTTACCATGTTTTTCCCTGATAAAGTGGTACTAAAAACCAGGGCTGCTTTTCTGCCGAAAGTTATCACGCCTTTTCATATAGGGCAGTCTATTACCCTACCCGCGTTCTACCCTCCTCCTCCTCACCCTTCTAAAGATGAAGAGAGGCTCCATAGGTTGGACCCTAAGAGGGCCCTGAGTTTCTACCTGGAGAGGACTAAAGACTTTTGCCTGGATGATCAACTGTTTGTTCGGTATGTTGGACAGCGAAAGGGCAGAGTGGTCCAGAAACGAACACTCTCCAGGTGGGTCATCTTGTGTATTAAGATTTGTTACTCTCTGGCGAAAAAAGTCCCTCCTGAAGGTATCAGGGCCCATTCTACTAGGGCTAAGTCTGCATCCTCGGCCCTAGTTAGAGGAGTTCCGTTAATAGATATATGTAAAGCGGCAACTTGGGCGTCCCTCCATACCTTCGTAAAACATTATTGTTTAGACTCTGAAGTGAGGAGGGACGGTCATTTTGCTAGTTCGGTATTGCAAGATTTCTTGGTGTAATCAGGCGGGCACCCACCACAGAGTGCGGTACTGCTTGGGACTCTATTCATAAGGTGAGGAATCAACAGGTAGTTGTATCCATCAGAAGAACAAGTTACTTACCTTCGGTAACGCTTTTTCTGGTGGATACACTAGCTACCTGTGGATTCCTCACGGTCCCTCCGGCCTCCCCGTTGCCTGCCTGATTTCACGCTTATCTTGCAGTATTTAGAGAAATGTTTCTATATATAATTGTATATACATGTAGTTAAGATAATTATGTAAATATATGGGTTCAATGGACAAGATTTTTGTGGTTGTATATATATATATCTATTTTCATGGTTTTTGATGGGTCGGTTCTCACCTGTTTGCCTCAAAGGCACGAAAAAAATTAGGTTGAACTGACGTCAGTACGCCGACGAGGACCTCTTATTGGCACGTTGACGTCAGACAGAGTCACGTGGAGCCGTGCCATTATGACGTCCTCGTCGATGTGGACAGCTATGAAGAAGACTTTCCGTCGGATGCTGACGCAAGAACGAATTCATAAGGTGAGGAATCCACAGGTAACTAGTGTATCCACCAGATAAAGCGTTACCGAAGGTAAGTAACTTGTTCTTTTGTGCAATAGATGCTCCACTATTCATAGGCAAAATACTAGGTTAAAGTTCTCTTGCATTGTAAAGGCAGGAGTGGGAAGTATTAATTAATCAATGCATTTTGGTGTCGACTTTGAGCACTCCAGGGTTTGAAAAAACTAGTCACCAAATGTACTAAACTAGTCCACCTGCAAGGGTAGAAGGAAGGATCTTTTTCTTCCAACATGCGACCAGTGCAGCCTTATGTGAGGTAAATGGATAACCTCAAAATTGCTATGTTAATATGCGGATAATTCAACTGTGTGGTAAATAGGAATACTTAACAGCATGCAGGCCTTTAAAAAAGATAAATAATGGAGTTTTAGTTACAAGTAATTTGTTCTTTTGCTGCACTTCACCATGCTGCACTTGCCTTCTTTGCTAACCCTCAGTCTTTGTCTTTTCTGTACAGACGGAACCTCTGAAAGTCCTCATGGAGAAGTACAAGCAAGTTAAGGGGCTGCAAGGGCGGAAGGTCTCCTTTCTCTTTGAAGGGCAGAAACTGGCTGCCAGGTCCACCCCTGAGCAGCTGGGCATGGAACAAGATGATGTCATCGAGCTGTGGATCTAACATGCGTGCTCTGTTGTGGACTAGGGTGTCTGGACCGGGCCTTCATCTTGGCAACAATGTTCTGTTTCCTCCAAGGCTGCATCTTTCTCGGCTTTGAGGCTGGTTCTTGAACTGGTTTACTATTTGTGCATCCTGGGGCAGGGAGGGCTCTCTGCATACTCATGTGTCTACCTCACAGATTAGGCACTGCAATGCAGGGGGCTGGTGACCGGATACCAGCTACTGCAGAGTTGTAACCACTTGGTGCCTGTGCTTGAGGGAGTGGGACCAAGTACAGTTTAAGTTGCACATAAACCCTAACAATGTAATGTACAGAGTGTGCTTGAGCTATGTAGCAGCTGCCACATTGTTGCAGGTCTAGCATCTGTTACAGTAACATCTGAACCTTTTGCATAATCCTCTGGAGTGCACAAAATCAAAGCCTTTGGCCCCTCTGATAGTGTAATGTGGTGGTTATGTTCCCAGGATTGGCCTGATGTAGTGTTTTGTGGCCCAGCCACAGTTCAGGAACCAGTAATATTCCACATTACCTTAATAATTCTACTTCACTGACTAGCAGGCTAGCATAACTAACCAATTGTTGATCAGTTTTAATGTTGTACCTGAACCATTAACTTTATGCTCTGCTTACAAACACAAGAGGTGACAAAACGGAACCCTGTATCCTGGATGGGACTGAGCATATATGAGTAAGCAGTTCAAAGCTCTCCACATACATCTACTGCTGTAGAGATTAATTTACTCTTATTTCAAAATGATGCCAAACATGAAGCTTGCCTCAGTGAGAAGTATGAAATTGATCCTGATGCAGCATAAGACAAGTGTAAAATCAGCAGCATGTTTCAAACTTGCTGTTCAAGCCCTGAGTGGATGAGCTTTATTTCTTCTGGTGTCCACTTCGGTGCTGTTGCTTAACTCATGTCAGCATCCAGTCTGTGATCTGTTTACTTCTCACATATACTACTGTGGTCTGTTAAGGTTACGCTGAAGTCTTAAATATTGATTGGTTGATGAACTGACCTTTTTGTAAATAAGTTTTCGCACAGCTTTTTCTTTTCTTCCTTTTTTTTTGGTAAGGAAGTGACTGCACTTTTTTTGTTGCACAAAATAAGAATAAATTAAATATTTTTTTCTTAAGGATCTGCATAGACTCCCTTATGGTTGGCATGCATCACTAATGTTATAGAAAGCCTATATTTTCAAAGGTAGTAATGTTTGTAAAGCGACTTATTCCTGCATGCCAGAAATGAGTTAGTGCCACTGCTTCTGGAAAAATATTTGTTAATGTTTATCTTGGGCATAACTCTGAGGTCCAGTACCTTTGTGAAGTAAGTCATATTTCGGCAGTGTATCTATATTTTGCTGTTCAGTGGGGATGTGTCTGACATTCTAATCTTTCATAGTGTAATCTAAAAGGTTTGGGGTAAAGAAGGCTGAAAAGCAATTTCATTGAAATCTGTTCAATTAAAAATCTTGCTGTCCTCCAGCCCTGGCAGGGCTTGACTTACCACTCATTTTTATCAAGAGCCCTGTCAGGGGTGGGGAAATTCCTATCTCCCGCGGCCCTTGCTATAATGTTAGGGCATCAAGGGCAGCAAATTTTCATGTTTCTCCAGTATTGGATCTTTCATAGATTCACATGCTTGAATCATTCCCCGTTGAAGTGGAAGTCCTAATGTACCATAGAAAGCAGAGAAAATTCTACATAGGAGTTCATGTTAAACACATTCATTTTGTTAGCTTTAGTGTAATTTGAAGACCCAAAGTCCACCCAATCAAGCAGCAGTACCCTTTAGCACCCCCCCCCCCCCCCCAACACAGTGGCTCCAGTCTCTTAGATATTCTACAGCACATTCTGTGATGGGAGTCTCCCTTAGCTCTGCTCAGTTTTTCCTTCATTAAACCTACTTTATGAAGAATTCTGTTAAACCTACTTTATGAAGAATTCTGTTAAGGTCATCTCTCTCTCTCTCTCTCTCCTTCTCTCTCTCTCTCTCTCCTTCTCTCTCTCTCTCTCCTTCTCTCTCTCTCTCTCCTTCTCTCTCTCTCTCTCCTTCTCTCTCTCTCTCTCCCCTCTCTCTCCTTCTCTCTCTCCTTTCTCTCCTTCTCTCTCTCCTTCTCTCTCTCCTTCTCTCTCTCCTTCTCTCTCTCTCTCTCTCTCTCTCTCTCTCTCTCTCTCTCTCTCTCTCTCTCTCTCTCTCTCTCTCTCTCTCTCTCATGTGTAGCTGCAGATACACATGCTATGCATTGATTCTTGCGTCTAGTGTTGGGCTCGGAGTGTTGCAAGTTGTTTTTCTTCTAAGAAGTATTTTCGGAGTCACAGGATTGAGTGGTGACTCCTCTTGGTCATACTGTGCATGAGCATCGACTCCGTTGTTAGATTGTTTTCTTTCCGCTGTCTGGTTCGGACGTGTTTCCTCTCGCTCTGAGATTTCGAATTGGAAACTTTAGATAACTTTCTTTGACTGTCTGTATTATTTCGATGGCGTTTCCACAAATAGTCGAACCGATACTGCCGGCGAAAACCAAATTTTGCCCTTCTGGGTGCGAGCGCCCAACTTTGGCCTGTTCAGGCCTACCACGTCGAAGCCTGATGGATCAGACTCCATTTCGATTTTGTCCCCGGTGCCGCACAACATTTTCATATACACAGACCAGCACCTCGTATGTAATCTGTCTCTCTCTAGATCACAGAGAATAGGACTGTGAAGCCTGTCAATCGTTCCGATCCAAGGAGACCCTACGTGATCGGATAGCCAGGAGACTGGAAATGGCATCCAAGAGTACAGAGTATATAAACACCATAGAAGAACAGGCGCAGGAGTCAGTTTCCATCCAAGACACCAACTCCGAAGAAGACTTGGAGGAAGGTAGACTCATCACTGCTGGTCAGCACATGAGTACGACTGCCCCTACGCCCACTCCTAAAAGATCCTTGAAGACCTTGGGTGCACTACTGCCAGAGAGCCATGGTTCGACCCGCAAGAAAATCCTTGTCAACCGACCTTCGGGTTTGGTGCCAATAAAGTCCACACCTCCTTTGATACCAGAGTCGAGCAAGTCCACCAAAAGCTCAACCTCCGAGTCGGCGTCCACATTCTTTGGAGTCAAAGCCTCGACGTCCTGCCTCGGAGCCGAAACAACCGGCTGTATTTTAGGGCCCAAAAACATTGCCAACTTCGGAGCCGAAAGTCTTCTTATTCAGAAGAACAAGGACTTTCAAACCATCTTAAGCAGAGCTCCAAGCCATATGATGAACAGTCCTCAAAACCATCAGAATATATTTCCGAGTACATGGAAATTCAACCCATTCTCGATAACGTGGATGAGAGACAATCAAGGATCCATATCCATAAAGAGACTGGCAGAATAATTACTGCACCTCCTCCACAGACTAAAAGAAAGTTAGCTTTTCAAGAACATCTAGATACTGCTCCACCAGCAAAGATTTTTAAACAGAAGGAGAAGCCATTACCTCTGCATACTTCTCCCCCTCATTCACCACAACTTTTTTTCACCACCACCCACTATCCCACCACCAACTCACTCAGACTTATTCTCATGGTGATATGGCTGATCCTTGGGATTTGGATCATACAGATCGCATACCTGCTAATGACCCAGACTTGTATCCTTCCAAACCTTCCCCCACCAAAAGACACTACTGCATACATGCAGATTGTTTCTAGGGCAGCAGCGTACCACGGGGTACTTATGCACAGTGAGCGTTTGGAAGGGGATTTCCTTTTTAATACCTTATCCTCCACGCACTCACGTTACCAGTGCCTCCCAATGCTACCTGGCATGATAAAACATGCAGATGAGATATTTAGTGAGCTGGTTAAAGCTAGGGGTTTAACACCATGCATTGATAAGAAATATAAGCCTGCCCCTATAGACCCTGCTTACATTACCCACCAGGTACCTCCAGACTCGGTGGTTGTCAGTGCCACCAGAAAAAGGGCCAATCGTCAGGGGATGCCCCTCCCCCTGGCAAAGAAAGTAGGAAATTTGATGCTGCTGGCAAGAGGGTAGCTACACCAGCAGCTAACCAATGGCGAATTGCAAACTGACAAGCCTTGCTAGCAAGGTATGAGAGAGCCCACTGGGACAAGCTGCAGGCGCTATTAAACACCTGCCAAAAGAGCATCAAAAAAGGGCTAAAAAAACTGTTGAGGAAGGTCAGGCCAGAAGTAATAACCAGATATGGTCTGCCCTTGATGCTGCAGATACAGCAGCTAGAAGTGTGAATACTGCTGTCACCATACGCAGACACACATGGTTATGTTCCTCTGGATTCAAGCCAGAAATACAGCAGGCAGTACTGAATATGCCTTTCGATACCAAACACCTGTTTGGTCCTGAGGTTGACACCACAATAGAAAAACTCAGGAAGCACTCGGACACTGCTAAAGCAATGGCAGCCTTATATATACAACACCTTACAGAGGCTCCTTTCGTAAGCAGTAATTTAGAGGAGGATTCAAGCCACAATCTACAGAGGCTTCTACCTCCCAGCCTAAACAAGGGCAACAGCAGCAGTACCAAAGAGGGGGATTTAGAGGCTCTTATAACGTTTAATACTTTAGAGCCAGAGGTAAATTCAAGGCCTCAAAACATGTCACTACCCCATCAAAACAGTGACTTACTAAGCATGCCACAGACCCCACACACCTCCTGTGGGGGGCAGACTGCAGCAATTCCACTCCCAACGGCAAAATATCACCACAGACCAATGAGTACTTTCAATTATATGCAATGGTTATTGCCTAGAATTGATGTCTGCCCTTCCAAACATTCCTCCACATTTTGACAGGTTGTCCCCAGAACACAATGTTCTATTACAACAAGAAGTACAATTGCTACTACTAAAAGAGGCAATAGAATTAGTCCTAAAATCTCAACATTCCCAAAAACGATGGCCCTCTCAGACCACTAAACGTATATATCCTGTCAGAACACATTCACATGGTAACTCTGCAGGACGTCATTCCACTACTACAAAAACAAGATTACGTGGCTGCATTCGATCTCAAAGATGCGTGTTTCCATATACCCATCCATCCAGCTCACAGAAAACACCTAAGGTTTGTGATAGCGGGAAAACATTACCAATTCAAAGTTCTGCCATTCAGCATAACAGCTCCAAGAGTATTCACAAAACGTCTAGTCTAGCAGCTTACCTAAGAAGACAACACATACATGTCTTTCCTTATCTAGACGATTGTATAAAATTGCTTGATTTTATTAGCCAATGTCCACAGCACACAATAGCAATCCTACATCCATTAGGTTTCAGTCTTGGCTACAAAAAAAAAATCCCATCTTCAGCTAGCACAGGTACAACCTTACCTTGGTGTTATTCTCAATATGCAAAAAGCCTTAGCCTATCCAAATACACAAAGGATACAAGCTTTCCAAAATCTCATACCACAAATGCAGCCAAATCAACAATACACTTTAAGATTTATCATGAAACTATTGGGAATGATGCTATGCAGGATTCCAATAGCACTGCATGCAAGACTAAACATGAGAACACTACAACAGTGCTTCTTACAGCCATGGTCTCAAGCACAGGTTCAATTGCAAGATCTACTGTTAGACTGCCAAACACACAGGTCCCTTCAATGGTGGAATCTCGGCAATTTAATGAAGGGGTGGTCATTTCACAGGGGTGTGGAATTTATTAAAATATCTACTTGCCCAGGGGACAGGTTGCTTCTCAAATCTACTTGTCCTGTTAAAAGATCTACTTGTCCCTTTGCTGCCATAATTTGTCGCCACACTACATGGCACCAATCTCATTATGTAAGAGCTCTGATAATAGCCTCTCTGATTATGCCAGGGCTACTACCATAGTAGGGCTTGAATACTTGCAGTTTCAATCCCTACTGTAGCAATTTCCTTATTTTGCCACCTTTCTGCAGATCTGCATACTGGGCCTGGAGGAAGCAGTAAGCAATAGTTCCAGGGCTGGAATGCCTTTGAGTCTGCAAACCTACTAACCTGCATGTTTTAAAGATTTTCACCAGCTTCTCTCTAATAGTTTCCCCATAATAAGAAAGGTTGGACATTTACCACTGACAATGGCAGAATTAGAACTTCTTCCAGGGTTGGGAAGAAAGTGGCCGGCGGGAAAATGAACTTGCAAATGCTCAATAGATTTTCACATGAGCAAATCTACACATGCGTATTTACCCATGCTAAAATACAGTTCACAAATATTTTATAGGGGTACGACATATACCATGGGTGCACTTTTGTGACTTTCTTTAAGAATTTGGGGCCACATGTAGGTAGGTTCAGATTGGCGACCTGCAAATTGCGAGTCAGAGCGACTCACAATTTGCGAGTCGCAAATCCGAATGTAGGATGGTGTCCCTGACACCATCTGTGATTCGCAAGGGCTTCGCAAATGCCCACCTAGTGAATAATCATGAGGTGGGTCGCAATTTGCGACCCCCTTGCGAACAGCGGCCCTCACAGGGATGGTGGCCTGCTGGAGACAGCAGACCACCATGTCTGTGACTGCTTCCTTAAAGGAAAACGAGATGCATTACAAAAACGAAAAATGAAACGTTTTCGTTTAATTTTTTCAGAGCAGGCAGTGGTCCGCAGGACCACTGCCTGCTCTGAAAAAATGTTTACAGTGACATTCACAATGGGGAAGGGGTCCTATGGGGACCCCTTCCCTTTTGCGAAAGTGTTAGCACCCATTTGAAATGGGTGATAAACTGCGATTGGCTTGCGCCCGCGTTCCCCGTCACAAAACAATCCTACATTGCACTGCGAGTCGCAATTAGGAAGGGAACACCCCTTCCTAATTGCGAGTCGCAAACCCGTTGTGCGATTAGGTAACCAGTTTACTGAATCGCAAAACTGGGTTTGTGCATCTTAATGTGCTTTTTGCACGTCTCAAACAGCGAAAGTCGCTGTTTGCGACATGCAAAAAGCTACCTACATGTGGGTCTTGGTCCCTAATTAGGTCTGGTGTTAACAAAGACATTTTGTTTTTATTAAACTTCTATTTCTCTCTCTTTCGGCTGGCTTTACTGTGAGTGATCGCATTCTGCACTTCCACAAGGAGCATATTGGCACACAAAGTAGTTTTGTTCAGTGTCAGGAACTACAGTGGCAATCAGTGACGTAACGAAACTGGAGGGTGCCCCTTTGCAAAGAACATGGAGGAGCCCCCTCTCTAGACTCACTCAGGGCAGGTGCTGTGCTGAAGGGGCCCCCTGGAGGGCGGCTGCGGGGCCTTTGTTATGCCACTGGTGGCAACATGTGCTTTTAGAGTTCAAAAACTTTTTGGGGGGGTTTTGCCAGTGTTTGTTACAATGTTGAGGGCCTGGTAGCTCCCACAACAATAAAGTGTTACAAAAGCCATGTCAAAACAAGACACGCATTGATGAAACTAAAAGACTTATAAAAATGTCAGACCAGTTGGCTTTGTCAGTGTTTGTTTATTTTCATGCTTCCCATATTCGTGTTGAAAATGGTTGCACTGATTTTCCATTAGAAATATTTTTGGGAAATACTAGCATGCATCAACACATTTTAGTAAATGACACTTCATTTGCATCTAATCAGAGAGCATTCTGGGAGCATTATACTTAGCCTCATAGCCTAAACTTTTCAAACGTGTGTATACACGTTTTTTTTTTGTACTGGAACCAACGTCAGTAGTGAAGTGTGACCTTAAAACATTTATTTACAGCACTCACCCTAATAATGAAGGCTTTCAAATAATGAACCATAAATACAAGTTCGAACAGCATTATCTTTTGGAAACACATTACCTCAACTGCAGAGAGTTCCACTCTCTGTAAACAGGCAGCCAAAGTGTTTGTGCTGTAGAGGGTTGGGCCTACTTGTCCCAAGGACAAAGTAAACATAAAAACTTGTTGCCCTTGACCCCAAACAAGATGTCCCGGGCGTCGGGCGATAGGAATTCCACATCCCTGTTTCAAGACCCTGTGCCTCAGACCACAATAACATAGGTTTCAGTGATAGGAAGGGAAGCTCATCTCAACCTTATCATTCAAGGGGAATGGGATTCAAAACAGCTAAATTATCACACAAACCATTTAGAATTATTAGCTGTGTTCCTTGCCCTAAAAGCGTTTCAACCACTTCTCAAACACAAGACTGTCTTGATAAAAACAGACAATATGATGACCATGTATTACCTAAAGAAACAAGGCGGACCCATTCATCTCAACTGTCCCTTCTAGCCCAAACAGTATGGAAATGGGCAATTCACAATCCCATTCATATACTTGCAGAATACATCCCAGGAATACACAATCAGCTAGTGGATCTCCTAAGCAGAACACACCAACAGATACACAAATGGGAGATTCACTCTCAGGTACTTCATCAGTACTTTCAAAAGTGGGATACACCAGAAATAGACCTATTTGTAACAAGCGAAAATGCAAAATGCCTAAACTTCACATCCAGACACCCATTCCCTCTGTCCAAGGGCAATGCTGTATGGATCAACTGGTCAGGAATATTTGCTTATGCTTCCCCCCCTCTCCCACCATTTCTGGTCAACAAACTGCGTCAGACCTCTCTCACCATGATATTCGTAGCCCACACGTGGGCACGACAATATTTGTACACAACACTCCTAGACCTCTCAGAAGTACCTCACTACAAACTTCCAAACAGATCGGATTTGCTGAAACAAAACAAAGGAAAAATCAGACACCCAAATCCCAGTGTTCTCAATTTAAAGATTTGGCTCCTGAAGTCATAGAATTTAGATACTTGCAACTCCCATTAGAATGCATGGAAGTCCTCAAACAAGCATGCAAGCCTACAGCTAGACAATGCTATGCTAACAAATGGAAACAATTTGTTTATTATTGTCAATCTAAAAATACTGACCCACTTTAAGCATCAATACAAGATATTATATGCTACCTACTTCATTTACAAAAGTCAAATTTAACTTTCATCTATTAAAATTAATCTTACTGCAATATCAGCATATTTGCAGACTATACAACATACCCCTCTCTCTTTAGAGTCCCAGTTATCAAAGCCTTCATTGAAGGAGTAAAACGTATTATGTCATCTAGAACACCACCTGTTCCTGCTTGGAATCTGAATATTGTACTCGCACGACTAATGGGCCTACCCTTTGAAACCATGCATTCCTGTGAGATTCAATTTTTAACCTGGAAAGTTGTTTTCCTAGTAGCAATTACTTCATTAAGAAGGGTTAGTGAAATACAGGCATTCACTCTTGAGGAACGTTTTATTAAAGTTCTCAAACATAAAGTTGTACTTAGAACTAATCCAAAATTTCTGCCAAAGGTTGTATCACCAGTGGAATTGCCAGTCTTCTTTCCACAGCCAGATTAAACTGCAGAAAGAGCCCTTCACTCTTGACCTTAAAAGAGCTCTAATGTATTATGTGGATAGAACAAAAGAATTTAGAAAAACTAAACAGCTTTTCATTGCCTTTCAACAACATAGAGGGAATCCGATCTCTAAACAAGAATTAGCTAGATGGATTATTAAATGTATTCAGACATGTTACATTAAGGAAAAAAGACAACTTTTAACCACACCTTAAGCTCCTTCCGCTTGGAAAAAAAGGTGCATCTATGGCATTTTTGGGAAACATACCAATGGCAGACACATGCAAAGCTGCCAACTGGTCTACACCACATACATTTACAAAGCATTACTATGTAGATGTATTTTAAAAGCAACAAGCCAATGTTGGTCAAGCTGTCTTAAAAACATTATTTCAAACAACTCCAACTCCTATAGGCTAGCCACTGCATTTTTTGGGGGGAGTAACTGCTTTGTAGCATAGCATGTGTATCTGCAGCTACACATGCCATTGAACAGAAAATGTCACTTACTCAGTGTGCATCTGTTCGTGTAGTGCTGCAGATTCACATGCACCCTCCCTCCCTCCTCCCCAGAAGCCTGTAGTCATTGCAGTTTTCTTATTTGTACATATGTATATACATTTGCATGGACATTTTTTATAGAACATTTGTATTCATACCCTATCACTCTTTCCTACACCCTTTTGCAGGAAAACAATCTAAAAACTGATTCGACTATGCGCAGTATGACAGAGAGGAGTAACTCAATCCTGTGACTCTCAAAAGACTTATTCGAAAAAAAAGACAACTTGTAACACTCTGAGCCCAACACTAGATAGCGGAAGCAATGCATAGCATGTGAATCTGCAGCACTACATGCCACGAACAGATGTACACTGGGTAAGCGACATTTTATATATATATATATATATATGTTCGATGGCATGTGTAGCAGCAGATACACATGCTTTGCACATCCCGCCATCTAGTGTTGGGCTCGGAGTGTTACAAGTTGTTTTTCTTCAAAGAAGTCTTTTCGAGTCACGAGATCGAGGGACTCCTCCCATTTCGGCTCCATTGCGCATGGGCGTCGACTCCATCTTAGATTGTTTTCTTTCCGCCATCGGGTTCGGACGTGTTCCTTTTCGCTCCGCGTTTCGGTTCGGAAAGATAATTAGAATCTCGGAAAATTTGACGGTATTGTTTGCGTTCGGTATCGGGTTAGTTACAACAGATCGACACCGATATTTGGAAGAGCTCCGGTGGCCCTTTGGGGTTTTTCCGATCCCCCGTCGGGGCCTAGTCGGCCCGACCACGTGTCTCTTCAAGGCTGATGGAACGGACCCCATTCCGCTTCTGCCCCAAATGTCACAACAAGTATCCTTATACAGATCAGCATCTGGTCTGTAACTTGTGTTTGTCTCCAGAACACAGAGAAGATACTTGTGAAGCCTGTCGAGCGTTTCGGTCGAGGAAGACATTAAGAGACCGAAGAGCAAGAAGACTGCAAATGGCGTCGGCGCCGACAGGACAAAGACACTTCGAGGAGGAAGAAGAAACCTTCTCCATCCAGGAGTCGGACTCGGACGAGCTCGATCCCGAAGAAACGCCTAAAACCGTGAGTAAGACGTCGACACACAACTCACGAAGACCACAAAAGCCCAGGGGACGCCACCGCCAATAGGCCATGGCTTAACCCGAAAAATAGGTGACCGATCATCGGCACTGAAAAAGGGCACGCATGTGTCGAAGTCATCCGACTCCGGTCGAGATACCGGCAAACAGCAACCTTGACCCCGAGACAGCGGGTCCGAGCAAGTTCGGCACTGAGAGACCGGGACGCCGAAAGTAAAGAAAGTGTCGTCGGAGCCGAAAAAGGCTACGAAAAGGTTTCCATTCCGAAACATCCTGCCTCTGAACCGAAATCAGGTTCCTACACAGAGGAACAGGGACTGTCCTCACAAATGCAAGGACATAAGTTCGGACAAGAACTAGTCAATAGAGCCAGACTACACTCAGAGAAGGCTTCACATCCAAAAGGACACAGGGAAGATAAGTACTCTTCCACCAATTAGGATGAGAAGAAGACTTGCCTTTCAAGAAAAGGACAAGCAGCCACAGGCAAAGGTGGCAAGACAAACAACTCCTCCACCATCAACCCACACATCACCGGTAGCCACTCCACCACTGATGCAATCCCCAACTCATACTGGGATGAGTCAGGATGATCCCGACGCATGGGATCTTTATGATGCGCCGGTGTCAGATAACAGCCCGGACTGTTACCCAGAGAGGCCCTCGCCACCTGAGGACAGTACAGCCTACACACAGGTGGTGTCAAGAGCAGCAGCATTTCATAATGTCACCTTGCACGCAGAGCCTATTGAGGATGACTTTTTGTTTAACACACTGTCCTCCACTCATAGCCAATACCAAAGCTTACCTGTGCTACCTGGAATGCTAAAACAGGTGTTTCAGGAGCCCGTGAAGGGCAGGGCCATTACTCCAAGGGTGGAGAAAAAGTACAAGCCACCGCCAACAGACCCTGTATATATTACGCAGCAATTAACACCAGACTCTGTGGTAGTAGGGGCAGTTCGCAAGAGAGCAAACTCTCACACCTCGGGAGACGCACCACCTCCAGACAAGGAGAGTCGCAAATTCGACGCTGCAGGGAAAAGGGTTGCAGCACAAGCGGCCAACCAATGGCGCATTGCCAATTCGCAAGCACTGCTGGCAAGATATGACAGGGCTCATTGGAACGAAATGCAGCATTTCATTGAACACTTACCCAAAGAGTTTCAAAAAAGGGCACAACAAGTGGTGGAGGAAGGACAAAGTATCTCAAATAATCAGATTCGGTCAGCAATGGATGCAGCAGATACAGCTGCTAGGACAGTAAATACAGCAGTAACCATGAGGAGACACGCATGGTTGCGTACGTCAGGATTCAAGCCGGAAATACAACAAGCCGTGCTGAATATGCCTTTTAACGGACAGCAGTTGTTTGGGCCGGAGGTGGACACTGCTATCGAAAAACTTAAAGACACTGATACGGCCAAAGCCATGGGCGCACTCTACTCCCCACAGAGCAGAGGCACATTTCGCAAAACACAGTTTAGAGGGGGGTTTCGAGGACAAACTACAGAACCCACAACCTCACAAACAAGGCCCACTTATCAGAGCCAGTATCAGCGGGGACGTTTTCGGGGACAGTATAGAGGGGGACAATTCCAGAAGAGTAGAGGGAAGTACCAAAGTCCCAAAACTCCTCAAAACAAGCAGTGACTTCCACGTCACAAATCCCCAACACATAACACCTGTGGGGGAGGGGGGGGGGGGGGGGGGGAGACTAACCGAATTTTACAAACATTGGGAGGAAATAACAACAGACACTTGGGTCCTAGCAATTATCCAGCATGGTTATTGCATAGAATTTCTCAAATTCCCTCCAAACGTCCCACCGAAAACACACAATATGTCAAAACAACACATGGACCTTCTAAGACTAGAGGTCCCTGCGCTGCTACAAAAAGGAGCAATAGAATTAGTACCAATTCAACAGAAAGGAACACGAGTTTACTCTCTGTACTTTCTCATACCCAAAAAAGACAAGACTCTAAGACCTATATTAGATCTCAGAACATTAAATACCTACATCAAATCAGATCACTTTCACATGGTGACATTACAGGACGTAATCCCATTGCTCAAACAACGAGACTACATGACAACACTAGACCTAAAGGATGCATATTTCCATATACCGATACATCCTTCACACAGAAAATACTTAAGGTTTGTATTCCAAGGGGTACATTACCAATTCAAGGTGTTGCCATTCGGAATAACAACTGCCCCAAGAGTTTTCACAAAATGCCTGGCAGTGGTAGCTGCACATATCAGAAGGCAGCAAATACATGTGTTCCCGTACCTAGACGATTGCTTAATCAAAACCAACACGCTAGAACGGTGTTCACAACACACAAAGTACGTCATAGAAGCCCTCCACAAACTAGGTTTCTCAATCAACTACACAAAGTCACACCTTCAGCCGTGTCAGACACAGCAATACTTAGGGGCGACAATCAACACAACAAAAGGGATTGCCACTCCAAGTCCACAAAGGGTACAAGCATTTCACAATGTAATACAGGCCATGTATCCAAAACAAAGGATACAGGTCAAGATGGTGATGAAACTACTAGGCATGATGTCCTCATGCATAGCCATTGTCCCAAACGCCAGATTACACATGCGGCCCTTACAACAGTGCCTAGCATCACAATGGTCACAGGCACAGGGTCAACTTCTAGATCTAGTGTTGATAGACCGCCAAACATACACCTCGCTTCTATGGTGGAACAATATAAATTTAAACCAAGGGCGGCCTTTCCAAGACCCAGTGCCTCAATATGTAATAACTACAGATGCCTCAATGATAGGGTGGGGAGCACACCTCAATCAACACAGCATCCAGGGACAATGGGACACTCACCAAAGACAGTTTCACATAAATCACTTGGAACTGCTGACAGTATTTCTAGCGTTGAAAGCATTTCAACCCATAATAAGCCACAAGCACATTCTTGTCAAAACAGACAACATGACAACGATGTATTATCTAAACAAACAGGGATGAACACACTTGACACAGTTGTGTCTCCTGGCACAGAGAATATGGCATTGGGCGATTCACAACCACATTTGCCTAATAGCACAGTTTATTCCAGGGATTCAGAATCAGTTAGCAGACAATCTCTCTCGGGATCACCAACAGATCCACGAATGGGAGATTCACCCCCAAATACTAAACACTTACTTCCAAAGATGGGGAACACCACAAATAGACCTATTTGCAACAAAAGAAAACGCAAAATGCCAAAACTTCGCATCCAGATACCCACAGGATCAGTCTCAGGGCAATGCGTTATGGATGAGTTGGTCAGGGATATTTGCATACGCTTTTCCCCCTCTCCCACTCCTTCCATATCTGGTAAACAAGTTGAGTCAAAACAAACTCAAACTCATACTAATAGCACCAACTTGGGCAAGACAACCTTGGTACACAACACTACTAGACCTCTCAGTAGTGCCTCATGTCAAACTACCAAACAGACCAGATCTGTTAACTCGACACAAACAACAGATCAGACACCCAAATCCAGCATCGCTGAATATACCAATTTGGCTCCTGAAGTCTTAGAATTCGGACACTTAGGGGGTGATTCTCACCCTGGCGGGCGGCGGAGGCCGCCCGCCAGAGTTCCCCCCTCCAAAATACCGCTCCGCGGTCGTGAGACCGCTGAGGGTATTCTGGCTTTTGCACTGGGCTGGCGGGCGGCCGCCAAAAGGCCGCCCGCCATCCCAGTGCAAAAGAGCCTTCCCACGAGGACGCCGGCTCAGAATTGAGCCGGCGGAGTGGGAAGGTGCGACTGGTGCAGTGGCACCCGTCGCGTATTTCAGTGTCTGCAAAGCAGACACTGAAATACAAAGTGGGGCCCTCTTACGGGGGCCCCTGCAGTGCCCATGCCATTGGCATGGGCACTGCAGGGGCCCCACGACAACCCATACCGCCATCCTGTTCCTGGCGGGAGAACCCCCAGGAACAGGATGGCGGTATGGGCTGTCAGAAACCCCATGGCGGCGCAGCTGTAGGATTCTAAAGGGCAGCGGAAAACCGGCGGGAGACCGCCGGTTTTCCGCATCTGACCGCGGCAAAACCGCAGCGGTCAGAATGCCCTGCGGGGCACCGCCAGCCTGTTGGCGGTGCTCCCGCCAACCCTGGCCCCGGCGGTCCATGACCGCCGGGGTCAGACTGACCCCCTTAGACCTTACACAGGAATGTATGGAGGTCATAAAACAAGCTAGGAAACCAACCACTAGACATTGCTATGCAAATAAGTGGAAAAGATTTGTTATTATTGCCATAATAATCAAATCCAGCCATTACACGCATCTGCTAAAGACATTGTAAGCTACTTACTACATTTGCACAAGTCAAAGCTAGCTTTTTCATCCATTAAAATACATTTTACCGCAATTTCAGCTTATCTGCAAATTACGCACTCAACTTCATTATTTAGGATACCAGTCATAAAAGCGTTTATGGAAGGTCTAAAGAGAATTATACCACCAAGAACACCACCAGTTCCTTCGTGGAACCTCAACATTGTCTTAATACGACTCATGGGTCCACCTTTCGAACCTATGCACTCATGTGAAATGCAATACTTAACATGGAAAGTTGCATTTCTAATTGCTATCACATCTCTAAGAAGAGTAAGTGAGATACAGGCATTTACCATACAAGAACCATTTATTCAGATACACAAGCATAAAGTAGTCTTACGAACAAATCCTAAATTCTTACCAAAAGTCATATCACCGTTCCACTTGAATCAAACAGTAGAACTACCAGTGTTCTTGCCAGATTCTGTAGCTGAAAGAGCACTACATACATTAGACATCAAAAGAGCGTTAATGTACTACATTGACAGAACAAAACAAATTTGGAAAACAAAACAATTATTTATTGCTTTCCAAAAACCTCATTCAGGAAATCCAATTTCAAAACAAGGCATTGCTAGATGGATAGTTAAATGCATTCAAACTTGTTATCTCAAAACAAAAAGAGAACTGCCTATTACACCAAAGGCACACTCGACTAGAAAGAAAGGCCTTTCTAGGAAATATTCCAATGACTAAAATATGTAAGGCAGCCACATGGTCTACGCCTCATATGTTTACCAAACACTACTGCGTGGATGTGTTAACGGCACAACAAGCCACAGTAGGCCAAGCAGTACTACGGACATTGTTTCAAACAACTTCAACTCCTACAGGCTGAACCACCGCTTTTGGGGAGATAACTGCTTACTAGTCTATGCAAAGCATGTGTATCTGCAGCTACACATGCCATCGAACGGAAAATGTCACTTACCCAGTGTACATCTGTTCGTGGCATGAGTCGCTGCAGATTCACATGCGCCCACCCGCCTCCCCGGGAGCCTTTAGCCGTTTCGAAGTTGATCTTGAACATTTGTAAATTTGTAAATATATCACTTTAAACTACATTGTGTACATACATATTCACTCCATTGCATGGGCACTATTACTATACTACACAACTCCTACCTCACCCTCTGCGGGGAAAACAATCTAAGATGGAGTCGACGCCCATGCGCAATGGAGCCGAAATGGGAGGAGTCCCTCAATCTCGTGACTCGAAAAGACTTCTTTGAAGAAAAACAACTTGTAACACTCCGAGCCCAACACTAGATGGCGGGATGTGCAAAGCATTTAAATCTGCAGCGACTCATGCCACGAACAGATGTACACTGGGTAAGTGACATTTTCCATATATATATATATATATATGTATATGTTCGATGGCATGTGTAGCTGCAGACACACATGCTGTGCACAGTCCGCCATCTGGTGTTGGGCTCGGAGTGTTACAAGTTGTTTTTCTTCGAAGAAGTCTTTTCGAGTCACGAGACCGAGGGACTCCTCCCATTTCGAGTCCATTGCGCATGGGCGTCGACTCCATCTTAGATTGTTTTTTTTTCCGCCATCGGGTTCGGACGTGTTCCTTTTCGCTCCGTGTTTCGGGTCGGAAAGTTAGTTAGAATCTCGGAAAAAAACGTCGGTATTGTTTGCGTTCGGTATCGGGTTAGTTAGAACAAATCAACACCGAATTCTGAAGAGCTCCGGTGGCCCTTCGGGGTTTTTTCGATCCCCCGTCGGGGCCTGGTCGGCCCGGCCACGTACGACTTCAAGGCTCATGGAACGGAACCCATTCCGCTTCTGCCCAAAATGCCATCACAAGTATATGTATACGGATCACCATCTGGTCTGTAACTTGTGCTTGTCCCCCGAGCACAAGGAGGATACTTGTGAAGCCTGGCGAGCGTTTCGGTCGAGGAAGACGCTGAGAGACCGAAGAGCCAGGAGACTGCAAATGGCGTCCACGCCGACAGGTCAAGAACGCTTCGAGGAGGAAGAAGAAGCTTTCTCCATCCGCGAGTCGGATTCTGAAGAACTCAACGCCGAAGAAACACACCAAACCGTGAGTAAGACGTCGAAAATCAAGACTCACGAGAAGTCTACAAAAGCCCAGGGGACGCCACCGCCAACAGGCCATGGCTTAACCCGAAAACTAGGTGACCCATCCAAGGCACTGAAAAAGGGCATGCTAGTGTCGAAGTCATCCGACTCCGGTCGAGATACCGCCACACAGCAACCTCGGAGCCGAGACAGCGGCTCCGAGAAACTTCGGCACAGAGACAGCGGCACCGAAGAATTTCGGCACGAGACACCACGCCGAAAACAAAGAAGGTTTCTTCGGAGCCTAAAAAGACTTCCGAAAAGGTTTCGGTTCCGAAACAGCCAGCCTCGGAGCCGAAAACTAGTTCCTATACAGAGGAACAAGGATTAACCTCCCAATTATAGAGATTTGGAGAGGAGCTTCAAGCTGTAGAGCCTGACTACACGCAAAGAAGGCTTCATATTCATGAGGACACAGGGAAGATAACCACTCTTCCCCCAATCAAAATAAAAAGGAAACTTGCCTTTCAACAAAAGGACAAGCAACCACAAGCAAAGGTGGCAAGGAAAACAACCCCACCACCGTCTCCACCACCATCAATACATGCATCACCAGCAACAACTCCACCACTGATGCACTCACCAGCTCATACCACAATGAGTCAGGATGATCCCGATGCATGGGACCTCTACGATGCTCCAGTGTCTGACAATAGCCCAGACTCTTATCCTACAAAACCGTCACCACCTGAGGACAGTACATCCTATACACAGGTGGTCGCAAGGGCAGCCGAGTTTCACAATGTCTCCTTACATTCGGAACCAATTGAGGATGACTTTCTCTTTAACACCCTATCCTCCACCCATAGCCAGTATCAATGCCTTCCCATGCTCCCAGGAATGCTAAGACATTCAAAACAAATTTTTCAGGATCCAGTTAAAGGCAGAGCCATAACTCCAAGGGTGGAGAAAAAAATAAGCCACCGCCCACAGATCCAATATATATCACAACACAACTAACACCGGACTCAGTAGTTGTGGGGGCAGCTCGTAAGAGAGCCAACTCTCATACCTCAGGCGACGCACCACCTCCAGACAAGGAGAGCCGCAAATTTGATGCTGTGGGAAAAAGGGTTGCAGCACAAGCAGCAAATCAGTGGCGTATTGCCAATTCGCAAGCACTTTTGGCTAGATACGACAGGGCTCACTGGGATGAAATGCAACATTTCATCGAACACTTACCCAAGGAGTTCCAAAAAAGAGCACAACAGGTGGTGGAAGAGGGACAAAGTATCTTAAATAATCAGATACGGTCTTCCATGGATGCAGCAGATACAGCTGCAAGGACAATAAACACTGCAGTCACAATACGAAGGCACACATGGCTGCGCACTTCTGGGTTCAAACCGGAAATCCAGCAGGCTGTGCTCCATATGCCGTTTAATGAACAGCAATTGTTTGGGCCGGAGGTAGACACTGCCATCGAAAAACTCAAAAAGGACACCGATACAGCCAAAGCCATGGGCGCACTCTACTCCCCGCAGAGCAGAGGCACATTTCGGAAAACACCTTTTAGGGGAGGGTTTCGAGGTCAACCCACAGAAACCACAACCTCACAAACAAGGCCTACCTACCAGGGTCAATATCAAAGGGGAGGTTTTCGGGGGCAATTTAGAGGGGGACAATTCCCAAAAAATAGAGGAAAATTCCAAGGCCCCAAAACCCCTCAAAATAAGCAGTGACTTACAAGTCACACACCCCCATCACATAACACCTGTGGGGGGAAGACTAAGCCAATTTTACAAACTTTGGGAGGAAATAACAACAGGCACTTGGGTCTTAGCAATTATCCAGCATGGTTATTGCATAGAATTTCGCCAATTCCCTCCAAACGTCCCACCGAAAACACACAATATGTCAAAACAACATATAGATCTTCTAGGACTAGAAGTTCAAGCATTGCTACAAAAGGACGCAATAGAATTAGTTCCAATTCAACAGAAAAACACAGGAGTTTACTCACTGTACTTTCTAATACCCAAAAAGGACAAAACTCTGAGACCAATACTAGATCTCAGAACATTAAATACCTACATCAAATCAGACCACTTTCACATGGTCACGTTACAAGACGTAATCCCACTGCTCAAACAGCAAGACTACATGACAACATTAGATCTAAAAGATGCGTATTTCCATATACCAATACATCCTTCACACAGGAAATACCTAAGGTTCGTATTCCAAGGAATACATTACCAATTCAAGGTGTTGCCATTCGGAATAACAACTGCGCCAAGAGTTTTTACAAAATGCCTGGCAGTAGTAGCTGCACATATCAGAAGGCAGCAAATACATGTGTTCCCGTACTTAGACGACTGGTTAATCAAAACCAACACGCTAAGACAATGTTCACAGCACACAAACTACGTCATACAGACCCTTCACAGGCTAGGTTTCTCGATCAACTACGCGAAGTCACACCTTTTGCCGTGTCAAACACAGCAATACTTAGGAGCGACAATCAACACAGCAAAAGGGATTGCCACTCCAAGTCCACAAAGGGTTCAAACATTTCACAAGGTAATACAGGCCATGTATCCAACACAAAAGATACAAGTCAAAATGGTAATGAAACTCCTAGGCATGATGTCTTCATGCATAGCCATTGTCCCAAACGCAAGATTGCACATGCGGCCCTTACAACAGTGCCTAGCATCACAATGATCACAAGCACAGGGTCAACTTCTAGATCTGGTGTTGATAGACCGCCAAACATACATCTCGCTTCTATGGTGGAACAGTACAAATTTAAACCGAGGGCGGCCTTTCCAAGACCCAGTGCCACAATACGTCATAACGACGGGTGCTTCCATGACAGGGTGGGGAGCACACCTCAATCAACACAGCATCCAAGGACAATGGGACATATATCAGAGGCAGTTTCACATAAATCACTTAGAACTGTTAGCAGTATTTCTAGCGCTAAAAGCATTTCAACCCATAATAACCCAAAAATACATTTTTGTCAAAACAGACAACATGACAAGAATGTATTATCTAAACAAACAAGGAGGGACACACTTGACACAGTTGTGCCTCCTAACACAAAAAATATGGCATTGGGCGATTCACAACCACATTCGCCTAATAGCACAATTTATTCCAGGGATTCAGAACCAGTTGGCAGACAATCTCTCTCGAGATCACGGACAAACCCACAAATGGGAAATTCACCCCCAAATACTAAACAATTACTTTCAAATTTGGGGAACACCTCAAATAGATCTATTTGCAACAAAAGAAAACTCAAAATGCCAAAACTTCGCATCGAGGTAACCACAAGATCAATCCCAAGGCAATGGTCTATGGATGAACTGGTCAGGGATATTTGCGTACGCTTTTCCACCTCTCCCTCTCCTTCCATAACTAGTAAACAGGTTGAGTCAAAACAAACTCAAACTCATACTAATAGCACCAACATGGGCAAGGCAACCTTGGTACACAACACTACTAGACCTTTCAGTAGTACCTCATGTCAAACTACCCAACAGACCAGATCTGTTAACACAACACAAACAACAGATCAGACATCCAAATCCAGCATCGTTGAATCTAGCAATTTGGCTCCTGAAATCCTAGAATTCAGGCACTTAGACCTCACACAGGAATGTATGGAGGTCATAAAACAAGCTAGAAAACCTACCACTAGACACTGCTATGCAAATAAGTGGAAAAGATGTGTTTATTACTGCCATAATAATCAAATTCAACCTTTACACGCATCTGCAAAAGAAATAGTAGGATACTTACTACATTTGCAAAAATCTAACCTAGCTTTCTCTTCCATTAAAATACATCTTACGGCAATTTCTGCTTACCTACAAATTACGCACTCAATTTCATTGTTTAGGATACCAGTCATAAAGGCGTTTATGGAAGGCCTAAAGAGAATTATACCACCAAGAACACCACCAGTTCCTTCATGGAACCTCAACATTGTCCTAACACGACTCATGGGACCACCTTTTGAGCCCATGCACTCTTGTGAAATGCAATACTTAACGTGGAAAGTTGCATTTTTAATTGCCATCACATCTCTAAGAAGAGTGAGTGAGATTCAAGCATTTACCATTCAAGAACCATTTATTCAAATACACAAAAATAGAGTTGTTCTACGGACCAATCCTAAATTTTTACCAAAAGTAATTTCACCGTTCCACCTAAATCAAACGGTAGAATTACCAGTGTTCTTTCCACAACCAGATTCTGTAGCCGAAAGAGCACTACATACATTAGACATCAAAAGAGCACTAATGTACTACATTGACAGAACAAAACTAATTCGAAAGACAAAACAATTATTTGTCGCCTTTCAAAAACCTCATACAGGAAATCCAATTTCAAAACAAGGCATTGCTAGATGGATAGTTAGGTGCATTCAAACCTGCTATCTTAAAGCTAAAAGAGAACTGCCTATTACACCAAAGGCACACTCAACCAGAAAGAAAGGTGCTACCATGGCCTTTCTAGGAAATATGCCAATGAACGAAATATGTAAGGCAGCAACATGGTCTACGCCTCATACATTTACCAAGCACTACTGTGTAGATGTGCTAACTGCACAACAAGCAACAGTAGGTCAAGCTGTATTAAGAACATTATTTCAAACTACTTCAACTCCTACAGGCTGAACCACCGCTTTTGGGGAGATAACTGCTTACTAGTCTATGCACAGCATGTGTATCTGCAGCTACACATGCCATCAAACGGAAAATGTCACTTACCCAGTGTACATCTGTTCGTGGCATTAGTCGCTGCAGATTCACATGCGCCCACCCGCCTCCCCGGGAGCCTGTAGCCGTTTAGAAGTAGATCTTAAACATTTGTACATTTGTAAATATATTACTTAAAACTTTAATATGTACATACGCATTCACTCCATTGCATGGGCACTATTACTAGCATACACAACTCCTACCTCACCCTCTGCGGGGAAAACAATCTAAGATGGAGTCGACGCCCATGCGCAATGGACTCGAAATGGGAGGAGTCCCTCGGTCTCGTGAATCGAAAAGACTTCTTCGAAGAAAAACAACTTGTAACACTCCGAGCCCAACACCAGATGGGGGACTGTGCACAGCATGTGAATCTGCAGCGACTAATGCCACGAACAGATGTACACTGGGTAAGTGACATTTTCCATATATATATATATATATATATATATATATATATATATATATGTATGTGTGTGTGTTCGATGGCATGTGTAGCTGCAGATACACATGCTATGCATATCTCTTACAACATCTAGTGTTGGGCTCTGAGTGTTACAAGTTGTTTTTCTTCGAAGAAGTCTTTTCGGAGTCACAGGATTGAGTGACTCCTCCTCTTGGTTACAGTGCGCATGGGATCTGACTCCATTGTTAGATTGTTTTCTTTCTACTGTCTGGTTCGGATGTGTTTCCTCTCGCTCTGAGATTTCAAATCGGAAACCTTTTAAAACTCATTTAATAGTCTGTATTGTTTTGATCGCGTTCCATCTGGTCTGGAACCGATAGTACTGTCAAAATATAGATTTCACCTTTCTGAGCAGGTGTGCCCGACTCTGGCGTACCGCGTGAAAGCCTGATGGATTGGACTCCATTTTGATTCTGACCTCGATGCCACACGAAGTTTCCCTATACAAACCAACACCTGTTTTATAATCTGGGTCCTTCTCCCGACCACTGAGAAGGGGATTGTGAGGCCTGTCGATCTTCTCAATCCAAGAAGACCTTGCGGGATTGGAGAGCCAGAAGGTTAGAGATAGCGTTGAAAAGTACAGAGCACCTCGAAGTCATGGAAGAAGAAACTGCGCAGACAGCAGTCTCCATCCGAGACACCGACTCCAAGCAAGATTCAAAAGAAGACAGGCCTGTCACTGCTGGCCAGCACGTGAGTTTGTCTGCCCCTACACCCACATACAAAAAAACACTGAAGGCCTTGGGTACACCACTGCCAGAAGGCCATGGTTCGACCCGACAAAAGACCGTCTTCGACGGACCTTCAGGTTTGGTGCCTAAAAAAGCTGCTCCTCCACCCACTTCGGAGTCGAACAAATCGGTAAAAAGTTCTACCTCGCACTCCAGTAAGCGTCCTCACTCCTTGGAGTCGAAGCTTCGATGCCCTGCTTCGGAGCTGAAACAGCTGACTCCATTTTCAGGACTGAAAAAGATCCAAACTTTAGAACCCAAGAAAGCTTCTTAAATAGAGCAACAAGGACTTTCAAGCCACCTCAAAGTTCGAAGCAAATGTAGGAATCTGATGAGGACACTGAGATTCAGCCCATACTGGAGGTTATGGATGAGACAATCCAGAATCCATATATACAAAGAGACTAGCAGAATTGTTACTGCACCTCCTTTGAAAACTAAAAGAAAGCTGTTTTTTCAAGAGGAATTAGACTGTTCAACCACCAGCCAAAATTTCCAAGCAAAAGGAGAGGTCAGTACCTGTCCCTACTTCTCCTCCTCATTCACCATAGCTTTCTTTTTCACATCCACACAATAGTCCACCACTGTTGCCTTCACCAACACACTCACAGTACTGTCATGGGGATACAGTGGATCCTTGGGATCTATATGACCTGGATCCTATTCCAGAGAATGATCCTGACTTATATCCCTCCAAGCCTTCTCCCCCAGAGGACACCACTGCATACACACAGGTAGTTTCCAGGGCAGCTGCTTAGCATGGGGTGCTTATGCATACTGAGCCCCTAGAGGAGGATTTGTTGTTCAACATTCTGTCTTCCACTCACTCTAGATATCAGTGCCTTCCCATGTTGCCTGGAATGGTCAAACATGCAGACCAAATTTTTAGTGAGCCAGTCAAAGCTAGAGTATTTACTCTGCGAATTGACAAAGTACAAACCTGCTCCTACAGACCAAGACTACATCACACACCAAGGGGCATATTTATACTCTGTTTGCACCGGCTTTGCGTCCTTTATTTTGATGCAAATTTGGCGCAAACTTAACTCTATATTTATACTTTGGCGCTAGACCCGTCTCGAGCCAAATTTATGGAGTGAGTCATTTTTTTTTACCGTGAAAACCTAACTTGCGTTAATGACATGCAAGGTAGGTGTCCCCGGGCAAAAAAACTACTCAAAGGCATTTGCTCCTTATTTATACTCCTGTGTAAAAATGACGAACGGGGGGGGGAGGGCCAGGGCCTTAAAAAATTACTCTAAACCGGTTTAGAGTCCTTTTTTAACACCTGGGTGAGGGCTGGCGTTAAAGGACCTAAGGGCTCATTTCCATGGTCTCCGACCATGCCCTTCCCTGCCCCCAGGGACACCCCCGCCACCCTCGCCCACCACAGGAGGACACCCATGGATGGGAGGGACCCATCCCAGGTAAGTACAGGTAGGTTGAGGTAAGTATTATTTTTTATAGTGGCATAGGGGGGACTAATTTGAGCCCGCTACCTGCCACTTTGCCCAATGACCATGCCCAGGGGACATAAGTCCCCTGGGCGTGGCCATTGGGCAAGGGGGCATGACTCCTGTCTTTGCTAAAACAGGAGTCATTTCAATGGGGGTTGTGTGTCAAAAAATGGCGCAAGTCCGGTTTGAGCCATGATTTTTTACTCAAACCTGACTTGCACCATTTTTTGACACACAACCCCCATTCTTCCCTACACTGGCGCTGCCTGGTTTGTCATTTTTTTTTTTTTACTCTGACCAGCCGGCGGTAAATGTTTTGGATGCAAACCAGCGCCGGCGCTGGTTTGCTTCAAAAAGTATAAATATGGGCCTTAGTGTTGATAGACTGCCAAACGCACACGTCCCTTCAGTGGTGGAATCTCAGCAATCTAATGAAGGGGCGGTCATTTCAAGACCCTGTGCCTCAGAACACAATAACAGACGCATCAATGATTGGTATGGTTGTCGAGATGACATTTCAAGGGGAATGGGATTCCAATCAGAAGGAATTTAACATAAACCATTTAGAATTATTAGCTGTTTCCTGCCCTAAAAGCGTTTCAACCCCGTCTCAAACACAAGATTGTTCTGATAAAAACAGACAACATGACAACCATGTATTACCTCATAAAACAAGGCGGGACACATTCATCTCAACTGTCATCTCAACTGTCCCTATTAGCCCAGACAATATGGAAATGGGCAATTCACAATCAAATTCATCTGTTCGTAGAATACATTCCAGGAATACACAATCAGTTGGCAGATCTCCTAAGCAGAAATCACCAACAAACACACGAATGGGAGATTCACTTCCAGGTACTTCAAAAGTACTTTACAAAATGGGGAACACCAGACATAGACCTATTTGCAGCAAGCGAAAACACAAAGGGGGTCATTACGACCTCAGCGGTCTTGCAAAAAGACCGCCGAAGCCGCGGGAGCCAGAATACTGCCATTGCCGGCGGTATTCCTGGCTCCCTATTATGACATTTCCGCTGGGCAAGCGGACGGTAACAGTGTTACCGTCCGCTGTCCCAGCGGAAATGTCACATCAACATTGCTGCCGGCTCGTAATAGAGCCGGCGGCAATGCTGATGTGCAGCGGGTGCAGTAGCACCCGTCGCGCATTTCACTGCCTGAAATTCGGACAGTGAAATGCGCGACGGGGCTATGCCTGGGGGCCCCTGCACTACCCATGCCAAGTGCATGGGCAGTGCAGGGGCCCCCAGGGGCACCCCAAGTCCCCTTTCCGCCAGCCTTTCAATGGCGGTGTTTACTGCCACGGACAGGCTGGCGGTCGGGGACTCATAATCCCCAGGGCAGCGTTGCTTGCACCGCTGCCCTGAGGATTATGACCGCCAGGCGGAATCCTGGCGGGCAATTGGAGGGGCCGGCGGTATCGCCGTGGCAATTCTGCCACGGTCATAATTGCTGGCGGAACACCGCCAGCCTGTTGGCGGTGTTACCGCCGGCCGCCTGGGTCATAATGACCCCCCAAAATGCCAAAACTTTGCATCCAGACACCCACATCCCCTATCAAAGGGCAATGCTCTATGGATCAATTGGTCAGGGATATTTGCTTACGCTTTTCCCCACCCTTCTCCCATTTCTGGTCAACAAACTACGTCAGACTTCTCTCACCATGATACTCCTAGCCCCAACGTGGGCACGACAACATTGGTACACAACACTCCTAGACTTGTCTGTAGTACCTCATTCCAAACTCCCAAACAGACCGTAATTGTTAAAACAAAACACAGGTAAAATCAGGTGCCCAAATCCCAGTGCTCTCAATTTAGTGATTTGGCTCCTGAAGTCATAGGATTTGGATACCTAAAACTTCCATTGGAATGTATGGAAGTGCTTAAGCAGGCACGTAAACCTACTACTAGACCATGTTATGCTAACAAATGGAAACAATTTTACTACTGTCAATCTAAAAACACTGATCCACTTACAGCACCAATACAAGATACTGTACGCTACCTACTTCATTTGCAAAAATCTAATTTGGCTTTTTCATCCATAAAAATTCACCTTACTGCAATATCTGCATACTTAGACTATTCAGCACACTTCTCCATTCAGAGTTCCTGTTATTAAAGCCTTCATGGAAGGATTAAAACACATTATTCCACCTAGAACACCACCTGTCCCTTCTTGGAATCTAAATATGGTACTTACTAGACTCTTGGGCCCCCTTTCAAACCCATTCACTCTTGTCAAATTCCATTTTTAACATGGAAGGTTGCCTTCCTCGTAGCTATCACTTCATTACGAAGAGTTAATGAAATACAAGCATTCACTCTTGAGGAACAGTTTTCCCAAGTATACAAACATAAAGTTGTAATTGGAACAAATCCTAAATTTCTCCCAAAAGTCGTATCTCCTTTTCACATCAACCAAACAGTGGAATTGACAGTCTTCTTTCCACAGCCTGACTCCGTTGCAGAAAGAGCCCATGATACTCTAGGTCTCAAAAGAGCACTTATGTACTATATAGATTTAAAGATTTTAGGAAAACAAAACAACTTTTTGTTGCTTTTCAGCAACCACATAAAGGCAATCCTATCTCTAAACAAGGGTTAGCAAGATGGACTGTTAGATGCATACAAATATGTTACATTAAGGCAAAAACAACTTTTGATCACACCTAGAGCACATTCTACAAGAAAGAAAGGTGCGTCTATGGCATTCTTAGGAAACATACCAACTGCTGATATATGTAAAGCTGCCACATGGTCTACTCCCCATACATTTACAAAACATTACTGTATAGATGTTTTTTTCAAAGCAACAGGCCAATGTTGGCCAAGCTGTTTTACGAAAATTATTTCAAACTCCTCCTACAGGCTAGCCACCGCTTATTTTTGGGAGGATTAACGGCTTTGTAGTCTATGCATAGCATGTGTATCTGCAGCTACTCATGCCATCTAACGTAAAATGTCACTTACCTAGTGGACTTCTGTTCGTGGGATTTAGTGCTGTAGATTCACATGCACCATCCCTCCTACCCGGAAGCCTGTAGTCATTGCAGTTTTCTTATTTGTACATATGTATATACATTTGCATGGACATCTATTTTTACTTACTATTTTTTTTTTATAGAACATTTATATTCTTACACTGTCACTCCTCCCTACACCCTTTTGCGGGAAAACAATCTAAAAACGAAGTCGATGCCTATGCGCAATATGACCGAGATGAGTCACTCAATCCTGTGACTCTCAAAAGACTTATTTGAAGAAAAAAAAAAACTTGTAACACTACGAGCCCAACACTAGGTGTCGGAAGAGATATGCATAGCATGTGAATCTGCAGCATTACATGCCACGAACAGATGTACACTAGGTAAGTGACATTTAGATTACCTGACCATGTCAGTTCAACCTACACAGGGTTTATTTAGACCATGTGGTACTTTTGGCAAAAAGATTGCACTTGGATGACCCTCATAAAGAGTGCGTTTATTGTCCTCACTCAGAGCATATGTTGAAAGACTGCAAAATGTGCTGCCCCTTCTCTCAGAAAACTCTCGAATATACAGAGGGGAGATGACTATTATGGCTTCGGAAGCTAAAATCTAGGGAGGAACCCCTTTTTGAAAAATAAGTGACTTCTAGAAGTGTTAAGTGCCTCATGGGAGACTTCCAAACCTTTAAAAAAAAAAAAAAGAAAACTCATGAGTCCTCTAAGCCCCATAAAAAACACAAAAAAAACTAATCTGAGTATTACCTCAAAAAATGTTCCTCTAAGGTTCCAGCCAAACCTTCAATTTCTATTGGGCAAAATTCTGTCAGGAGACCTTCAAAATATCTACCAAAGACTACAGAAACACTTTCTGAACCGAAGGTCAAATTGTTGTCAACATTCTCACTGTTGACGATATCATTGACGACAGCATGAATGATGACATACACCACTGCAACGTCGACATTTACTTCAGCACTGTCTCCAATAATAATATCTTCCTCTCCTGCAGAGTCGAGAACCATTATTTCTTGCATATTATTGTGGATGGCGGCACTGTCTTCAAACAGGGTGCCTCAGAAACTACAATCTTCTGCTATGCTGCTGCAGTCACCCATGAAACAATCGTCCACAACACCATCGATGATGAAGACACCATTGCTAAGCACACAATCAGCATCAAGGACACCAGCAACAATTGCACAGTTGACAACCGCACCGTTGACAACAGCTCTGTCGACAAGAGCACCATTGATAGCCCTGTAGACGAACATACCATTGATGACAACCACCTCAACAAAAACCCCACCGGCAGCAACACTGTCTAAGAAAACAAGGTCTGAGGCAGCTGAATCAATAGAAGTGTTATGACAATCACAGGGGCACCATTGATGCCTGTTTCTATAATGCAACTTGCTCAACTATCGGCTAAGGATGTGATTCTTCCTGCCCACACATCTCCAAGCGAAGTTTTGCCAATCCCACTGGTGCATTTGCTTGATGAGGCTGAATCAGATGAGGAACGTCCCTTTGCAGTTGCTCATAGCCCCTCAAAATTACACGTAAAGTGGCAGTATGATGATGACGGTCAGTACTATTAGGTTGACTATTGCAAGACTGAACAGCCACATTTTCAGAAACAGTTGTCTGCCTATGAACACTACCAACATGAACACTCAGTCCAAATGCCACAAACTAATCTCCAATCTGCAGCATATGCTACAAGATTATTAAAGGAGGTGCCCTGAGCCAACAACAGCTGACCCTATGTCGCAGCCACAGACTCCCCTAAGAACTCTGAGTGCCAACACCTCATTCATGTGCTTTTCAATTACAGGAAACATCTTTACCACCAATATGTCACAGTATCGAATCCACTAGCAGATGATCCACCTACCTCAAATGAAGATGCAGAGGATAGGGAGATAAGAGACATGGAATCAGTCCTTAAATAGTGGGACAATGACTGGATACAGATACCATCTCCTCTTGTACTCCCACCACCAGTAGATTCACTCGCAGAAGACATTGAAGGTTTCATAACATAATGGAAAGTGTGCAAAAAGTTTCAACTTTCTATTGCCTGTAAACAGACCAACTGTTTTCTGTATGACTTTAAAGAGCCAATGGAAAAAAATCAGTAGGGGCCATACCTATTGTGGATTTTATCTGGTAAGAGGGGCTGAAGACCATGAAACATCCAGCGACTATCTCAGCAGTAATGCCTAAATTAGAAAAAAAAAATACAAAGCACCAGATGACTTTCAGCATGTCTAGTGGGCCACTCTAAGTCTGATTCTGTTATTAACGCAACTGGCCCAAAGGTATTTGAGTAGTCCATCAACCCATGTCACTGCACGACTGGACAGGGATGGACGCTGTATAAATAACATCTGCAAACGTTTCTCTAGTATGGCGACCATCTCAGTTATATCGCCCTAAGCTTGCAAAAGAATTGGCTGCTCTGACAGACATATGTGGTCTGATATGGTGCAATAGATAGATCTCCTACCAGGAGATGCAAGGATAGACGCCAAGAATGTTCTCCAAGAGGAAGAACAAGCTTTGGCAGAAATTGACTATGCCATTGATATTCATCAACAGGGTTCAGGCAATTAGCTGGAGCGGCAGCACTCCAGAGATCAGGATGGCCGAAAGCAACATCCTTCACACCAGAGGTCCAAAGTAGGGCCTTGGACATTCCATAAGCTGGAGAAGCCTTGTTTGGCAAACATATTGACAAGGTGTTGCAAACTATTAAAGCTGATACGGACGCTCCTTAAAAGGACTGCTTTTTTATCAGTAGAGTCAGAGACTTCTAATTATTGAGGAGGATTCCAATCCCCCAAACAGCTATTTCAACCGTAACAGAGTCAATATCACTCTTAGGCCCATATTTATACTTTTTGACGCAAACCAGAGCCAGCGCTAGTTTGCGTCAAAACTTTTACCGCCGGCTAATGCCATTCCTACGCGCCATGCGAGTGCCTTATTTAAGGAATGACGTTTAAAAAAAAATGACTCAAACCAGGCAGCGCCAGCGTAGGGGAAAATGGGGGTTGTGCGTCAAAAAATGGTGCAAGTCAGGTTTGAGGCAAAAATCATGGCTCAAACCGGACTTGCGCCATTTTTTGACACACAACTCCCATTGAAATTACTTCTGTCTTAGCAAAGACAGGAGTCGTGCCCCCTTGCCCAATGGCCATGCCCAGGGGATTTCCGTTCCCTGGGAATGGTCATTGGGCACAGTGGCATGTAGGGGGGGCCAAATTAGGCCCCCCTATGCCACTTTAAAAAAAAAAAAAATACTTACCTGTACTTACCTGGCATGGGTCCCCCCCCATCCATGGGTGTCCTCCAGGGGTGGGTGAGGGTGGCAGGGGGTGTCCCTGGGGGCAGGGAAGGGCACCGCTGGACTCCTTCCATGGTCAGAGACCATGGAAGTGAGCCCACAGGTCCCTTAAAGCCTGCCTTGACCCAGACGTTAAAAAACAGCGCACATCAGGCTGTGCGCTGTTTTTTAAGGCCTGCCCTATCCTGTGCGTCAAAATGACGCAGGAGTATAAATAAGGCGCACAGGCCTTAAAGTCATTTTTTGGGCAGGAATGACTACCTTGCATGTCATTAACGCAAGGCAGTTTCCAGCATCCAAAAAATTACTCACACAGGAATGTTGACGTCCGCGGGCGTCAAAGTTTAAATACGGTGCACAGTTTGCACCGAAATGTGCGCCAAAATGTTTGACGCACATTCAGCGCAAACAGAGTATAAATATGCCCCTTAATACGCACAGCAAAACTGCCAACCTCCATCAGCAGCATATAAGCAACCAACAAGAGGCAAACAGCCCCTCATAGGGTGGGATACAGCTGGAAAACAATGACCTCTTTGTTGCCTCGCTCTACAAGTGGGTCCTGGATTTCATATCTCTGGGACATACACTCTAATTCATCAACAAACCATCAAATATTCCCCTGAAAGGACTCCCACCTCCACATCTAAAACAGATTTTGATGGAAATACTGATAATACTAACAAAGGGTAAAATAGAAGAGGTCCCGAAAATTCAGAGGAATCTGTTTCTACTATTCCTGTTTCTTTCTCATAAGGAAAAAAAAATCAGTAGACTGCAGACTTTACGGAGCTCTTGAAAAACAATGATTTTACATGGTGTTGGAAATGGTACCCCTGAACTTTTGCTTTCCTCCTCTACTTTTTCTGACCTCATTTTTGCTGGCTTCAGAACTCTGGACACTATACCAGTGCTAAAGTGCATGTGCTCTCTCCATAAAAACATGGTAACAATGGCTCATACCCAATTGGCATATTTAATTTACTTGGAAGCCCCTAGTAAAGTGCACTACATGTGCCCAGGGCCCGTAAATTAAGGCCCATATTTATACTTTTTGACGCAAAACTGCGCCAACGCAGTTTTGCGTCAAAAAAATTAGCGCCGGCTAACGCCATTCTGAAGCGCCATGCGGGCGCCGTATTTATAGAATGACGTTAGCCGGCGTTAGCCGACCGGCGCTGCCTGGTGTGCGTGGAAAAAAACCACGTACACCAGGCAGCGCCGGCGTTGGGGAAAATGGCGTATGGGCGTCTTAAAATGGGGCAAGTCAGGTTGAGTAAAAAAAATCGACTTAACCTGATTTGCGCCATTTTTTTACGTCGCCCAGACACAATTAACATGACTCCTGTCTTAGTAAAGACAGGAGTCATGCCCCCTTGCCCAATGGCCATGCCCAGGGGACTTCTGTCCCCTGGCCATGGTCATTGGGCATTGTGGCATGTAGGGGGGCACAAATCAGGCACCCCTATGCCAAAAAAAAATATTTTAAAAAAATATATATACTTACCTGAATGTCCCTGGGATGGGTCCCTCCATCCTTGGGTGTCCTCCTGGGGTGGGCAAGGGTGGCAGGGGGGGTCCCTGGGGGCATGGGAGGGCAGCTGTGGGCTCATTTTGAGCCCACAGGTCCCTTAACGCCTGCCCTGACCCAGGCGTTAAATTCAGGCGCAAATGCAGGTTTTTTTTCCCCGCCCACTCCCGGGCGTGATTTTTGCCCGGGAGTATAAATACCACGCACATGCCTGGGAGTCATTTTTTTAGACGGGAACGCCTCCCTTGCATATCATTAACGCAAGGAAGGTGTTCACGCCAAAAAATGACGCTAACTCCATGAACTTTGGCGCTAGACGCTTCTAACGCCAAAGTATAAATATGGAGTTAGTTTTGCGTCTAAATTGCGTCGAAAAAAACGACGCAATTTCGGCGCAAACGGAGTATAAATATGCCCCTAAATGCTACTAGAGGGCCTGCAGCATTGACTGTGCCTGCAACATAAGTAACCCCTTAACCATGTCTCGGGCCTGCCATTGCAAGGCCTGAGTGTGCAGTTTCACTGTCACTTCGACTTGGCATTTAGATGTACTTGCCAAGCCTTAAACTCCACTTTTTCTACATATCAGTCACACCTAAGGTAAGCACTAGGTAACCCATAGGGCAGGGTGCTATGTAGGTAAAAGGCAGGACATGTACATGTGTGGTTTATATGTCCTGGTAGTGGAAAACTCCTAAATTTGTTTTCCACTGCTATGAGGCCTGCTCCTTTCATACGATAGCATTAGGGCTACCCTCATATACTGTTTAAGTGGTAAATTCTGATCAGAATGGGGTAACCAGGTCATATTTAGTATGGCCGAAATGGTAATAGAAAATCCTGCTTATTGGTGAAGTTGGATTTTATGTTACTATTTGAGAAATGCCACTTTTAGAAAGTGAGCATTTCTCTGCACTGAAAATCCATCTGTGCCTTATAGCCTGTCTTCAATCCACATCTAGCTGGGCAGGTTTACAGCTCCCTTTCACCCAGACAACCACAAACACAGGATACTCAGTCACACCTGCACTCATCTGCATACTGAATGGGTCTTCCTGGGCTGGGAGGGTGAAGGGTCTGACACATTTCAAGGGACAGTGGCCTGCCCTCACACAATGGACTGCAAAACCCCCTACTGGAATCCTGGCAAACAGGATTGTACTGAAAGGGGACCTTGTGCACTTCAAAACCACTCTTTGAAGTCTCCCCCACTTCAAAGACATCTGGGTAAATAAGCTGGGTCTCTGACCCCACCAACTCACACTTCAGGGCCTGAACCTGCAACCTGTCAAGAGGAACTGCCTGGCTGCCCAAATGACTCATCTGGACTGTTTTGCTGTGAAGGGCTGCTGCCCTGCTGCCCTCTGACTTTGCTGAGAAACGCTTTCCAAGGGCTTAGATTGAGCTTGCCTCCTGTTTTCTGAAGTCTCTGGGCCAAAAAGACTTCATCTCTTCAAGGAACTCCTTGTGTGCCAAACATTGGCACACAGCTGTCTTGCGACTGAGAAATTGCCGCACAGCCTAACCGGAACGGCATAGCCCAACTTCCCAAGTGAAGATTTGACGCAGCGCCTGCCTTGTAACAGAAAATTTGACGCACAGCCCTACCGGATTGACGCACAGCTGAACCGGAACAATGCAGCCAGATTCCCTGAGTGGAAACAGGCGCATTGCCAGCCGTACGACACAAAATTCAACGCATTGCCACACGGGATCGACGCAACACCTGTGACTGCTTCCAGCGCGGCCAGGATTTCCCTGCATCGTCCCTGGGCATCAAAAAGATCCCCGCATCACAGCGAGGAACCAAGACTGTGTGCTGAGAACCGGCGTAAAGCCTGTGCCACATGGAAAGAAACAACGCTTTGTCTGTGTCATGCCGGAAAATCTGACGCACACACTATTTTTCCCTACATTTCCTCCTTTTCGGTCTCCATGCGTGTACATTTTTTACGCAAATCAGGTACTTTGTGCAACCAAGAGAAAACTGTTCATTTCTAAGACTTAAGACTTTTTAATCTTGCAAAAGTGATATTTTGAATTGTGCTTATTGAATCTTTATCGTTTTTACCCTAATTTAACTAGATAAATATCTCATATTTTTCTAAAACCTGTGTGGTGTATTTTTGTGATGTTTTCACTGTGCTACTGTATGATTTTATTGCACAAATACTTTACACATTGCCTTCTAAGTTAAGCCTGACAGCTCGGTGCCAAGCTACCAGAGGGTGGGCACAGGATAATTTGGATTATGTGTGATTTGCCCTGACTAGGATTGTGGTCCCTATCGGACAAATGTGTGTACCTCTGCCTTTTAGTGACCCCATTACGTCTGGCAGGACTGACAGTGCAAGATCCAACAACCGGCTCAAGACCTCAGTAAATTAGTCTGTTTAAGTCAGGCAGTACAAGTTGCTGCTGGAAATGTTATCTTCTTGCATTCTGCTGATTTAGAATTGCAGACTAAGGCCCAGATTCTCAAAAGTTTAGCATCAGGTTAGCGTTACTTTTGTACACTAAACTGACACTAAACTTTTTGGGGGATTCACAAACAACGCAAATTGGTATTTGTGTTGATTTGTGTGGCAAAGTAATACAAAGCAGGACAAAACCCTGCTTTGCGTTACTTTGCGTCAACAGGTGTTACCTGGATGTACTTGTGCTGCTACCCATGCTTTTTGGCGCCAAACCCTATTCTGAAATAACAGTAGAAGGGGTTTGGTGCCAAAACTTAACACCAATGAAAAGAAGGCATTAAGGGAAGAAATGTTTTTATTTCTCCATGCTTTTCTGACTGCATGTGGGCTGCACTGTATAACACACACACACACACAAAGTAGGAAAAGCATTTCCACTTGTCTAGGCATAGTATTTTGTACAGGAATGATACCATTCCCGTACAAAACCTATACTAGACTCAAGCACACACATTAGCACTAAGGTGTGTGCGGGGTGCACAACAGCTGAAATCAGATTTCAGATTCTTAGCCAAAGTATGCATCCACTACAAGAACTAGACAAGCAATGGACACAGGTCCAAGCGTCATTCCCCCCGACCATGGTGACATGAATGCAATGGTGGTCTCAGTGATAACACTGAATAGGACCTAAAGTTTCTCTCTCTGATAGCAGACTTTGTCATAACGACAGATGCGCCATTAGAGAGATAGGGCTCTCCCCTCCAGGATCTTCATCAGTTGCAAATGGAATATCACCAAGATGAAAATGCATATAAATCTACTAGAACTCAAGACCATACAGCTCGCTCTATCATTCCTGCCAAGAGTAGCATGCTCATCTGTCCTCTTTCGCACGGACAACCCCACAAGCATGCATATATCAACAAGCAGGGAGGAACAAAATCATTAGCTCAATTAGAGCAGGCACAATCTTTCTGGGAATGGGCCCTGCAACACCAGATGACGAAGATGGAACGTGTACCCGGAACATTCAACGTGCTAGCAGACAAATTGAGCAGAATATCTACCAGCTGTGACAAGTTGGAACTCTATCAATCTCTAGAACCAAACCTGCATCTGTTGGTTGCAAATAAATCTAGCTTTGGTTTCCCCCAACAACCGGAAAAGCTAATGTTATGTAAGTTGGCATCATCAGGAAGGATTTGTGGGGGAAATGTGTTTTCGATAAGATGGTCAAAAAATCTTTGCACATGCTTTTCCCCCATCTTGTTAATACAGAGGGGCATATTTATACTCCGTTTGCGCCAAATCTGCGTCGTTTTTTTCGACGCAAAACTAACGCCATATTTATACTTTGGCGTTAGACACGTCTAGCGCCAAAGTATGAGGAAAGAGCGTCATTTTTTTGCGTGAACGCCTTCCTTGCGTTAATGAGATGCAAGGTAGGCGTTCCCGTCCAAAAAAATGACTGCGACACAAATGCGTCGTATTTATACTCCCGGGCAAAAATCACGCCCGGGAGTGGGCGGGGCAAAAAACCCCGCATTTGCGCCTCTTTTTAACGCCTCGGTCAGGGCAGGCATTAGGGGACCTGTGGGCTCAAAATGAGCCCACAGCTGCCCTCCCATGCCCCCAGGGACCCCCCCCTGCCACCCTTGCCCACCCCAGGAGGACACCCAAGGATGGAGGGACCCATCCCAGGGACATTCAGGTAAGTTCAAGTAAGTATAATTTTCTTTTTTTTTTTTTTTTTTTTTGTGGCATAGGGGGGCCTGATTTGTGCCCCCCTACATGCCTCAATGCCCAATGACCATGCCCAGGGGACATAAGTCCCCTGGGCATGGCCATTGGGCAAGGGGGCATGACTCCTGTCTTTACTAAGACAGGAGTCATGTAAATGGCGTCTGGGCGTCGTTAAAAATGGCGCAAATCGGGTGGAGGCGATTTTTTTGCGTCAACCTGACTTGCACCATTTTAAGACGCCCTAACGCCATTTTCCCCAATGCCGGCGCTGCCTGGTGTACGTGGTTTTTTTCCACGCACACCAGGCAGCGCCGGTCTGCTAGCGCCGGCTAACGCCATTCAATAAATACGGCGCCCGCATGGCGCTTCAGAATGGCGTTAGACGGCGCTAAACTTTTTGACGCTAAACTGCGTTAGCGCAGTTTAGCGTCAAAAAGTATAAATACGGGCCAGAGTTTTCTCAAGAAAATAAAAGAATCCTGCAAGTTAATTCTCATTGCTTTCAGACAGCAGCGGCAGTTCTGGTTCACAAAACTGCTGCTACTTTCGGAACAAACATAGTCAACTTAAGCCCTTCCCAGCATTACTAATGATGAACAGCAGGCAAGTACTTCTTCCTAATCCCACTTCACTACATCTGTCAGTTTGGCTCCTGAGTTCCATGAATTCACAAACTTAAACATCTCAAAAGAATGCACAGAGATTTTGGCAAAAGTTAGGCCAGACACCACCAACAAAACCAATGAACTCAAATGAAAACCTTTCTATCGCTGGTGTTGAGATAAAGCTGTACATTAGTTTTCTTTCGACCCAGAACAAATCCTACATATCTTCTGCATTTAACAGAATCAGCACGTTCCTATTCATCCATTAAGGTACCTTTGGCAGCGATATCTTGCTTTCGGAGATCAGATAATCAGCCATCACTCTGTCAGCAAGAATCATAAAACAGTTCTTCAAGGGACTCTTCAAAGTGTTTCCTCTGGTTAGGGAGCCGCCTCCTCCTTCGCATCCCAATGTTGTATTGAGCCAGTTAATGATGCACCAGTTTGAGCCAGTACACAAAAGTGACTTGTTATCTTCATTGAAAGACTGCAGTACTTCTGGCATTGACATTAGAAAGAAGTGTTAGTGACATTCAGGTGTTTACAATTAAAGAACCCTTTATCCAATTCAAACAGGATGGTCTAATACTTGGAACAAATCCCAATTTCATACCATAAGCATCTCTGGATTTCAAGCCCATTGTGCTGAAAACATTTTTTCCCAATTTAATGGCAGATCTTTACATACTCTAGATGTCAAAAGATGTCTCCCATTTTATTTACACAGGTTGGAACAGTCCTGGAAAATGGACCAGGTATTTGTCCCATGGAAATCTGAGATAAGGATTTCCAGTATTGAAACTGACTATAGCAAGATAGATTGCAACTGGTGGCAGTTCTGCTCCAGACAAGCAGGAAAACCGTTAACGCAGAGAGTTAAGGCTCATTCCACTAGGGCCATCTCAACTACCAGCTCTTTGTTGGTGCCCACTCAACCGATATGCCAAGCAGCAACATGGTCCAGCAGGCAAACCTTTAACCCTGCATTACTGCTTGGATGCGGCTGACAAAACTGATGCAGCAGTGGGACAAGCAGTTTTACGACATCTATTGCAATAAGAAGAGCCAATTCTATGTTCCTATCCTCCTCAATGTAATTATAATATGTTGTATTTACAAATGCTTACTGCTGACTATTCTGATTCAAGCATGTGAATCTGTGAATGATACAATAATGGAGCAAAATTCTACTTGTCTGTAACTGTAGTTCTCCAGTATTGGTATCTTTCATAGATTCACATGCAACCCACCCTTCTCCCCATAGAGGGACACCTTTACCCATTATGTACATCTCACTTGTGCTTGAAAATCTAAGACTGGAGTCTCTGGTGAGGGTTTGGGTCGTTTTAAATGGCACTACTAAGCTAAAAAAATGAATGTCTTTAACATTACACTTATGTAGAGTTTTCTCTACTGCTTTCTATGGTACCTTGGGACTCCCACTTTGATAGGGAATGACTCAAGCATGTGAATCTATGCAAGATACCAATACTGGCAAACGACATTTATAGGTAAGGGATTTAGGCCCATATTTCTAATTTTTGACGGTTTGCGTCAAAAAATGTACCGTCGGCTAACGCCATTCCTAAGCGCCATGCGGGTGCCCTATTTGAGGATTGACGTTAGCCGGCGCTGTGGGCCGGTCAGAGTAAAAAAAAAAAAAAAAAAGACTCATACCAAACAGTGCCGGCGTAGGGAAGAATGGGAGTTGTGCGTTAAAAAATGGTGCAAGTCAGGTTTGAGTAAAAAATCATGGCTCAAACCGGACTTGCGCCATTTTTTGACACAACCCCCATTGAAATGACTCCTGTCTTAGCAAAGCCAGGAGTCATGCCCCCTTGCCCAATGGCCATGCCCAGGGGACTTCTGTCCCCTGGACATGGTCATTGGGCACAGTGGCATGTAGGGGGACCCACATTAGGCCCCCCTATGCCACTTTAAAAAATAAAAAAGTTATACTTATACCTGGGATGGGTCCCCCCCATCCATGAGTGTCCTCCTGGGGTTGGCGAGGGTGGCAGGGGGTGTCCCTGGGGGCAGGGAAGGGCACCTCTGGACTGCTTCCATGAACAGAGACCATGGAAGTGAGCCCACAGGTCCCTTAACGCCTGCCCTCACCCAGGCGTTAAACAGCGCACATCAGGCTGTGCGCTGTTTTTTTAAGACCCGCCCCCTCCTGTGCGTCATAATGACGCAGGAGTATAAATAAGGCGCACAGACCTTAGTCATTTTTTGGACGGGAACGCCTACCTTGCATGTCATTAACGCAAGGCGGTTTCCCGCATCCAAAAAATGACGCACACTGAGGTTTTTTTACGTCCGTGGGATCGGGCGACATAGTTTAAATAAGGGGCAAGGTTTGTGCCGAATGTGCGTCAAAATCTTTGACACACATTCGGCACAAACAAAGTATAAATATGCCCCTCATTTTCTTATTTTTTTCCCCTGGACAAAGAGACACACCCCTCTACTCAATAAAAACTTTGGCAAAGAGTTTTTGGGCTGCTAAGACCTAACATACTCTAATGAATAAGATGTTCAAACTTTTAGATATGATTGCTTAACATAAAACTTTCACTGTTGGGGGAAGTGCAGTGCTATTAGAGAATACAATAAGCAATAAGCGCAGGTTGCTTTACTGGCAGCAGTTCCAATATAGAAAAGAAAAAAGTTCACAGCATGTTTTCAAAGTCTTTCAGGGCACAAAGTAGTGACTCCCCCTCTTGCTGGCAATGTGCATGGTCATAGACTCTTTTGTTAGATTATTTTCTTCTAACGTCTGGTTCGAACGTGCGCTTGTCTGCTCCGGTTCCACACTATCATTCAATCTGTGTCAAAATTTACAGTCTGTATTGTTTAGATCATGGTTTTCTCAGTCTCCCTTCTCCGTTCATAGATGTCCACTTCGTCAGGGCAACTCGAGTCAACTGCGGCCCATGTGGGCGTTCGTCCTCAGGGGCACACTTCATATCTTTGAAGTCTTTTCATAGGGGATTTCCATGTGTAATCATAAGCACTGAATATTGCCGCCCACGTGTGAGTACTCCGGTGCCGATCTTCAGTGTGGGTTCTTAAATGGAAATGTTCACCTTTCTTCAGGAAGGCCTCCAAATACACTTAAGAAAAAGACAGATAATGCAGCCTGTACATGTAGGCTACAATGGCCAAATTCTTGATCTTGAAATTGAAAAAGTGCCAATTTTATTGGAAAGTATAATTTTCTATGTTTTACAAACAAAATAAGTCTCCTTCAAAAACCTCTTTTATTATGATAGGTTAGGGATAAGATAAGGAAGAGCAGGGCAGTGTAGACTCATAGGCTGCCATTATATGGCTAAAATAGAGACACTTCCTTTAAGATCCCAGAGACCACCTGTATCCCATCATGCTCGGGTGGTAGCATTTGCTTCAGTTCAGTCAAAGTTCTGAGAACTCAGGCCCATATTTATACTTTTTGACGCAAAACTGCGCTAACGCAGTTTTGCGCCAAAAAAATTAGCGCCGGCTAACGCCATTCTGAAGCGCCATGCGGGCGCTGTATTTATTGAATGGCGTTAGCCGACCGGCGCTGCCTGGTGTGCGTGAAAAAAACCCACGTACACCAGGCAGCGCCGGCGTAGGGAAAAATGGCGTTTTGGCGTCCACAAATGGGGCAAGTCAGGCTGAGGCAAAAAAATCGTCTTAACCCGATTTGCGCCATTTTGTTACGACGCCCATCCCCCATTGAAATGACTCCTGTCTTAGCAAAGACAGGAGTCATGCCCCCTTGCCCAATGGCCATGCCCAGGGGACTTCTGTCCCCTGGGCATGGTCATTGGGCATAGTGGCATGTAGGGGGGCACAAATCAGGCCCCCCTATGCCACAAAAAAAATTTAAAAAAATACTTACCTGGACTTAACTTAATGTCCCTGGGGTGGGTCCCTCCAGCCTTGGGTGTCCTCCTGGGGTGGGCAAGGGTGGCAGGGGGTGTCCCTGGGGGCAGGGGAGGGCACCTCTGGGCTCATTCTGAGCCCACAGGTCCCTTAACGCCTGCCCTGACCCAGGCGCTAAAATCCGGCGCAAATGCGGGTTTTTTAGACCCGCCCACTCCCGGGCGTCATTTTTGCCCGGGAGTATAAATACGACGCAATAGCATCGCAGTCATTTTTTAAGACGGGAACGCCTACCTTGCATATCATTAACGCAAGGAAGGTGTTCATGCAAAAAAATGACGCTAATTCCATGGACTTTGGCGCTAGACGCGTCTAACGCCAAAGTATAAATATGGAGTTAGTTTTGCGTCGAATTTGCGTCGAAAAAAACGACGCAAATTCGGCGCAAACTGAGTATAAATATGCCCCTCAGTCTTTTACCTTAATCTGCCTGTTTCTCAATTTTTTTTTGGCACAATTCTGAGGTGTTTTGTCTAAATAATTCTCTGTTTGATAAATGCCTTTGCTGGGTAAGGGAAATGTCAAAACAGACTGAGATTTGTATCATCTGCCTTTCTTCTTATCATCTTCCTGATGCTTGTGACATCTGCAGGAAGTTTTCTAGGTGCACTTTACATGACAGAGAGAAGATTCGCCTTCAAGCAAGAGAAGACCGGCGCAAACAGCGAAGTCAGCTAACTAGTGGGACCGCAGAGCGAGGGGAAGGTCACTTTATCGTCCAGCGTTCGTGTGAGGTCAGAAAAACATGTTACTGGCCAAAAACGACATCGGTCTCGACGTCGAGACTTGGTGTCTGTAGGAGGCTGGCCTGGCTTATAAGTGGGTACCTTTTGGTACTTAAACCCTGTGCCAGGTCCCGTTATCCCTTATTAGTAGAATAGAGGTGTTTCTAGCAGCTTAGGCTGATAGAAGGTAGCTATGGCAAAGCAGCTTAGGCTGAACTAGGAGACATGCAAAGCTCCTACTATACCACTTATATAGCACAATATCATAAGAAAACACAATACTCCGAGTTACTAAAAATAAAGGTACTTTATTTTAGTGACAATATGCCAAAAGTATCTCAGAGAATACCCTCATTTAGGAGGTAAGTAATATACACAAGTTAAATGTACACAAACCCAAAACAGGTAAGGAAGAGTAAGAAAAGTAGTGCAAACAATGTAGAATCACAATGGGATACAAATAGGTAAACATAGGTCTAGGGGCAACACAAACCATATACTCCAAAAGTGGAATGCGAATCACGAATGGACCCCAGACCTATGGGAGCTTGTAGAGGGTCGCTGGGACTGTAGGAAACTAGTAAGGGTGTCCAAGATACCCCACCCCAAGACCCTGAAAAGTAGGAGTAACCGAAGATTCTGCAACAACGAAAAGGGCTAGGAACTTCTCCTTTGGATGGAAGATGTCCCACGGCGTGCTGGATGTTGCAGAAATACAGCAAACAAGCCTTGCTAGCTGCAAGGGTCGCGGTAGAGGTTTTTTGGTGCTGCTGGGGACCAGGAAAGACCAGGATGTCGCCCCTTGGAGGAGGAGAAAGCGGGGGCGCTCAGCAACTCAGCGAGCCCTCGCAGAGGCAGGCAGCACCCGCAGAAGTACCGGAGCAGGCACTTGGAAGATCTGTGAACTCAGAGTCACAAAAGGAGGGTCCCACGACGTCTGAGTCCAACTCAGCGGGTTGGGCACTGTAGGACAGAGTGCTGGGGACCCAGGCTAGGCTGTGCACAAAGGAACCCTTGGAAAAGTGCACAGAAGCCGGAGCAGCTGTAAATCACGCAGTACACAGGTTTGCTGTCTGGCGTGGGGAGGCAAGGACTTACCTCCACCAAACTTGGACTGAAGGATCACTGGACTGTGGGGGTCACTTGGATCCAGCTCCTGTGTTCCAGGGACCACGCTTGTCAGGATGAGAGGGGACCAAGAGGACCGGTGATGCAGTCTTTTGGTGCCTGCGTAAGCAGGGGAAAGATTCCGTCGACCCACGGGAGACTTCTTCTTGGCTTCCAGTGCAGGGTGCAGGCAGACAGCCCTCCGAGCATGCAGCACCAGGAAACAGTTGAGAAAGCTGGCAGGATGAGGCACTACAATATTGCTGGTAGTCTTCTTGCTACTTTGTTGCAGTTTTGCAGGCGTCCTGGACAGTCAGCGGTCGATCCTTGGCAGAAGTCGAAGAGGGAAGTGCAGAGGAACTCTGGTGAGCTCTTGCATTCGTTATCTGAGGAATAGCCCAGAGGAGAGTCCCTAAATATCCAGAAAAGGAGGTTTGGCTACCAAGAAAGGAGGTTTGGCTATCAAGAGAGGTAAGAACCTATCAGGAGGGGTCTCTGATGTCACCTGCTGGCACTCGCCATCAGAGCAGTCCAGTGTGCCCCCAAAACCTCTGAATCCAAGATGGCAGAGGTCTGGGACACACTGGAGGAGCTCTGGGCACCTCCCCTGGGAGGTAAGTGTCAGGGGAGTGGTCACTCCCCTTTCCTTTGTCCAGTTTTACGCCAGAGCAGGGCTGGGGGATACCAGAACTGGTGTAGACTGGCTTATGCAGAGATGGGCACCATCTGTGCCCATCAAAGCATTTCCAGAGGCTGGGGGAGGCTACTCCTCCCCAGCCCTTTACACCTATTTCCAAAGCTCTGAGGAATTCCTTTGTTCTGCCTTCCTGGGCCGGGGCTGCCCAGACCCCAGGAGGGCAGAATCCTGTCTGATGGGTTGGCAGCAGCAGCTGCAGTGGAAACCCCGGAAAGGCAGTTTGGCAGTACCTGGGTTCTGTGCTAGAGACCCGGGGGATCATGGAATTGTCCCCCCAACACCAGAATGGTATTGGGGTGACAATTCCATGATCTTAGACATGTTACATGGCCATGTTTGGAGTTATCATTGTGACGCTACACATAGGTAGTGACCTATGTGTAGTGCACGCGTGTAGTGGTGTCCCGCACTCTCAAAGACCGGGGAATTTGCCCTGAACAACGTGGGGGCACCTTGACTAGTGCCAGGTGTCCACACACTAAGTAACTTTGCACCTAACCTTCACCAAGTGAGGGTTAGACATATAGGTGACTGATAAGTTAATTATGTGCAGTAAAATGGCTGTGAAATAACGTGGACGTTATTTCACTCAGGCTGCAGTGGCAGCCCTGTGTAAGAATTGTCAGAGCTCCCTATGGGTGGCAAAAGAAATGCTTCAGCCCATAGGGATCGCTTGGAACCCCAATACCCTGGGTACCATATACAAGGGAATTATAAGGTTGTTCCAGTGTGCCAATGAGAATTGGTAAAATTAGTCACTAGCCTGCAGTGACAATTTTACAAAAACAGAGAGAGCATAAACACTGAGGTTCTGGTTAGCAGAACCTCAGTGATACAGTTAGGCACCACACAGGGAACACATATAGGCCACAAACGTATGAGCACTGGTGTCCTGGCTAGCAGGGTCCCAGTGACACATAACAAACATACTGACAACATAGGGTTTTCACTATGAGCACTGGGCCCTGGCTAGCAGGATCCAGTGAGACAGTAAAAAGACCCTGACACATACTCACAAACAGGTCAAAAGTGGGGGTAACAAGGCTAGAAAGAGGCTACCTTCCTACAGTATGGCACTGTCATATTCGCCGTTGTGGACTGGATCGACGTCTGAGAAACGCAGACGTTCGCTGTCGCCAAGACAGCGCTCAACATCATAGGATTACACACTGCGACCCCACTGCAGGTGTAGGACGTTGAAGTACCTCATCTGCGAGAAGTGCTGGTACGCCATCGAGAAACAAAAGTTGACAGGAGAGGTCGACATAGAGGAGTTTGTTAACACTGAGGAGAGAGATAAGGAAGAGAAGAAGGTAAATTTACTCCTCTACTTATTCTCCTACCCTGGTGGTTCTTCCATCAGTCACCACCTCCTCCGCAAACTACAATACTTCCGCTGCAACCTCCAACTCCTCTGGTGCCTCCTCCACCAACAGCTCCTCCAAGGGTATTGCCTAGGACAGCACCAGCTCCTAGAACAATGGCAGTTTCCAGATCATGCCACCAATCCCATCATCATACCCCAGGACGTTCCTCTACTACGTCAAGACGCCATCCTCATAGTTCTCGTCATAGAACGAGATCAAGTTCTCTGAGATGACATCCTGACTATTCCACTTCTACTAGAGACTATTTGCCTACTTTAATGGATTCACCTCCGTCTTGTGTCTCTCTGGTGACAATACCTTCCAAAAGGTTCCAGTCTGTTGGGCCGCAAAACATAGGGCCATATTGTCACGGATTTGGGCGGGTCTGATCAGGACTTTGGTTGGAACACCCCTTGAGGTCACCGAATATCCTAAAGAGGTAGTATACTGGGGCAGAAGAGCAGCTAAAGGCATACATGCAAAGGACAGCTATGGATAGGCACAGGAAAGTAAAAGCAGAGCAACCCTTGTGTGAACAAACAGGAAACAGATTACTAATGGACAAACACGCTGGGGTTGTACACAGAGTAAGGCGCAGAAATTCCCACAGGGAATGTCAATGCCTCTGCAGTTTGCTCTTACAGATAGTCACCCTGCAAGCCCCATAGAAAGGAGGCAGCAGAAGTGATTCTTTCTCTGGACCCTAGAGCACAAACAAGGATAGTACTTACATACACAGGACACGCTCTTGTGGGTCCAGCTGGAAACACAGGGGCGATTCCTGAGAAAACAGCAATAGCACACTGTCACTGTTAGGCACAAAAGACAACGTATAACACTAGACAAGGATGGGGGCTGGAATTGCCTCCTGGAAACCAGGAGCCAACCCCAGTACAAAGGTGGGCACTTATACACTGGTGAAGCCTGATAGAACACTTACCAGACACAAAGAACCAAGCAGAAACAGAAGGGAACAAACAAAGAGACAGAGGCAAGAACTGGGAACAGGCTCAGGCTGAAGTAAAGGCAGGACTAGGACTTGAAAACAGGGTGCAAACTTCTGGCTGGAACAAACAGAGATAGGACTGGGAAACTGAGAGCAACTCTGGCTGGAACAGGCAAGGACAGGACTGGAATACAGGGAGTAGGAATAAGTAGTAAACAGGACTGGGAAACAGAGAGCAGGTTCAGGCTGGAACAAGGCAGGAGCAGGGCAGAGAAACAGGGAGCAGGCTCTGGAAGAAACAAACAGGTACAAGGCTAAGAGATAGGGGGCAGACTCTGGCTGGAACAATCAGGAGTAGGGCAGAGAAACAGGAAACAGGATCAAGCTGGAACAGAACAGGAACAAAACTGGAACAGCATCCGACAAAGGGTCTGTAACACAAAGGAATCGAACTCCAATGCACGACGGGGATCTTGAGGAAATGGCTGCTTATAAGCAGTTCCAAGCTGGGCTGCACAGGAGAGGTCTCAGGTGTGTGTAGTTTCAGACACTTGCAAGTCCTGGAGGAGAGGATCCAGTGAAAAGGAGCAACTGGACTTTTCCCATAGAAAACAATGGGAAACAGAATCCGGGCTTTCCTGACTACCAGGCTGTGCATTATGGGATTTGCAGTCCCAGGAAACAAATGTAATAATACAAAAGTATACCATGGTGAAAAGAGAAACAAACAGGAGTCAGCAAGGGACTCTAGATAGGTGTTCAAGGTGATCCCCAGGCTTCCGACAGTCCCCTTACAGCGCCCCCTGGAAATGGGACGACAAAGTCGTAACATATTTATACTTTTTGACACAAAATTGTGCGATGCAGTTTTACGTCAAAACTTTTACCGCCGGCTAATGCCATTTATTTGCGCCGCACTGGCATCAAATTTATACTTTGACGCATGGCGGCGCAAACCACTGGTGTGAGTCATTTTTTTTTACTCAAACCAATGCATCACGTCATAAAGAAAAATTAGGTTAACACTGCGAAAATTACAGTGATCCGGTTTACGTCGCAACCTGGCTACGTGCCTTTTTTTTACGCAATTGCGTCAAAAACCGGCACAAACACAGCAAAATGTGCTAAGGAGAGCCAAAATGGATCCCAGATGCTTGCACAGACCCCAGGAAGATGACAACCAACCAGGAACCAGCCAGGAGGACCCACAGAAGACCCAGGACAGGGAGAAGAACAAAAGAAAGTGTTGCAGAGGAGCAGGAAATTCTGGCTAATGAGGTGATGGAACACCAGCACCAACTGTTTGTCACCTCAAAGTTGCCAATTAGTAGGAGAGAGGCAATATGGCAACAAATTATTGACAAGATCAACAATGTGGCAGAAGTACGGAGAACAGTCATTGAGTGCAAGAAACGCTGGCATGACTGCAAGCGCAGGACCAAGGAAAAGATGGGCAGGAACAGGAAGGCAGACTGGAGGTGGGAGTCCAGCACCGCAGGAGGCACTGGACCACATGGAGGAGATGGTGGCAGCCGTCATCCCTAACGAGATAGTCACAGGGATTCAAAGACAGGACTGCGCAGACTACCAGGAGACAACATAGCTGTATGGTAAGTCGCATGGGGAACTAAAATGCCTAATTGTTAACTGCAACCGGGGGGGGAACATACCTACTACGCAATGCATGTAAGTCATGATATTCAGGGAGTGGCATGGGTAAAGGGACACAGTACGGGGCATGGCCCGTTCAGAGGAAACCTGGGGCACAGTACTACACAACACCAACAACCTTTGCATGGGGGTATGCTGCCATGCCAAGGATGTTGGAAAGGTAAAGCCAGGCCAGGAGGGTAGGGTACAACTTTAAACTGGCCTTCTGTCACACGTCAGCTAGTATTCTCCCTACATTAACTAGGGCTCAATTAACAATCTCAGGCCATATCTTCAAGTGGAATTTAACATTGACAACAGTTGCCACTACCAGCTCTGCTGTGTGTGCAGATCAAGTAGGTAATGGCAGTAACGTCCCCATGGATCAAACACACCCAAATTAGAGGGTTCAGGATGACAACGTTATCAATCCCCTGAAATCAACACAAATGTTCCAGTCCTGTCAAATGTGATTGTCCATAGTTGCTACAACATTGTCATAAACATTATGAGGTACACAGCACTAATGTCATACCCATGCTGCATATGTCAGGGTCCACCCTGTGCCTGGGTCACAATGGCTCCAATGACACATGCAACATCCCAAATGTCATACTGCTCAGACAACAGCTTTGAGGGGGAAGACATATGTAACTGGCTAGTGAAATACACCCGCACAGTCAGAAAAGGAACTGGAACCCTGCTAGGACCATCATTGCAATCCAAAGTAGCACACAGTTCCCAACATCAGCAGTGCACACTACCAATGCTGACACCCGTATCGTGCCATGCCAATGCAATACATAGTATATCCTAGGTCTCAGCAACATATAGGTGGATGTGAAATACCTGAGACTGGGTCAGTTCCAGAATGTTAAGGGGCCTATTTATACTCCGTCTGCGCCGAATGTGCGTCAAAAATTTTGAGGCACATTCAGCGCAAACCTTGCCCAATATTTAACCTTTGACGCCTGCAGTCGACAAAATTCCGCTGTGCGTCATTTTTTGGATGCGGCAACCCGCCTTGCGTTAATTATATGCAAGGTAGGCGTTCCTGTCCAAAAAATGACTTAAACGGCCGTGCGTAGTATTTATGCTTTCGGGCAAAAATGACACATGGCCGGGAGGCGGAGGCGGAAAATGACGCACAGCCCGATTTGCATCAAAATTTAACGCCTGGGTCAGGGCAGGCGTTAAAATGGGGCAAACACACCTGTATTTAATCAGAACACACAGAAGCAACAGCAGAGCAGCAAAAGGGAGACATGGAGGTGCTTCTCATCCAGCGTGCACGCAGACGCAGAGCCCAGCTGCAACAACAACAGCTACAACAACACCAGCAGGGACCCCAAAGGCAGCGCAGAAGTCAGGAGAGGATATTCCGCCCCAGAACAACCCTTTATGGCCTCAGGGAACATGACATCATCCAGAGGTACAGGTTGAACTGGCAGGCCATTCAGCAGCTGCTGCGCAACATTGAGCTGCAGTTGCCACCCACCTTGCTGACACCCCGCACCATCCCAACAGTAACCAAGCTGCTTGCCATACTTCACATGCTGGCAAGTGGCTCTTTTCAAACAACTGGTGTCCTGGTTGCCGGAATATCACAGACATCATTCTCTGCCTTTTTGCCCAAAGTACTGGATGCCATCATTGGACTCGCACCCCGCCACATCTGCTTCCCTAACACTGCAGAAGCAGCAGGAAGCAAAATAGGGGTTCTACCTCATTAGTGGCTTCCCACACGTCCTTGGTACAATCGACTGCACACATGTACGCCTTGTGCCACCTGTTGCAACTGAACACCTCTACCGCAACAGGAAGCACACACATTCCATCAATGTGCAGGCCATTGTCGATCACCAAGGATTGATCACCAACATCGTGGCTAAATATCCTGGGAGTGTCCATGACTCATTCATCTTCTGTCACAGCACCATCAATGAACACTTCCAGGATGGACGGTATGGCAATGGACTACTTGTTGCCAAGTACAAAAACCTACTTATATACACACTGCACAGCAACCCTCTAGGACACACAACACATACACCACAACAGCAACATGTCGACAGGAACACACTGAGGTTGTCACACCGCTAGCCATGTTTCTTAGGTCATCATTGAATCTGTTACACATCTGAAATTACTGTACAGCCTAATGTTAAGACGTCAATGATCACAACGTTTGGAGTGTGTTGCCTAAATGTCACCTTGCAAATTGTAAGCGTCTCAATTATGTTTACATTAATCCATTGCATAAGTCTAAAGGTATGTGATATGAATGGGTTACCACCACTGTCAATTTTAACCTGTGTATGGAACTATCATCTCACCCCCAGTGAAGACACAGGGACACCTGTATCACAAGTCACAATGCTAGGGAGGGCACACTGTACTGCAAATCCCAAAACATACTGCTGAAAACTGGTTAGCAACCAAACACTCGTTCAGCCAAGGAAACAACACAATGTAGATGGTACATCCTACAAGCCTAGGATGCGACATAATAACACAAAAGAGTCACAGACAACACAAGACAACTACTGCCATGAAAGGTGATTTCAATGGGGCTAGCTACATCAACATGATCCCATTCATTTTCTCTTGCAGCTGATCAGGGGTATGGCATCCAGCCATGGATAATGACACCTATTGGCAACCCGAGTACTGCAGCAGAGCGTGCCTACAATGATGCACATAGGAGGTCACGCACCATAGTCAAAAGGACCTTCTGCATCCTCGTCAAGGTTTCGGTGCCTCGACATCAGTGGTGGTAGCCTCCTATATTTCCCGGAAATGGTCTGTAAGATCATCCTAACGTGCTATTCTGCACAACATTTGTATAAAAAGGAACATTCCCCTCCTGGAACCCGAGCCACACATGCCTGAAGAGGAGGAAGAGGATGATGGTGGCCTGCAACATGAGGGGAAACAACAAAACACGGGCGCTGGTTTACGTAGGCAGCAACATATTGTGAACAATTTATTTTAAATATAATCACCATCACCACTTTATGAACTAATTTAAATAAACACCTATAATAATCACCATATCATTGTTTGGCTATTCATTTTTGCACACCTTTATCTCTATCAGATTAAGGGGCATATTTATACTCCGTCTGCGCCGAATGTGCGTCAAAAAATTTGACGCACATTCAGCGCAAACGTTGCCCCGTATTTAAACTTTGACACCCGAGCCCGCGGAAGACAAAATTCTGCCGTGTGCGTCATTTTTGGGATGCAGCAACCCGCCTTGCGTTAATCATATGCAAGATAGGCGTTCCCGTCCAAAAATGACTTAAACGGCTGTGCGTCGTATTTATACTTTCGGGCAAAAATGACGCGCGGCCGGGAGGTGGAGCTGGAAAATGACGCACAGCCCGATTTGCGTCAAAAATTAACGCCTGGGTCAGGGCAGGCATTAAAATTGGGCAAACACACCTGTATTTAATCAGAAGCAACAGCAGAGCAGCAACAAGGAGACATGGAGGTGATTCTAATCCAGCATGCACGCAGACGCAGAGCACAGCAACAACAACAACGGCAGCTACAACAACACCAGCAGGGACCCCAAAGGCAGCGCAGAAGGCAGGAGAGGATATTCCGCACCAGAACAACCCTTCATGGCCTCAGGGAACACAACATCATCCAGAGGTACAGGTTGAACTGGCAGGCCGTTCAGCAGCTGCTGAGCAACATTGAACCGCAGTTGGCACCCACTTTGCTGACACCCCGCACCATCCCAACAGAAACCAAGCTGCTTGCCGTACTTCACATGCTGGCAAGTGGCTCTTTTCAAACAACTGGTGCCCTGGTTGCCGGAATATCACAACCATCATTCTCTGCCTTTTTGCCCAAATACTGGATGCCATCATTGGACTTACACCCCGCCACATCTGCTTCCCTAACACACTGCAGAAGCAGCAGGAAACAAAATAGGGGTTCTACCTCATTAGTGGCTTCCCACATGTCCTTGTGCAATCGACTGCACACATGTACGCCTTGTGCCACCTGCTGCAACTGAACACCTCTACCGCAACAGGAAGCACACACATTCCATCAGTGTGCAGGCCATTGTCTATCACCAGGGATTGATCACCAACATCGTGGCTAAATATCCTGGGAGTGTCCATGACTCATTCATCTTCCGTCACTGCACCATCAATGAACACTTCCAGGATGGACGGTATGGCAATGGACTACTTGTTGGTAAGTACAAAAACCTACTTATATACACACTGCACAGCAACCCTCTAGGACAAACAACACATACACCACAACAGCAACATGTCGACAGGAACACACTGAGGTCGTGACATCGCTAGCCATGTTTCATAGGTCTGCAGTGAACCTGTCACACATCTGAAATCAGTGTACAGTCTAATGTTAAGACGTCAATGATCACATCATGTAGAGTGGGTTGCCTAAATGTCACCTTGCAAATTGTAAGTGTCCCAATGATGTTTACATTAATCCATTGCATAAGTCTTAAAGGTATGGGATGTCCAGGGTACATTAATATGAACGTGTTAACAACACTGTCAATTTTAACCTGTGTTTGGAACTATCATCTCACCCCCAGTGAAGATACAGGGACACCTGTATCACAAGTCACAATGCTAGTGAGAGCACACTGTACTGCAAATCAGAAAACATACTGCTGACAAACGGTCAGCAGACAAACACCCGTTCAGCCAAGGAAACAACACAATGCAGATGGTACATCCTAGAAGCCTAGGATGCGACATTATAACACAAAAGAGTCACAGACAACACAAGGCAACTACTGCCATGAAAGGTAATTTCAATAGGGCCAGCTACATCAACATGATCTCATTTATTTTCTCTTGCAGCTGATCAGGGGTATGGCACCCAGCCAGAGTTCCATAGAAGCAGAACATGGACAGCACAAGTGCCACACATATGAGCAGCATTGTGCACATGACATTCCATGTACATGTCAGCCCATTTCCTAACTCCTGACACACCCATGCACCTGATCACAACCCACCTGTCTGAAGAGGTCCCTGGAATACTAAGATGTGTACCCTGATATTCCCTCCTCTACACACACAGACTAACAATGGCAATCCAGTGTGCTACACCCTTTCCTATGGTATACCATTGTCATAGAACATCTGACTGCATGGACGTCAGGTCAATTAATACACTGGCTTCTAGTTTCCAAGCCCTGTTAGCACCTGTAGATTGCTTCCCGTGTGAAATGTCTGTTGGCCATTAGAATGCAAATCTCACCTACAGGACTTGTGAGAAACAGATGCAGCCCACACCTGTGATCACCTCCATGCACACCACCCATTTCAACAAGCACTGCCCATGCTGATGCCTGGAACAGCATAGGATGCCATTTTGTCAAATACACAGTTAAGCATTGCTGCTAATTAAGCCGTGTAACACAGCCCTTGGGTTCATTTGTCACCTTCAAAAACACAGGACATACACAGTTTTACATATCAACTGTCTAGTTCGTCCTCCAAACAGTCTTAGTCAGACCACTGATTATGTAACTTGTTAAATTGCTGGATCCTGATTCACCCTGCATCCTGTCAGCCTGACTGGCATCTGTCTGTGCGTCACCCTAAAGTTTCCCTGTGGCTACATATGTACCACACTTGCGTTAGCAAACCTCTCATTCCTCAGAGGGTATTTGGGTATGTGCTCCATCAATGCATACTCAAAGACATTGTATAACATCATCTGCCTTTTAATTGTACCATATGAGTTAAATCCCCTGTGAATACCAAAATTCATGGCCCATCCTTTGTCTGGGTCTCATTTATGCATGAATGACAAAGTGTGACAGTGTCCCAGGGCCGTATGCAGGGATTGGGTACGGGGCCTTCAGCAGAACCAGCAACCTCTGATAATGTCAATGAAAAATCCACACATGCCAGGACCCTGATAAGTTCACACACAGAATTACATTGCTCACAACATTTTGATGGGCCGTGTGTGGTGAATAGCTGCGAGAATAATCAGCACAGAGGCTATGATGTTCCCAGATGCAGTGGGAATTGCAGAGGCTAAACTGTGTAAAAACGTTGTAATGACACCTGCCAGAACATGACACCTGAGACATTATCCCACTCAGCACACCAAGGTTGCCCTGTTGACTGTCTCATTACACGTCTTCAGTGACAGGGTGGGACCATCCCCATGTAGGTTCTTATGTCCACATCCACTTTACTCACATTGATCAACAAAGGATACTCAGTAGATACAGGAATAGCTGCCACTGACTCATGATGAGACCTGGACCTAACTGTGACAAATTACACCCCTAAAAATATACAGGCTCAACATTGGACCACACACATGAACAAGACACCTCTGTGCAATTAATCACTGGAAATATGTGGACACGTGCTGCCCCGTCTGCTGGTCCACCACAGCCACTGGAGAGTTGTGGCTCAGATATATGACCTCAACTGTGGAGTCATCATACATTTGTGGTTCACCTTTGGCTGTCTGGGCCAACTGCATGGTACCCACTTCCTCAATGCATGTGTCTGACTCACTGTGGGATTCACCAACAAGTGCCTAGGAAGCTGTTACCAAAAATCTAGGAGATAGGATGGTGAAAATGTGGAGCATTGACATGAACAAGCGTCTGCCATCTATCTGGTGCATGCTTTGTCATATGTGGTGTCTACGTTACTCTAAATCTTGGAAGTGCACATAATGGATGTTGCTACATGTATGACTAACACATGTCCTCTCTCAGTTCCACAATGACTTGCATCTAAGGTTTGGACACATTGACTTCACATTCATACAAGCATATGTTCACTAATGCATCATGTGATGCACACACACTCGGTCAACAACTACATTAGTTGCCACTGCACACACATTGAGCCATAGACATTGAGGTATTGTACATATGTGTGTCACATTGCTATACTCTCCTGATGCCAAACATGCCCAAATTGTGCAATACATATATGTAGGCCACACATATGGCCATCTAGTGCGTCAGCCAACCTTCAAAATACTGTTAAGGAAGTAGCGGGTCATGGTCCGCTGCAGTATGATGTCTCACATGTGAACATACACCTTCAACACCATAGTGGGTGCCATCAGCCTATTGCTGATGTGTCCCAAATGTAACATAACAGAAAAACAGAAAAAATGCCCAAAACCAGTTCATGCACTGAAATTTTGATGTTGCTAGCGTTATGCTTCATTTTTTTCCACAAATACTGTTTGTGCATCACGCACAGGAGTGAAAATTAGGCCGCATCCAAACAATTGTACAGACTATTTACTATTATTTGGATGCGGGCTAATTTTCACTCATGTGCGTTGAAAAATATGACGCACAAACTGTATGTGTGAAAAAATATGACGCATAACGCGAAAAACGGTGGCCATTTTATGCAGGAAGTGATGTAATAGGATATCCTGTTTACAGATCATGTACAGTGGGTGTACTTTCACTTTCACTTTGCAGTCTGTGAATCTTCTAGACTGTGTGGCTGTTTACTGAGTGGTGTCCAGTGATTTTGTGCTTTTGTGTCCTGTGTGCTGTCTTAATTGTCAATTTGTGAAATAAATATTGTTGGTGTATAGTGTCCTACTGTGTTTTGTTTACATTTGTCCAGTTTTCTAGTGTTTTTGTTGTTTGTGGGAGCCTGTAGTGGGTATTGCTAGTTTGGGGATAGTTGGGCTCTTTTAGTGGTTAAGTTTACTTTTCATCTGTTTTTGTACCCCTACTTTCCCCCTTTCTATTTCTTTAACCCCTATTCCCCTTCTCATTTGCACGATGTCTGGTAGGCCACGTCTTGGCAGGATGGGTGAAGAGGAGTTGGGGGGCTTCATATGGCTTGTGTGCCATTTCTTACCACTGATGATCGAGGCAGGGGGCAGGGTGATACAGGGGGATCACACTGAGGCGCGCAGAATCCAGTGCGGAAAGGTGCTGCATCACCTGCGGCGTGTGTATGCCAGCCAGAGGAGTGACCACCAACTGAAGCACCGGTGGGCTGACCTCATCACCAGGGATCAGGATCTCTTGGACCACCTGGGAATCGTGATTGGTGGCACTGTTGGTGAGTACTAATCATGTAAATGTGAACGATGAAATGCTCTGTAGGGACATCAGATGATTTGTACAATATCTGCCAGCTAACTTGCTGTGTGTAATGCTGTGGAAACAAACAGGGTACTTGATGCACTATGGGAAGGATCACAATTGCTAGCTGTCAGGTAGCACGTGCTCTACAAACTTACAGGATACTTTTCCGTTAAGTAAATTGGTGCTGCCTTTGTGTCAGACAACCAAACAAAATAGGAGCCAATCATGTCTATATAGGCCACATTTGGCAGAGAAATAAAGATGTACTAAAATATTGGCTAACTTTGTTGACGCAATAGCTAGACTGACTTTAGAAACACTACATGATGCAGAAAGGCCCAGACATATGTCTCATGTGAGTCTGGTGAATGTGGAAGGAAAGCGTTCACGGAAGTTAATGAATGTTAGGGATTATTGTGGTCCTTCATCTTTTTGGATACATGTCAGATCTGGATTTGAAAACATGGGGAAAAGGTGTAAGGAGCCCTCAGCTAACATCTCTGGTATTTGGAGTTAGTTGTGCCACATTCCAATTAGGAATGGCAGTCCAAAGGTATGCACATGGCTTCACATCTCCATGGTTGGTGCAAAACACCATTGCAGAGCCACATCAAATGAAGAAACTGTAACAACAGGAGGGCTTACAAAAGTCCCTGCCCCTCTGTACATTGTACCTATGTGTTTGAAATGTGTCATGGCCACATAGGCTTTTTGACTGGTAATGCAGTCCTCAAGTAACCAGGCTTTGGATGTCTCTCTTGGATGCACATGATGAGACGATTACACTCCATTATTTTTTCTGATCACTAATGACGGGGCATGTTTGCCACCACATGATAGTTAGAGCCAATGTATGTGTGCAGATATGTGTGTAACTATCACAGGAGACCCAGGCTATGTACATGTTGGCCGTGATATATCAGATGCAGTACCATCATGTCTGAATGGCTGTAATTTCCTTATTTAGCTTACACATTGTATATGTCTTTGTAATTGTTAGTCAGTGCACAGATTTTGAGCACATTTCTTCCTTCCATGCCTGACAGGTGGACGGGCACCCTACACTGTGGGAGAGGTGGCTACATTTGAGGACCCCGGCCACTCCAGTAAGTGTTGATATGTCTGTTATGTGTTGTGTTTTCTTGTGATGTGTGATGGACTCGTGTGTGTTGAACGCATAGCAAGGTGTGATGCGTTGGCCAATCATTTGTCTTGTTCCATGAGTGGGATTTCAGTTTCTCAAAAGTTTTGAGTTGGCCAATGCTTATCCTATTGTATTATCTAGGGATTGTAGGTCATTCCTGTAGGCCCCACAATGAGTACTGGGGTGAGTCATGTGGATGACACGTGAATCAACAAGAGTCGCACTGGAAGTCAGCTCAGATTTAGTCAGCCTGTCAGACCCACATTCTCCCAGATTGGTACAGCAAATTGCTTTCCAACAGACTTCTGCTTCCCTATTTACCAAGGTACTTATTAAACTGTAGGTAGAACTTCCTAGCAGCATATACTGCCACATGTTGTGCTACATGTATGTGGAACTTGAGTGCAATGGCCTAGGTGTGCATGCTAATCATGATCATGGGTGTTCTTGCAACTCTGTGTCTGGTGTAAGTCATGCCTTACTGGAAGTATATGTTGTGTACCAAGCTCTGCATTTCCTGACATGTGTGGCACTATGATTGGTCAAGGGTTTGCAGACTCCTAATTGTTGATAGAACTTACCTGTGGTGTGTGTGTAGAGCCAAACATGTGTGGAGTTTTCTTTACACTCCTCGTGTCCATGTTGTTTGAAATTGTTAGTTGTTTCTCCACCCCCCCCTCAAACACGGGCATGGGTTTGTGAATAGGGTACCTAGGACTGATGCTACCAGTATGTTACACATACATGTGAATAAGTGACTGTTTGGTCATAACCTAGTATACACACTCAGGTATGGCACATGGGTACTATACTGGCAAGTCCTGTTAAAACTTGCAGACCATGTGGCTTTAATTTTGCATTCCGTACACTGACATTTTTAGCCCAGGTATTGGCGGAGGATATGCAGCATGATTGTTAGCTGATAACTGGCAGAACTCAGATGGCAAGTCAATGCCAGTTGTTACCCATCTCGTAGGTTGTGGATGTGCTATGTGTGATGTGACCTTTGTAGGCTGGCCTGCCATGTACTTCCTCAGGGACATTCAATGATCTGTATGGTGATATGAGCTGTTACAAGTACAGTAGATGTATTGTCTGATTGACTTCTTGTGCCATTTCACACAATGCAGTTCCTAATCTAAATTATTTGCATTTGTCTTGACAGCTGCAAACATGACTCCCGACCAGGTCTGTGAGTTCCAGCAGCGGGCCATGAGATACCAGCATATCCTGCTGGTAGAGTCGGGGTTCAGGAAGATGGCCCGTCGATACCGCCATGAACGGGCCTCCGGGGCATGGGGGCCTTCCCACAGGGTGGCCCTACTTAGCCCACCACAGCCACCACCAGCACAACCGCCAGTTCTACCCAGGTGGCCCCACCCACAGCTGGGACTGTTGTCCCTACGTCTGCTGTACTTCCAGGCCCCAGCATTGCAACAGCTGCAGGACAGCCCACTGGCCTTGGCTCCACATGCGCACAAACCTCCTCCGCCGGTACCCAGACTGCCCCAGCTCCATCAGTTGACCCTGCAGCATTCCACGAAATGGAACGGAAGATGGATCGTGTGTAGGAGGCTGGACTGGCTTGTAGTGAGTACCAAGGGGTACTTGCACCTTGCACCAGGCCCTATTATCCCTTATTAGTGTATAGGGTGTCTAGCAGCTTAGGCTGATAGATAATGGTAGCTTAGCAGAGCAGCTTAGGCTGAACTAGGAGACGTGTGAAGCTACTACAGTACCACTTAGTGTCATATGCACAATATCATAAGAAAACACAATACACAGTTATACTAAAAATAAAGGGACTTTATTTTTATGACAATATGCCAAAGTATCTTAGAGTGTACCCTCAGTGAGAGGATAGGAAATATACACAAGATATATATACACAATAGCAAAAATATGCAGTATAGTCTTAGAAAACAGTGCAAACAATGTATAGTTACAATAGGATGCAATGGGGAAACATAGGGATAGGGGCAACACAAACCATATACTCCAAAAGTGGAATGCGAACCACGAATGGACCCCAAACCTATGTGACCTTGTAGAGGGTCGCTGGGACTATTAGAAAATAGTGAGAGTTAGAAAAATAACCCTCCCAAGACCCTGAAAAGTGAGTGCAAAGTGCACTAAAGTTCCCCTAAGGACAAAGAAGTCGTGTTAGAGGAATAATGCAGGAAAGACACAAACCAACAATGCAACAACTGTGGATTTCCAATCTAGGGTACCTGTGGAACAAGGGGACCAAGTTCTAAAAGTCACAAGCAAGTCGGAGATGGGCATATGCCCAGGAAATGCCAGCTGCGGGTGCAAAGAAGCTTCTACTGGACAGAAGAATCTAAGGTTTCTGCAGGAACGAAAAGGGCTAGAGACTTCCCCTTTGGTGGACGGATCCCTCTCGCCATGGAGAGTCGTGCAGAAGTGTTTTCCCGCCGGAAGAACGCCAACAAGCCTTGCTAGCTGCAAATCGTGCGGTTAGCGTTTTTGGACGCTGCTGTGGCCCTGGAGGGACCAGGAGGTCGCAAATTGGACCAGGAGAGAGAGGGGACGTCGAGCAAGACAAGTAGCCCTCTCAGCAGCAGGTAGCACCCGGAGAAGTGCCCGAAACAGGCACTACGAGGATGCGTGAAACGGTGCTCACCCGAAGTCGCACAAAGGAGTCCCACGTCGCCGGAGACCAACTTAGAAAGTCGTGCAATGCAGGTTAGAGTGCAGTGGACCCAGGCTTGGCTGTGCACAAAGGATTTCCGCCTGAAGTGCACAGATGCCGGAGTAGCTGCAAAAGTCGCGGTTCCCAGCAATGCAGCCCAGCGAGGTGAGGCAAGGACTTACCTCCACCAAACTTGGACTGAAGAGTCACTGGACTGTGGGGGTCACTTGGACAGAGTCGCTGGATTCGAGGGACCTCGCTCGTCGTGCTGAGAGGAGACCCAAGGGACGGGTAATGCAGCTTTTTGGTGCCTGCGGTTGCAGGGGGAAGATTCCGTCGACCCACGGGAGATTTCTTCGGAGCTTCTGGTGCAGAGAGGAGGCAGACTACCCCCACAGCATGCACAAACAGGAAAACAGTCGAGAAGGCGGCAGGATCAGCGTTACAGAGTTGCAGTAGTCGTCTTTGCTACTATGTTGCAGGTTTGCAGGCTTCCAGCGCGGTCAGCAGTCGATTCCTTGGCAGAAGGTGAAGAGAGAGATGCAGAGGAACTTGGATGAGCTCTTGCATTTGTTATCTAAAGTTTCCCCAGAGACAGAGACCCTAAATAGCCAGAAAAGAGGGTTTGGCTACCTAGGAGAGAGGATAGGCCAGCAACACCTGAAGGAGCCTATCACAAGGAGTCTCTGACGTCACCTGGTGGCACTGGCCACTCAGAGCAGTCCAGTGTGCCAGCAGCACCTCTGTTTCCAAGATGGCAGAGGTCTGGAGCACACTGGAGGAGCTCTGGACACCTCCCAGGGGAGGTGCAGGTCAGGGGAGTGGTCACTCCCCTTTCCTTTGTCCAGTTTCGCGCCAGAGCAGGGCTAAGGGGTCCCCTGAACCGGTGTAGACTGGCTTATGCAGAATTGGGCACATCTGTGCCCAACAAAGCATTTCCAGAGGCTGGGGGAGGCTACTCCTCCCCTGCCTTCACACCATTTTCCAAAGGGAGAGGGTGTCACACCCTCTCTCAGAGGAAGTTCTTTGTTCTGCCATCCTGGGCCAGTCCTGGCTGGACCCCAGGAGGGCAGATGCCTGTCTGAGGGGTTGGCAGCAGCTGCAGTGAAACCCCAGGAAGGGCAGTTTGGCAGTACCAGGGTCTGTGCTACAGACCACTGGGATCATGGGATTGTGCCAACTATGCCAGGATGGCATAGAGGGGGCAATTCCATGATCATAGACATGTTACATGGCCATATTCGGAGTTACCATTGTGAAGCTACATATAGGTAGTGACCTATATGTAGTGCACGCGTGTAATGGTGTCCGCGCACTCACAAAGTTCAGGGAATTGGCTCTGAACAATGTGGGGGCACCTTGGCTAGGGCCAGGGTGCCCTCACACTAAGTAACTTTGCACCTAACCTTTACAAGGTAAAGGTTAGACATATAGGTGACTTATAAGTTACTTAAGTGCAGTGTAAAATGGCTGTGAAATAACGTGGACGTTATTTCACTCGGGCTGCAGTGGCAGGCCTGTGTAAGAATTGTCAGAGCTCCCTATGGGTGGCAAAAGAAATGCTGCAGCCCATAGGGATCTCCTGGAACCCCAATACCCTGGGTACCTCAGTACCATATACTAGGGAATTATAAGGGTGTTCCAGTAAGCCAATGTAAATTGGTACAAATGGTCACTAGCCTGTTAGTGACAATTTGGAAAGAAATGAGAGAGCATAACCACTGAGGTTCTGATTAGCAGAGCCTCAGTGAGACAGTTAGTCACTACACAGGTAACACATTCAGGCACACTTATGAGCACTGGGGCCCTGGGTTACCAGGGTCCCAGTGACACATACAACTAAAACAACATATATACAGTGAAAAATGGGGGTAACATGCCAGGCAAGATGGTACTTTCCTACACTGTGTCTTGAGGAAGATAAGCAATCTGAGCCGGGATGTTCGCCACATTAACAGGCGTGTGAAGTCCATAAAGCGGACCCTCCGGAGGGCCAACCTCTAGACTTTTGTGACAATGGACATGATTCCCTCCCCTCCCTCCTATTTCCTTATTCTCATACTTAGTGGGCTTAGGGGGCTTAGTGTTAGGTTAGTGTTAGGTTAGTATAGTCTGTTAGTTTAGTGTTCGTGGGTGGGAGGTCCTGATTATTTCTATTTTTACTTATTAAGTATGCAGGTGGGTGGGTGGCTGGGAATGCTATGTTGGGGTTTTTGTGTATTTAATAAAAAAAATATATATATATATATATTTGTTTAGGATAGTATAGTATGTGTTTAGGTTAGTATGTGTTGTCTTCCATGTGTCCCGTCTCATAAGGGGGGGTTGATGTTTAGAACATTTCGTTACGTGTGATAAGTAAGTTTAGCTTAGGTTAGTTAGGGACAGTTGTGGGTAATGAGTAGTCAGAGTAGATTAGGGTAGGTAAGACGTTTCTGTGATTACCATTTAATAAATATATAGTTAACCCTTTACAGTATGTGTTAAATGCTACTTGATCATGGCCTTGGCATTACTGTACATGAATTTTGTTCTATTACATTTGTGTCCTATGCTACAAACAAATCCAAACTGAGCTGTAAGATTGGCTGCTACCCCAGAGCTACCTTGCAAAGTTTCCACCATTCGTTGCAACCACCAATCACAGTTAATATGGATCCCAAAGTGTTTCTGTCGATAAGTATGTTTTCTACGTCACAAATATTGCTTCCAGACTTGGTATTGGCAGAACAATTTTAGGTCTGACTGCAGTGTGATGTTCAAGGACACCCTTATAAGATGAGTTCTCGTAAGCACTCTTGTATTCTTGTCTTCATGACTCACATAGATAATTTGTGACACGGTTCAGCATGATTACCTATTTGGATGTAAACTCAGACAGCTTCATTCATGCAGTTTTTGTAGTGTTTGCTTAGATTTGTGTGCACTGTTATATGTGTTAGTATTGCGTGGTGACAACATTTTGCTGCCACTATTTGATGACTTCAATATCCCTTGAGGAAGCATTATTCTGTCCAACACAGCATGATGGTGTATGGTTTCTGACTTCATCAGATATTACCCTCAGGAAGGGCAGAGTATGATGCAATCATGCCCACTGTGCAGATTTATCTGACTACATAATATCAGGACAGTTGTATTGACAAGCTACGTAATTTGACAGTAGGCGCATTTCAGTTATCTACTGCATAGTTGATATGTCACATTACCCAGAGACAGATTTGTTGTGTAAGTGCTATTTATTGAAAAGTGCTGTAGTGCTATATGTACATTGTCCATGATTGTGAGTCCATTATAGTGACATCTTACGTTGTGATCCTACACAAGGGGTAAGGAAATGCTTTTGACATGCTGGGGTGATGTTTCAGACAGTGCAGAGGGACAGGATTTGCCAATGAGTAAGAGAGAGACAATCACTGGGCAGGCTGAGAAAATATACAGTGGTTAGCAGAACAGTCATTAAGTAGAGATGTTGTAAGACTGGCATGTTACAAAACGCAGGACCTTGGTAATAGTTGGCCATATGGTAGGGACCAGTGCTTCCGGGTACTTTTCCGTGTGAATGTGATCTGTTCTATATCTTCTATTGATGTGTGTGTTGCCTCCTCTGTCTTGGTGGTGGTTGTGAAGGGGCAACACACACCTCAGTGTTAGAAGACGTGGAGTCAGACATCCTGGTCGCTGCTACCTGTGAAGGTCTTTAGGGCAGTCCTTCTGCAAGGAGGATCTGCTGATTCTTAAGAATAGCAGCTACATCATGATGATAGGCAGCCAGGTCGGCCCTGAGGGGTTCAATGTTGCATTCGTGCACGCGTTGACAGGATTGCTGTTGTAGGTGTTGGGTCAACTGTATTACAGCTGTGCTGATTTCCTTCAGGCTTTTTTGATGTTCCTGCAAGATAGATGTTAGCGCTTGCATAGCTGCTGCCTGATCTGCAGATGACATCATGCACGAACGCACCCCCTCAAGGCTGGCTGCCATAGTTTGTATCCCTACCCACACCTCATTGGCCAGCACCAGCTGTACTCCAACTACAGTTCTCTCAAAGCTGGTGCCTGTGTCGTCTGAGTCCTCAGCTGTATTGGAGCTGGCAGGTCTTACAATTGGGGTGGTGGGTGGGTCCTCTGTGATGGCTGCTTGTTCTGTGCTCCTCCTTGTGACTGAAGGTGGGGTCTGGAGGGTTCCAAGGACCTCGTGGATGGTCTCCTGGGGAATATTTGTCAGCTCGTCATCCATGTCATCAGGGTATTCTGGGACAGGCATATCCGCAGGAGATCCATCTTCCTCTGCAATGAAACGGGGTACAATTAGTGGGTCTGTGTTGTGGCATTAGTGATGTGACATGCCTGCCTTGTGATGAATTCACATTGTGATCTTGTTTCGTGTTTATTGCTCCAGTCTTTCAGGTGGGCATTCTCCCAGGCCTATGGCCCACCTGCATGTCACATGTATAGTATTAAGTTATTGGACTTCTCTGCATCATCTCCTCTAGTATTGTTTTAGGCTAAATAGTGAATTGCCACCTTCTTGTCCTACTCAACCCTCCTCCTACTTCCATTCTCATGGTGAGGCCTTTCACTGGCTGTGGGTGTTCTGATGGCACTGGCAGCACACTTAACAATCTGGACCTGCACCAGTCTCTGATCTTTCACATCCACTTAAATGTAGTTAACATGTAGCATATCTTATGCATAGCATTGTTATGGCACGATATGGATGTTGGCATTGGTAATGTGTACAGCTGATGTTGGGAATGTGTGGTACATTGGATTGCCCTGATAATCGTATCAGTGTCCTATTTCCTCCTCTGACTGTGCAGGTGTATTTCAGTGACCAGTTACATGTGTCCTCCCCCTCAATGCTGTTGTCTGAGCAGTCTGACATTTGGGATGTTACATTGCGACCCAGGCACAGGATGGACCCTGACATATGCAGCATGGGTATGCCCTTAGTGCTGTGTAGCTCCTATTGTTGTTGACATTGGCTGATGTTTGCGACAACTATGGGCATTGACATTTGACAGTACTGGGGCCTTTGTCTTTTTTCAGGGGATTACTGGAGCTGTCATCCTCAACCCTCTAATTTAGGTGTGTATGATCCATGGGGAGGGTACTGCCATTGGCTACTTGAGCTGCACACAGAGCGGAGGTGGTAGTGGCAACTGTTGTCGCAGTTACATTCCAGTTGTCGGTATGGCTAGAGGTTGTTAATAGGGCCCTAGTTAATGTAGGGGGTATGGTGGCTGACATGTGCCGGGATGTCAGTTTGACGTTGTGCCCTTCCCTACTGGTGTGGCTTTCCCTTTACTCCATCGTTGGCATGGCAGCATGCCCCCATGGGACTGTTGTTGGTGTAGTGTTATGGTGTGCCCAAGCTTCTGTCTGTGCAGGCCATGCCCCCATGCCATCCCCCTTTACCCATGCCACTCCATGTATATGATGACTTCCATGCATTTTGTGGTCAGTATCCCCCCCCTGTTGTAGTTGACTTTAGTGCATTTTAATTCCCCATGCGACTTACCCGGCACGTGCGTTGTCTCCTGCGCTGTCCTGTCCTTGAATCCCTGTGACGATCTGCTGAGGGATGACTGCTGCGACCATCTCCTCCATGTGGTCCAGGGCCTCCAGATGTGCTGGACTCCCACCTCCAGTCTGCAGTGCTGCCTTCCTGTTCCGGGCCATCTTTCCTTGGTCCTGCGCTTGCAGTCATGCCAGCGTTTCTTGCACTCGATGACTGTTCTGCGTACTTCTGCCACACTGTTGATCTTGTCGACAATTTGTTGCCATATAGCCTCTCTCCTACTAATTGGCAATTTTGAGGTGACAAACAGTTGGTGCTGGTGTTCCGTCACCTCTTTAACCAGAATTTCCTGCTCCTCTGCACTGAAGCAACACTTTCTTTTCTTCTTAAAAGTGTCCTGGTTCTTGTGTGGGTCCTCCTGGCTGGTTCCTGGTCTGTTGTCATCTTCCTGGGGTCTGTAGAGGTATCTGGGATCCATTTTGGCTTTCCTCTACTGAAATGGCAGTGTTCGCGTTTTTTTTTACGCTATTGCGTCCAAAAACGCCGCATATCCGGTTTGCGGGGTCTTAAATCGACCCACAGTCATTAAAGCCGCGTTAACGTCGTTTTGCTTTACGACTTGCCGCTGCGGTGTGCATCAAAAAAAGACTCACACCTGTGGTTTGTGCCGCAGTGCGTCAAAGTATAAATTTGACGCCTGCACGGCGCACCAAAATGGCGCTATCCGGCGGTATTATTTTTGACGCAAAACTGCGCCGGCGCAGTTTTGCGTCAAAAAGTATAAATATGGCCCTAAGTGTGGTACAAGTGCCATCAGAATACCCACAGCCAGTGAAAGGCCTCACCATGAGAATGGAAGTAGGCAGAGGGTCGAGTAGGACAAGAAGGTGGCACTTCACAAATTGGCCAGAACCAACACCTAGAGGATGTGATGCTGACAAGTCCCCAAACTGACCACAATACATGTGACATGCAGGTGGGGCATAGGCCTGGGAGAATGCTAATATGAAAGTCAGGAACAATGAACAAGAACCAAGATCACAATGTGCAACCAATAAGAAGGCAGGCACGTCACATTACAAATCCCACAACACAGACACACTAATTGTACCATATCTCATTGCAGAGGACGATTGCTCTCCTGCAGATATGCCTGTCCAGGACTACCCTGATGACATGGATGACGAGCTGACAAACATCAGCCAGCAGACCCTCCAAGATGTCCTTGGGGCCCTCCAGACCCCACCTTCAGTCACAAGTAGGAGCACAGATGTAGCAGCCATCACAGAGGACCCACCCACCACCCCAATTGTACGACCTGCCAGCTCCAACCCAGCTGAGGACTCTACGACACTGGCACCAGCTTTGAGAGAACTGTAGTTGGAGTACAGCGGGAGCTGGCCAAGGAGGTGCGGGTGGGGATGGAAAATATGGCAGCCAACCTAGAGGGGGTGCGTTCGTGCATGATGCCAACTGCAGAACAGGCAGCAGCCATGAAAGGGCGAACATCAATCTTGCAGGAACTTGAAAAAAGGTTGAAGGAAATCAGCACAGCTGTAAGAGAGTTGACACAACACCTACAACAACAATCCTGGCAACGCGTGCATGAATGCAATATTAAACCCCCTCAGGGCAGACCTGGCTGCTTACCCCAGTGATGTGGCTGCTATTCTTAAGAACCAGCCGCTCCTCCTTGCTGAGGAACTGCCCTTAATAGCCCCACAGTTGGCAGCTACCGGGATGTCTGACTCCACATCTTCAAACACTGAGGTGTGTGTTGCCCCTTCACAACCACCACCACCAAGGGCAGAGGAGGCAACACACACATCGGAAGATGAAGACCATGAACAGATCACATTCACACGGAAAAGTACCCGGAAGCACTAGTCCCTACCACATGGCCACCTATTACCAAGGTCCTGCGCTTTGTAACATGCCAATCTTGCAACAACTGCACTCAAGCACTGTTCTTCAGCCCACTGTTTATCTTGTCACCCTGCCCTATGATTGTCGCTCACTAACTCATTGGCAAATCCTGTCCCTCTGCACTGTCTGACACTTCACCCCAGCATGTCCAATGACATGTACTTTTGCACTTGTGTAGGATCACAATGGAAGGTGTCACACTAATGGACTCACAATCATGGACAATGTACATATAGCACTACAGCACTTTCAAATAAATAGCACTTACACAACAATTTTGTCTCTGTGTAATGTGACATATCAACCGTGATGGCCATCAGTGATGTTAACCTCAGGTCAATGATTATAGATTGTCATTACAACTGACCTGGAAGAATGTTGGCTGATAACTATGCACAGTGATCTGGATTGTACCATCATCTGCCCTTCCTGAGGGTTAATTCTGAGGAAAATAGAAACTATACACCATAATGCTGTGTTGGACAGAATAACGCTTCCTTAAGGGATGTCTAAGCCAATAATTATTGCCTTCAACTTTTTCTTCAAGCCAAAACTTACCTATGTGACATTTGACCCAAATTCTACCTAACACACACTATACTGCATGAATGGATGTGTATGAGTGTACGTACAAATATGTAACCTAGCAGAACATTGTAACAAATGATAGGTGTGAGTAATGTATACCATACTACATGAGAGCATACTACCACTCACCTTATAAGGCTTCGCTTGGACATCAGGCTGCAGGCAGACTTAACACAGTGTCCACAATACCAATTGTGGTCGCAAAGTATGTGAGATTGAAAACATACATAACAAATTAACAACACTTTGGGATACATAGACCCATATTTATACTTTTTTAGCACCGCATTTGCGCCACTTTTTAACGCAAAAGCCGCGCAAAAATACAAAATACAATTGTATTTTGTAAGTTTGCTCCTCTTTTGCATCAGAAAATGACGCAAATGCGGCGCTCAGAAAGTATAAATATGGGCCATAGTAACCTTGAGTGGTGGGTGAAATGGATGGCAGAATCTGAGCAAAGTAGCTTTGGTGTAGCTGGCAATGTAACAGCTCAATTGGGATTTGGTTGCAGGATGGGACACAAAAGCTAATACTAAAGAGACACTGTTCACCTGTGCCAAGGCCCTGATCCCCAAGCATGTGACACATACTGTAAAGGGTTACCTAAATATTTACTTAACAGTAAAAACAGAAGCTAAAACCAGGGGAAACACCTTACCTAACCTATCCTAACTACACATTATTCACAACTGGCCCACATTAACCTAAGCTAAACTTACTTATCACATTTAACGAAACGATCTAAACATCAACCCCCCCCCCCTTATAAAACGGGACACATGGAGGACAACATATACTAACCTAAACACATATAATAATAATAAGCTTTATTCGGTCATTGAGGCCATCAAAGCATAAAGAAATACAATAATAACAAGGTATAAGAGCAAGCAAAAAGATAAAATTGACTTAATATCACAATGTACATATACATGGTTTAAAACATAACAGTAAAAATACAACCCTTTCTTCATACCTTCTAAATCCTAAAAAGTATTAACATGGAATAAAAAATGTATTTCAATGAGATGTCGTATACGCCAGGCTGTCGCAAGGAACTTGCTGACAGCATGGATAACATTTATGGAAGTATCACTCTTTAAGATCCTAATAGCTGTAAAACATTGTCTCAAACCCAGGTTTCGGCAAGTTGCACGGATCAAAAGAACATAAAGGGGGTCATTCCGACCCTGGCGGTCATGGACCGCCAGGGCCGGGGACGGAGGAAGCACCACCAACAGGCTGGCGGTGCTTCAGGGGCAATTCTGACCGCGGCGGTAAAGCCGCGGTCAGAAAAGGGGAACCAGCGGTTTCCCGACGGTTTTCCCCTGCCCCAGAGAATCCTCCACGGCGGCGCTGCAAGCAGCGCCGCCATGGGGATTCCGACCCCCTTCCCGCCAGCCTGTTCCTGGCGTAGAAGCTGGCGGGAACGGGTGTCGTGGGGCCGAGATCTGTAGATGAAGACCCACCCCAATTCTTAGTTAGAGATAACAACGGGAGGCTTCCAAAACGGAAGCGTGCATAAAGACCCTTCCCCAGCAGGTCAGGAATCAGGTCAAGATATTGTTCAAACTGGGGGTACCACTTGAAATCGATAAACAGATTGGTCAATCTACCATAGGATGTGCAACGGGCCAGATCACTCTTTATATGGGACCAATATACTGTCTTTAGAAGAGTCTTGTCAGCTCTCTCCAAGTTGTGTGGCTCTTCCCAAAACCTTCTTAGACCCAGAACAGAGAACCAATTAGACACATGCATAACCCAGGATATGGTAGCTGCTCCTGGCCTCCTAAGAATATCCAGTACTGAATCTCTGTATATAATAAGTTCCGGAACAGTCCAAATCCTTACCCAATATAACAAGGGTCTTAGGGCTATCAAATTGGATATACGATTAAAGCCTAGGTCCAAAAACACAGGGATCAGAGGAGTACTCTGGGGGCACGCAAGTAGGGTCCTGGCAAAGTTGTTTTCTCCTACTGCTAATCTTTTGCTCTCAGAGTGTCCCCATAGTTCAGCACCATAGGTGGCTGCCCCCTGCGCCTTTGCCAGATAGATTTTAATAGCTGGGGAAACAGCCTTGGAAACAGAATTCTTATAGAAGCGCAGGATAGCAGCCACTCTATGCTGAAGGAGCCCCACATTTTTGCTGATTTGCTCCTCCCAATGCAAGTTATTTGAAAGCCTCACGCCTAAGTAATCTATGGTCTTTACTCTACTTAATAGGGCCCCATCCAAATTGATGGTGCATCTTCGGCTACTGCCAGAGGAAAACACCATCAATTTAGTTTTGTTAACGTTCAATTCCAAGCCATGGTCATCACAGAAAGACTTGAATCTATCCACAAGGGTTTGGAGGCCCATAGGAGTCTTGGAGATAAGAAGAGAATCGTCAGCAAACAACAGTATTGGAATCTTCTGCTTGTTTAGAGTGGGGGCGACATTGGGGCATGAAGACAAAATTTGTACCACTTTATTGATAAATAACGTAAATAGTGTGGGAGCCAAGACGCAACCCTGGCGAACTCCCCTCCGTATAGGGATCTTATCAGTCAATTCCCCTTGGTCACCCCACCTCACTTGTGCATTTGTGTCATCATGTAGGCGGTGTAACAGAAAGGCTAGATTGGTGGGGACGCCCATCTTGAGTAGTGCTTCCCAAAGCTTTTCTCTACAAACCAAATGAAAGGCAGATCTGAGGTCTACGAAAACAACAAAAAGAGGTTGTTTTGCGAGGGCCACATATTTCCAGTACAGGAGGGTCAACCTAAAAACCTGATCTATCGTGCTAGTTTTGGAACGGAAGCCCGCTTGCAGCATGGAAAGGGCCTGATGTTCTTGGACCCAGCTTGTTAACCGCTCTAGCAGTTGTTTGGCAACAATTTTCTTCATGTTATCAATCAAACTAATAGGTCTATAATTTGCAGGAGAATTTGCAGTACCCTTTTTAAAAATAGAGATTATCTCAGCACCCTTCCAAGTGCTTGGAATTGAGCCACCAGCAGCGATTCTATTTGAAATCAAATTAATATACCAGGACCAAATAGTTATTTCAGATTTATATAGGTCACCTGGTATTTTATCGGGCCCCGGCACTTTTCCTGATTTTAGTGAATTAATCTCGATTTTAGTTTCCTCTAAGGAGAAGACGAGTGGTTCAGAGCAGTCACCCCGATTGCCCAAACGAGGGGTAGTTAGGTCATGTGCTGGGGAATATCCAACTAATGGGTTATTAGGGGCAGCATAGAGATGGGTAAAATGATCTACCCACATCTCAGGTTGAATATGATTCCTAATGCACCTCCTGCCCCCTCCTTGCCCTCTGGACAGTAGATCCCAGAACATCACATTGTTATTGTTTTCCGAGGCAAGAATCAAACCCTGCCAGATCGAATCTTCCCATAGCTTTTTTGCCAGTATTTGAGCCTTGTTATATGATCGCCTAGCTGATTGAATCTCTACAAGGGAGCCTATCTTAATGGCACTGTTTAATTCAGATTTGGCCCTACTGCAGTCCTCCTTATACCATCCTCTATCGCCCTGAGGAGGGACATCGCCCCCTTTGGCTCTAGTCTTTTTGTAAAAAAAAAAACTCTGCAATCCGTTAAGCATTCCTTGGTGAATGTCTAGGATAGGGATGTTATCAGTTTCGTGTTCCTCATAAATTGCCAACTCATCTACAAACAATTTATAAATCCCAGCCACCGAATGAGAACTGGACAAAACCTTTGGCCATGAGACCTTAGTGTAATTATTATTCAGCAATGGAGAGGGGACCTCTGTACGTTGTAAGTTCGAGGTTCTTCTAAAAACATCCCCATCCATAGATAATAACAAGGGGTTATGATCACTTTCACATTGAGGTCCCACTTTCATGTCCTTTAATAGAGGCCATAGCCTAATATCAAGTAAAAAATAATCTATTACACTTGTGGATGTCCCTCGTTTAAAATTAGGTGCCAAATTTAGGTCTTAGGGTGTGCGTCCATTGCAAGCCCTGACACCATACTTTAGGCATAACATAGCTTTGTTCTGCTCTTCTTCCTCACCGCATTTTCCTCTTGTTCTGCTCTTCTTCCTCACCGCATTTTCTTCGTGTTCTTTCTTCTTCTGTGTCCTTCTGGTGGTGTTCTCCTCCTCTGCACCCCATCCTTCGTCTTCTTTTCTTCCTCTGTGTTCTTCTGGTGTTCTTCTCCTCCATTACACCCCATCCTTCGTGTTCATTCTTCTTCTGTGTCCTTCTGTAGTTCCTCTCCTCTTCTGTGTTCTTCTCTTCTTCTGTACTCTTCTCTTCTCCTGTAGCCCATCTTCTTCGTGTTCTTTTCTTCTGCTGCACTCTTCTCTTCTTCGGTGTTCCTCTCTTCTCTTCTTCTGTACTCTTCTCTTCTTCTGTAGCCCATCTTCCTCGTGTTCTTCTCTTCTGCTGCACTCTTCTCTTCTCTTCTTCGGTATTCCTTTCCTCACTTCTCCTGTAATCCCTCTCTTCTTTCCCTTCCCTTCTATCTGACCCCCCCTGCCCTCTGCTTTCCCGCCGCCACCACCCTTTTGGGCCCACCCCCCCGCTCCCATTCGTCACCCCCCCCTCCTGCCTCCCGCCCCCACCTGACCCCTCCTCCCTCTTATGGCGCCCGCTGCGCGGCTGAGACAGCGACCCTTGACCCTAGGGTAGGTCGCTTCCCCCGCCGCTGCAGCTCCACCTGCCCAGGCTCCTGCCACCTCCCAGCAAAACCGTAAGTACTCCCTGCGCTCCCCCCTCCCAGCCCCTCGTTACACACCTCTGTCTCCTTATCTCTCTCTCCTCCAACTTTTCTTCGTACCCCTGCTGTCCTCTCTCTGTCCATTTCCCTTCGCCTTCTGCTCTTCCTTCTGGTAGCCATTTCCTCCGTCTTCTGCTCCTCTTCGGTTGCCCATTTTCTTTGTGTTCTGCTCTTCTCCTGTGCTCTTCTCCTCCTCTGCATCCCATCCTTCGTCTTCTTTTCTTCTTCTGTGTTCTTCTGGTGTTCTTCTCAACCACTGCACCCCATCCTTCGTGTTCTTTCTTCCTCTGGGTTCTTCTCATCTTCCGCACCCGATCCGTCGTGTTCTTTTCTTCTTCTGTGTTCTGCTCTTCTTCCTCACCGCATTTTCCTCTTGTTCTGCTCTTCTTCCTCACCGCATTTTCCTCTTGTTCTGCTCTTCTTCCTCACTGCATTTTCCTCTTGTTCTGCTCTTCTTCCTCACTGCATTTTCTTCGTGTTCTTTCTTCTTCTGTGTCCTTCTGGTGTTCTTCTCCTCCTCTGCACCCCATCCTTCATCTTCTTTTCTTCCTCTGTTTTCTTCTGGTGTTCTTCTCCTCCTCTGCACCGCCTCCTTCGTCTTCTTTTCTTCCTCTGTGTTCTTCTGGTGTTCTTCTCCTCCACTGCACCCCATCCTTTGTCTTCTTTTCTCCCTCTGTGTTCTTCTGGTGTTCTTCTCCTCCACTGCACCCCATCCTTCGTCTTCTTTTCTTCCTCTGTGTTCTTCTGGTGTTCTTCTCCTCCACTGCACCCCATCCTTCGTCTTATTTTCTTCCTCTGTGTTCTTCTGGTGTTCTTCTCCTACACTACACCCCATCCTTCGTGTTAATTCTTCTTCTGTGTCCTTCTGTGGTTCCTCTCCTCTTCTGTGTTCTTCTCTTCTTCTGTACTCTTCTCTTCTCCTGTAGCCCATCTTCTTCGTGTTCTTCTCTTCTGCTGCACTCTTCTCTTCTCTTTTTCGGTGTTCCTCTCTTCTCTTCTTCTGGACTCTTCTCTTCTTCTGTAGCCCATCTTCCTCGTGTTCTTCTCTTCTGCTGCACTATTCTCTTCTATTCTTCGGTGTTCATCTCTTCTCTTCTTCTGTACTCTTCTCTTCTTCTGTAGCCCATCTTCCTCGTGTTCTTCTCTTCTGCTGCACTCTTCTCTTCTTCGGTATTCCTCTCCTCTCTTCTCCTGTAATCCCTCTCTTCTTTCCCTTCCCTTCTATCTGACCCCCCCCGCCCTCTGCTTTCCCGCCGCCACCACCCTTTCGGCCCGCCCCCCCTGCTCCCATTCGTCGCCCCCCTCCCGCCCCCACCACCACCTGACCCCTCCTCCCCAAAGGCAAGCCCGTCTGCGCCCGTCCGCGCCTGGACCGCGCCCAGCGCCACGACCCCTGGCCCCCAGCACTCCCAAACCCCGCAGCGCCGCTACGACCCCACCTCCCTCCACGCACTCAACCCGGGACGCTCTAGAACCTGCTTCAAAGCCAACCCGAAACGCACTCATGGACCCTTTGCATGCCTTACCTGCAAGCATACCTTTCACTGCGACTGCACCCCGCCCGCCAGCCCACGCGCCAATAACCACTTCAAATGCATCCTCATCAACGCACGCTTCGTCCACAAGCACGCCATTGAACTATGGGACCTCCTAGACTCCACCGCACCGGACGTCGCCTTCATCACTGAGACCTGGATGAACGCCTCCTCGGCCCCCGACATCGCCATAGCCATCCCCGACGGCTACAAGATCACCAGGAGAGACCGCACCAACCAAGTCGGAGGAGGAATCGCCATCATTTTCAAGGACTCCATCAACGTCACCACTTCCACCGAAGACACCCCCCTTGCCGCCGAACACATGCACTTCCAGATCCACACCGACCCCAGGACCACCCTCAGAGGAACTCTCATCTACAGACCCCCTGGACCACGCGCCTTCTTCAGCTAATCCATCACTGACTTCATCTCCCCGCACGCCCTAGCCTCGCCGGACTACATCCTCCTCGGAGACCTCAACTTCCACCTGGAGCAGAACAACGACCCCAACACCACCACCCTGCTCGCCAACCTCGCCAACCTCAGTCTCAAGCAACTGGTGAACACCCCCACCCACATCGCCGGACACACGCTCGACCCCATCTTCTCCGCCAGCAACCACGTATCCTTCAGCCACTCCTCCATAATACACTGGACCGACCACAGATGTATCCACTTCACCTTCAGACGCAAGACTCTCCACCTCCGCACACAACCCATCCCACGCAGACATTGGAATAAAATCTCCACGGAACAGCTACTCTCCACTCTCAGCCACAACCAACCTACCATCTCCACCGACGCCAACAACGCAGCCCTCAGCCTCACAAATTGGATCACCAACTGCGCGGACAACCTCGCACCCCTCAGACGCCTCCCAAGACAGACCAACACCAGGAAACCTCAATGGTTCACAGACACCCTCAAGGAATCCCCAAAAAACTGCCGTACCCTTGAGAAAGCCTGGCGCAAAGACCACACCGTAGAAAACATGTCTGCCCTCAAAAACACCACCTGCGAACAACATCAGCTGATCCGCGCCACCAAGAGAACATCCTTCAAAGACAGACTGGACAAGAACACTCACAACAGCAAAGAACTCAACATCGTCAAAGAGCTCTCCAATCCCAACGCCAACTCCATCACGCCCTCACAAGATCTCTGCAACTCCCTCGCTACCTTCTTCCATCGAAAGATCACCGACCTTCATGACAGCTTCGGTCCTCAGACCCAGCCAACCACTACAGAACCCACTGCCCCAGCCATCACCATCAACGCTTGGACCCACATCAGCGCGGAAGAGACCAAAACTACCATGAACACCATCCACTCCGGTGCCCCCTCGGACACCTGCCCCCACTTCATCTTCAACAAAGCCGACGACATCATAGCCCCCACCTCCAGACAATCGTCAACACCTCGTTTGCATCTGCCACCTTCCCCAAGAGCTGGAAACATGCGGAAGTCAACGCTCTCCTGAAGAAACCTACGGCGGACCCCAACGACCTGAAGAACTTCCGCCCCATCTCGCTCCTCCCCTTCCCTGCCAAAGTCATTGAGAAGACCGTCAACAAGCAACTGACCAAATTACTTGAAGACAACAACCTACTCGACCCCTCCCAGTCCGGATTCCGACCCAACCACAGCACGGAAACTGCCCTCATCGCAGTCACCGATGACATCAGAACTCTGATGGACAACGGAGAAACAGCCGCCCTCATCATCCTCGACCTCTCGGCTGCCTTCGACACTGTCTGCCACCGAACCCTAATATCCCGCCTCCGCTCCACCGGTATCCAAGAACAGGCCCTGGACTGGATCACCTCTTTCCTCTCTAACCGCTCCCAAAGAGTCTACCTCCCGCCGTTCCGCTCAGACCCCACCGAGATCATCTGCGGCGTCCCACAGGGCTCCTCGCTCAGCCCGACTCTCTTCAATGTCTACATGAGCCCCCTCGCCGACATCGCACGCAAACACAACATCAACATCATCTCCTACGCCGACGACACCCAGCTGATACTTTCCCTCACCAAGGACCCTACCATCGCCAAAACCAACCTGCAGGACGGAATGAAAGACGTCACAGAATGGATGAAACTCAGCCGTCTGAAACTGAACTCAGACAAAACGGAAGTCCTCATCCTCGGAAACACCCCGTCCGCCTGGGACAACTCTTGGTGGCCCACGGCCCTGGGCACCACACCAACCCCCTCAGACCACGCACGCAACCTCAGATTCATCCTGGACCCACTTCTCACCATGACCAAACAAGTCAACACCGTATCGTCTTCCTGCTTCCTCACTCTCCGCATGCTCCGAAAGATCTTCCGCTGGATCCCCGCTGACACCAGAAAAACTGTGACCCACGCCCTCGTCACAAGCCGCCTGGACTACGGAAACACCATATACGCAGGAACCACCACAAAACTCCAGAAACGTCTTCAGCGAATACAAAACGCCTCCGCTCGCCTCATCCTCGACATACCCCGCAACAGCCACATCTCCGCCCACCTGAGACACCTGCACTGGCTACCCGTCAACAAAAGGATCACCTTCAGGCTCCTCACCCACGCACACAAAGCCCTCCACAACAAGGGACCCGAATACCTCAACCGTCGCCTCAGTTTCTACATGCCCACCCGTCAACTTCGCTCCGCCAACCTCGCACTCGCCGCCGTCCCTCGCATCCGCCGCACAACGGCAGGTGGGAAATCCTTCTCCTACCTGGCGGCCAAGACATGGAACTCCCTCCCCGCCAACCTCAGGACCACCCAGGACCACCTTGCATTCCGGAGGCAGCTCAAGACCTGGCTCTTCGAGCAGCAGTAACCCCCTCCCCTAGCGCCTTGAGACCCTCACGGGTGAGTAGCGCGCTTTATAAATATTATTGATTGATTGATTGATTGAGCTAACTGGAGGGCTACACGAGAGCGAGTGCACGGGTAGTTGTTTGTTAACTGTGGGATTCCCCACATCTCGTCTTCCTCGTCTGTTAAGCCAGTGATCATATCGGAGGGCTCAAAAGCACAGTTAAAATCTCCGGCTAATATTAAGTAGAATGGGGGATTTAGGGAGTCAAGAAATTCTGACAACTGTAGCAGAGTTTGAGACTCAAGCCCTCTAGGAGCAGATCTCACATATATATTAATAACAATAATTTTGTATTCCCGATGCAGGGTAAATTGAACTCCCATTAGATCCACTGAATCTATTTTTAACCAACAATGATCACATTGCAAATCCTTGTTGATAAGCATTAATGAGCCCCCTTTAAGACGGCCTTGACCCTTTTCCGATGGCTGGGCAGGAATATTATATGAATAAAATCCATGAATAAAAATTTGCTCATCAGCCCAGGTCTCTTGAAACAAGCAAATGTGAAAATTATTAATAAAGGTAGCCCACTTCAAGTCCCCCAGCTTCTTACGGAGACCAGCTACATTCCATGTTAAAATTAAAAACTCGGAATTGGCTAAATCATTATTGTTATTGGGGCTAGGTCCCTCTTCCATACAAATACGAGTATCCCCAGTGATAACATCTGACCGCACATCCCGATTGCCATTTAGTCAATCAATTGCGTTCAGAGAGCGGGAAGACTTGTGGTCCACAGGGTATTCACATTCCAGGGCCGGGGCTAGCTCACTAGTAATCCTTCCTGTATGGGTACAGGGTGGGTTTAGAGAACGGTTAATGCCAACCCTTTTTGTGGCCCTCAGATCGCGTGTTCGGGTTATAAATTCCATGAGTTGGTCCACCGTGGTTGTTTTAATAAAGCAGACAGAGATGTAATCATGCTTTACCCCTGGTTGACTGTACCTACCTTATGGATATCAGAACGAATAACCGAAAGACAATCACATCTAAAGCGGAACCAGTGGATAACCTTGTTGGTCAAGGATTCATGGTCTTCGAAGGAGCCAGGTAGCAGTTTGGGAACATTAGTCAGAAAAATAACATTGGCTCTACTTATTTGACCCTGGTGTTGTGCCTGTCTTGCCAACCGTGGCATACCCGTTGTGGAACTGCCAGAGCCAATGGGGGTCCCATGGGGGCTATCTGCTCCACCAAACCCACTGGATGTGCCAGCCCTCTCAAGTACATTTTCCACAGGGCTAGGCCATATTGCAGTGTGAGCACCCCACCGGGCACCCATGTAATTAGGAGCTCCAGTGGACTTCTGGCGTGACCTTGGAGGTTCGATTTGATTGCTCTCTGCATGGGGCGGAATTGGATCTAATGGGAGGGGGTTTGTCGCCATCCTAGGGAGAGAAATAACTGGATTTATTCCTGGCTTAGGTACAGTTTTACCCCCACCCATTCCCAGCCCCACCTTCATTGTTATCTGGCAGCTGCAACCATTTTTAGGCACTAAGATCTCTCTCATCAGCCCTAATAGAGATATAACCAGAGACTTTAATTTGTCCACCTTTCGTAAAACAAGGGCTAAATTGCCATTCTCATGAGAGGATTGCGCGCCATCTGAAGCGGACGCTTTGTATTGGTGACTAATATCCTCAGTAGCGTCTCCGTGCAGAATGTGTGTTACACTGGTAGGCAAATCTCCCTCTTCCTCCAGTAGCCCAAATCGATTAGAACATGGGATATTAGGAATTACTACAATCTCAGGGCTTAGTGGGGCGGGGATAGCTGTAGTACCCATAGAGGGGATATCCGAATGACTAAGTAAAACATCCACAGAACTGGGAGGAGTAGCTAATGCCATGTGGGCAGTTTCACCCCTATGGTCAGGAAATTCCTCAATTGGAGAGGTCGGATCTGAAGAGTGTATTGGATGTGACCTCTTCTTCCTGACGAAGATTTCTGGTATTTTCCCCGTCCCCAAGGTAGCACACTTTTTTGTGGGTGGATGGGGATTACTTTTCAAAAGTTCATCAACCTCCTTAAATAACATGTCAATTTGATCGCGGGGGTTGAAACCTTTGCTGTTAGCTGGACTCGCTTGGTTTTTGGTATGCTTTTTAGATTTTTTGGTGCCATTCTGTCGCGGTGGGACATCCACGGCTTTGCGTTTTCCCATTGCAGGTTACCAGCAATATGCAAGTCACAGCACCAGAAGTGGTAGAGATTGCCCAAGGTACTTCTCTTGTGTAGAAGAGTGGAAAGGTTTGTTGAGCCTCTGGAGCCTCTGGTGCTTAAGGAGCCTAGCACCACCACAGAACGACTTAGATAAGTAAAGTAGCCAGCACTCGCTTTAACAACACATAACAAAAGGGCCCAATATCATACCTTAGGGCCCAGAGGGGTTGCCCAGTCTCAGTCGGCCTCTGACAGGCGCAGACGGGCCTGCCCTTGGGCCGGGCTTCGCCGGGGCGCATCCCGCGGTGCAGGCGCGTGATTAAATTTAAAGGGGCCTTGGGGTCCCGCCCCCTGACAACAGCAACAGCAGCAAGCGTCCTGCGCGACCCGCGGTGCGGGCGCGCGATGAAATTTAAAGGGGCCTTGGGGTCCCGCCCCCTGACAACAGCAACAGCAGCAAGCGTCCTGCGAGAGAGAGAAGGTTCTTCACTGCAAAACCGGGAACCGCTGCCCTCCTCACTCCCCCGGGTGAATGAGGATTTTATTCCGCTCTCGGCTAGCTGCTAAACACATACTATCTTGTACTAAACAAATATATATTTTTTTGTATTTTTATATTTTATATATATATTTTGTTTTAAACCCCAAAACCCCAACATCATCCCCCACCCAACCACCCAATAAAAAAACATATTAAAAGTATCATACCCCTACCCCCCCCACCCACTACTACTAACTAAACTAACAGCCTATTCTAACCTAACACGATGCCCCCTAAGCCTACTAATTAAAAGAACCAGGAAAGAGGAGGGAGGGGAGGGAATCATGGCTGAGGGTAAAATGTTTACAAGTTCGCCCTCCGCAGGGACTTCCTTATGGCACACACCCTCCTATTAACTTGTGCCACCTCCTGCTGCAGCCTGGTCATTTTCCTCAACATACGGTCAATGTTCTGTTGCATCCGTTGAAAATCTGCTGGGTCAATGACTGCAGCAGGGGTGGTCTGGGTGCCAATTGAAGATGTATGTCCCCTTGGTGCCATGCCTGTAGGAGGCGGTGCAGGTGGTGCTGCGACAGGTCCTGGAGCAGTGCAGGTTGATGGTCCAGCAAAGGTGCCTGCTAAGGTTGGTGCCACCTGGGTGGTAGTGGTGGTGCTGGTGGTGGTGGCTGTGGTGGACACCGAAGGGTCTCCTTGGGCAAATGCCCACCACACTCCGGAGGCTCTTTCATGGCGATAACGCCTTGCCATGTTGCGGAACCCAGACTCCAGATCCAGAATGTGGCTGTAACGCATCGCCCTGCTCTGAAACTCCGGTATCTGGATGGGATTCATATTGGCAGCTGTTAAAAAAAAATATTTAAACCAAACATTAGGTACTTCATTGTGTGATATGGCTCCAGCAGTAAATCAGACAATACATCTAATGTACCAGAAACAGCCCATATCATCATACAGATCACTGATTGTCCCTGAGGAAGTACATGCCAATGCAGCCTACATATGTCCTATCAAACAGCACACAATACTCTAAAAGATGGGTAACAACTTAAATGACCTATGCATCATTGTTCAGCTATTTGTCACGTAAAAAATGCTGCAAGTCCTCCACATGTGACAGGCCAACTAATGACTAACTTCTGGATGACAATCAAGGGCCACAAGATCTGTGAGTTGTAAATGGAATTGCCAGGATAGAATGTAGTTGCTAATCATGAGTGGGTATCCTAGTTTTGGACAAGTGACTTACAGATTTCCATGTCTGTGTACTAAACTTGGATCATCAGTCCTAGGTATACTTTTCACAACCCTACGCCTGTGCCGGGGGCGGGGGGGAGGAGACAAGCAACAAATACTTTCAAACATCAAGGACACCCAGGAAGCTTTGGACAGCTGCACATGGGTTTGGGCAGTCACTAGGATACACCCGAACCTTGGACAATCCCATACACACTTATGTTTGGAAATGCAGACAATTGTCAACATCATTTCCTACCAGTAACACATGACTTAAACAACAAGCAGATAGATGCAAGCACACATCTGGCCATGAGCTCCATGCACACCTAGGACGTTGTACTTAAGTGCCTCATACACGTAGCTCATGTGAAGCTACATGCTGCTAAGAAGTCAAACATACAGTCAAACATGTTAATTAGTGAATAGGAACGCTCAAGTCTGTGTGTAAGACTTTGGCATCCCTATTCTGTGAGAATCAGGGTCTGACTTGCTGACTAAATCACAAATATGGTCCTCTGCTCCATTTTCTGAATTTAAGTTTTATCCACAGAAGTCACCCTATTCACATGGCCGTACCTACAGGGCTGCCCTACAATCCCAAAATATGACTATACGCTAATGATTGCTCAACTCAAGCATGGAAAAAAAAATGATACTCCACTTAAGGAACATATCCGATCATTGACCAGCGCATCACACCTTGCTATGTGTCCAACACAGAGGAGTCAATCACACAACAGCAGCAAACACAACACGGAACATAAATATCAACACTTACTGGAGATGTCTGGGTCCGCAAATCGAGCCACCTCTCCGATAGTGTATGGGGCAGGTCCACCTGTAAAGCATGAAAGGGAGAAATGTGCTCAATGTCTGTACACTGTACAACACTTCCAAATACAATTACTGTGTGTAAGATTAAATCAGAAAGTCAAGCCTCTCAGACATGATGATACTGCATCCGACATACCACTGCAAACATGTACAGACCCGGGCACTCTAGTGAGTGATACACACATCTGCACACATGCTGTGGCCCTAACTGTCGTGTGGTGGCAAACATGCTCCATCATTTGTTTGCAGACTCATTTATGGAGTGTATTCCTCTCATCATGTGTATCCATGAGAGACATGCAAAGCCACTTTCCTGGAGGACTGCAAAACCAGTCACCCAGCCATTGTGACTAAGACCAATGTAAAACACACAGGTACAATGTACAGAGGGCCAGGGATAGTTGTTACCCCTCAATTTATATCATTTGCTTCATTTTATGTGCCACAGCTATGGTAAGTTGCACCCAACATTTTGATATGAACCCGTGTGCATTACTTTTGGCATCCATCCCTAATTTAATTGTGGCACAACAAAGTCCAAATATTAGTCTAAGATGTCACCTGAGGTCAGCTATAACTTGTTACATGTCTAAACTGGATTCTGACACGTATCAGAAATAATTGAGGGACACATTATTTCTTGAAAATATCTGGATTAAAAACATGTCTTTCCTGGTACACTCACAGACCATGCATAAAACATATGTTAGAGCCACATTTGCATCATCTATTGACATGAAGGAAGCACTAATTTACAGGCTCCTGTTGTGTTTTGTAAGTTAGTGCAGCTGTTGCGTCAACAAATGACGGTAATGTGTAGGAATTAGTGTATAACTCGCGGCAACTGTATATTTAACTTGCATTCCACATGTCCAAAAACATTGCCTGCCGCATATGAACAAATCTGCTACTGTCACGACAGAGCATTTAAATGTGCACATTACTCTGATTTGTACTCATTCAACAGGGCCACCAATCACAATCCCCAGGTGGTCCAGCAGGTCTTGCTCCCTGGTAACCAGGTCAGCCCAACGGTGTTTCAGCTGGTGGTCGTTGCGCAGTGTGTTGTAGATTCTTTGGAGATGGTACAGGACCTTTACCCACCGGAGCCTCCTTGCCTCTGTGTGATAGCCTTGGATCACACGACCACCTGCATCTATCATTAAGGGTAGGAAGTGGCACACCATCCAAACAAACCCCTCCAGCTACCCCTCTCCCATCCTGCCAAGACGAGGCCTACCCAACATGCTTGCAAAAAAAAATGATAAAGGGGTACAGAGGATAATGAAGGGAAAGTAGGAGAGGGAAATTAACACAAAACAGCCCAACTATCCCCAAACTAACACTACCCACAACAGACTCCCAACAGTACAAAGACAAAATTATACACCAGAAATGACAAAAATACACTTACACAGGATACCAGAGACACTTAAGAAACACCAAAAGACAATTTAAAGACCACACAGGAGACAAATTCACAAAATGCACAGAGAGACAAGTCAAAACACAGCCACACAGTCAGGAAATGTCACAGACTGCAAAGTGAAAGTGAAAGTACACCCACTGTACCACTTCTGTAAACAGGAAATCCTATTGCATCACTTCCTGCCTCAAATGCGGTGCGTTTTTTTATTCTTATGCGTCAAAATATTATAACGCTTACAGTCTGTGCGCCATTTAGTTTTGGACGCATATGCTTAGAAATTACCCTGCATCCATATTTTCAAATATTTTTCATACTTAACCAATTTCATGGGGTACAGTGTGGGAATTACCGCTCAGGGCCAATGGATGTATCATGGCAATGGGCGTCATTTTTTGCCGCATATGTGTCATTTTTTGCTGCATGTGTGTCATTTTTTGCCGCATGTGCGTCTTTTTTGACGCGTATGTGTAAAAATTTCTGTCTTTGACTGGGTTTGGGACATTTCTCATTTGTAATAGTACATGACAGGTGTGACAATACAGAGATAGGCTGTTGTCACCTACATTGTGCATTCCGATGTATGGGCACATGTGACAGATCATACTACTGCGGACCATGATCCTCTAGTTGTACCGGATTTGCACTCTTCACTGACGCAACAGATGGCGAAACGTGTGGAATACAAATAGGTATTACCCAGTTTGGGCATGTTTTGCGTCAATAGAGGATAGCAAGGCTACGCAACTCAATTCAGTAACTCAATGCCTGTGTGTCAATGTGTGTGAATTGGCTCTTACTAATGTAGTTGTCCCACTGTGTGAACATCACAAGATGCGTTTTCTCATATCTGCTTGTATGCATGTGTAGTCAATGTGTCTTACCATCAGATGCTATTCAGTGTGGAAATGAGAAAGGAAGGCCCATATTTATACTTTTTGACGCAAAACTGCACCAACGCAGTTTTGCGTCAAAAATATTACCGCCGGCTAACGTAATTTCTGTGCGCCGTGCGGGTGTCAAATTTATAGTTTGACGCACGGCGGCGCAAACCTCAGATGTGAGTCATTTTCTTTGACGCACAACACAGCGTCACGTCGTAAAGGAAAATGACGTTAGCGCGGCGGAAATGACTGTGAGCCGATTTACGACACCGCAAACCGGATATGCAGTGTTTTTGACGCAATAGGGTAAAAACTTGCCGCAAACACAAACATTTGTGCAGAGGAGAGCCAAAATGGATCCCAGATGCCTGTACAGACCCCAGGAAGATGACAACAGACCAGGAACCAGCCAGGAGGACCCACACAAGACCCACGACAGGGAGAAGAAGTAAAGTAATTGTCGCTTCAGTGCAGAGGAGCAGGAAATCCTGGTTAAAGAGGTGACGGAACACCAGCACCAACTGTTGGTCACCTCAAAGTTGCCAATCAGTAGGAGAGAGGCAATATGGCAACAAATTGTTGACAAGATTAACAGTGTGGCAGAAGTACGCAGAACAATCACCGAGTGCAAAAAATGCTGGCATGACTGCAAGCGCAGGACCAAGGAAAAGATGTCCAGGAACAGGAAGGCAGCACTGCAGACTGGAGGTGGGAGTCCAGCATGACAGGAGGCCCTGGACCACATGGAGAAGATGGTTGCAGCCGTCATCCCTGAGGATATCGTCACAGGGATTCAAGGACAGGACAGCGCAGACTACCAGTAGACAACGCACATGCAGGGTAAGTCGCATGGGGAATTAAAAAGCACTGATGTGAACTGCCAGCGGGGGGAGAATACCTACTACACAATGCATGTAAGTCATCATATTGGAGTGGCATGGGTAAAGGGGCACGGCACAGGGGCATGGCCCGTTCTGAGAAAACCTGGGACACACCATTACAGAACACCAACAGCCTTTCCATGGGGTTATGCTGCCATGCCAACGATATTTCAAAGGTAAAGCCACGCCAGGAGGGAAGGGCACAACGTCAAACTGACATCCCGTCACACATCAGTCACTATACTCCCTACATTAACTAGGGCCCAATTAACACCTCTAGCCATACCGACAACTGGAATGTAACATTGACAACAGTTGCCACTACCACCTCTGCTGTGTGTGCTGGTCAAGTAGCCAATGGCAGTAACGTCCCGATGGATCATACACAAGACAAATGTTCCAGTCCTGTCAAATGTGAATGCCCATAGTTGCCGCAAACATCAGCCAATGTCATCAACATTAGGAGGTACACAGCACTAATGTCACACCCATGCTGCATATGTCAGGGTCCATCCTGTACCTGGGTCACAATGGAACATCCCAAATGTCATACTGCTCAGACAACAGCATTGAGGGGGAGGACACATGTAACTGGTCACTGAAATACAACTGCACAGTCAGAGGAGGAAATAGGACACTGCTACGACTATCAGGGCAATCCAATGTACCACACATTCCCCTACATCAGCTATACACATTACCAATGCTGACATCCATATTGTGCCATACCAATGCTATACATAGTATACGCTACATTTCAAGTACATATAGGTGGATGTGAAAGATCAGAGACTGGGGCAGGTTCAGATTGTTAAGTGTGCTGCTAGTGCCATCAGAGCACCCACAGCCAGTGAAAGGCCTCACCATGAGAATGGCAGTAGGGGGAGGGTTGAATAGGACAAGAAGGTGGCAATTTACTATTTGGCCAGAACCAAAACCTAGAGGAGATGATGCTGACAAGTCCACAAACTGACCACAATACATGTGACATGCAGGTGGGGCATAGGTCTGGGAGAATGCCCATCTGAAAGACTGGAGCAATGAACAGGAACCAAGATCACAATGTGAAAAGCATCACAAGGCAGGCATGTCACATCACAAATGCCACAACACAGACACACTATTTGTACCGTATTTCATTGCAGAGGACGATGGATCTCCTGCGGATATGCCTGTCTAGGACTACCCCGATGACATGGATAACGAGCTGACAAACATCAGCCACCAGACCCTCCAAGAAGTCCTTGGAACCCTCCAGACCCCACCTTCAGTCACAAGGAGGAGCACAGATACAGCAGCCATCGCAGAGGATCCACCCACCACCCCAATTGTACGACCTGCCAGCTCCAATACAGCTGAGGACTCTGACGACACTGGCACCAGCTTTGAGAGAACTGTAGTCGGAGTACAGCGGGAGCTGGCCAAGGAGGTGCGGGTGGGGATGCAAACTATGGCAGACAGCCTAGAGGGGGTGCGTTTGTGCATGATGTCAACTGAAGAACAGGCAGCAGCTATGCAAGGGCAAACAACTATCTTGCAGGAAGTAGAAAAGAGGCTGAAGGAAATCAGCACAGCTGTAATACAGTTGACCCAACACCTACAACAGCAATCCTGTCAACGCGTGCACGAATGCAACATTGAACTCCTCAGGGCGGACCTGGCTGCCTACCATCGTCATGTGGCTGCTATTCTTAAGAACCAGCAGATCTTCCTTGCAGCAGTACTGCCCTTAAGACCCCCACAGGTAGCAGCTACCGGGATGTCTGACTCCACGTCTACACACACTGTGGTGTGTGTTGCCCCTTCGCAACCACCACCACCAAGGGCAGAGGAGGCAACACACACATCAGAAGATGAAGACCATGAGCAGATCACCTTCACAAGTAAAAGTACCCGGAAGCACTAGTCCCTGCCACATGGCCACCTATTACCAAGGTCCTGTGCTTTGTAACATGCCAGTCTTGTAACAACTGTACTCAAGCACTGTTCTGCAAACCACTGTTTATCTTGTCAGCCTGCCCAGTGATTGTCTCTCACTAACTCATTGGCAAGTCCTGTCCCTCTGCACTGTCTGACACTTCACCCCAGCATGTCCAATAACATGTCCTTTTGCACTTGTGTAGGATCACAATGGAAGATGTCACTATAATGGACTCACAATCATGGACAATGTACATAAAGCACTACAGCACTTTTCAATAAATAGCACTTACACACCCACTTTGTCTCTGTGTAATGTGACACATCAACCGTGCAGTAGATCACTGAATTTTGCCTCCTGTCCAATATCATAGACTGTCCTGAAATAATGTGGGCTGATAACTATGCACAGTGGCCTGGATTCTACCATACTCTGCCCTTCCTGAGGGTAATTTCTGAGGAAAAGAGAAACTATACACCATAATGCTGTGTTGGACAGATTAACGCTTCCTCAAGGGATGTCAAAACCAGAAAATAGTACCTTCAAAATGTTGCTTCAATGCAAAACTAACATATGTACCATTGCCCACAAATATAAGTTGTGTGCCATATGCTGCAAAGAATCATGTTGCCAACATGTATGTGTGAAATAGGTGTGGTCCTCTGCTATTGCCCTTCAAAGGTATAATGTACAGGATATATGTAATTTACAGTGTGTGTGAATGTGACTGTTGAATAATACGCAACACAATTGCTTTGGAAATTTCTGTGTCCTGATCGGTATATCAGCAATGCTCCATGAGGCTACACTCTTATTCTGATAGTTAGAGATAAAGGTGAGCAAAAATGATTACCCAGACCATGATATGGGGATTATTATAGGTGTTTATTTACATATGTTGATACAGTGGTGATGGTGAGTTGATTCAAATGAAATTGTTAACAATATGTTGGCGCCTACGCAATCCTGCAGCTGTGTTTGGTTGGTCCCCCTCATGTTGATGGCCAGCATCCTCCTCTTCCTCCATGTGTGGCTCTGGTTCTAATAGGGGAATGTTCCTTTGTACACAAATGTTGTGCAGGATGGCACAGGTTAAAATGATCTTGCAGACCATTTCTGGTGAGAATAGGAGGCTGCCACCAGTGATGTTGAGGCACCTGAATCTTGACTTCAGGATGCCAAAGGTCCTCTCGACTATGGTGCGTGTCCTCCTATGTGCCTCATTGTAGGCACACTCTGCTGCAGTGCTTGGGTTGCCAAATGGGGTCCTAATCCATGGCTGGATCCCATACCCCTGATCAGCTGAAAGAGAAAATGATTGAGATCATGTAGATGTAGCTTGCCCCATTAATATCACCTTGCATGGCAGTAGTTGTCTTGTGTTGTCTGTGACTCTTTTGTGTTATTGTGTTGATTCCTAGGCTTCTAGGATGTACCATCAGCATTGGATTGCTTCCTTGGCTGAACGAGTGTTTGGCTGCTAATCGGTTGTCAGCAGTATAATTTGGGAGTTGCAGTACAGTGTGTACTCCCTAGCATTGTGACTTGTGATACAGGTGTCCCTGTGTCTTAACTGGGGGTGAGATGATAGTTCCATACACAGAATCAATTTGACAGTGGTGGTAACACGTTTGCATCTATGTATCCTGGACATCCCATACCTTTAGACATATGCAATGGATTAATTTCAACATCAGTGAGACACTTACATTTTGCAAGGTGACAATTAGCCAAACTTCACCATACGTTGTGATCATTGACGTCTTAACATTTGACTGTACACTAATTTCACATGTGTGACAAGTTCACTGCAGACCTATTTCTCTGCCCTTGGCAAGTTGACTCAGGTTGTAACGTCTACCTAGACTACTGCACATGGTCTAGTTCAGCTGGCTAACTTGGTTGTGAGGTTGTCGGTTTGAGTTTTAGAAGGTCCGTATGGCAGTACATCTGTAGTGTGTTTGTTAATTTGTCACAATGCGTATGTGTAGGAATGTGCACCTTCCATATAGTAGCATCAATATGTGTTCTTAGCACAGTCCACTTGCTTATTGGTAGTGGGCAATGTCAGAGCAGGAGTGATGTGAGATATTGGTACAGCCTCAATGATTCCATGTCACCTTCATTGCAGTCATCATCATGCTATGTGTGTCATGGTGTTTGACCTGCAGAAAAACACATTACACACCCCTTACACAGTACTTATTGCTTGGAAGGGTGTTTGATTGAGTATTCTTGATGTGATATTGAAAAATTAATCTTCCAAGTTGTACTGGCAGTTGAGGCCATGTCATTGTCAGTGTGTTTTAAATTGTTCCCTTGTTGTCTGTGGAGTGGCATCTGGTGTTATTTGGTTCTGTCCATAGGTGTGTATCCAAATGGGTGAGGATATCAAACATGCCTAGCGGTGTCACAACCTCAGTGTGTTCCTGGCCACGTGTCAATGTAGTGGTGTATGTGTTGTTTGTCCTAGAGGGTTGTTGTGCAGTGTGTATATAAGTAGGTTTCTGTACTTACCAACAAGTACGCCATTGCCATATCGTCCATCCTGGAAGTGTTAATTGATGGTGCAGTGTCGGCAGATGAATGAATCATGTACACTCCCAGGATACTTTGCCACAATGTTGGTGATCAATCCCCGGTGATCGACAATGGCCTGCACATTGACGGAATATGTGTGCTTCCTGTTGCGGTATAGATGTTCGGTTGCAGCAGGTGGCACAAGGTGTACATGTGTGAAGTCAATGGCACCAAGCACGTCTGGGAAGCTGTTGATTTGGTAGAAGCCCTGTTTGGTCTCCTGCTGCTTCAGCTGTGGCTTCTGCTGTGTGCTGGGGAAGCTGATGTGACGGGGTGTGAGGGAGATGATGGCATCCAGTACTTGGGAAGGAAGGCAGAGAATGAGGGCTGTGAGATCCCGGCAACCAGGGCACCAGTGGTTTGAGAGGAGCCACCTGCCAACATGTGTAGTACAGCTAGCAGCTTGGTTTCTGGTGGAATGGTGTGGGGTGTCTGCAAGCTGGGTGCCAAATCTGCCTCAATGTTGTGCAGCAGCTGCTGAATGGCTTGCCAGTTGAGCCTGTACCTCTGGATGATGTCTTGTTGCCGGAGTCCCAGAAGGGTTGTCCTGGTGCGGAATATCCTCTCCTGCCTTCTGCGTTGCCTTTGGGGTCCCTGCTGATGTTGTAGAAGCTGCTGTTGTTGGTCCTGTGCTCTGCGTGCATACTGGATGAACAGCACCTCCATGTCTTCCTTTTGGAGCTCTGCTGTTGCTTGTGTGTGTTTTCCTTAAGTACTGGTGTGTTTGCCCCATTTTAGTACCTGCCCTGACCCAGGCGTTATTTTTTTACGCAAATCAGGCTGTGCGTCATTTTCGCCTCCGCCTCCCAGCCGTGCAGGATTGTTGCGGGGTTGCATAAATATAGCGCACATGTGTTTAAGAAATTTTTTGGATGGGAACGCCTACCTTGCATGTCATTGACGCAAAGCGGTTTCCTGCATCCAGAAATTACACACATGTGCGTCAAAATCTTTGCGTCATATTCAGCACAAACAGAGTATAAATATGGACCTTAATATACCATAGCAGTCACCACACCATCCACCAGTGGTGGCCGGAAGCTTTAGGAGGGAGGGGGCGGGCGGGAAGCACACACACACAAACACACTCATTCTTTCACACACAGGCACACACGCACGCACATCCATTAACACTACTAACACTCAAACATGCACACGCGCACCAAACATTCAATTTAAAACACACACTTACCTTCAGCCTCCAGGTCGCAGGAGGGTTGGAACTGCTGCCTTTCCAGCCAATGAGGGAAGGCAGCAGTCCTAGTCTCGTCACAGAGTGGGATGGGGTCAGTGAGACTGCTGACCCCACCCTAATCTGTGACGAATTGTCACTGATTGACACTCGCCCTGGGCGCTTCAGGGCTTAAACCTGAAGCGCCCAGGTCGAAGTCAATGGGTGTCGCTTTCCTCGTCACCCAGGGGAGGGCCTCGAGGCACCTTTGCTGAGCCGAGGAGGTCACGCCCATAGGAGCGGTGACCTCCTCAGCCCAGCAAAGTTCAGCTCAGGCAGCCAGGAGTCTGCGCAAATCGCGCATGGCTCACTCCTGGCTGTCTGAGCTGAAAATGAAGAGTGTCTGTCAGGCTGGCCTTTGTTCAGCCTGACAGACACTCTTCATGAGGGGCAAAAGGTGGGGGGGGCATGGCCCCTCCGCCCTAAAGGACGGGCCGCCACTGCCGTCCACATCAGAAATTCTTGAGACGCTGCATCAGCACAAGGTTACAAGGCCGCTGCTTCTGTTAAACCAGATCTACTTGAACCAGCAATGGATTTGTTCCTTACAATAACCATAATCAACAAAGCTCCATCTAGGCTTAAAAAAAAATATAGGCCTCCGGAGCAAGACCCTTTGTTTCTTCTTGTGGATTCTCTACCCTACTCTGTGGTTATTTTAGCTGCAAACAAAGTCCATTCCACCTATCAATCTTCCTCTCCTCCAGATAAGGAGAGTAAAAAGTTGGACTCAGCAGGCCGCAAAATCTAGTACTGCAGTGACTTCAATAAGGGCAGCTAGTGCTACAGTCCTCTTGGGGAGGTATGACAATGCACTGTGGGACTCAATCTAACAATTCGCTGACCATCTACCAAAATACAAGCAAGAGGATTTCTTAGAAATCATACATTAGGGTGCAGTGGTCGCCAATCAAATCACAAATGCTGCTGCAAAATCATCCATTCTTGCAGCACATAAATATTGTCATTGAATTACTTTGCAGAGACGCTCTTGGCTCTGACTAACATCCCTGAAGCCAGAGGTGCAACACTGCATTCAAAACTTGCCATTTTCTGGTCCCAACTATTCGTCAGCCATGCTGACGATGAGATTGCAAGAATGAAGGCTGAATTGGACACATTAAAAGCTGTGGGTCTAGACACACCAAGACAGCAACAAAATCTAACCCTATCAGAGAAGGCTTTATTCTCCGAGGTTTCAAACCCCTCATTGGCTCCCAAGTAGATCCCAACAACAACAGCAGAATCATAGATCCTACCTACTGCAATGCAAGCAAACAAGAGGGTGTTCTGCACAACAGAGTGGCAACGTATTACAACAAAAGTCTGGGTTTTAAATATTGTCAAGAATGGGTACTGACTAAGATTTACTGCTCCACCTCTGACCACTCCACCAAACCGATCCACTTCACATCTAGAATTTGTCAGGACAGAAGTCAACATTTTGATTCATATGAAGGCGGTAGAAACTGTTCCCCCGCAGTCAATTCAGGATGGGTATTTACTCCAGATACTTTCTTGTACCGAAAAAAGGTAAACACAAACTCAGAACCATTCTCAATCTAAAACTCGCCAACAAATGGATTGGGAAAGAGAAATTCAGGATGCTGGCTTTACATTGAATATATCTCCAACTTCTTCCGGGAGATTGGCTTTGCTCCATCGACCTACAAGATGCATCCTTCTCATTCCCATCACCAGGAAGCACCAGAAGTTTCTCAGGTTCCTCGTGGGTCACCAATATTATCAGTACCAGTACTTCCATTTGGCCTCAAGTCAGAACCCAGAACATTCTCCAAATGCATGGCTGTGGTGACAGCTCATCTAAGAAAACACTGAATCTTCATCTGCCCCTATCTAGACGATTGGCTCCTAAAGGCGTCTACTTCTCACAAAGCCTAGCAACATTTCAATTGGACGTGCAATCTATTTCACTGCTGAGATCTTCACATCAATCTTACCAAGTCAACATCGACACCAGCACAGTTGTTACACTACTTGGGGTCCACCATCGACACCATTCATGCAAAGGTGTATCCTTCGGAGAAGAGACTCTTATCGATCCATCTGAAGTGTCAAGCTCTCAAGAAAAATCCTCAGCCAAAAGCAAGCGAAGTCTCATTTCTCCTAGGATTGATGGCCTCCTGCATCTTTCTTACTCCCAATGTTTGGCCCCATACGCACCCCCCTTCAGGATTGTCTAGAAGACCAGTGGGATCAGCTGACAGGCAACTGAGAGGACAGGATCACACACACTCTGCATGCGATCCATTCCCTCAAGTGGTGGTCTTTTCCGAACAATCTCCTCAAAGGGATACCGTTCCACCACCAAATCCCTTCTCAAACAATTCTAGCAGCGCTTTGTTGCTAGGATGGGGAGCCCACATGGATCACCTCCAGATTCAAGGCTCTTGGTCCCAGAGGGAGATGATATACCACATCAATCTCCTCAAACTCCGTGCAGTACATCTGGCTCTCAAGGCTTTTCACCCATCATTCACCACAGACGACCTGCTAGTCCAAATGGACAATACAACCACCATGTATTACCTGAACAAACAGAGGGAACACCAGATCCAGAGCCTTGTCATTAGAGAACCAGACAATTTGGAGATGGCTCTTGGCCAGGAACCTAAACATAATAGCTACTCACCTACTTGGTGTCCAGAATGTCCAAGCAGACTTTCTCAGCAGAACTCTCGAAGAAAACCATGAATGGGTCTTGCACGAGAACGTCATTCATAGTATTTTCAAATTGTTGGGCACCCCTTCTATAGACCTGTTTGCCACACCAGAAAACAAAATAATGCTGCGACTTCGCATCCAGGTATTACTATCCAGGGACACTAGGCAATGCCCTAAGGATCAACTGGTCTGGCAAATTTCTTTGCCTTTCCACCAATACCTATGATCCAGGCAGCCCAGATCAAGCTGTCACACTCCAGTGCCAAGATGATCGTAATTGCCCCAGAGTGGCCACAGCAATGATGGTTCCCGGACCTTCTTCATCGACCCCTCTAGCCACATCTCAAGCTGCTATGCAGACCAGACCTACTAAATAAGTTCGAAGGCCGGATGGTTCACCCCAATCTTGACTCCTTGAATTTGGCAGCATGATTCCTGAGTTAGTGCAGTATGGACACTTGAACTTGCCACAAGACTGCACGGAGAATCTCAAGGAGGCTAAGCGACCTCTCACTCTCTCCGCTTATGCCTTCAAGTGGAAGAGATTTTGCATCTGGTGTTCCCCCAAGAACGTGGATCCCACTACTTGCCAAGAAGTTGAGATTCTTCCATACCTTCGGCTAGATCTGGCTTGGAATTCTCTTCAATAAAAGTTCACCTGGTAGCTCTTACTATGTCCATCACAACCCTCTTCTTTTTTTTTCTTTCAAAATTCCTATAATAAAGGATTTCTTAGAGGGTTTGAAGAAGGTTTTTCCTCCCATTAGGCATCCCTCACCCCATTGGGAACGTAAGACAATGCTTTCCACCTTATGAGAGATCCCTTTGAATCCATCCATAAGGCTTCCCTACAACATCTCTCATAGAAGGCGGCTTCCCTGGAAGCGATAACTTCAGCTTGCCGGGTTAGCGAGATACAAGCACTGTGCTCTCATGAACCATATACTGTCTTTAAATACAGCAAGGTGGTTATGAGAACTCACCCAAAATTCCTCCCTAGAATAGTGTTGGACTTTCATGTAAACCAAATAATCTCATTGCCTACTTTCTTTCAGAATCCTTCTACTCCAATAGAAAGATTCCTCCACTCTCTGGCTGTTAGGAGGGTTCTGAAATTTTATCTGGATAAAACTAAAGGTATTCGCAGAAGGGACCAATCGTTTATTAACTATGTCGCAGTACGTACTTGCTTGGCTTTGTCCAAGCAATCCATCTCCAGATGGATAGTTTCTTGTATTTTATTGTGCTATCAAAAGCTTATAAATCCTTAAGAGCTAAACCTAAAGCACACTCTATTAGAGGGAAAGCTGCTACTGCTGCTTTACTTCGTAACATCCTGATTCCAGAAATTTGCAAGGCAGCCACCTGGAAATCAGTACATACATTCACCAAGCACTTCTGCCTAGACTCAGATGCTCAAGTAAGACAGGCTTTTCTTTTAATCTGTTTGCCGAACCTTACAGTAAGTTCCTCTGCCTCATTCACCGCGAGCTACATGGATGGGCTTGCTACTCTATTCAGTGCTTGACTATACATGGAAATCCCTTACGAGAGAAAGAATAGTTTCTTACCTGTAACTCCTGTTCTCGCGTAAGGGAATTTCCATGATAAGTCATAAACCACCCTCCCTCTTCCCCATCAGAGGTAACCTTACAATTCTTCATAAGTTTCAGATAGCTTTCAAAAAGAACTGAACCAACTGCCACCAGCTGAGCATGATGGGATACAGGTATGATCTGGGGTCTTAAAGGCGCAGTCTCTATTTTAGCCATATTATGGCAGTCTGAGTCTACTCTGCCCTGCTCCTCCTCATCTTTATCAGAATAAAAGGGGTTTGTGAAGGAGATTTATCAATCAATCAAATTTCTTAAGTGCACTATTCACCCGGTAGGGTCTCAAGACGCTGGGGACGGAGAGGGGGGTTACTGCTCGAAAAGCCATGTTTTGAGGTGCTTTCTGAAGGTTAGGAGGTCCTGGGTCTTGCGTAGGTTGGTGGGGAGGGAGCTCCAGGTTTTGGCGGCGAGTTGGGAGAAGGAACTGCCACCGGAGGTGGTGCGTTGGATGCGGGGGACTCTAGTGAGGGCGAGGTCGGCAGAGCGGAGCTGTCGAGTTGGTTTGTGGAAGTTGATTCGTTCGTTGAGGTAGGCTGGTCCAGTGTCGTGGAGGGCTTTGTGAGCGTGGACAAGGATTTTGAAAATTATCCTTTTGTTGATGGGCAGCCAGTGTAGGGATCTGAGGTGGGCGGAGATGTGTTTGTGGCGAAGGAGGTTGAGGATGAGATGTGTGGCTGCATTCTGGGTTCGCTGGAGTTTTCTCTGAAGCTTGGCTGTGGTCCCTGCATAGAGGGCGTTGCCGTAGTCCAGTCTGCTGCTTATGAGGGCGTGGGTGACCGTTCTTCTTGTTTCTAAAGGAATCCATTTGAAAGTCTTGCGTAGCATGCAAAGGGTGTTGAAGCAGGAGGATGATATGGCGTTGATTTGCTGAGTCATGGAAAGAGATGAGTCCAGTATGATGCCGAGATTGCTCACGTGGGTGGTGGGTGTTGGGGGTGGTCAAGGGTGGTGGCCACCAAGAGTCATTCCATGCTGCCTTGTTGGGACCGAGTTCAATTTGAGGTGGCTCGGTGTCATCCAGTTAGCGATGGCAAGGAGTCCGGCATGTAGGTTATTCTTGGCGGTAGATAGGTTCCTTGTGAGGGAGATGATGAGCTGGGTGTCGTCAGCATATGATATGATGGTGAGGCCGTGGGGGCGGATGATGTTAACGAGAGGAGCCATGTAGATATTGAAAAGGGTGGGGCTGAGGGAGGATCCTGCGTAGAAGAGGCGTGTGCAGAGGGTTTGGTGGCATACGGTGTTGAAAGCTGCAGAGAGGTCTAGGAGGATGAGGGCAATGGTTTCGCCCTTGTCCAGGCTGGTCCTGTTGTCATCTGTACAGGTGATGAGGGCATTCTCGGTCCTGTGGTTTTTGCGGAATCCAGACTGGGAGACGTCGAGTATGTTGTTGTCTTCTAGGAAGCAAGACAGTTGTATGTTTACTATCTTCACTATGACCTTTGCGGAGGAGGGGAGTAGAAAGATGGGTCGGTAGTTTGTGGGGTCTTCAGGGTCTGGTTTGGGTTTTTTGAGAAGAGTGTTGACTTCGGCGGGTTTCCAAATATCTGGGAAGGTTGCGGTCTCAAAGGAACTGTTGATGACGGCCCAGAGCTGGGGAGCGATGATTTGGCTAGCCTTGTTGAAGATTTGGTGGGGGCAAGGGTCTGTTGGGGAGCCTGAGTGGATGGAGCTCATGGTTTTGCTGATTTCTTTGTCATTGGTGGGGGTCCAGGTGTTCAGTAGGTTGGTGCGGCAGGGTACTGTGGTGTTGGTTGTGTCGGTGGTGGTGATGGTGGGTGATGACGATGTGAAGCTGTTGTGTATGTCTGTGATCTTGCGGTGGAAGTAGTTGGAGAGGGAGTTGCAGAGGTCTTGGGAGTGTGGAGGGTCGATGGTGCAGGATTTGGGTTTGGTGAGTTCTTTGATGATGGCAAAAAGTTCCTTGCTGTTGTGTGTTGTCGTCTATGCGTTCTTTGTAGAAGGATCATTTGGTGGTCCGGATGAGTTGGTGATGTTTGCGCATGGCTGATTTGAGGGCGGAGAAGTTGTTAATTGAGGGTTCTTGGCGCCAGGCTTTCTCAATTTTTCGGCATTCTCGTTTGGAAGACTTAAGTTCTGTGGTGAACCAGGGGGCGGTCTTGATGGTGCGGGTGTTGTTGGGTATTTTGAATGGGGCGAGGGAGTCTGCGCATTTTTCTAGCCATTGTGTGAGGTTGAGGGCGGCGGCATTGGGGTCGTTGGTACTGGGAGGTGGAGCTTGTGCGAGGTTGGAGATCAGTTGTTCTTTGGAGATCTTGTTTCACTTGCAGTAGGGGGGTAGGATGTTGGTGGTGGGTGGTGGTTGGTGGGTTTCAGGAAGGAGAAATGGACGCAGAGGAGGTCAGTCCAGTGGAGTTTGGTGGTGTGAGTGAGGGCGATATGGCTGCTGTAGGTGAAAATGGCGTCTAGCGTGTGTCCGGCTGAGTGGGTGGGTGAGGTGACCAGTTGCTTGAGGCCGAGGTTTGCGAGGCTGTCCAGTGGGCCATGGAGTTGCAGTCGTGGGTGCTTTCCAGGTGAAGGTTAAGGTCACCAAGGAATAGGTAGTCTGTGGAGGTGAGGGCGTGGGAGCTGATAGTGTCGGCGATGGTGTAACAGAATGGGGGGGCGGAGTCCTGGTGCTCTGTAGATGAGGGTTCCTCTTAGGGAGGTGTTGGCGTTGATGTGTACCTGAAAGTGTAGTTGCTCTGCGGTGTCTAGGGTGTCGTTGGTGTTGATGGAAATCTTGATGGAGTTTCTGTGTATTATGGCGATTCTGCCTCCTGGTTTGTTGGTTCGGTCTTTACAGGTGCTTTTGTATCCTTCTGGGATGGCAATGGCTATGGCGGGTTCTGATGATGATCAACTTTAAAAGTACACATAAAATCACACAGTTGGTTTACCAAGTTCTTCTTTTGCAGGTTGGTCAATGTCGTAATTATGCGTAATTACGCGCATATTGACTAATTTAATTAAAAGTCAAAAATTCATACCTCAAAGTACTTAACCAATTTTGATAATCTTGCCCTTTAAAATTATATAAAAGTCTGAAGTATTGTATTCCTTTGAGTGTGTGAGTTGCAGGATTGATGCTGTGAGTACAACAAATGCTTTGCACGTCCCCAAGATTGGCCTAACTGATCGACCAAGCTACCTTAAAAATTTGAGCATTAGGTGATCTAGGGGCATATTTATACTCTGTTTGAGCCGAATGTGCGTCAAACATTTTGATGCACATTCGGCGTGAACCGTGCACCATATTTAAACTTTGACGCCCGAGCCCGCGGACGTCAAAATTCCTCCGTGTGCGTCATTTTTTGGATGCGGGAAACTGCCTTGCGTTAATGACATGCAAGGTAGGCGTTCCCGCCCAAAAAATGACTTTAAGGCCTGTGCGCCTTATTTATACTTCAGCGTCATTTTGACGCACAGGAGGGGGAAGGCCTTAAAAATTGGTGCACAGCCTGATGTGCGCTGTTTTTTAACGCCTGGGTCAGGGCAGGCGTTAAGGGACCTGTGGGCTCAGAAGTCCAGAGGTGCCCTTCCCTGCCACCAGAGGCACCCCCTGCCACCCTCACCCACCCCTGGAGGACACCCATGGATGGGGGGACCCATCCCAGGTAAGTACAGGTAAGTTGCAGTAAGTATTTTTTTTAAAAAAATTTAAGTGGCATAGGGGGGCCTAATACCGAGGAGGTGCATAACTGCCCTGACCATGACTTGGTGGTCTAGTTTGAAAGAGAGGGGATAATGCCTGGAAGATCTGTATCCTGGCAACATTTTGATAAGCCATGCCAACCTCTGAGTTCAGGATTGCCCTTGGATAGGGATGTATCTGGAGGGACTGGAGGTGGAATTAAGTAGCACTGATGGTAAATCCTAGCTGGTGATGGTTTACTGCGAGCAGATTTTGTTTGCGGCAGTTTTGATGGGTGGCACTCTTGATAAGACAGCCATCCAGATGGGAGTAGACATGGGCGTATTGTTTGCACAGATGAGGAGCCACTACCTTAAGGCACTTGGTGAACACCCTGGCGCAGTTGTGAACCTGAATGGGAGCACCTTGAACTGGTAATGCTTTCCTCTGACTCCAAACCTGAGTTACAGGCGATGTGACGGGTGGATTGGTATGTGGAAATGAGCGTTCTTCAGGTCGAGAGCAGCCATGAAGTCGCCTTGTTGTACCAGAGGGATGACATCCTGAAGTGTTATCAAGTATAAGTGCTCAGAAAAAATGCCTCTGTTTAGGGGCTTGAGGTCCAGAATGGGTTGAAGGGAACAGTATTCTTTTTGAAAATGAGAAAGTACAGCGTATACTCCTGTGTCCTGCTAATGGTTTGGGATGGGTTCTATGGTCCCTTTGAGAAGGAGTGCTTGGACCCCCTCGGTGAGTAGCTTTTGATGTTCTGGAGAGTTTGCGTATGTGAGGAGCGTGGGAGGCGGTGAAGTGAGCTCAGGACAATAACCATGCTTGAAAATATCAAGCACTTTTTCCTTGCTTGCACTGGCTATTCCTGGATGTAAAAATGTCAGGGTTTTATGGACCAGACCTAACTCTAATACAGAAAAACAGACACCTTTTAGATCGTTTTCTATCGAAGGAGGAGAATGATAAGTTACTTACCTGTAATCCTAGTTCTCTTCCAATGGAATCCTCAAAGTCATAAGGACTGACTATTCCCTCCCATGCACGTGGACCACGGAACACACACACACACATACATACATCTATGCAGCCTATAGAAGAGGCTAAAAATGCCACTTACATTAGCTATTCCTTTAATAACCTTTTACCACCCTCAAACATTTCTGTGAAACAGAACAGAAAGAGTATAGAGTGCAAAACCACAGCTTTTATTAAAGCGAAAACTGAAGAGAAAACTAAAGGCATTTTTAGCCAATAGGCTGCATTTAAAAGCATAACAAAGAAAAACTGGCACCGTTCCTTTAAGACCTCCAGGTGACTGTTGGGTGATAGCTTAGTACTTTTTTATGGTGACATGAAGGCTGAGGTATATAGTGCTGCATGCAAGATGAAGGAGGGTGGGTTGCTTATGTCTTTGATGAGGATTCCCTGGAAGAGAACTAGGATTACAGGTAAGTAACGTATCCTTCTGTTCCAGGGGATCCTCATCAATAGTCATAACCACTGAACAGAATAGCAAGCCCATCCCAAATTCTTGCGAACTAATCAAGGGCAACCACCAATATATACTTTCATGAACAAAACAGATTTCTTAGGGAAGACTGCCCTACTTAGGTTTCTGTCTTAGTATCTGAATCTAGACTATAATGCCTTGCGAAGGTATGCACTGATCTCCAAGTAGCAGCTTTGCAGATTTCAGAGATGGAGCCATTCTTCAGTAGGACTGCTATTGTCACCTTGCCCGTTGTAGAATGGGCTTTGGGCCTGGCAGGCAATTGCTTGTTGGCCAACTGGTAAGTGAACATAATGCAAGAAACTTTCCATCTGGAGATGGTTTGTTTAGAGCAGGCGATACCCGTCCTCCTAGGGCCATAGTTTACAAACAGGCAATCAGACTGTCTGATGACTTTGGTTTTATCCAGGTAAAATTTCAGTAGATCTCGAGGGTGTAAAACTCCTTCCGCAGGTGTGGACGGATTAGGAAAGAACGCAGGAAGTGAAAATGACTGGTTAATATGGAATTCAGATACCATCTTGGGGAGAAAACTGTGATGAGTCCTCATCACTACCCTGTTGGTATGAAAAACAGTGTAAGGCTCTTTGGCACAGAGAGATTGAATGTCACTGACTCTGCATGCTGAAGTAATTGCTACTAGAAAAGCAGTCATCCATATCAGATGCTTTAAGGAAGCCTTACCTATCGGTTGTAAAGGTGGATCCATAAGTTTTGAAAACACCACATTCAACTCCCAAGGAGAAGAGGGGAAACGTACAGGAGGGAACACTTTCTTTAAAACTTCTAGAAAATCTTTCACTACAGATACTTGAAAGAATGACATTTGGGAATGTGATTTTCTATCAGCAGTAATTTCTGACAGGTGTACCTTGATAGAAGAAAACTGTAACCCTGATATCACTAGCTGGAGAAGTTTGGGTAATATAACCTTCTCCTGGCCTAAAGTTGTGATGAAATGATTTTGAATACACCACATGTAGAGCCTCTTCCATTTGAAAGAGTAATAACGTCTTGCTGATGGTCTTTTTGACTCCCTGAGGATGTTCATGCACTCCTGAGAAAGGCATAAGTGTCCATACTGCAGGAATTCAGGAGCCATGCTGTCAAGTGAGGGAAGGTTGGGGTGGAAAAATCTTCCCTCTGAACTTGCAGAGATCTGGTCTGCACGGCAGTCTCCTGTGTGGCCTTTCCGATAGGTAGAGGAGATTCGGTTACCACAAATGGCAGGGCCATTCTGGAGCTTTCAGAATCATCCTTGTTCTGGCTCTGTACAGTTTGTTAGTGACTGTTGAAATCAACGGAAAGGGTAACACGCATAAGGAAATGTCCCTGACCAGTCTATCAAAAAGGCGTTCCCCTTTGTTCCTGGTCGGTAGAACCTGGATGCAAAGCCTGGTCATTTTTTGTTGTTTTCACCTGCAAATAGCTCTATTCGCTGATGCCCCTATTCTCTGAAGATATTGCACATAACCTTGTAGTGAAGAATCCAGTTGTGCGATTCAGCAAAGTTTCGATAGAGAGTCCGCTTGTGTTTTCTGGACTCCTGAGAGATGAGTCGCTATGATTGTCAACTTCCTGGCTATTAGCCCTTTCCAGATGCCTGCTCTTCCCGGAATAGTGGGTGAGATCGAGTGCCTCCCTGCTTGTTTAGATAGTGTATTGTGGTCGTGTTGTCCGTTCGCACTAGGAGGGAGCTGGTTTGAATGGATGGATAGAAGGTTTTGAGGAGTAGATGGACTGCCTGCAGTTCCAGCATATTGATGTGGTATTGTTGCTCCTTGTCTGACCACAGGCCCAGAGTCTGGAGGGATAGCATGTGAGCCCCCCCCCATCCTTTAAGAGATGCATCTGTTACAACTGTTTGTGCAGCAACATCCTCGTGGAAGGGGACACCTGTTAGTAGATTCTGGCAATGACACCACCACTGTAATGATTGTTTTGCAGCCGAGGATCGGGTTAACCTGTCGTCCCAATGATCTGCAAATTGATTCCACTGATCCTCTAGATTTTCTTGCAGTGGTCTCATGTGTAATCTGGCATTGGGGACAATGAAAATGCAAAAAGCCATCGACCCCAGAAGGGACGCTACTTGTCTGGCAGACAGATGAAGAGTGTGAAGGAGGTCGTAACACTTCTGGGCTACTGATAATTCTCTCCTCCGGAGGACAACCTTCTACGAAACTTGTATCCAGGGTTGCGCCTAGATAATGGAGCCTCTGGGTTTGACTTTGGATAGATTTTTCCATTTTAATCTGGAGACCAAGATATTGGAGAGTCTCTAGACAGATGTGGTAATGGTGTGCTGTTTGAGAGAGAGGAACTTTTGACTAGCCAGTCATTCAGGTACGGGTAGATGGAGATCTTTCTTCTTCATAAGGCTGCTGCCACTACCACCATGCACTTGGAGAAAATGCGAGGAGCTGACTTTCAGGCCGAAAGGCAGCACTTTGTATTGGTAGTGCTTGGATGCTACTGTGAAACGCAGGAACTTTTGGTGTTTCTTGGCTATTTGAATGTGGAAGTAGGCATCCTGTAGATCTACTGAACACATCCAATCCCCCTGAGGGAGCTGGGGTTAAATCTGATGTACAACAAGCATTCTGAATTTCTCCTTTTGGGTGTGTTTGTTTAGCAGCCCTAGGTCTAGAATGGGTCTCTGTTTGGGCCTTTTTTCCTTACAAGGAAATAACAAAAGTACACTCCTTTTCCTCTTTGAAAGGATGGGACCTCTTCAATAGCTCTTTTTCAAAGCAGTGTGAAGACTTTGTTTTGTAGGAGCATCTGTTGATGGTAAGATGCTTTTGACAATGAAACAGATGGAGGAGGAGACTTGAAGCGTAGTGAATACCCATTCTCTACAATATTTAAGACCCAGTTTTTGCTAGTGATGGAACGCCACTCGTTGAGATTATTAGTGATACTTCCGCCTACCGGAGCGGATAACAGAGCTGGGGGAAGCGACATCTCATTGTTTGCCTGTGTTTTTGGATGCAGCTGGAGTTTGCTGATTCGCTCCTCTTTCCCTAGTTGTCTTGCAGGGCTGGTATTGGGGTCTCAATTGTCGTTGCTGTTGTTGTGGGATCCAGTAAGGGGTTTGAACCCTCTGGTGGTAGGGGAGTCTGTTGTACTGTCTGCACCTTTGGCGAAAGTCTTTCAGTTAGTCTAGACCCACAGCCTTGAGTTTCTCCAACTCCGATTTCATTTTGGCCATCTCATCATCTGTGTGAGACCCAAATAAGGAGCTGCCTGTGATAGGAAAGTTCAGGATACGCTGCTGTGCCTCAAGTGTAAGGCCTGTAAGACATAGTCAAGAGGAACATCTGGCACATATTCCAAGGGAGTATCCGTGAGCCGCTAGGTCTGAACCATCCACCGCTGTGCTAATTATTTGGTTAGCTACTAGGCCTCCTTCTTGCAGGAGCAAAATTTAGCAAGGGGAAGAGAGATATAGGAAACAGCGCTCACAGTCTATCACCAAATAAACTTAAAAATCTTTATAAGTACATGGTGCTCCTGGCAGGAGGATCTTCCTCCCTCCTCCATTATTTCCATAGGAAACCAAGCATCGACATAGCATATGTCAGGGCACTCATGAATAAAGTTCAGTTCTCCATATGTGTTAAGGCTTGATGCACCATCAATTATGAGTCGGACCGAGATGTTAAGAAGAGGTTCTGTTTAATCTTGAGATGCAAAATCCATTGAAAATCAATTTTTACATTCCACCAACAGCCAACACGTGTTTCGTCCTAAGAGAAAATTTGTTCTCCAAGACTTCATCAGGGCTGCAAAACATAAATGTTACCTAAATTAAATGGGACTCATCCCACTCAGCATCTAATACCCTTAAACCCGTGACTTTTGTGAAAATTTCTTTATCCTAATATGTGATTCTGCGTGATACAAACAAGGATAATAAAATCTTCAATTGTACAGGAGGTCATTATAATATAGATGACCAATCTTTGACATACAACATGCATGAGAGATACCATGTGAAATAAGGTACGTCGGGAGGGTTTTACATCCAATACTAAAGATCATATGTAAAAACTGTAAGTAAATTCAGAAATAGTAGGATAGTCATGGCACCCACGTGAAAAGTCCTCATATAAAATGTAAACCATAGGACAGAAAAGCGTGTCCCAAATAGCCAAATGAGAAAAGTTAATGTATTTAAGAATAGACAGGACCATTAAGAAGAGCCATACAGTTGTCTAATCCTCCTAAATGCAAGAGTAGTGATTGGTGGTGACCAGATTCACCCAGAAAACTAATAGCATACCTTAATGTATGGTTGCAGAAATTCTAAATCCAAAATTTACTGGAATCCCCATGTCAAGTGAACTCTGTCTACATGTCTGAAATATATAAAAAGGAAACCCAAATAAGCTCTGTTTGGAGCTAAGTAGAACCGTGGAATCTGAGTTATTAATTCATAACCAAACACTACATACCTTCAAAATAAAACATCAGATTTTATATCATCCTGCTCAGTAAAGCGTATATCCAGTTCACTGCAAAATAAGCAGTTACTAGGTAAGAGTTCATCCAATCTAGTATTAGAAATCTGAATTATGTGTTGCTCAGAAAAGCTGGTAAACGGCCAATTTCTTACCTCCAGCTCTAAGGAGCGGAGAAACGTGCTTCCGTTCCCAAAGCAGTGCGTGGGAGTGTAAAGAAAATTGCAGCAGTTGAGGAAACCTCCTTTTAACCACTTCGCTGCCAGGCCTTTTCCCCCTCCTGTGCCAGGCCTTTTTTTGCCTATTTGGGGCAGTTCGCGCTTAGGCCCGCATAACTTTTTGTCCACATAAGCTAACCAAGCCAAATTTGCGTCCTTTTTTTCCAACATCCTAGGGATTCTGGAGGTACCCAGACTTTGTGGGTTCCCCTGAAAGAGGCCAAGAAATTGGCCAAAATACAGGGAAAATTTTGTTTTTTTCAAAAAAATTGGAAAAAGTGGCTGCAGAAGAAGGCTTGTGGTTTTTCCCCTGAAAATGGCATCAACAAAGGGTTTGCGGTGCTAAACTCAGCAGCTTCCCAGCTTTCAGGAACAGGCAGACTTGAATCCGAAAACCCAATTTTTCAACACAATTTTGGCATTTTACTGGGGCATACCCCATTTGTGCAATTTTTTGTGCTTTCAGCCTCCTTCCAGTCAGTGACAGGAATGGTCATGAAACCAATGCTGGATCCCAGAAACCTAAACATTTCTGAAAAGTAGACAAAATTCTGAATTCAGCAAGGGGTCATTTGTGTAGATCCTACAAGGGTTTCCTACAGAAAATAACAGCTGAAAAAGAAAAATATTGAAATTGAGGTGAAAAAAACATCAATTTTTCTCTTCTTTTTACTCTGTAACTTTTCCCTGCAATGTCAGATTATCGAAAGCAATATACCGTTACGTCTGCTGGACTCCTCTGGTTGCGGGGATATATAGGGTTTGTAGGTTCATCAAGAACCCGAGGAACCCAGAGCCAATAAATGAGCTGCACCCTGCAGTGCGTTTTCATTCTATACCGGGTATACAGTAATTCATTTGCTGAAATATAAGGAGTAAAAAATAGCTATCAAGAAAACCTTTGCATTTCCAAAAAGGGCACAAGATAAGGTGTTGAGGAGCAGTGGTTATTTGCACATCTCTGAATTCCGGGATGACCATAGTAGCACGTGAATTACATGGAATTTCTCAAATAGATGTCTTTTTTACACACACCCCTATATTTGGAAGGAATAAATGTAGAGAAAGACAAGGGGCAATAACACTTGTTTTGCTATTCTATGTTCCCCCAAGTCTCCCGATAAAAATGATACCTCACTTGTTTGGGTAGGCCTAGCGCCCGCGACAGGATATGCCCCAAAACACAACGTGGACACATCACAGAAAACAGAGCTGTTTTTAGCAAAGTGACTACCTGTAGATTTTGGCCTCTAGCTCAGCCGCCACCTAGGGAAACCTACCAAACCTGAGCATTTCTGAAAACTAGAGACGTAGGGGAATCCAAGGAGGGGTGACTTGTGTGGCTCGGACCAGGTTCTGTTACCCAGAATCCTTTGCAAACCTCAAAATTTGGCTAAAAAAACACATGTTCCTCACATTTCTGTGGCAGAAAGTTCTGGAATCTGAGAGGAGCGACAAATTTCCTTCCACCCAGCATTCCCCCACGTCTCCCGATAAAAATGATACCTCACTTGTGTGGGTAGGCCTAGCGCCCGCGACAGGATATGCCCCAAAACACAACCTGGACACATCACAGAAAACAGAGCTGTTTTTAGCAAAGTGACTACCTGTAGATTTTGGCCTCTAGCTCAGCCGCCACCTAGGGAAACCTACCAAACCTGTGCATTTCTGAAAACTAGAGACCTAGGGGAATTCAAGGAGGGGTGACTTGTGTGGCTCGGACCAGGTTCGGTTACCCAGAATCATTTGCAAACCTCAAAATTTGGCTAAAAAAACACATGTTCCTCACATTTCTGTGGCAGAAAGTTCTGGAATCTGAGAGGAGCCACAAATTGCCTTCCACCTAGCGTTCCCCCACGTCTCCCGATAAAAATGATACCTCACTTGTGTGGGTAGGCCTAGCGCCCGCGACAGGATATGCCCCAAAACACAACGTGGACATATCACAGAAAACAGAGCTGTTTTTAGCAAAGTGACTACCTGTAGATTTTGGCCTCTAGCTCAGCCGCCACCTAGGGAAACCTACCAAACCTGTGCATTTCTGAAAACTAGAGACCTAGGGGGATCCAAGGAGGGGTGACTTGCGGGGCTCGGACCAGGTTCGGTTACCCAGAATCCTTTGCAAACCTCAAAATTTGGCTAAAAAAACACATGTTCCTCACATTTCTGTGGCAGAAAGTTCTGGAATCTGAGAGGAGCCACAAATTTCCTTCCACCCAGCGTTCCCCCACGTCTCCCGATAAAAATGATACCTCACTTGTGTGGGTAGGCCTAGCGCCCGCGACAGGATATGCCCCAAAACACAACGTGGACATATCACAGAAAACAGAGCTGTTTTTAGCAAAGTGACTACCTGTAGATTTTGGCCTCTGGCTCAGCCGCCACCTAGGGAAACCTACCAAACCTGTGCATTTCTGAAAACTAGAGACCTAGGGGAATCCAAGGAGGGGTGACTTGTGTGGCTCGGACCAGGTTCGGTTACCCAGAATCCTTTGCAAACCTCAAAATTTGGCTAAAAAAACACATGTTCCTCACATTTCTGTGGCAGAAAGTTCTGGAATCTGAGAGGAGCCACAAATTTCCTTCCACCTAGCGTTCCCCCACGTCTCCCGATAAAAATGATACCTCACTTGTGTGGGTAGGCCTAGCGCCCGCGACAGGATATGCCCCAAAACACAACGTGGACATATCACAGAAAACAGAGCTGTTTTTAGCAAAGTGACTACCTGTAGATTTTGGCCTCTAGCTCAGCCGCCACCTAGGGAAACCTACCAAACCTGTGCATTTCTGAAAACTAGAGACCTAGGGGGATCCAAGGAGGGGTGACTTGCGGGGCTCGGACCAGGTTCGGTTACCCAGAATCCTTTGCAAACCTCAAAATTTGGCTAAAAAAACACATGTTCCTCACATTTCTGTGGCAGAAAGTTCTGGAATCTGAGAGGAGCCACAAATTTCCTTCCACCCAGCGTTCCCCCACGTCTCCCGATAAAAATGATACCTCACTTGTGTGGGTAGGCCTAGCGCCCGCGACAGTATATGCCCCAAAACACAACGTGGACATATCACAGAAAACAGAGCTGTTTTTAGCAAAGTGACTACCTGTAGATTTTGGCCTCTAGCTCAGCCGCCACCTAGGGAAACCTACCAAACCTGTGCATTTCTGAAAACTAGAGACCTAGGGGAATTCAAGGAGGGGTGACTTGTGTGGCTCGGACCAGGTTCGGTTACCCAGAATCCTTTGCAAACCTCAAAATTTGGCTAAAAAAACACATGTTCCTCACATTTCTGTGGCAGAAAGTTCTGGAATCTGAGAGAAGCCACAAATTGCCTTCCACCTAGCGTTCCCCCACGTCTCCCGATAAAAATGATACCTCACTTGTGTGGGTAGGCCTAGCGCCGGCGACAGGATATGCCCCAAAACACAACGTGGACATATCACAGAAAACAGAGCTGTTTTTAGCAAAGTGACTACCTGTAGATTTTGGCCTCTAGCTCAGCCGCCACCTAGGGAAACCTACCAAACCTGTGCATTTCTGAAAACTAGAGACCTAGGGGGATCCAAGGAGGGGTGACTTGCGGGGCTCGGACCAGGTTCGGTTACCCAGAATCCTTTGCAAACCTCAAAATTTGGCTAAAAAAACACATGTTCCTCACATTTCTGTGGCAGAAAGTTCTGGAATCTGAGAGGAGCCACAAATTTCCTTCCACCCAGCGTTCCCCCACGTCTCCCGATAAAAATGATACCTCACTTGTGTGGGTAGGCCTAGCGCCCGCGACAGGATATGCCCCAAAACACAACGTGGACATATCACAGAAAACAGAGCTGTTCTTAGCAAAGTGACTACCTGTAGATTTTGGCCTCTAGCTCAGCCGCCACCTAGGGAAACCTACCAAACCTGTGCATTTCTGAAAACTAGAGACCTAGGGGGATCCAAGGAGGGGTGACTTGCGGGGCTCGGACCAGGTTCGGTTACCCAGAATCCTTTGCAAACCTCAAAATTTGGCTAAAAAAACACATGTTCCTCACATTTCTGTGGCAGAAAGTTCTGGAATCTGAGAGGAGCCACAAATTTCCTTCCACCCAGCGTTCCCCCACGTCTCCCGATAAAAATGATACCTCACTTGTGTGGGTAGGCCTAGCGCCCGCGACAGGATATGCCCCAAAACACAACGTGGACATATCACAGAAAACAGAGCTGTTTTTAGCAAAGTGACTACCTGTAGATTTTGGCCTCTAGCTCAGCCGCCACCTAGGGAAACCTACCAAACCTGTGCATTTCTGAAAACTAGAGACCTAGGGGAATTCAAGGAGGGGTGACTTGTGTGGCTCGGACCAGGTTCGGTTACCCAGAATCCTTTGCAAACCTCAAAATTTGGCTAAAAAAACACATGTTCCTCACATTTCTGTGGCAGAAAGTTCTGGAATCTGAGAGGAGCCACAAATTGCCTTCCACCTAGCGTTCCCCCACGTCTCCCGATAAAAATGATACCTCACTTGTGTGGGTAGGCCTAGCGCCGGCGACAGGATATGCCCCAAAACACAACGTGGACATATCACAGAAAACAGAGCTGTTTTTAGCAAAGTGACTACCTGTAGATTTTGGCCTCTAGCTCAGCCGCCACCTAGGGAAACCTACCAAACCTGTGCATTTCTGAAAACTAGAGACCTAGGGGGATCCAAGGAGGGGTGACTTGCGGGGCTCGGACCAGGTTCGGTTACCCAGAATCCTTTGCAAACCTCAAAATTTGGCTAAAAAAACACATGTTCCTCACATTTCTGTGGCAGAAAGTTCTGGAATCTGAGAGGAGCCACAAATTTCCTTCCACCCAGCGTTCCCCCACGTCTCCCGATAAAAATGATACCTCACTTGTGTGGGTAGGCCTAGCGCCCGCGACAGGATATGCCCCAAAACACAACGTGGACATATCACAGAAAACAGAGCTGTTCTTAGCAAAGTGACTACCTGTAGATTTTGGCCTCTAGCTCAGCCGCCACCTAGGGAAACCTACCAAACCTATGCATTTCTGAAAACTAGAGACCTAGGGGAATCCAAGGAGGGGTGACTTGTGTGGCTCGGACCAGGTTCTGTTACCCAGAATCCTTTGCAAACCTCAAAATTTGGCTAAAAAAACACATGTTCCTCACATTTCTGTGGCAGAAAGTTCTGGAATCTGAGAGGAGCCACAAATTTCCTTCCACCCAGCGTTCCCCCACGTCTCCCGATAAAAATGATACCTCACTTGTGTGGGTAGGCCTAGCGCCCGCGACAGGATATGCCCCAAAACACAACGTGGACATATCACAGAAAACAGAGCTGTTTTTAGCAAAGTGACTACCTGTAGATTTTGGCCTCTGGCTCAGCCGCCACCTAGGGAAACCTACCAAACCTGTGCATTTCTGAAAACTAGAGACCTAGGGGAATCCAAGGAGGGGTGACTTGTGTGGCTCGGACCAGGTTCGGTTACCCAGAATCCTTTGCAAACCTCAAAATTTGGCTAAAAAAACACATGTTCCTCACATTTCTGTGGCAGAAAGTTCTGGAATCTGAGAGGAGCCACAAATTTCCTTCCACCTAGCGTTCCCCCACGTCTCCCGATAAAAATGATACCTCACTTGTGTGGGTAGGCCTAGCGCCCGCGACAGGATATGCCCCAAAACACAACGTGGACATATCACAGAAAACAGAGCTGTTTTTAGCAAAGTGACTACCTGTAGATTTTGGCCTCTAGCTCAGCCGCCACCTAGGGAAACCTACCAAACCTGTGCATTTCTGAAAATTAGAGACCTAGGGGGATCCAAGGAGGGGTGACTTGCGGGGCTCGGACCAGGTTCGGTTACCCAGAATCCTTTGCAAACCTCAAAATTTGGCTAAAAAAACACATGTTCCTCACATTTCTGTGGCAGAAAGTTCTGGAATCTGAGAGGAGCCACAAATTTCCTTCCACCCAGCGTTCCCCCACGTCTCCCGATAAAAATGATACCTCGCTTGTGTGGGTAGGCCTAGCGCCCGCGACAGGATATGCCCCAAAACACAACGTGGACATATCACAGAAAACAGAGCTGTTTTTAGCAAAGTGACTACCTGTAGATTTTGGCCTCTAGCTCAGCCGCCACCTAGGGAAACCTACCAAACCTATGCATTTCTGAAAACTAGAGACCTAGGGGAATCCAAGGAGGGGTGACTTGTGTGGCTCGGACCAGGTTCTGTTACCCAGAATCCTTTGCAAACCTCAAAATTTGGCTAAAAAAACACATGTTCCTCACATTTCTGTGGCAGAAAGTTCTGGAATCTGAGAGGAGCCACAAATTTCCTTCCACCCAGCGTTCCCCCACGTCTCCCGATAAAAATGATACCTCACTTGTGTGGGTAGGCCTAGCGCCCGCGACAGGATATGCCCCAAAACACAACGTGGACATATCACAGAAAACAGAGCTGTTTTTAGCAAAGTGACTACCTGTAGATTTTGGCCTCTAGCTCAGCCACCACCTAGGGAAACCTACCAAACCTGTGCATTTCTGAAAACTAGAGACCTAGGGGAATCCAAGGAGGGGTGACTTGCGGGGCTCGGACCAGGTTCTGTTACCCAGAATCCTTTGCAAACCTCAAAATGTGGCTAAAAAAACACATGTCCCTCACATTTCTGTGGCAGAAAGTTCTGGAATCTGAGAGGAGCTACAAATTTCCTTCCACCCAGCGTTCCCCCAAGTCTCCCGATAAAAATGATACCTCACTTGCGTGGGTAGGCCTAGCGCCGGCGACAGGAAACACCCCAAAGCGCAACGTGGACACATCCTAAATTTTTGAAAAAAACAGAGGTGTTTTTTGCGAAGTGCCTACCTGTAGATTTTGGCCTCTAGCTCAGCCGGCACCTAGGGAAACCTACCAAACCTGTGCATTTCTGAAAACTAAAGACCTAGGGGAATCCAAGGAGGGGTGACTTGCGGGGCTCGGACCAGGTTCTGTTACCCAGAACCCTTTGCAAACCTCAAAATTTGGCTAAAAATACACATGTTACTCACATTTCTGTGGCAGAAAGTTCTGGAATCTGAGAGGAGCTACAAATTTCCTTCCACCCAGCGTTCCCCCAAGTCTCCCGATAAAAATGATACCTCACTTGCGTGGGTAGGCCTAGCGCCGGCGACAGGAAACACCCCAAAGCGCAACGTGGACACATCCTAAATTTTGGAAAAAAACAGAGGTGTTTTTTGCGAAGTGCCTACCTGTAGATTTTGGCCTCTAGCTCAGCCGGCACCTAGGGAAACCTACCAAACCTGTGCATTTCTGACAACTAGAGACCTAGGGGAATCCAAGGAGGGGTGACTTGCGGGGCTCGGACCAGGTTCTGTTACCCAGAATCCTTTGCAAACCTCAAAATTTGGCTAAAAATACACATGTTACTCACATTTCTGTGGCAGAAAGTTCTGGAATCTGAGAGGAGCTACAAATTTCCTTCCACCCAGCGTTCCCCCAAGTCTCCCGATAAAAATGATACCTCACTTGCGTGGGTAGGCCTAGCGCCGGCGACAGGAAACACCCCAAAGCGCAACGTGGACACATCCTAAATTTTGGAAAAAAACAGAGGTGTTTTTTGCGAAGTGCCTACCTGTAGATTTTGGCCTCTAGCTCAGCCGGCACCTAGGGAAACCTACCAAACCTGTGCATTTCTGAAAACTAGAGACCTAGGGGAATCCAAGGAGGGGTGACTTGCGGGGCTCGGACCAGGTTCTGTTACCCAGAATCCTTTGCAAACCTCAAAATTTGGCTAAAAAAACACATGTTCCTCACATTTCTGTGGCAGAAAGTTCTGGAATCTGAGAGGAGCCACAAATTTCCTTCCACCCAGCGTTCCCCCACGTCTCCCGATAAAAATGATACCTCACTTGTGTGGGTAGGCCTAGCGCCCGCGACAGGATATGCCCCAAAACACAACGTGGACATATCACAGAAAACAGAGCTGTTTTTAGCAAAGTGACTACCTGTAGATTTTGGCCTCTAGCTCAGCCGCCACCTAGGGAAACCTACCAAACCTATGCATTTCTGAAAACTAGAGACCTAGGGGAATCCAAGGAGGGGTGACTTGTGTGGCTCGGACCAGGTTCTGTTACCCAGAATCCTTTGCAAACCTCAAAATTTGGCTAAAAAAAACACATGTTCCTCACATTTCTGTGGCAGAAAGTTCTGGAATCTGAGAGGAGCCACAAATTTCCTTCCACCCAGCGTTCCCCCACGTCTCCCGATAAAAATGATACCTCACTTGTGTGGGTAGGCCTAGCGCCCGCGACAGGATATGCCCCAAAACACAACGTGGACATATCACAGAAAACAGAGCTGTTTTTAGCAAAGTGACTACCTGTAGATTTTGGCCTCTGGCTCAGCCGCCACCTAGGGAAACCTACCAAACCTGTGCATTTCTGAAAACTAGAGACCTAGGGGAATCCAAGGAGGGGTGACTTGTGTGGCTCGGACCAGGTTCGGTTACCCAGAATCCTTTGCAAACCTCAAAATTTGGCTAAAAAAACACATGTTCCTCACATTTCTGTGGCAGAAAGTTCTGGAATCTGAGAGGAGCCACAAATTTCCTTCCACCTAGCGTTCCCCCACGTCTCCCGATAAAAATGATACCTCACTTGTGTGGGTAGGCCTAGCGCCCGCGACAGGATATGCCCCAAAACACAACGTGGACATATCACAGAAAACAGAGCTGTTTTTAGCAAAGTGACTACCTGTAGATTTTGGCCTCTAGCTCAGCCGCCACCTAGGGAAACCTACCAAACCTGTGCATTTCTGAAAATTAGAGACCTAGGGGGATCCAAGGAGGGGTGACTTGCGGGGCTCGGACCAGGTTCGGTTACCCAGAATCCTTTGCAAACCTCAAAATTTGGCTAAAAAAACACATGTTCCTCACATTTCTGTGGCAGAAAGTTCTGGAATCTGAGAGGAGCCACAAATTTCCTTCCACCCAGCGTTCCCCCACGTCTCCCGATAAAAATGATACCTCGCTTGTGTGGGTAGGCCTAGCGCCCGCGACAGGATATGCCCCAAAACACAACGTGGACATATCACAGAAAACAGAGCTGTTTTTAGCAAAGTGACTACCTGTAGATTTTGGCCTCTAGCTCAGCCGCCACCTAGGGAAACCTACCAAACCTATGCATTTCTGAAAACTAGAGACCTAGGGGAATCCAAGGAGGGGTGACTTGTGTGGCTCGGACCAGGTTCTGTTACCCAGAATCCTTTGCAAACCTCAAAATTTGGCTAAAAAAACACATGTTCCTCACATTTCTGTGGCAGAAAGTTCTGGAATCTGAGAGGAGCCACAAATTTCCTTCCACCCAGCGTTCCCCCACGTCTCCCGATAAAAATGATACCTCACTTGTGTGGGTAGGCCTAGCGCCCGCGACAGGATATGCCCCAAAACACAACGTGGACATATCACAGAAAACAGAGCTGTTTTTAGCAAAGTGACTACCTGTAGATTTTGGCCTCTAGCTCAGCCACCACCTAGGGAAACCTACCAAACCTGTGCATTTCTGAAAACTAGAGACCTAGGGGAATCCAAGGAGGGGTGACTTGCGGGGCTCGGACCAGGTTCTGTTACCCAGAATCCTTTGCAAACCTCAAAATGTGGCTAAAAAAACACATGTCCCTCACATTTCTGTGGCAGAAAGTTCTGGAATCTGAGAGGAGCTACAAATTTCCTTCCACCCAGCGTTCCCCCAAGTCTCCCGATAAAAATGATACCTCACTTGCGTGGGTAGGCCTAACGCCGGCGACAGGAAACACCCCAAAGCGCAACGTGGACACATCCTAAATTTTGGAAAAAAACAGAGGTGTTTTTTGCGAAGTGCCTACCTGTAGATTTTGGCCTCTAGCTCAGCCGGCACCTAGGGAAACCTACCAAACCTGTGCATTTCTGAAAACTAGAGACCTAGGGGAATCCAAGGAGGGGTGACTTGCGGGGCTCGGACCAGGTTCTGTTACCCAGAATCCTTTGCAAACCTCAAAATTTGGCTAAAAATACACATGTTACTCACATTTCTGTGGCAGAAAGTTCTGGAATCTGAGAGGAGCTACAAATTTCCTTCCACCCAGCGTTCCCCCAAGTCTCCCGATAAAAATGATACCTCACTTGCGTGGGTAGGCCTAGCGCCGGCGACAGGAAACACCCCAAAGCGCAACGTGGACACATCCTAAATTTTGGAAAAAAACAGAGGTGTTTTTTGCGAAGTGCCTACCTGTAGATTTTGGCCTCTAGCTCAGCCGGCACCTAGGGAAACCTACCAAACCTGTGCATTTCTGACAACTAGAGACCTAGGGGAATCCAAGGAGGGGTGACTTGCGGGGCTCGGACCAGGTTCTGTTACCCAGAATCCTTTGCAAACCTCAAAATTTGGCTAAAAATACACATGTTACTCACATTTCTGTGGCAGAAAGTTCTGGAATCTGAGAGGAGCTACAAATTTCCTTCCACCCAGCGTTCCCCCAAGTCTCCCGATAAAAATGATACCTCACTTGCGTGGGTAGGCCTAGCGCCGGCGACAGGAAACACCCCAAAGCGCAACGTGGACACATCCTAAATTTTGGAAAAAAACAGAGGTGTTTTTTGCGAAGTGCCTACCTGTAGATTTTGGCCTCTAGCTCAGCCGGCACCTAGGGAAACCTACCAAACCTGTGCATTTCTGAAAACTAGAGACCTAGGGGAATCCAAGGAGGGGTGACTTGCGGGGCTCGGACCAGGTTCTGTTACCCAGAATCCTTTGCAAACCTCAAAATTTGGCTAAAAAAACACATGTTCCTCACATTTCTGTGGCAGAAAGTTCTGGAATCTGAGAGGAGCCACAAATTTCCTTCCACCCAGCGTTCCCCCACGTCTCCCGATAAAAATGATACCTCACTTGTGTGGGTAGGCCTAGCGCCCGCGACAGGATATGCCCCAAAACACAACGTGGACATATCACAGAAAACAGAGCTGTTTTTAGCAAAGTGACTACCTGTAGATTTTGGCCTCTAGCTCAGCCGCCACCTAGGGAAACCTACCAAACCTATGCATTTCTGAAAACTAGAGACCTAGGGGAATCCAAGGAGGGGTGACTTGTGTGGCTCGGACCAGGTTCTGTTACCCAGAATCCTTTGCAAACCTCAAAATTTGGCTAAAAAAAACACATGTTCCTCACATTTCTGTGGCAGAAAGTTCTGGAATCTGAGAGGAGCCACAAATTTCCTTCCACCCAGCGTTCCCCCACGTCTCCCGATAAAAATGATACCTCACTTGTGTGGGTAGGCCTAGCGCCCGCGACAGGATATGCCCCAAAACACAACGTGGACATATCACAGAAAACAGAGCTGTTTTTAGCAAAGTGACTACCTGTAGATTTTGGCCTCTGGCTCAGCCGCCACCTAGGGAAACCTACCAAACCTGTGCATTTCTGAAAACTAGAGACCTAGGGGAATCCAAGGAGGGGTGACTTGTGTGGCTCGGACCAGGTTCGGTTACCCAGAATCCTTTGCAAACCTCAAAATTTGGCTAAAAAAACACATGTTCCTCACATTTCTGTGGCAGAAAGTTCTGGAATCTGAGAGGAGCCACAAATTTCCTTCCACCTAGCGTTCCCCCACGTCTCCCGATAAAAATGATACCTCACTTGTGTGGGTAGGCCTAGCGCCCGCGACAGGATATGCCCCAAAACACAACGTGGACATATCACAGAAAACAGAGCTGTTTTTAGCAAAGTGACTACCTGTAGATTTTGGCCTCTAGCTCAGCCGCCACCTAGGGAAACCTACCAAACCTGTGCATTTCTGAAAATTAGAGACCTAGGGGGATCCAAGGAGGGGTGACTTGCGGGGCTCGGACCAGGTTCGGTTACCCAGAATCCTTTGCAAACCTCAAAATTTGGCTAAAAAAACACATGTTCCTCACATTTCTGTGGCAGAAAGTTCTGGAATCTGAGAGGAGCCACAAATTTCCTTCCACCCAGCGTTCCCCCACGTCTCCCGATAAAAATGATACCTCGCTTGTGTGGGTAGGCCTAGCGCCCGCGACAGGATATGCCCCAAAACACAACGTGGACATATCACAGAAAACAGAGCTGTTTTTAGCAAAGTGACTACCTGTAGATTTTGGCCTCTAGCTCAGCCGCCACCTAGGGAAACCTACCAAACCTATGCATTTCTGAAAACTAGAGACCTAGGGGAATCCAAGGAGGGGTGACTTGTGTGGCTCGGACCAGGTTCTGTTACCCAGAATCCTTTGCAAACCTCAAAATTTGGCTAAAAAAACACATGTTCCTCACATTTCTGTGGCAGAAAGTTCTGGAATCTGAGAGGAGCCACAAATTTCCTTCCACCCAGCGTTCCCCCACGTCTCCCGATAAAAATGATACCTCACTTGTGTGGGTAGGCCTAGCGCCCGCGACAGGATATGCCCCAAAACACAACGTGGACATATCACAGAAAACAGAGCTGTTTTTAGCAAAGTGACTACCTGTAGATTTTGGCCTCTAGCTCAGCCACCACCTAGGGAAACCTACCAAACCTGTGCATTTCTGAAAACTAGAGACCTAGGGGAATCCAAGGAGGGGTGACTTGCGGGGCTCGGACCAGGTTCTGTTACCCAGAATCCTTTGCAAACCTCAAAATGTGGCTAAAAAAACACATGTCCCTCACATTTCTGTGGCAGAAAGTTCTGGAATCTGAGAGGAGCTACAAATTTCCTTCCACCCAGCGTTCCCCCAAGTCTCCCGATAAAAATGATACCTCACTTGCGTGGGTAGGCCTAGCGCCGGCGACAGGAAACACCCCAAAGCGCAACGTGGACACATCCTAAATTTTGGAAAAAAACAGAGGTGTTTTTTGCGAAGTGCCTACCTGTAGATTTTGGCCTCTAGCTCAGCCGGCACCTAGGGAAACCTACCAAACCTGTGCATTTCTGACAACTAGAGACCTAGGGGAATCCAAGGAGGGGTGACTTGCGGGGCTCGGACCAGGTTCTGTTACCCAGAATCCTTTGCAAACCTCAAAATTTGGCTAAAAATACACATGTTACACACATTTCTGTGGCAGAAAGTTCTGGAATCTGAGAGGAGCTACAAATTTCCTTCCACCCAGCGTTCCCCCAAGTCTCCCGATAAAAATGATACCTCACTTGCGTGGGTAGGCCTAGCGCCGGCGACAGGAAACACCCCAAAGCGCAACGTGGACACATCCTAAATTTTGGAAAAAAACAGAGGTGTTTTTTGCGAAGTGCCTACCTGTAGATTTTGGCCTCTAGCTCAGCCGGCACCTAGGGAAACCTACCAAACCTGTGCATTTCTGAAAACTAGAGACCTAGGGGAATCCAAGGAGGGGTGACTTGCAGGGCTCGGACCAGGTTCTGTTACCCAGAATCCTTTGCAAACCTCAAAATTTGGCTAAAAAAACACATGTTCCTCACATTTCTGTGGCAGAAAGTTCTGGAATCTGAGAGGAGCCACAAATTGCCTTCCACCTAGCGTTCCCCCACGTCTCCCGATAAAAATGATACCTCACTTGTGTGGGTAGGCCTAGCGCCCGCGACAGGATATGCCCCAAAACACAACGTGGACATATCACAGAAAACAGAGCTGTTTTTAGCAAAGTGACTACCTGTAGATTTTGGCCTCTAGCTCAGCCGCCACCTAGGGAAACCTACCAAACCTGTGCATTTCTGAAAACTAGAGACCTAGGGGGATCCAAGGAGGGGTGACTTGCGGGGCTCGGACCAGCTTCTGTTACCCAGAATCCTTTGCAAACCTCAAAATTTGGCTAAAAATACACATGTTACTCACATTTCTGTGGCAGAAAGTTCTGGAATCTGAGAGGAGCCACAAATTTCCTTCTACCCAGCGTTCCCCCAAGTCTCCCGATAAAAATGATACATCACTTGTGTGGGTAGGACTAGCGCCCACGAAAGGAAAGGGCCCAAAACACAACGTGGACACATCACATTTTTTTTATAAAAAGCAGTGCCTACCTGTGGATTTTGGCCTGTAGCTCAGCCGACACCTGAGGAAACCTAGCAAACCAGTGCATTTTTGAAAACTAGAAACCCAGGGGAATCCAAGATGGGGTGACTTGCGGGGCTCTGACCAGGTTATGTTACCCAGAATCCTTTGCAAACATCAAAATTTGGCCCAAAAAACACTTTTTCCTCTCATTTCGGTGACAGAAAGTTCTGGAATCTGAGAGGAGCCACAAATTTCCTTCCACCCAGCGTTCCCCTAAGTCTCTCGATAAAAATGGTACATCACTTCTGTGGGTAGGCCTAGCGCCCACAAAAGGAAATGGCCCAAAACACAACGTGGACACAACATATTTTTTCACAGAAAACAGAGGTGTTTTTTGCAAGGTGCCTACCTGTGGTGTTTGGCCTGTAGCTCAGCCGGCCCCAGGGGGGGGGGGGGGGGGGCAGAAATGCCCTAAAATAAATTTGCCCCCCCAACCCCCACCCTCCCCCGCCGGGAGCGACCCTTGCCTACGGGGTCGCTCCCCCTGCGTGACATTGGCACCAAAAAACAAATCCCCGGTGCCTAGTGGTTTCTGCCCCCTTGGGGGCAGGTTGACCTAAACTCAGCCAATCTGCCCCCAAGGGGGGCAGAAATGGCCTAAATACAATTTGTCCCCCAGGGGAGTGACTTTTGCCTGATGGGTCGCTCCCCATCTCTAAAAAAAAAAAAAAAAAAAAAAAAAAAAAAAATTCCCCTGGCGCCTAGAGGTTTCTGCCCCCCCCCCCGGGGGCAGATCGGCCTAATAATAGGCCGATCTGCCCCCCGGGGGGGCAGAAATGGCCTAAAATAAATTTGCCCCCCAACACCCACCCCCCCCCCGGGAGCGACCCTTGCCTACGGGGTCGCTCCCCCTGCGTGACATTGGCGCCAAAAAACAAATCCCCGGTGCCTAGTGGTTTCTGCCCCCTTGGGGGCAGATTGACCTAAAATCGGCCAATCTGCCCCCAGGGGGGCAGAAATGGTCTAAATACAATTTGCCCCCCAGGGGAGCGACCCTTGCCTGATGGGTCGCTCCCCATCTCTAAAAAAAAGAAAGAACAAAAAAAAAAACACCAAAAAAAAATTTGCCCTGGCGCCTAGAGGTTTCTTCCCCCCCTGGGGGCAGATCGGCCTAATAATAGGCCGATCTGCCCCCAGGGGGGGGCAGAAATGGCCTAAAATAAATTGCCCTCCCCCCCAGGGAGCGACCCTTGCCTAAGGGGTCGCTCCCTTTGCGTGAAATTCACGCAAAGAAAAAACTCCCTGGTGTCTAGTGGTTTCTACCCCCCTTGGGGGCAGATTGGCCTCATCAAAATAGGCCAATCTGCCCCCAAGGGAGGCAGAAATGGCCAAAATATAATTTTCCCCCAAGGGGAGCGACCCTTGCCTAAGGGGTCGCTCCCCACCAAAAAAAAAAAATATGAAACATGGGGGGCAGAAAAGGCCTTTTCAAAAAAATGCCCCCCCTGGGAGCGACCCTTGCCCAAGGGGTCGCTCCCTTTGGTCAATTTAAAAAAAAAAAAATCCCTGGTGTCTAGTGGGGTTTCAAAAGCCGGATTGCAAGCAATCCGGCTTTTGAAACCCTCGGAGGGACTTCAAAGGGAAGGAAATACTTTTCCTTCCCTTTGAAGCCCCTCCGGGCCTCCCAAGTGATTGAAAAAGAAATGCTTTTGCATTTCTTTTTCAATCGCGCTGGAAGCAGAGCTTCCAGCGCGACTAGGAAGGCCCCTGTGACAAATCAGCGCGCGCTCGCGCGCTGACGTCACAGGGGGGGGTGGGGGTTGTCGGGGGTGGAAGGGGAAGGGATTCCCCGGTCAGCCCTGACCTAGGGGGGTGGGGGGGCGGCCCTCGGGAGGAGCGCTAGCGCTTCTCCCGAGGGAAGCATTCAGGACGTAATGGTTACGTCCATGGCGCCACACGGGCGCTGCCATGGACGTAACCATTACGTCCGTGGCGGGGAAGGGGTTAAACCGGTCTCCTCGCCGCTTAACGAGAAAAGTAAAAATAGGACTGGCGTCCCCAACGCGGGCGCCATCTTAAATAAAAGAAATTCATGTAGTACCAAGTTACAATCAATGTTTAGATAGCCGTCATTACAACAATACTGGCGTCCCCAACGTGGGCGCCATCTTAATTAGACAAAATCTATATTGTACCATGTTTCAGTAAATGGTCGAATAGCCGTCCTAACACATCGGAACACCCATAACGGTGTTATCCCGGTGCATTTAGATGCAATAACCTGCAGACTTCCCGAATTAGGGGAAAACATTTATTCAAACATTAAGCTTGAAAGAATTACATTTACGTCCCCAATGAGGACGCAAACTATATGTAAAAACCAATGCAAATGTTAGCACACAAACCACACCATAAATCAAGATTAGACTGAAATGAAGGCAAAGTTCAGCAGTACATCTTTTAGAGAATAAACTAGTATAACGGCAATCCGCAATAATACTCTCCCAGGTTAATACTCAACCTGACAATACAAATAGCACTGACCTTTGGGTGCCCTCCCAGAGGAATAAGGGACAGAATAGATAGCAGCGATAGTGGTAAATTCTATAAAGGACAGACAAATGGAAAATGGAAAAATATGTTCCAAAAGTCATTGCAGTGAGGACCTTTCCCACATGTGTCATGACCATTCCACATACATCATAATAAAAATTTTACACTTATTTGTGACAATCATCATTACAGTCATCAGAACACAATATATGTCCGTATACAGCACAGACGAATGAGTAATCTAGCTACTTCTATTCGAAGTTAGTAGGTAATCCCCATAAATCATAATCATACATAGCAACCAGTACATTTCTTATCTCTACCTGCATACACTGAGCTGGTCATTAACTTAGAAAACATTAGTCATCATTATTAGTCCATCTATGAGAACACGTTAGGTTATGGATTAACTAGATGCCACATTAATCACCCAGCCAATATTCCATTTCAAAGTTTGTATTGAGACCCATTCAACCGCTCTACGTTTAAGGATCCAATGGCACTCACGTTTTCTAAGGGCCAGCTCCCTATTACCTCCTCTGGGATCCCTGGTTACATGGTCAAAACCAAAGAATTCAAATCCCTTTGTGTGACCTTGTTTGGAACATTCTCTCATGTGACTGACTATGGGATATCGATCATCATCTTGCATTAGCGCCCTAAAGTGTTCACTCACTCTAGTCTTTAGTGACCTAATGGTACTTCCTACATAATACCGACCACATTTGCAGGTGATCATGTAAATGACAAAATTGCTATCACAAGTAATATTGTGTCTGATAACAAATTGGTCCCCAGTACAGCTTTTAAATGTGGAGATGCCTGAATGAGCCCATCTGCACATACCACAATGTCCGCACTTGTAAAAGCCTTTATTGCGACTCGTAAGCCAGTTGTCCTGTTGGTATCCAATATAATAGCTGGGGCATAGCATGTTTTTTAGGGTTCTGCCCCTACGAAAAGAAAAGGCCGGAGTTTCGGGGATCACCCTCTTAAGAGTAGGATCAGCTGTTAATACATGCCAATGTCTATTCATGCATTTGCGCAGTAGTGCAGATGTTTTCGTGTAACTCACTGTACAGCGAATATTACTATTACCTAGTCTAGATTTAGGATTGAGTGTGTCCATCCTCTTCAGGCGCATAACTCTATCACGTGCCTTATCAATGATATGGGGAGGATAGCCCCTGGATTTAAATCTCATTCGCATATCATCTATGCAGCGTACAAAATCCTCCTCTAGACTGCAGTTCCTCCTTGCTCGTACTATTTCACCATATGGTACAGAGTTTATTTGGTGTTTCGGGTGTGCACTCTGCGCATGTAAAATGGAATTGCCTGCCGTACTCTTCCTATATAAACGACTCTCCACTTTATTCTCATGAATAAAGAGTTCAACATCTAAAAATGCAATGCTGGTCGTGCTGTATTCAGAAGTGAATCGAATGTTGAAAGCATTGGTGTTCAGATAGGCTATAAAATCCTTGAGCTTCTGTGTATCACCAGTCTAAATCATTAGACAATCATCTATGTATCTACCCCAAAAGAGTATATCAGTATTCCATGTATTTCCCTCCTTACTCTAAATAACACTCTGTTAAAAAAAAAACATAAAAAGGTTAGCATAAGCTGGTGAAAACCTTGACCCCATAGCCACGCCCTGTTTCTGGCGATACCAATCCTTCTTGAATAAAAAAACATTGTTATTCAAAATCAGTTCTATCATTTTCAATAACATATCAGTGTGATCGTACAAACTCACTGGTCTCTTATGAAGAAAATGGCGTAGGGCTAACAGTCCCAAATCGTGACTAATACTCGTGTAGAGGGAGGTAACATCTAATGTCACTAGAGTCATCCCTGATTCCCAAGTAATGTCTACCAATACTTCACAACTTACGTGGCCGTTTCTATGCTGGTAGTGCTGGAGGCTACATATTCAATGAGATGGTAGATGCCCCCCCATTCTTTCACCGTGAGTGTTCTACCAGGCTCACGCTCCCAACGTTTCTGGCTGGGGGGATTTGTCTTGCTGTAGAGGTAGCAGGAGTAGAGTGTATAATTCTGAAACTAGCTTGTGATCGTCTTTTTTTAAGAATAAGCTGTTTTTCAAATGTGGTCAGTGGATGACTTACCCCTCGTTTAACTAAGCTATTGGAGACTCAGTGCCTGATTTGCAGATATCGTAGCTGTTCTACTTACAGGAGCCCCAAATGGTGCTTTAATTGTTTAAATGCCATGAGGCCTTCTTGAGTAAAAAGGTGGCCAATAGAGCGACATTGAGCTACCAACCAGTGGTGGAACGCTGTCTCTTTGAGGCCCGAGTTGAAATCATGTTCACAAACAGAGGGGTCAAGGGCGAGGGAAAGGATGTCAAGGCCTTGCCTACGGAGATCTTATCCCATACCCTCAACGTAACTTGTGTGACTGGGGAGAAGTAGAGTCCCCACGCTCTTTGTTGAGGCACAAGAAAGGCGATTTCCTAAAGCTGAGTACATGCAATGGTCCAATCCATAAAGGGCCAGCACTTCTCTGGCTGTGACCATTCCACTAGGTAGCAGAGTTGGGCAGCCTGATAATATCTCTTGAGATGTGGATCCCCAAGCCACCCTCTCGTTGTGGACGGTAGCTCTGCACCCTCTTCATGTGAGCCTGTTGATCCGCCCAGATAAAGCCTAGTATATTGTTCTTGATCACCCGTGATGGGGAAGTAACGAGAAGGGTCTGAAACAGGAACAGGATCCGTAGAAGGATCACCATCTTCACTGTGCCGATCCTACCCAGCCAAGAGAGGCGATAGGAGCGCCATGTGTTTAGGACTGCAGTAGTTTGTCTAAGCAGGGTTTTATACTTAAGAGGTGCAGTGGTCTCCGCTGTGCTAGCCAACTGAATACCTAAATATGAGATGGAATTCATCTGCCACTGTATGGGGAAGCATTGGGTGAAGAGTGCCACATAGCTCACTGTGACTGTAAGATTAAGTGCCTGAGATTTATTACAGTTCAACAAAAGGCCTGAAGTGTCCCCAAATCGTTTGATCTCCTCAAGGAAAGTCAGGAGCGCTGCTGAAGGAGTATCGAGGGCAACAATCATGTCGTCCACGCATACGCAGATTTTATATTCCTCACTGCCGAACTGAACTCCAGTACTATCTGGATTGACTCGCAATCTACGTGAATAACTCCATATAAAGAACAAAGGGTAGCAGTGACAGAGGGCAACCCTGCCTTGTCCACCCAACTGATGATGAAGCGGGGAGACGTTACGCCATTCGCATGTACAGTGGCCTTGGGAAAGCTGAAATTACTCAGTATCCAATTACGAAAGCACTCTCTGAAGTGAGCTAAGGTGAGCTCCAGGTAAGGCCAGTGTACTCTGTCAAACGCCTTTTCAGCATCGACAGAAAAGAGTGGAATTTGTTGCGAGCTCAATGTGCTTTTCCCAGGATGTGAAGCAACCTCCAGGTGTAGTTGCTGCATTGCCTATAGGATATGAAGCCTGATTGGGAAGGAGCAGTAAGCCCTGGCATTAAGGGGTTCAGGCGGGATGCCGGAATACTTGTGAAGATAGTTATTCAGGAGAGATGGGTCTATATGACCCACAATGTTTTGAATCCTTCCCAGATTTAGGAATTACACTAATCGAGGCCTCTAGCCTCCACTGGGAGATAGTGCCAGGACCAGTGAAAGAGTTAAAGAATCTAGTGAGAATAGGAGCTAAGATTGTGCAGCCCAATGTGAAGTAGTATCCCTGTATGTGAATAGTGTGTGCTAGTAGGTACCCTTTGATCTCAACCAGTTTTCCCCCGGTGAACCCTCGGAATCTGCGGGCCACTAGTATAGCCACCCCCATTGTCTTCGTGGTTGTGAGGAGAAAAGCAGTTGTGGAAATGCTTTGGACCAGAGTGTAGGAGGCTGGACTGGCTTGTAGTGAGTACCAAGGGGTACTTGCACCTTGCACCAGGCCCAGTTATCCCTTATTAGTGTATAGGGTGTCTAGCAGCTTAGGCTGATAGATAATGGTAGCTTAGCAGAGCAGCTTAGGCTGAACTAGGAGACGTGTGAAGCTACTACAGTACCACTTAGTGTCATATGCACAATATCATAAGAAAACACAATACACAGTTATACTAAAAATAAAGGTACTTTATTTTTATGACAATATGCCAAAGTATCTTAGAGTGTACCCTCAGTGAGAGGATAGGAAATATACACAAGATATATATACACAATAGCAAAAATATGCACTATAGTCTTAGAAAACAGTGCAAACAATGTATAGTTACAATAGGATGCAATGGGGAAACATAGGGATAGGGGCAACACAAACCATATACTCCAAAAGTGGAATGCGAACCACGAATGGACCCCAAACCTATGTGACCTTGTAGAGGGTCGCTGGGACTATTAGAAAATAGTGAGAGTTAGAAAAATAACCCTCCCCAACACCCTGAAAAGTGAGTGCAAAGTGCACTAAAGTTCCCCTAAGGACAAAAAAGTCGTGTTAGAGGAATAATGCAGGAAAGACACAAACCAGCAATGCAACAACTGTGGATTTCCAATCTAGGGTACCTGTGGAACAAGGGGACCAAGTCCAAAAGTCACAAGCAAGTCGGAGATGGGCAGATGCCCAAGAAATGCCAGCTGTGGGTGCAAAGAAGCTTCTACTGGACAGAAGAAGCTGAGGTTTCTGCAGGAACGAAAAGGGCTAGAGACTTCCCCTTTGGTGGACGGATCCTTCTCGCTGTGGAGAGTCGTGCAGAAGTGTTTTCCCGCCGAAAGAACGCCAACAAGCCTTGCTAGCTGCAAATCGTGCGGTTACCGTTTTTGGACGCTGCTGAGGCCCAGGAGGGACCAGGAGGTCGCAAATTGGACCAGCAGAGAGAGGGGACGTCGAGCAAGACAAGGAGCCCTCTCTGAAGCAGGTAGCACCCGGAGAAGTGCCAGAAACAGGCACTACGAGGATGCGTGAAACGGTGCTCGCCGAAGTTGCACAAAGGAGTCCCACGTCGCCGGAGACCAACTTAGAAAGTCGTGCAATGCAGGTTAGAGTGCCGTGGACCCAGGCTTGGCTGTGCACAAAGGATTTCCGCCGGAAGTGCACAGGGGCCGGAGTAGCTGCAAAGTCGCAGTTCCCAGCAATGCAGCCCAGCGAGGTGAGGCAAGGACTTACCTCCACCAAACTTGGACTGAAGAGTCACTGGACTGTGGGGGTCACTTGGACAGAGTTGCTGGATTCGAGGGACCTCGCTCGTCATGCTGAGAGGAGACCCAAGGGACCGGTAATGCAGCTTTTTGGTGCCTGCGGTTGCAGGGGGAAGATTCCGTCGACCCACGGGAGATTTCTTCGGAGCTTCTGGTGCAGAGAGGAGGCAGGCTACCCCCACAGCATGCACAAGCAGGAAAACAGTCGAGAAGGTGGCAGGATCAGCGTTACAGAGTTGCAGTAGTCGTCTTTGCTACTATGTTGCAGGTTTGCAGGCTTCCAGCGCGGTCAGCAGTCGATTCCTTGGCAGAAGGTGAAGAGAGAGATGCAGAGGAACTCGGATGAGCTCTTGCATTCGTTATCTAAAGTTTCCCCAGAGACAGAGACCCTAAATAGCCAGAAAAGAGGGTTTGGCTACTTAGGAGAGAGGATAGGCTACTAACACCTGAAGGAGCCTATCAGAAGGAGTCTCTGACGTCACCTGGTGGCACTGGCCACTCAGAGCAGTCCAGTGTGCCAGCAGCACCTCTGTTTCCAAGATGGCAGAGGTCTGGAGCACACTGGAGGAGCTCTGGACACCTCCCAGGGGAGGTGCAGGGGAGTGGTCACTCCCCTTTCCTTTGTCCAGTTTCGCGCCAGAGCAGGGCTAAGGGGTCCCCTGAACCGGTGTAGACTGGCTTATGCAGAATTGGGCACCTCTGTGCCCAACAAAGCATTTCCAGAGGCTGGGGGAGGCTACTCCTCCCCTACCTTCACACCATTTTCCAAAGGGAGAGGGTGTCACACCCTCTCTCAGAGGAAGTTCTTTGTTCTGCCATCCTGGGCCAGGCCTGGCTGGACCCCAGGAGGGCAGATGCCTGTCTGAGGGGTTGGCAGCAGCAGCAGCTGCAGTGAAACCCCAGGAAGGGCAGTTTGGCAGTACCAGGGTCTGTGCTACAGACCACTGGGATCATGGGATTGTGCCAACTATGCCAGGATGGCATAGAGGGGGCAATTCCATGATCATAGACATGTTACATGGCCATATTCGGAGTTACCATTGTGAAGCTACATATAGGTAGTGACCTATATGTAGTGCACGCGTGTAATGGTGTCCCCGCACTCACAAAGTTCAGGGAATTGGCTCTGAACAATGTGGGGGCACCTTGGCTAGTGCCAGGGTGCCCACACACTAAGTAACTTTGCACCTAACCTTTACCAGGTAAAGGTTAGACATATAGGTGACTTATAAGTTACTTAAGTGCAGTGTAAAATGGCTGTGAAATAACGTGGACGTTATTTCACTCAGGCTGCAGTGGCAGGCCTGTGTAAGAATTGTCAGAGCTCCCTATGGGTGGCAAAAGAAATGCTGCAGCCCATAGGGATCTCCTGGAACCCCAATACCCTGGGTACCTCAGTACCATATACTAGGGAATTATAAGGGTGTTCCAGTAAGCCAATGTAAATTGGTAAAAATGGTCACTAGCCTGTTAGTGACAATTTGGAAAGAAATGAGAGAGCATAACCACTGAGGTTCTGATTAGCAGAGCCTCAGTGAGACAGTTAGTCACTACACAGGTAACACATTCAGGCACACTTATGAGCACTGGGGCCCTGGGTTACCAGGGTCCCAGTGACACATACAACTAAAACAACATATATACAGTGAAAAATGGGGGTAACATGCCAGGCAAGATGGTACTTTCCTACACAACCCCCCCCCCAAACGAAGGACAATAAGACTAGCCATGACCTGATGAGTCTTCATTGTCTAAGTGGAAATATCTGGAGAGTCCATCTGCATTGGAGTGGCTACTCCCAGGTCTATGTTCCACTGTATAGTCCATTCCCTGTAGGGATATGGACCACCTCAACATTTTAGGGTTTTCACCTTTCATTTGTTTTAGCCAAAGTAGAGGTTTGTGGTCTGTCTGAACAATGAAGTGAGTGCCAAACAGGTATGGCCTCAACTTCTTCAGTGCCCAGACCACAGCAAAGGCCTCCCTCTCAATGGCAGACCAACGCTTTTCTCTAGGGGTCAACCTCCTACTAATAAAAGCAACAGGTTGATCCTGGCCCTCAGAATTAAGTTGTGATAGGACTGCCCCTACTCCTAATTCAGATGCATCAGTTTGGACATAGAATTTTTTAGAGTAACAAGGGCTTTTCAGGACAGGTGCAGAGCACATGGCCTGCTTCAGCTCCTCAAAAGCTTTCTGACAGTTTGCTGTCCATAATACCTTTTTAGGCATTTTCTTGGATGTGAGGTCATTAAGAGGGGCTGCAATGGAGCCATAGTTCTTAATGAACCTCCTGTAATACCCAGTGAGGCCTAGGAAGGCTCTCACCTGAGTCTGAGTGGTAGGGGGAACCCAATCAATAATTGTTTGGATTTTCCCCTGAAGTGGTGCAATCTGTTCCCCGCCAACAAGGTGTCCCAGATAAACCACTTTACCCTGACCTATCTGGCACTTTGAAGCCTTGATAGTGAGGCCTGCCTTTTGCAGGGCCCCCAAAACTTTCCATAGGTGGACCAGGTGATCATCCCAGCTGGAGCTAAAGACAGCTATATCGTCCAAATATGCTGCACTGAAAGCTTCCAGCCCTTGCAGGACTGTGTTCACCAACCTCTGAAAAGTGGCAGGTGCATTTTTCAAACCAAAAGGCATTACAGTAAACTGGTAATGTCCTCCAATGGTTGAAAATGCAGTCTTAGGTTTAGCATCTTCTGACAATTTGATCTGCCAATACCCTGCAGTCAAGTCAAAAGTGCTTAGATACTTGGCAGATGCCAGTGTATCTATGAGCTCATCTGCCCTGGGTATAGGGTGAGCATCAGTTTTGGTTACCTGGTTGAGACCTCTGTAGGCAACACAAAACTGTATTTCCTTCTTTCCATCTTTGGAATGAGGTTTTGGTACAAGTACCACAGGAGAAGCCCATGGACTTTCAGAGTGCTCAACCTCTCCCAGTTCTAACATTTTCTGCACCTCTTGCTTTATGCAGTCTTTGACATGGTCAGGCTGCCTATAGATTTTACTTTTGACAGGCAAGCTGTCTCCAGTATCTATAGTGTGCTTACACCAAGAAGTGGTACCTGGCACAGTAGAGAAGAGTTCAGAAAACTGACCCAGGAGATTTATGCAATGGTCTTTCTGCTCAGCAGTAAGACAATCAGCCAAAACTACACCATCCACTAGAGCATCTTGTTCTGTGGAAGAGAAGAGATCAGGGAGAGGATCACTGTCTTCTTCCTGTCCCTCATCATTTGCCATGAGCAGGGTGAGATCAGCCCTGTCATAGTAGGGTTTCAGGCGGTTGACATGGAGCACCCTAAGGGGACTCCTGGCAGTGCCTAAGTCAACTAAATAGGTGACTTCTCCCTTCTTTTCAACAATTGTGTGGGGACCACTCCATTTATCTTGGAGTGCTCTTGGGGCCACAGGCTCCAAGACCCACACTTTCTGCCCTGGTTGGTACTGAACCAAAACAGCCTTCTGATCATGCCATTGCTTCTGGAGCTCTTGGCTGGCCTGAAGGTTTTTACTGGCCTTTTTCATGTACTCAGCCATCCTTGATCTGAGGCCAAGTACATAATCCACAATATCCTGCTTAGGAGCTTTTAAAGGTTGTTCCCAACCCTCCTTTACAAGTGTGAGTGGACCCCTAACAGGGTGTCCAAAAAGAAGTTCAAAGGGGCTGAAGCCCACTCCTTTCTGGGGTACCTCCCTGTAGGCAAAAAGGAGGCATGGTAGAAGGATATCCCATCTCCTGCGGAGTTTTTCAGGGAGACCCATAATCATGCCTTTGAGAGTTTTATTAAATCTCTCCACCAGTCCATTTGTTTGTGGATGATAGGGTGTTGTGAACTTGTACGTTACACCACACTCCTTCCACATGGCCTTTAAGTATGCAGACATGAAATTGCTTCCTCTGTCTGATACCACTTCCTTTGGGAAGCCCACCCTGGAAAATATTCCCAGGAGGGCCTTTGCCACTGCAGGTGCTGTAGTGGTCCTTAAAGGAATAGCTTCAGGATATCTTGTGGCATGGTCCACTACCACCAAGATAAATCTATTGCCTGAAGCAGTAGGAGGGTCAAGGGGGCCAACTATGTCAACCCCTACCCTTTCAAAGGGAACCCCAACCACAGGCAGTGGGATAAGGGGTGCCTTTGGGGTGCCACCTGTCTTGCCACTGGCTTGACAGGTCTCACAGGACTTACAAAATTCCTTTGTGTCCTCAGACATCCTAGGCCAATGAAACAATGGAACCAGTCTGTCCCAAGTTTTCATTTGACCCAGGTGCCCAGCTAGGGGAATGTCATGTGCCAGGGTTAGGAGGAACTTTCTGTACTCCTGAGGAATCATTAATCTCCTGGCAGCTCCAGGTTTAGGATCCCTATGCTCAGTGTACAAGAGGTTGTCCTCCCAGTAAACTCTGTGAGAGTCACTGACATCCCCATTAGCCTGTTTGACAGCTTGCTGTCTGAGACCCTCTAATGTGGGACAGGTTTGCTGTGCCACACTCAGCTCCTCTCTGGCAGGCCCCCCTTCACCCAAAAGCTCAGCAGTGTCTGCTTCCAGCTCCTCTGGTGTAGGTTCTGCACAGGGAGGGAATTCTTCTTCCTCAGAAGTTGAATCCACTGTAGAGGGAGGGATAGTAGGAAGTGGTTTGCTTCTACTAGCCCTAGCTTTAGGGAGCACTTGGTCCATTGTTCCAGGATCCAAGCTTCCCTGTCCTTTTTGCTTTTTGGCCTGAGCCCTTGTCAAAGCAAAAATATGCCCTGGGATGCCCAGCATTGCTGCATGGGCCTCCAACTCCACATCTGACCAAGCTGATGTCTCCAAATCATTCCCTAATAGACAGTCTACAGGTAAATCTGAAGCTACCACAACTTTCTTTGGACCAGTAACCCCCCCCCAGTTGAGATTTACAACAGCCATGGGGTGGCTAAGTGTGTTGTTGTGAGCATCGGTTACTTGGTACTGGTGACCAAGTAGGTGTTGTTCAGGGTGGACCAGTTTCTCTATGACCATAGTCACACTGGCACCAGTGTCCCTGTAGGCCTGAACCTCAACACCATTTATTAGGGGTAGCTGCTTGTACTTATCCATATTAAGGGGACAAGCAACTAAGGTGGCTAAATCAATAGCCCCTTCAGAGACTAACACAGCCTCTATGGCCTCCCTAACAAGGCCAACCCCAACTAAGTTACCAATAGTGAGCCCAGCTACTCCCTTGGATTGGCTATTAGTAGGTTTGCTCCCACCACCACTGCTATTAGTAGGGACACTAGGTGTAGCAGTAGGGGTTGTAGTGGTAGGAGGCTTGGTGCCTTTCTTTGGACAACTGGGATCTGTTGTCCAATGGCCTTTTATTTTACATAAATAGCACCATGGTTTCTTTTCCTTGTTCTGATTAAAAGAGGATTTGGGCCCACCACCCCCACCAGAGTGTTTTTGTGAGCCTGATGAAGACTCATTTTTAGATTTGTCCCCACCCTTGTCAGAAGACTTACCATCCTTCTTTTTGTTGCCATCTTTGTCACCCCCTGTATGAACTTTTCTGTTCACCCTTGTTCTGACCCATTTGTCTGCCTTCTTTCCCAATTCTTGGGGAGAGGTCAGATCAGAGTCCACCAAGTACTGGTGCAACAAATCAGACACACAATTATTAAGAATATGCTCTCTCAGGATCAAGTTATACAGGCTTTCAAAGTCAGTAACCTTACTGCCATGTAACCACCCCTCCAAGGCCTTCACTGAATGGTCAATGAAATCAACCCAGTCTTGTGAAGACTCCTTTTTGGTCTCTCTGAACTTTATCCTGTACTGTTCAGTGGTTAAGCCATAACCATCCAGGAGTGCATTCTTAAGAACTTGGAAATTATTAGCATCATTTTCTTTCACAGTAAGGAGCCTATCCCTACCTTTTCCACTAAATGATAGCCATAGGATAGCAGCCCACTGCCTTTGAGGGACATCCTGTACAACACAGGCCCTCTCAAGTGCAGCAAACCACTTGTTAATGTCATCCCCCTCTTTGTAAGGGGGAACTATCTTATGTAGATTCCTGGAATCATGCTCTTTTGCAGGATGACTATGGGGAATACTGCTGCTGCCACCATGGGTTTCTAAACCCAGTTTCTGTCTCTCCTTCTCTACTTCTAAAGTCTGTCTATCCAAATCCAGCTGTTGCTTCTTGAGCTTCAGTCTGGTTTGTTCCACTCTCAATCTATTGAGCTCCCTTTCTAACAATCTGTCATCAGGGTGGGTGGGAGGGACATGCTTTGAAACAGAAGTATGGTGAGAATGGACAGAAGGAGACCTGTCCCTTACAGAAGCCACCCTAACAGCTTGGCTAACAGAAACATCACTACCAGTATGGTGAGAATAAATGCTTTTGCTATGATGTGAGACAACACTATTTATATGGTGTGGCTCATCATCATTACCAACTATGCTAGACTGTCTAGTAATGGGCAGGCTAGGAAGTTTCTTTCCTGAATCTTTTCCTGGGGGAGTCCCTGGATCAGATTGAGAACCATTAGCTACTTTTTCAACAGATTGGGCACTTATGGCCTTATCCTGTACTCTAAGCATGTTAATTAACAGTTCTAAGGAAGGATTCTTCCCTACACTCAAACCTCTCTCTATGCAGAGACTCCTTGCTCCTTTCCAGCTAAGGTGATCATATGCAAGTTTGGACAGATCAACATTTTGGCCTGTGCCAGACATTTTTAGAGAGAGTTAAAGTGATAGTAAAAGAAAAAAAAGTTTGTCAGAGCTTTTAGAAAGACAGAGAAAAAAACTTTTAAAACTTTTTAGAACTTTTTAGAAAGTTAGAAGTACTTTTCAGCACTTAGAAAAGAGTGAAAAGAGGAAATGCAAAACTTTTTGGCTATGTGTATATACACTGACCTTGTTTTGTATATTTTTCTCTTATGAAAAGTACAATGACAAGAGTGGTAAGTAGTCTCAAAGCACTTATCCCACCGCTGCACAACCAATGTAGGAGGCTGGACTGGCTTGTAGTGAGTACCAAGGGGTACTTGCACCTTGCACCAGGCCCAGTTATCCCTTATTAGTGTATAGGGTGTCTAGCAGCTTAGGCTGATAGATAATGGTAGCTTAGCAGAGCAGCTTAGGCTGAACTAGGAGACGTGTGAAGCTACTACAGTACCACTTAGTGTCATATGCACAATATCATAAGAAAACACAATACACAGTTATACTAAAAATAAAGGTACTTTATTTTTATGACAATATGCCAAAGTATCTTAGAGTGTACCCTCAGTGAGAGGATAGGAAATATACACAAGATATATATACACAATAGCAAAAATATGCAGTATAGTCTTAGAAAACAGTGCAAACAATGTATAGTTACAATAGGATGCAATGGGGAAACATAGGGATAGAGGCAACACAAACCATATACTCCAAAAGTGGAATGCGAACCACGAATGGACCCCAAACCTATGTGACCTTGTAGAGGGTCGCTGGGACTATTAGAAAATAGTGAGAGTTAGAAAAATAACCCTCCCCAAGACCCTGAAAAGTGAGTGCAAAGTGCACTAAAGTTCCCCTAAGGACAAAGAAGTCGTGTTAGAGGAATAATGCAGGAAAGACACAAACCAGCAATGCAACAACTGTGGATTTCCAATCTAGGGTACCTGTGGAACAAGGGGACCAAGTCCAAAAGTCACAAGCAAGTCGGAGATGGGCAGATGCCCAGGAAATGCCAGCTGTGGGTGCAAAGAAGCTTCTACTGGACAGAAGAAGCTGAGGTTTCTGCAGGAACGAAAAGGGCTAGAGACTTCCCCTTTGGTGGACGGATCCCTCTCGCCGTGGAGAGTCGTGCAGAAGTGTTTTCCCGCCGAAAGAACGCCAACAAGCCTTGCTAGCTGCAAATCGTGCGGTTAGCGTTTTTGGACGCTGCTGAGGCCCAGGAGGGACCAGGAGGTCGCAAATTGGACCAGCAGAGAGAGGGGACGTCGAGCAAGACAAGGAGCCCTCTCTGAAGCAGGTAGCACCTGGAGAAGTGCCAGAAACAGGCACTACGAGGATGCGTGAAACTGTGCTCGCCGAAGTTGCACAAAGGAGTCGCCGGAGACCAACTTAGAAAGTCGTGCAATGCAGGTTAGAGTGCCGTGGACCCAGGCTTGGCTGTGCACAAAGGATTTCCGCCGGAAGTGCACAGGGGCCGGAGTAGCTGCAAAGTCGCGGTTCCCAGCAATGCAGCCCAGCAAGGTGAGGCAAGGACTTACCTCCACCAAACTTGGACTGAAGAGTCACTGGACTGTGGGGGTCACTTGGACAGAGTTGCTGGATTCGAGGGACCTCGCTCGTCGTGCTGAGAGGAGACCCAAGGGACCGGTAATGCAGCTTTTTGGTGCCTGCGGTTGCAGGGGGAAGATTCCGTCGACCCACGGGAGATTTCTTCGGAGCTTCTGGTGCAGAGAGGAGGCAGGCTACCCCCACAGCATGCACAAGCAGGAAAACAGTCGAGAAGGCAGCAGGATCAGCGTTACAGAGTTGCAGTAGTCGTCTTTGCTACTATGTTGCAGGTTTGCAGGCTTCCAGCGCGGTCAGCAGTCGATTCCTTGGCAGAAGGTGAAGAGAGAGATGCAGAGGAACTCGGATGAGCTCTTGCATTCGTTATCTAAAGTTTCCCCAGAGACAGAGACCCTAAATAGCCAGAAAAGAGGGTTTGGCTACTTAGGAGAGAGGATAGGCTACTAACACCTGAAGGAGCCTATCAGAAGGAGTCTCTGACGTCACCTGGTGGCACTGGCCACTCAGAGCAGTCCCGTGTGCCAGCAGCACCTCTGTTTCCAAGATGGCAGAGGTCTGGAGCACACTGGAGGAGCTCTGGACACCTCCCAGGGGAGGTGCAGGTCAGGGGAGTGGTCACTCCCCTTTCCTTTGTCCAGTTTCGCGCCAGAGCAGGGCTAAGGGGTCCCCTGAACCGGTGTAGACTGGCTTATGCAGAATTGGGCACCTCTGTGCCCAACAAAGCATTTCCAGAGGCTGGGGGAGGCTACTCCTCCCCTGCCTTCACACCATTTTCCAAAGGGAGAGGGTGTCACACCCTCTCTCAGAGGAAGTTCTTTGTTCTGCCATCCTGGGCCAGGCCTGGCTGGACCCCAGGAGGGCAGATGCCTGTCTGAGGGGTTGGCAGCAGCAGCAGCTGCAGTGAAACCCCAGGAAGGGCAGTTTGGCAGTACCAGGGTCTGTGCTACAGACCACTGGGATCATGGGATTGTGCCAACTATGCCAGGATGGCATAGAGGGGGCAATTCCATGATCATAGACATGTTACATGGCCATATTCGGAGTTACCATTGTGAAGCTACATATAGGTAGTGACCTATATGTAGTGCACGCGTGTAATGGTGTCCCCGCACTCACAAAGTTCAGGGAATTGGCTCTGAACAATGTGGGGGCACCTTGGCTAGTGCCAGGGTGCCCACACACTAAGTAACTTTGCACCTAACCTTTACCAGGTAAAGGATAGACATATAGGTGACTTATAAGTTACTTAAGTGCAGTGTAAAATGGCTGTGAAATAACGTGGACGTTATTTCACTCAGGCTGCAGTGGCAGGCCTGTGTAAGAATTGTCAGAGCTCCCTATGGGTGGCAAAAGAAATGCTGCAGCCCATAGGGATCTCCTGGAACCCCAATACCCTGGGTACCTCAGTACCATATACTAGGGAATTATAAGGGTGTTCCAGTAAGCCAATGTAAATTGGTAAAAATGGTCACTAGCCTGTTAGTGACAATTTGGAAAGAAATGAGAGAGCATAACCACTGAGGTTCTGATTAGCAGAGCCTCAGTGAGACAGTTAGTCACTACACAGGTAACACATTCAGGCACACTTATGAGCACTGGGGCCCTGGGTTACCAGGGTCCCAGTGACACATACAACTAAAACAACATATATACAGTGAAAAATGGGGGTAACATGCCAGGCAAGATGGTACTTTCCTACACAGAGGCACGCCAATCCCTAGGTAGTAAATGGGTCTCTTGCAGTAGGCAGATGTCTGTCTAGAGTGACCCCCGAGTCCCTCCATTGAAACCTATACAAAACCCGACGCCTGCTTTGCACACTGCACCTGGCCGCCCGTGTGCCGCTAAGGGTGTGTTTTGTGTGCCTACTTGTTTCCCCCCCAGTGCTCTACAAAACCCCCCTGGTTTGCCCCCTGAAGACGCAGGTACTTACCTACTGGAACTGGAGCACCCCTATTCTCCATAGGTGCCTATGTGTTTTGGGCATCTCTTTGACCTCTGCACCTGACCGGCCCTGAGCTGCTGGTGTGGTAACTTTGGGGTTGCTTTGAATCCCCAACAGTGGACTGCCTATGCCCCAGGACTGAGACTTGTAAGTGTTTTACTTACCTCCTAATATAACCTTTACTTACCTCCCCCAGGAACTGTCGATTTTTGCACTGTCCACTTTGAAAATAGTTTATTGCCATTTTTACAAAAAACTTACATGCTACTGCTTTCCATTCAAAGTTCCTAAAGTATCTAAGTGAAGTACCTTACATTTAAAGTATTAACTGTAAATCTTGAACCTGTGGTTCTTAAAATAAACTAAGAAAAGTTATTTTTCAATATAAAAACCCATTGGTCTGGAGTAAGTCTTTGAGTGTGTGTTCCTCATTTATTGCCTGTGTGTGTACAACAAATGCTTAACACTACCCTCTGATAAGCCTACTGCTCGACCACACTACCACAAAATAGAGCATTAGAATTATCTACTTTGCCACTATCTTACCTCTAAGGTGAACCCTTGGACTCTGTGCACACTATCTCTTACTTTGAGATAGTATATGCAGAGCCAACTTCCTACACCAACTCACTATCTCAGATTAATGACTCATCATATTGTATGTCATTTACCTTTGAAGGCTTGAGAAAGCCCCAGGCTTTCAGCCATGTAAAAGGTGAAAACACGTGTCGGCTGTGTTACATGCAATTACTGTACATCAGTACATGACTGCCTAAAATTGTGTGAAACTGATCTTTTAATTAAGAATCAAAGTTAAATGTTCGTTGAATTTAATTACTCTCTACGAGCTGGATAATATCCAACACCTACTGGTCATAGGTGACATTCCGCGAAGCGGGAAAAAAAACTTTGGAGGCACCCCTCGACAAGTGTTGTATGATGGAGAAAAGGGAGACAAGTTGGGGCTTAGTGGTGGAGGCGGCTCCTTTGGGGAAGCCACCCTTACCCCTACCTTTGGAGTTGTTACTTCTAAAGTAGCCTCTAGGAGAGGACTGTTAGGCCTGTAGACGTTGGTACAAGGTGGGGTCCTCGGGAAATTTGATCTTTGAGCCTCCATGGTAGGGCGTGCGGCTAGAGGCGCAGCATGGAGGCCACCCATCACTTTTGCTGTCTTTGTATCTTTTTTATTTTTTTTCCTACGTCTGGTCACCTGCGGTCCAAACAGATGTTGGCCATCAAATGGCAGGCCAAGCATGTTTTGCTGGACTTCCAGCTTCAAGCTGGAGATACAGAGCCAGACATGCCTGCGCAGAAGGACACTGAGCTGACCCCCCTATCAACAGTGTCCGTAGGCTCTAACGGACAGGGGAGGGTGATGAAAAAGATCTGCTTTCTCTCAGAGACAATCTCAAAGGCGCTATTCCTGTGCTCCTCTGGGAGATGTTGTAGGAGCTCCTCCATCTCATAGCAATGGTTATACCTAGAGAGCAGCACAATGGAATTTGCCATCTGCCAATAGTTGGCTGATTGCGCAGCTACTCTCTGTGATGCTATTAACTGTGTTTGACCAATGACTTTGTGTTTCACCACTGCGCATATTAGTTGCTCAATGTTCACCAGTAGCACATTATGGGGGTCATTCAGACCCCGGCAGGCGGCGGGAGCCGCCCGCCTGGCGGGAACGGCCGAATGACCGCACCGCGGTCTAAAGACCGCGGCGGCCATTCTGTGTTTCCCGCTGGGCTGGGGCCCCACGACACCCCTCACCGCCATGGGGTCGGAATCCCCCATGGCGGCGCAGCAAGCTGCGCCGCCATGGGGGATTCCTCAGGGCAGCGGAAAACCGGCGGGAGACCGCCGGTTTTCCTGTTCTGACCGCGGCCAAACCGCCGCGGTCAGAATGCCCTGCGGGGCACCGCCAGCCTGTTGGCGGTGCTCCCGCCGACCCCGGCGGGAATGACCCCCTATATGTTTTGTTCAGTTTAGCTGCCTATTGGCTTTAACATGACATTAGCCATTACATTTATATTCAGTTTAGCTGCCTATTGGCTTTGACATGGCATTAGACATCACATTCTGTATTCAGTTTAGCTGCCTATTGGCTTTGACATGACATTAGACATTACATTTGATATTTAGGTTAGCTGCCTATTGGCTTTAACGTAGGGTTAGACATTGCAGTTGAGACATTACAGATGTCTGTGTTTTTCCAAGCTGTGTTTTTCCACAAGATGGACCAAGCTGTTTTCTTCACACTAGACCTTAGCTGATAAGAGCATGTAGATTTTGTGTTTACCTCGCAATCCAGTCTGGGAGCGAATTTGCTCAGGAGAACTGGCCCCTCTCCAAGGTTATTCGGCTCTCACACTGAGTTTGCTTTTAAGGATGACTCTGGGCTACAGTGAGTTAGATTTGAATCTGCTTGACTTCAGACTGGAGCTAGACGCCAGTTGCCAGTCTCCCGTTTGGGTAGAGAATCTCTTTCTCGCAGTTGACCGGAGTCATCAACTTGCAGACCCCAGAAAGATGAAGCTGAGTATAGGCCCTACCGCCTTGCCCATACGGTGATGAATTTTGACTTTTATGCTTTGCTTTGCAGTTTTATTATACTATAATCACCTATATTTGCTGTGTACATTGCAACTGAGAAGTACTTTGATATATTTTGCTTTCATTGCTGCGACTACTTTTAAACGTGTGCTTCCAATCTACTAATTTCGTCTCTCAGGAACTTGTGGGCGGGGAATTAATAAAAATAAATGTCTTCTTTAAACTCAGAAGTGCATTCCAGAGAGGTTCTGTAAGCTCAGTTATGAGATAAGTGGGAAAGCAGAACATTATGGCTTAGTCGTCAGTTTTGGGAGTCAAATTATAGATTTCTTAGTGCACGGTTTAGAAGTGTAATTGTTTTTTGTTGTTTAGAGAATTACAGAAGCACGGCAGACCATGTTTGAAAATGCATGTGAAGTTAAACTGCCTGATGGTGCTGTGAGAAACATGTTTTCTTGCTGTGATAAAGCACATTTAGAAAATGTACCTCTTGAAAGCAATGATGTTCCTTTTGTTTTGGACAGAAGGGTTTGGATACTTTTATCTGCTTACAGAAAGATGCAGGAGAGATGTAGGCAGTTAGAACATGAAAATAAGAATTTACGTGAGCAAATTAGCCAGAACACATTAATGCAAGATAATGCTGAAATCTATAAAACTGCTGTTTTAGAAGAATCTGGCTTTTCCCATTCCAGTAATGAGGGGGTTAAGACAGCTGTGAGCCAGCGGGCATGGAACAAGATACCCCTCAGTTTTTGGCAGTTGAAGTGCATTACTTAACTGATAACACGGAGAACAGAGCTCAGAATGTTATTGACAGACATAATCAAGTACTGTTGCAAAATGTGCAGTTACTGGCACAAGTAAAACAAAAGATTTTAGAGTTTCTTACTGTTTGCACTAAGCAGGAGACACCAAGTTTCATTTGTTTGTTTGATTTTTGGAAACAGTATAGCCGTCATCTGAGTGAAATCTTAACACTTTGGTATAAAGTCACTAGGAAAAAATATAAGCAGCTGCGTGCTTGTGATTTGGCAAATGAAATAATTCAGACTTCAGGTTTCTGCGCAGTGCAAGAGGGAAACACTGATTTACATGTAAATCAGGAACAGGGGAAGAAAAGAGTGCCTCTGCAAGACAGGGCTAGAGTCACTGCAGCCCTACATGAACGGGTGTCACAAGCCCCTTTTCAGGATGTGGAGAGGGTGCAGGGAGTACCACAGGTAAAAGAGTCACCAGTGAAGTTGAGTGCACCATTTGAATTCGTGTCCCCTGAGGATAAAAAGCATGTTTGTTTGACTAATGATTCATTGACTGAAAAGTTGTTTTCTAGCACAGGAGAAGGAACAGCACTGTACAATGTGTGTCAGACTTTAAAACAAGAGCTGCGTGAGATGTGTCATTTTTACACTGATTCTTGGTTCATTGCCAATGGTTTAGCTGTTTGGTTTTCCACATGGCTTGTACATAACTGGTTCAATTGCCTTGCAGATGTTAAAGAGAAAAATTCAGAGAGAGAAGTGTACACCCAGAATTCTGACTTAGTGGGGATGGCTAAGTGGGTGCACTAGAAATGTGGACAGCTGGGAGAAAAAGCCACTTACAGGTGGGCAGAGATGAGAGAGATGCACATTCCCCTAGATTTGATAAAAACTGTGCAGCACGCACAAGAGCAATCTGTCTCACAAGCAGTCACAGAGCAGTTGGAGAGAGGAAAGTTACCAGGACAGATATGGTAAATTGATCAGGTTTTAGGGCGAGTGATTGCTGCAGATTACCAAGGAGAAATTAAAATTATGCTGGTAACTAGAAAATAATCTGATTCATTCATACAAATTGGAGACAGAATGGCCCAACTTGTCAAAAGTGCAGTAAATGGAGGTTTGGTAAAGAAGGAGTCTGCCCCAGCCCTTCTGACAGTGCAAGAAAAGGGAAGCTGTGGTGCAGCAGATAAAAACCTCAGTGTTGAGGTGTGGGTTGAAGCCCCAAGTGACCCTCCAGAACCTGCAGAAATCATAACAAAGGGGCCCAAAAACATCATGCTGATTATAAAACAGGGAAAGGAAGAGGAAGGGCACATTTCAGATGACAAATGTTATTTGCAAGAAAAGTCATACTTTTTTCTTTTGCAGATCCTACCACGTTTTGCCACTGTCCATGAGTGTGCTGTGTGGTCTCCCTCCGGGTGTGTGCGTGTGGGGTTGGGGAAGAGACCGAACCCCCAACCTGAACCTGACTGAGTAAAGTACAAACACCATGGATCCATTTTGCGCAAATGGCGCCTTCAGTTCAAGTTCAACTTGTTTGATTACATTCTTCCACTGGAACTAAGCAACCTTAACAGTCAACTGTCTGTGTTTTTTCGTGTGGAACACTGACTTTCGCCAGCAAACCTTTCAGGTGGACCATGCACCTTTACATGAGTAGAACTCATGCCACATCAATTTGCTATGTTAGAGACACTATTATCTCATTCAGAGTATATAAGTTTCAGTCTTTTCTGTGTAGATGTATCTGATGTGAAAGGTTTTGAGATCAATATGTTAATCCACTTCCATTGCTTTACAGTGATAGCTTTGATCATTCAAATCTGATTTGCTTATAATGTTTTTTGTTGATATTAGTTGTTTTTTTTTGGTTTGAAATAAGAGGTATGTGAAACAAAAATTCACTGGTCATAGGGTGGAATGTGATGCTATTAATTGTGTTTGACCAATGACTTTGTGTTTCACCACTGCGCATATTAGTTGCTCAATGTTCACCAGTAGCACATTATATGTTTTGTTCAGTTTAGCTGCCTATTGGCTTTGACATGGCATTAGCCATTACATATGGTATTCAGTTTAGCTGCCTATTGGCTTTGACATGACATTAGACATTACATTTGATATTTAGGTTAGCTGCCTATTGGCTTTAACGTAGGGTTAGACAGTGCAGTTGAGACATTACAGATGTCTGTGTTTTTCCAAGCTGTGTTTTTCCACAAGATGGACCAAGCTGTTTTCTTCACACCAGACCTTAGCTGATAAGAGCATGGAGATTTTGTGTTTACCTCGCAATCCAGTCTGGGAGCGAATTTGCTCAGGAGAACTGGCCCCTCTCCAAGGTTATTCGGCTCTCACACTGAGTTTGCTTTTAAGGATGACTCTGGGCTACAGTGAGTTAGATTTGAATCTGCTTGACTTCAGACTGGAGCTAGACGCCAGTTGCCAGTCTCCCGTTTGGGTAGAGAATCTCTTTCTCGCAGTTGACCGGAGTCATCAACTTGCAGACCCCAGAAAGATGAAGCTGAGTATAGGCCCTACCGCCTTGTCCATACGGTGATGAATTTTGACTTTTATGCTTTGCTTTGCAGTTATATTATACTATAATCACCTATATTTGCTGTGTACATTGCAACTGAGAAGTACTTTGATATATTTTGCTTTCATTGCTGCGACTACTTTTGAACGTGTGCTTCCAATCTACTAATTTCGTCTCTCAGGAACTTGTGGGTGGGGAATTAATAACAATAAATGTATTCTTTAAACTCAGAAGTGCATTCCAGAGAGGTTCTGTAAGCTCGGTTATGAGATAAGTGGGAAAGCAGAACACTCTCTTACCCGCAGCATTTGTTTACTGTCCTTATCAGTTGGAGGGGCTTTACCAGTAGCTTGAGAGTTAGCCCTCTTATGTGTGGTGGTTACCACTTTAAAGTCGGGTAGAAGCTGAACACAGATGTACGGGGTTTGTAGGTAAAGCCTTGTATTTTTGTTCATCCTAAGTGTGATGACCCTGGTGTGGACAGGGTCATGAAAGATGTCTGGGGTGTGACGAAACATGCCTTTGATCATGGGGAAGTACTGAGCAGAGCAGTGTGTGGAGGAGAGGGTCTCAAAAGAAGTCCTCATCCAAAGGCTCAGTGTGGAGATCCACTTGGTGGAAAGAGAGAGCCCTACCAATCAGTTCATGGAAGGAGGTGGAGTTGTCAGGAGGAGATGGATGGGCAAGGTACGGGTCAAGATGTGTCCGGGGGGGGGGGGGAATCACGGATCAGCATCATGGGTGTCCCACATATTACCCTGCAGAAGTTTCACATATATCCCCCCCACCCAACACCTGTGTCTGAGTGAGGATGTAGATCGTCAGGAGAGGCGGGCAGAGAAGGTGAGTGCTGGGAAGAGGGGGCAAAGAGGAGGAGGAGAAAAGGACAAAGGGCTAGTAGCCTTGTCTGCCTTCTTGTGCTGCTTGGAAGGAGATGGCAAGTCCAAAGCTTCCTCAAAAGATAGCGACACAGGGAGGGTTGAGCTGTAGAACCTGGAGGGCGGGCTAGGATCTAGCCTGTATGAGGGTGAATGACAAGATGTTTCTGCCTGGTGTCGATCTCCTCTTGCAACTTGTGGAGTATTGGTTTGAAAGTGCCTGAGCCAAAACCGTTTTTTGATGTCGGTGCCAAGGTTTTTCGATTTAAACTCTGAAGGTGCTTGCTCCAAAGGGCCGGTTTGCACTGTGGTGGATGAGGTCAACATCTAGTGTGCTAGCCTCAATGGTTTCTTTGGTGCTGAGCCGAAGCTGGGCGTTATGTCCAAAAGTGGTGGTCAGTGCTGACCATGGCCCGAAGACAGTGGTGGCCTGGCAGCCAGTCTCTGATACTCCATAGCAGCAGGATGATCATTTGCTCCACATGCGGCGGGGGGGGGGGGTCTCTTCTCACCACAGGCTGCGCCAGAGACAAGTCCTCAATCTCCAGATCAAAGCCAGAGCTTTCGACAGGGGAGAAGCTTCCCTCATCTGCTGCCAAAGGTTGTGGAGGATGTTCCCCCTACGATGTCCTCAGAGCCAAAAAGGTCTGCTGTGTTCTCTCCACACCTTCAGGACTTTTTGAGATGCCAAGCCTGTCACAAAGTGTTGTCTTAGATCAGGAGCGGCAGGCATCGCAGGCAACCTCATTGTATTCGGGAGACAGACACAAATTACAGAGCTTATAGAGGTTGGCCTGAGGGTCCTATGCATGTCAGCGAGGATAGTAATTAAAAGACATCCGTTCCATCACTGTCGAGACATGGTGGCGAGACCCGGATGGGAGACGGAAAGAGGCCTTGAAAGATGATAGCCCAGGTGGGGTGAAGTTGACCCGAAAATCACCGGATGAAGCTTAAGCTGTTGTCCTGAGACAAGGTAGAGAAAAGGTCATGCTTTTGACAACAATACCGAAGGATTGAGACCAAACAGAGCAGCAAGATAGTGTCAAACCAGAACACAGTGCCACACATCCAAACTCGCCAGTGGAAAGAAAACAAAACAACAATGGAGTTGATGACCATGCACATTACCAGTAAGAGGATGAGTTACAGAACCTCGTGACTCAAAAGACTTCTGCGAAGAAAAACAACTTGCACACATCCATACCCAACACTAGATGGCAGGAGTATGCACAGCATGTATGTCTACAGCCACACAAGCCTTCAAAGTAAATATTCACACAAAAAAAGGTTCCAAAGATGTTATAGTTAGGAAATAAAATTTTGAGGGGCATTATAGTTAGGTTTAGATTTTACACGCACAAAATCATAGAAATTCAACAGTTACAGTTATACTTATCTGCTTTATGCCAAATTTGGAGTAATTTTGTCCAGTGGTTTGGCTGTAGTCGTGTCTTAAGTCCTAGTGGGAAACTGCATGGGGAAAACATGTTTTGGGACACCGCCTTTTTCTCAGCCCCCGCTTTGCGAATCACCTCGAAACATTCAAGACAATAGCTGAAGTGTTGGTGTACTAGTTTTGAAAATTTTGACACGATTCAAACAGCACCAAGGTTATTGTCAAAACAAAAACCTCTTTTTCTATGGAAACTAGGTCCTAAACTACTGTAGAACTACCTACTGGTGACTGCCAGTATGTGATTATATTTATGTATATATGTATATATATATATATATATATATATATATATTTGTGTGCAATGTGTAGCATGCCATTTATTACCATTGCTGATGCTGTGGAGAAGGTATGAGTCATGAAGGGTGAAACTTCTAGAGGGCCAGGATGCGCTCCTACTCTCTCAGTAATGATCATACATAGCATATTACGTTCTAGGCCAGCATTTCCCAAACTGTGGGTTGTGACCCACTAGTGGATCGCAAAAAAAGTAATATATAAGGGTACCTTTACATTTTGTATATATCTTGTCAAATTTGCTGTGTATCAAAGACAGAGGGCAAATGTCTGGCTATGTCATAACAATTTGATGATTATTCTCTTAACCTGGGGATTGGTGTTTATTTTTCTTTCACTGACTGCAAAGTGAAAGGACTGTTTAAAGTGAAATATGTAACAATGTTCCTGGAGCTCTGAGTGTGTGAAACGAAAGGCTGTTGGATGGCACTTATCTGAAGCACAACAAAATGTGAATGTCTGTAAATGAACTGTAAACTTTTCAGAATAAATCAGCAGTTACTAAAGCAAAAATGAAGCACTTATTTTGTAATTTTGAAGTTTGATGGAAACAAACTCTTATTATTTTCTGCTGATTTTTCTTTTTCCTTCACTGAGCCATTTCAACAGAAAATGTGTTCACTATAGGTGATGATAGATAATCATCCTACTTTTGTATGACTTTTACGCATAAATAGAGAAATCTGAATGTGAAGTAGCAGTCAGAGTTGCCAACTTTGGGTGTCGGGAACCAGGTTGAAGTACTGGAGTTGGCTCTGGGCAAATCATATAATCTCCTCTGCCTAAAGAAAAACTTAATCTTATATATTGTAACCTGGTGCTCATGTAAAGTGCTCCAATGCCCGTAGGCACTGTTTGCACTATATAAAACTGCAAAATACACACACACACACACAGTCCAAAATGCACTCCTGCATTTACTTGTTTCATTCAGCAGGTCTTGAGAATTACATTTAGTTTCAAGCTCAATCCCCCTGCTTCCCTGCCACTCAATTACCTACCCCTCGTCTCCCTCTGTGTTGCTCTCCAACCCTCCCATCTCATCTGTAAAAGTACTGCAAGAGAGACATTTTTGCTGATGTATCACTAAAGTGCTGTATAAGGGATGTTTTTGCTTTATCGTCTGCATTTCACGTACTGCATGAAAGCATAAGCTTTGGCACCCAGGCTTGTATTGCGCTGTGGGAAAGGAAAACTGCTGCACCTATTCAGCTGACTTCTGGGGCAGAAGCTGTACACTTCTCTTGGAGGATACAGACCTACAGCCTGGACTATTGCAGAAGACCAAATGGCTGAATCCTGAGATAAATTAGACCTTGGCAAGCGCTACCACTTTTAGATTTTGACACTACCTTACTCTTTTAAAATTCTGATCAGAAATTCCTGTGTGAAAAGTATTTTTAAAAAAATAATGCCATTTTTAAAGATTGAAAACATTCAGGTTTTTAAGTGGCAGAAGATATGTTTGCTTTTCCTCCAGTATTTTGAAATGCTTTTTTTTTTACTTTTCAAAATAAATGTTGGCAAAGCCAACAGCTCCACACTAGCATTAGATAGGCTTTGCCAATGCTAGATTTGAAATTGTTCAAAAGCATAGCGCAATGGGTTAAATTTGCAAAGTCAAATGTCAAATCAGGCTTTATTCAATTTTAGTATAAAATCTTACAAGCAATAATATATAATAATAAAAATCATACAGTTAAAACATAAAACACAATAAATATAAAAAGGAAAAAACACTAACAGTGCACGTAAACATCACATAAAAGTCCTTTGTATTATCTCAAAGAACCAAAAACAGAAACAAAGGCAGAACAGAATTTCGAAATCGCCCGATTTCCCCACAGCTCGCCTAAGACAAACGGCTGCCGAGATATACTTATAAACCATTAGGCAAATAAACTTGGATTGCAGAAGCTGTAGGAAACAAGCATTTGCAATGCAATGGGTCTCACATTTGCTCAAGTTAGAGCTATTATCATTGTAAATTACTAACTGGATTTTTCTTGCCACATAAATTGAAAATGAAAAGTTAAACTGTTGACATAAGCGAGCTGATTCAAAGCGCCATGGCAGCCATGAGCGCGAAAGGGAAACACAAAAAGAAAAAGAAGTTCGCTCGCAATCAATAGTATTAGCAATCGTGCAATTATCCATGTAACAGGGGAAGTCTGCACTGCAGTAACAAAACCGCCCCAAGGAGGGACAAATGTAAAGCATTTACCAATGATAACAAAGGATTTTTGAAAGGCAAGCCCACGAACGAGTGAAAATGATGGGCGTGCGTTGGGCGAGGTTAAAAGTCCACAATACTCATAACAGGTCAAAGCACTTGCACGCTCGACCTAAAAAAACATTGCAGCACAGCAAGGTAAATGAGACCAGCCACTTAGGGAAATCAGTACATTTTACAAAGGGGCTAGACGTGATTTATGGCTTAAGAAACCCACACCTACAATGTAGCCTACACTATAAATGACTGCTTCCCATAACAACTGTGCATGTAATACTTTCAGTTCCAGTTTTACACAGCAGAGAATGTCAGAAATAATTCACTATTGTTGTGCATTCACACACTTAGTACCAAATGAAGTCCAGCAGTCTGATGCACATGCAAAATCCGGGCACTCTTGCAAAGGGAAGCCAATTACTAAAGCAAGGTGGTAAAAGCAGCAGTCAGATAAACAAAGGCTCCAAAATGAGTTTAAAACAGCAGAGACAGGATTTGATAAAGCTGGAATATGCCCTGTGCTCCCATTTTAAAACATGAGCTGGTAAAAAGCTTCCTGCTATCACATCAGGCTTTAAACACAAAGGCAGTACTAAAGTAAAAATAAAGTAAAAACAAAAACACTGGCATGAAGGGAACTACCTTGTCTGAAGATGTGCTCTTTGTAAAATAATAAAATGCAGTCAAACAGAGTGCAGTTAGCAAGTGGCTGAAGTAGGCTGACCCATTGCCCCGTGCTGTATGCGATAGTGGGCAGAAGCAAAATGTGAATGATACAATAACAGATCGATGGATGAAGAAAGCTGGCTGAAAGCTCCTTTGAAGTAAGTAAATCACACATATAATTATATTAAAATCATAAGGCCTTGGCTAACGCCACCTGATAAGCATTGGCAGAGCCAATAAGTTGGGCATCGTCCACAAGCCTTTTGGCAATTCTCGTTTTGTTTTTTCATGGTTTTTGTAAAACATTGAGCAAGAACCTATTGGCCCCTAATCAATCTAAGGAAAAAAAACACTGGCTTAAGGAAAAAACATGTTTTGGTTAAATAAAGCAGATACTACCATAGAACTCCATGGTACTGAAAGGAACAACTGTGTGTGTGGATGTGCCCCTTCTGAAAGGGCAGCATGCCATAAGTCATAGTCAAATTAGCCATGGCTGAAGTGGGTTCACACTTTGTCCTTTGGTGCATGCTGCAGGGAGTGGAAGAAAAATGTGAATGATGTAACCACAGACTTATGGATGAAGTCCGTCTGAAACTAACACAGACTTTAAAAGGCCAATTGATCTGGCATTGGCTACCAGACTCTTGCCTTTGAGAAAGAAGGCAAGAAATCAAGAAGAAAAGCAAGGAAGAAAAAAGACAAGAAAGAAGGAAAAAAGAAAGCAAAGAAGGAAAAAAGGAAAGAAGAAAAGAAAGAAAACAGAATGCAAGCAAGAAAGAAAGAATGCAGGAAAAAGAAAAAAGTCAAAAAAGAAAGGAGACAAGAAGGAACAAGAGAAAGAGAAGGCAAAGGAGAAAGAAAGAGCGAAAAAAAGAAATACAGGGATGGTTTGCAAGACTGATTGAGAAAACGGATTAGCTTATATTCAGAGTTCATGTGAGTTGATGTGAAATAGCAGCACTCAGATAAACAAGGCCACTCGGAAAAGAATGTACAACAGCATTAGCAGGAAATAGGATCTGATAAAGCTGGAATGTGCCCTGTGGTCCCATCAAAAGCTTACTACTATCACACCCGGCTCTGAACACTAAAGAAATTATATTAGGGATAAAGTATCCCCTGCAGTACATTATAAGGATATTGCAAATCATTGAGGAGTCCCATAACAATATAAAGGCATGATTCCGAAGGCCAAGTTCCTTTCTAAGGTTATGGAACTCTGAGGTAACTTGCAATATCATTATCATGTACGCCAGTGGGTTCTATTATCCCGCAAAATACATGGTCACACCATCACCTTCCCCACAAACCACTTAAAACCTTGTTGTGGAGCTCTTTCATATAAAAAGAGCAAGCATGTTTACAAACATGAACAATAAAAATAAAACCTCTAGTGCCAAATTATATACATCAAAATCCTGCTAGATATTTGTTGCAAACCGATATTAGAAACAGTTCAATATAAGTCAGTTTTTAAAAGGAAAAAAACACTGCAGCAGCTCAGAACGTGTAGAAACATGCAGAAATATTATAGCTTTTCTCTAAGGAGTGCAAAAAATAAACATATTCTCTCTGCTTGTCACTGTAAGCTATTAAAATATAACAGAAGAAAGAACAGCAACATTCCATTTGTTGCTTTAAACAGCTGCTTTAATTATGCTCAGTGACCTACCTACCTTTCACTTCTGCTGCCGGCTCTGGCAGCAGGCATTGTAACGTCAGAACTCTATTGTAATAGCCTTATAATAGTTGAGTTCTGACATTTTTTCTTTATAATTGGCGATGTGATGCATCACAAGTCACTGATTATAAAAAAAAAAAATGACTGACATATACAAGGATTACAATTCTACGTGTCATAAAAACACTTGAAAAACACAGGAACTGGTGAGAACTGCCTTATGTACAGATGTGCTCCTTGTGAAAGAGTAAAATGTAGTCACTCAAAGTGAAGTTCACTGGTGGCTTAGGTTGGCTGACACATTTCCCAATGTTACATGCTGTAGTGGGGGAGGGGCATAATGTAAATGACACAACAACAGATCAAAGGATGACGAGAGGTGGCTGAAAGGCCCTTTAAGTAAGTATATTATAAGTATAATAATCGTAAAATCAAATGTTTCTGGCTAACACCAGAACTAAAATGGGTCTCTTGATGAAATATATATGATGTTACATACAATTTTGAGTGTAAAATCTGCTTATTCGAAAGTTTAATCATTTTGCCTTTTGGAATAAATCCCTAACCAGTTTCCTTCTAGAAGAATGCTGTCCCGGCTCTCATCATTGTCCCTCATCTTCTGCCAGCTAAGGCGGTGTGTAATTTGGTTAATTATATAGTTCTTGTTTTTTGGTCATCCAAATTATGCACTTGGTGAACGTCTGTTTCCCACAGTTGAAAATCCAGAAAAGATCGCTCATTTAATGAACCCTCTGGTCCATAGCCCTTTAATAATTGCCCCTTTCCAGTTAAACTAGTATTTTTTTCTAACTCGCTGCTCTGGTAAATGGCCTGCACCGTCTTCAGTTGGTGCATAATTCAGGAGGATGGCCGATTACAGGACTCTCCAGAAACAAGCCAACAACCCCTTTCTTAAGGAACCCACACAGGCTGCCAATTCGAACTACTGTTGATTTTCAGGCTTTGATTATCTGACAAAGTGATCTCTCATAATAACACTCTTGACTTTCTCACCTTTAGAATAAAGCAGCACACTCCTGAACGGTCCTGCTTTCCACACATCAGGGGGCATATTTATACTCCGTTTGCGCCGGAATTGCGTCGTTTTTTTGACGCAATTCCAACGCAAAACTAACTCCATATTTATACTTTGGCGTTAGACGCGTCAAGTGCCAAAGTCCATGGAGTTTGCGTAATTTTTTTTAGCGTGGACACCTACTTTGCGTTAATGAGATGCAAGGTAGGCGTTCCCGTCTAAAAAATCGACTCCGAGGCATGTGCGTCGTATTTATACTCCCGGGCAAAATTCACGCCTGGGAGTGGGCGGGTCAAAAAAAATGACGTACGGCCGCTTTTGCGCCGTTTTTTAGCGCCTGCAAAAGGCAGGCGTTAAGGGGCTGGAGGGACCCATCCCAGGGACATTAAGGTAAGTTCAGGTAAGTGTTTTTTTTTTCTTTTTTTTGTGACATAGGGGGGGCCTGATTTGTGCCCCCTTACATGCCACTATGCCCAATGACCATGCCCAGGGGACAGAAGTCCCCTGGGCATGGCCATTGGGCAAGGGGGCATGACTCCTGTCTTTGCTAAGACAGGAGTCATTTCTATGGGGGTTGGGAGTCGAAAAAAATGGCGCAAATCGGGTTGAGGTGAAAAATTTGCCTCAACCTGACTTGCCCCATTTCTTGACGCCCAAGCCCCATATCCCCCTACGCCGGCGCTGCCTGGTGTACGTCGTTTTTTTCCACGCACACCAGGCAGCGGCGGCGGCTAACGCCGGCTAACGTCATTGAATAAATACGGCGCCCGCATGGTGCTTCAGAATGGCGTTAGCCGGGGCTAATTTTTTTGACGCAAAACTGCGTTAGCGCAGTTTTGCGTCAAAAAGTATAAATATGGCCCCAAGTACGTACATCTTGTGCCCTGATCTGGAATGCTCACTCTGCTGCCTATGTTGGAATTCCCTTACTCTCTTCTGGCGAAGCGAATCCAGTCTGTCTAGATTAATGAAATCTCTCAAACTCTCGCCATTTGAGCCACAGATCTTTATTTTTTATGCTATTGTGTTCTTCTGGCCGAGATATTTTTTACTTGTCTATTGAATGTTGAGTTATGTCAGATGGTGCCTAGGAGTTCTGCCTGCGTGTACTATATAAACATAACATGATAATCGTACATAAATAGCAACCTTCCAAATGTATCTCGATGTACATTCCTTGTAGAAGGGCCAGCACAGAGCAGTCTGACTTAACCGTGTACACAAGTCAGTGCTCCATCGTTCTTTGTTGTGAAGACAATTTTTTTTTCTGCGCTTTGTGTTGTCTTTTATCCCCGAGCACCTTTGTTATCTGATAAGCGGTGCCGGCTAAAAGATAACCTCGTTTTAAAGTATAGGGATTGGCAAATAAAGCCACAAAATATAATAAAAACGAGAGAACAGTCAAACGTATCAGCAAACATGCAATTATCTATGTAAGCAGCAAAAGTGCAATTATATATGTAACAGGGTCGATGTCATGCAAAGCGCTCGACTACTGCCCAGCGAGATCATGCTGCCTACGAAACAAATGGAAAAAGTAGTCCAGAAACCATACGGAAAGCATGGCACCCTGTATGTTTTCAGTAGTTGGCCGGTGCTAAATACTGGAAAAGGCATGACGTATGCATCTATTTTGCGATTTACAAAACCAGGCAAAGCCTGATTTGTGTGGCATTTTAAAAAAACAAAACACAAAAAAGTAACAGTGAAGAGCATAGTGGTACCTTGTGTTACAGTCCATCAGGGAGGATTACATGGCTGGAGCATTGGTGTTCTTCTGCACCCACCCAGGTATTTTAATGCAAACCCATATTTACTATTTTACTAAAGTCGGCAAACATGGGTTTGTGCCTCAATGGTGTGCCTAACCGACGCTGGCCACCCTTGAAATGGCGTTAGGCGGCTAAAGTGCGCCAGCACTACAAGAGCAGGCATGTGCCATACCTTAGTAGATCTGGTGCATTTCTGCATTCTCCCTTTGACGCAACATAGTGTTACAACTGCAGCACTGCATCAAAGTTTAGTGAATCTGGGCCATTTTATATATTTAAAATAGAAGAAGGGTATCTAAGTGTAGGTGCCTGACGCAATAAAACCACCTCCTACTCAGTTTTTACCCTCTTTGTGGAATCTGCAAACTTACAAGAACTCTAGTATTGGAATTAATTAATAAGTCTGTAGTAAATCCAAGTTCATTCAGTCAATAATATTTCTTGATCACTTATTTTGCACAAAGGACAATCTCAGATCTGAAAGTCTTCTGTAGGTGTTTTATCAAGATATTCAGTTAAAAGGCTTCAAATTCCATCTTTTTTTGCTTGAATCTTTTTATTGTTTTAGTTTTAAATTCAAGGCTACAGTACAACACATGATGACGTAGAGAACATGCGTTACAAGCAGCTTCGTCATATAACTGCAATTCAAGGTGGAGATTCAGCATAACTTGGGTGCAATAACAGTGCAATCACAAAACAACAGTTGACTTAGAGTCCATTTCAGCCCCCCCCCCCACAGTCCCAGCATATCTCACATGTTCAACATCTATTTCTGCCGGCCCATGAGGGTCCCGTCTCCCCCAACCCACCGCCAATCAGGCTGGTCCCCGCAAGCAGGGACAAAGGCAGTGTACGTGCGCTTCAGTGAATGTGGCAGTCAACCCCTATGTGCAGATATTGCATCCAGTAATCGCCAGTGTATCAATGGCCGCAGTGGTGCCCATGTTTGTCGGCTGCCCCGCCTCTCTCAGTTTACCAAACATTGTATCCCAAATTATGGCCAAGGGCTTTTTTGGAGGCCTAGGTTGTCCTACCTACGCAGCACTACCCACTCCGCCTCTACCCACACCGCAAAAGGAGTTCTCCCATGCCGCTAATGTGGGTGGGACCGTGGCTTTCCAGCCCCTGGTGATGAGACGCTTAGCGGTCAGGAAACCAAGGTCAAGAAATCATGATGAGGTTTTGTGCTTCTTGGCCCTGGGGTATAACCCCAAGAGGCAAGCCTCCCATGTGCACAGAAGTGGGTGCCACATGCAGTCCGACAATCTCGCCGTGATGCCATACCAGTTGGCACTAACAGAGGGGCAGGACCAAATCATATGGAGAAAGTCCGCTTCTGCCAATGCCCAACGGGGGCATGCGGCATTCATCTGCTGATAGTAATTGTTTAGGATAGCCGAAGTGAGATAGGCCCTGTGAAGAATGTAAAACTGGATGAGGCAGAACCTAGGGCTATGGGGAATGTTAGTGTGGCTAGACAGCACAACAGCCCATGTTTTGTTGGAGCAAGGTCTAGTCAGGTCTGCCTCCCACCTGGATCCCAGTGCAATTGTGAGCTGTGTGTGAGCGGAGGGCATCAGTGAACCACCTGACCAGGTGTCTACCTTGCTGTATGATGTGCATGTACTTTAGTAGTAAGTGTGTTGGTGGTTCAGCTGTTATGTCTCCCCAGTGTCGCTATCAGGGAGCTATGCAGCGAGAATTGCATCTGTGGACAGACTCGTCTCCGCCACCAGCGTGGCAAATGGGATGAGTGTGCCCTCCTCGTATAGGTCGCCTAAAGTATGGATCTCTGCCGCGCACCAGAGTCTCAGATCAGTGCTGCTAGTGTATTGCAAGCCATGTGGCGTGCCCACTAGCACCACAGCAGGTGGGGACGGGATGCTTAAGCGTGTGAGGTACAGGCTTCTGCAGTAGCAGCGGTGCGCTACCCCCAACAAGTGCACCTCAGGCTCTTTGGTTTTGTAAGAGGGTGGAAGAGTGTAGGAAAGTATCATCTTCCCTGGCATGTTATCCTCATTTTTACTGTATGTATGTTTGTTTTTGCCTATGTGTCTCTGGGATCCTGCTAGTCAGGACCCCAGTGCTCATAAAGTATGCCCTGTATGTGTTCCCTGGGTGGTGCCTAACTGTATCACTGAGGCTCTGCTAACCAGAACCTCAGTGTTTATGCTCTCTCTGCCATCTAAGATTGTCACTGCAGGCTAGTGACTAATTTTACCAATTCTCATTGGCACACTGGAACACCCTTATAATTCACTTGTATATGGTACCTAGGTACCCCCCGTATTGGGGTTCCAGAAGATCCCTATGGGCTGCAGCATTTCTTTTGAAACCCATAGGGAGCTCAGACAATTCTTACACAGGACTGCCACTCCAGCCTAAGTGAAATAACGTCCACATTATTTCACAGCCATTTTATTCTGCACTTAAGTAACTTATAAGTCACCTATATGTCTAACCCTCACTTGGTGAATGTTAGGTACAAAGTTACTTAGTGTGTGGGCACCCTGGCACTAGCCAAGGTGCCCCCACATCGTTCAGGGCAAATTCACCAGACTTTGTGAGTGCGGGGACACCATTACACGCGTGCACTACATATAGGTCACTACCTATATGTAGCGTCACAATGGTAACTCCAAACATGGCCATGTAACATGTCTAGGATCATGGAATTGTCACCACAATACCATTCTGGTATTGGGGGAAAAATTCCATGCATCTCTTGGTCTCCAGCATAGAGCTCTGGTACTGCCAAACTAACTTTCCTAGGTCTCCACAAAAGCTACTGCTGCTGCTAACCCTTCAGACAGGTTTCTGCCCCCCTGGGGCCTGGGCAGCCTGGTCCCAGGGAGGCAGAACAAAGGAATTCCTCTGAGAGAGGGTGTAACACCCTCTCCCTTTGAAAATAGGTTTGAAGGGCCTGAGAGGAGTAGCCTCTCCTGGCCTCTGGAAATGCTTTGAAGGGCACAGATGGTGCCCACCTTGCATAAGCCAGTGTTCAGGGATCCCCCCAGCCCTGCTCTGGTGCGAAACTGGACAAAGGCTCTCTGTGTTGCTTAGCGTCCCCTCTGTCTCCTCCTCCAAGGGGTGACCTCCTGGTCCTTCCTGGGCCTTGGCAAAACCCAAAATCCTCAACCACGACTCTTGCAGCTAGCAAGGCTTGTCTGCGGTCAATATGCGTCAAAACAACTCTGCATCCTCCAGCACGCCGTGGGACATCTTCTGACAAAAGGAGACGTTCCTGGCACCTTCCGTTGTTGCAGAATCTTTGGCTTCTTCCACCCGGAGGCAGCCCTTTTGCACCTTCATCTGGGGTTTAGTGGGCTCCTTCCCCCCTGGACACTTGCGTGACTCTTGGACTTGGTCCCCTTCCTTTACAGGTCCTCAGGTCCAGGAATCCGTCTTCAGTGTTTTGCAGTCAGTTGTTGTCCTTGCAGAATCCCCTATCTCGACTTTACTGTCTTTCTGAGGTAGTAGGGTAACTTTACTCCTACTTTTCAGGGTCATGGGGTGGGGTATCTTGGACACCCTTAGTGTTTTCTTACACTCCCAGCGACCCTCTACACACTACACTAGGTCTGGAGTCCATTTGTGGTTTGCATTCCACTTTTGGAGTATATAGTTTGTGTTGCCCCTAGGCCTATTTCTCCCTATTGCATTCTATTGTGTTCTACATTGTTTGCACTACTTTTCTAACTGTTACTTACCTGATTTTGGTTAGTGTATATATATTTTGCGTATATTACTTACCTTCTAAGGGAGTACATCCTCTGAGATACTTTGGCATATTGTCACTAAAATAAAGTACCTTTATTTTTAGTAACACTGAGTATTGTGTTTTCTTTTGATATAGTGCTATATAAGTGGGATAGTAGGAGCTTTGCATGTCTCCTAGTTCAGCCTAAGCTGCTCTGCTATAGCTGCCTCTGTCAGCCTAAGCTGCTAGAACACCTCTAATCTACTAATAAGGAATAATTGGACCTGGCACAAGGTGTAAGTACCACAAGGTACCCTCTACAAGCCAGGCCAGCCTCCTACATTGGTGGCAGCGGTGGGATATGTACTTGTAACTGCTTTACACTTTGTCATTGGTGCATTTCATCAGAAAAACATATATCAAATACTTCAATATATACACATTGAACCAAAACAGCTTACTGTTCTGCTCTAAAACTTTCTACAAAGTTTATGAAAAGTTCTGAAAACTTTTCAAAGTTTTCAAAAAGTTTGAAAAAGGTTTTTCTCTGTACTTTGAAAAGTTCTAAAACTTTTTCTCTCTCTGTCCTAAACCTTTTCTATCATGTCTGCAGTAGAGCTCACTCCCAAAATTGTTCAAGCAACCTATGAGAGTTTAAACTTTAAAAGTTTGAGGGGTCTCTGCATAGAAAGAGGTTTAAGCATTGGTAAGAATCCTACCAAAGACTTTCTCTTCAACCTTCTCTTAGAAAATGACCAGAACCAGTCTGGCCCATCCCAGGAACAGGAGGTAGGAGGGGAAGGTACCCAGTCAGACTCAGAGGAGTTCCCTCAAGAGATTGGGGAGGGTTCTTACAAAGACCTGCCACCTAGCAGGCCACCTACTGACATTGGTAGTGGGAGGGGGTCACACATTAGTAGGGCACCTTTCAATCCTAAAGGCCAGGTTACTAGGGTCCAGCCAGTTAGGGATATGTCTCTCTCTGCCAATTCCCAAATTTCCTCTGTATCTCACCATTCCAAAGCCTCCCACCCTGAGGATAACTTAAAGGAAAGGGAACTCAGAAAGCTGAGGTTGGAAGAGGCCAGGCTGAAGCTTAAACAGCAGCAGCTGGCCTTAAACAGGGAATCCCTGGATGTAGAGAGGGAAAGGCAGAGATTAGGGTTAGTTCTCCATGGTGGCAGCAGCAGTATTTTTGATAGCTATCCTGTTAGAGAGCAAGATTCCAGAAACCTGCATAAGATAGTCCCCCTTACAAGGAGGGGGATGACATTAACAAGTGGTTTGCTGCACTTGAGAGGGCCTGTATGGTACAGTTGGTCCCTCAAAGGCAGTGGGCTGCTATCTTGTGGCTATCTTTCACTGGTAAGGGTAGGGATAGGCTCCTTACTGTCAGAGAAAGTGATGCCAATAACTACAAAGTTTTGAAGGATGCACTCTTGGATGGATTTGGCTTAACCACTGAACAATACAGGATTAAGTTCAGAGACACCAGAAAAGAGTCCTCTCAAGACTGGACAGACTTTGTAGACTGTTCAATGAAGGCCTTGGAGGGTTGGTTACATGGCAGTAAGGTGACTGACTATGAAAGCCTGTATAATATAATCCTGAGAGAGCATATTTTGAACAATTGTGTGTCTGATTTGTTGCACCAATACTTGGTAGACTCAGATCTGACCTCCCCCCAAGAATTGGGAAAGAAGGCAGACAAATGGGTCAGAACAAGAGTGAACAGAAAAGTTCATACGGGGGTAACAAGGATGGCAAGAAGAAGGATGGTAAGTCTTATGACAAGGGTGGAGACAAAGATAAAAAACTTTCTGAGTCTTCATCAGGCCCACAAAACTCCTCTGGGGGTGGTGGGTCCAAATCCTCTTCTCAAAATCAGAAAAAGCCATGGTGTTATTTATGTAAAGTAAAAGGACATTGGGCAAGTGATGCCACTTGTCCAAAGAAAAACACCAAGGTCCCCACTACCACAACCCCAACTGCAACCTCTGGTGCCCCTAGTAATAGCAGTGGTGGTGGGAAGTCTACTACAAATATCCAATCCAAGGGTGTAGCTGAGCTCACTATTGGCAGTGTAGTTGGGGTTGGTCTTGTTAGGGAGACCACAGAGGCTGTTTTAGTCTCTGATGGTGGCATTGAACTTTGCCACCTTGGTTGCTTGTCCCCTTAATATGGGTAAGTACAAGCAACTACACCTAATTAATGGTGTCGATTGTGAGGCCTACAGGAGCCAGTGTAACTATGGTTATAGACAAACTGGTTCACCCTGATCAACACCTACTTGGTCAGCAGTACTAAGTGACTGATGCTCACAATAACATACTTAGCCATCCCATGGCTGTTGTGAATCTCAACTGGAGGGGGGGTGGTTACTGGTCCAAAGAAAGTTGTGGTAGCCACTGAATTACCTATAGATTGCTTACTAGGCAATGATTTGGAGACATCAGCTTGGGCTGAAGTGGAGTTGGAGGCTCATGCAGCAATGCTGGGCATTCCTGGGCATATTTTTGCTTTAACAAAGGCTCAGGCCAAGAAGCAAAAAGGACAGGGAAACTTGGCTCCTGGAACAATGGACCAAGTGCTTCCAAAAGGTAGGGGTAGGAAGGGTAAATCCTTGCCCGCTATCCTTCCCTCACCAGAAGATTCCCCTTTTGAGGAAGAGGAATCCTCTCCCTGTGCAGAACCTACACCAGATGAGCTGGCAGCAGACACTGCTGAGCTTTTGGGTGCAGGGGGGCCTGCTAGGGAAGAGCTGAGTGTGGCACAGCAAACCTGTCCCACACTAGAGGGTTTAAGGCAACAAGCTGTCAAACAGCAGAATGGGGATGTCAGTGATAGCCATAAGGTGTATTGGGAAGACAGCCTCCTGTATACTGAATCAAGGGACCCTAAACCTAGAGCTGCCAGGAGATTGGTCATCCCTTTGCAATACAGAGAGTTTCTTCTTACCTTGGCACATGACTTTCCTTTGGCTGGGCATTTGGGCCAAAGTAAGACTTGGGACAGACTTGTTCCCCTGTTTCACTGGTCTCATATGTCAGAGGACACCAAAGAGTTTAGTCGTTCTTGTGTGACCTGCCAAGCCAGTGGCAAGACTGGTGGCACCCCAAAGGCCCCCTTAATTCCACTTCCAGAGGTTGGGGTGCCCTTTGAAAGGGTAGGGGTTGACATAGTTGCCCCCCATGACCCTCCAACAGCTTCAGGCAATAGGTTTATCCTGGTGATAGTGGACATGCATACCCTGAAGCCATCCCCTTAAGGACCACTACAGCTCCTGCAGTGGCAAAGGCCCTCCTAGGAATCTTTTCCAGAGTGGGCTTCCCTAAGGAAGTGGTGTCAGACAGAGGTAGTAACTTCATGTCTGCATACCTCAAAGCAATGTGGAAGGAGTGTGGTGTAACTTACACGTTTACTACTCCTTACCATCCACAAACAAAAGGTATTGTTGAGAGGTTAAATAAACTCACAAAGGTATGATAATGGGACTCCCTGAAAAACTCAGAAGGAGATGGGATGTCCTGTTACCTTGCCTCCTTTTTGCTTACAGGGGCGTACCCCAAAAAAGGAGTGGGCTTTAGCCCCTTTGAACTCCTCTTTGGCCACCCTGTGAGAGGTCCACTTGCTCTTGTTAAGGAGGGTTGGGAACAACCTTTAAAAGCTCCTATACAGGACATTGTGGACTATGTACTTGGCCTAAGATCAAGAATGGCTGAGTACATGAAAAAGGCCAGTAAAAACCTTCAGGCCAGCCAGGAGCTGCAAAAGCAATGGCATGACCAGAAGGCTGTCCTGACCGAGTACCACCCAGGACAGAAGGTGTGGGTGTTGGAGCCTGTGGCCCCAAGAGCACTCCAGGACAAATGGAGTGGACCCCATCTAATTGTTGAGAAAAAGGGTGAGGTTACCTATTTGGTAGACCTTGGCACTGCCAGGAGTCCACTTAGGGGGCTCCATGTCAACCGCCTGAAACCCTACTATGACAGGGTTGATCGCACCCTGCTCATGGCAACCGATGAGGGACAGGAAGCAGAGAGTGACCCTCTCTGTGATCTCTTCTCCACCACTGAAGCTGATGGCCTAGTGGAGGGAGTAGTACTTGCAGATTGTCTTACTGCAGAGCAGAAAGATAACTGTATAAATCTTTTAAGTCAGTTTTCTGAACTCTTCTCACTGATAACAGGTACCACTACTTGGTGTGAGCATACAATTGATACTGGAGACAGTGTACCTGTCAAAAGTAAGGTTTATAGGCAGCCTGACCATGTCAGGGACTGCATTAAACAAGAGGTTCAGAAAATGCTAGACTTAGGAGTGATTGAGCCTTCAGAAAGCCCATGGGCTAGCCCAGTGGTGCTTGTCCCTAAACCTGACAGTAAAGATGGAAAAAAGAGATTAGGTTTTGTGTTGACTACAGAGGGCTCAGCCGAGTAACAAAGACAGATGCTCACCCTATACCCAGGGCAGATGAGCTCATAGATACACTGGCTTCTGCCAAGTATCTAAGCACTTTTGATTTAATTGCAGGGTAGTGGCAGATGAAGTTAAGAAGATGCAAAAGCAAAGACAGCATTTTCAAGCATTAGAGGGCATTATCAGTTCACAGTTATGCCCTTTGGATTGAAAGATGCACCTGCCACTTTTCAGAGGTTGGTGAACACAGTCCTGCAAAGGTTGGAAGCCTTTAGTGCAGCATATCTAGATGATATAGCTGTCTTTAGCTACACCTGGGATGATCACCTAGTCCACCTATGGAAAGTTTTGGAGGCCCTGCAAAAGGCAGGCCTCACTATCAAGGCCTCAAAGTGCCAGATAGGGCAGGGGAAAGTGGTTTATCTGGGCCACCTGGTAGGTGGGGAACATATTGCACCACTGCAGGGGAAGATTCAGAACATATTGGAATGGACTCCCTCTACAACTCAAACCCAGGTGACAGCCTTTTTAGGCCTTACAGGGTACTATAGGAGATTAATCAAGAATTATGGATCCATAGCAGCTCCTCTTAATGATCTCACTAGCAAAAAGATGCCTAAAAAGATATTGTGGACAGCTAGCTGTCAAAAAGCTTTTGATGAGCTCAAACAGGCCATGTGCTCTGCACCTGTCCTAAAAGGCCCTTGCTACTCCAAGAAAATCATAGTCTAGACTGATGCTTCTGAATTAGGAGTTGGGGCAGTGCTATCACAGCTGAATACTGAGGGCCAGGATCAACCTGTTGCTTTTATCAGCAGGAGGTTGACCGCTAAAGAAAAGCGTTGGTCTGCCATAGAGAGGGAGGCCTTTGCTGTGGTCTGGGCACTGAAAAAGTTGAGACCATACCTGTTTGGTACTCACTTTATTGTTCAGACAGACCACAAACCTCTACTTTGGCTGAAACAAATGAAAGGTGAAAACCCTAAATTGGTGAGGTGGTCCATATCCCTCTATACAGTGGAACATAGACCTGGGAGTACCCACTCCACTGCAGATGGACTCTCCAGATATTTTCACTTAGACAATGAAGACTCATCTGGGCAAGGTTATCCTTATTATCCCTCGTTCTGGGGGGGTGGGGGGGCATGTTACTTCTATTTTTACTGTATGTATGTTTGTTTTTGCCTATGTGTCACTGGGATCCTGCTAGTCAGGACCCCAGAGCTCATAAAGTATGCCCTGTATGTGTTCCCTGTGTGGTGCCTAACTGTATCACTGAGGCTCTGCTAACCAGAACCTCAGTGTTTATGCTCTCTCTGCTTTTAAAATTGTCACTGCAGGCTAGTGACTAATTTTACCAATTCTCATTGGCACACTTGAACACCCTTAAAATTCCCTTGTATATGGTACCTAGGTACCCAGGGAATTGGGGTTCCAGGAGATCCCTATGGGCTTTGCACCTAACCTTCACTAAGTGAAGGTTAGACATATAGGTGACTTATAAGTTACTTAAGTGCAGTGTAAAATGGCTGTGAAATAACGTGGACGTTATTTCACTCAGGCTGCAGTGGCAGTCCTGTGTAAGAATTGTTTGAGCTCCCTATGGGTGGCAAAATAAATGTTGCAGCCCATAGGGATCCCCTGGAACCCCAATACCCTGGTTACCTAGGTACCATATACTAGGTAATTATAAGGGTGTTCCAGTGTGCCAATCAGAATTGGTAAAAATGGTCACAAGCCTGCAGTGACAATTCTAAAAGCAGAGAGAGCATAAGCACTGAGGTTCTGGTTAGCAGAGTCTCAGTGACACAGACACCACACAGGGAACACATTCAGACCACAAACTATGAGCACTGGGGTCGTAGCTAGCTGGAGTCCAGTGAGACAGGCAAAAACAAACTGACACACAAGTAAAAATGGGGGTATCATGCCAGGCAAGATGGTACTTTCCTACACGCTACAATAAGAAGAGGCGGCTAATTTCCCCAATATACTCTGCTGTGAATGAGGTGGAATTATTATACAAAAGTGAATCAGCTCATCAAGCAGGAACATGACTAATGTACATTGTGCGAAAATTCTACCCCAAGCCAAACTGAGGCATTCTATCTAGAAGCCACTTAGACTTTATGAAAATAGTCTGTTAGAAGTCTTTGGCTATACGTTTATTGTATTTTTAGGCTTTTGGGGGTGAGGGGGTGCGCGCAGAAGAATTGTGAGCTCCTTCTCATATTTAGCACATATGGCTAACAATGTTGAGTTGTTTGGGCAGGAACCGGGGCAAGGGCCCAGGAGCTTGAGGCGAGACTGGAGATACTACCTACCGACAGACTGGTCGAACATTAATGAACATACAGGGACGGAGGAGATCTGAGAACACATGGCGGACCATCTGCTATGGATTGCTTAGCACACTCACAAATTGGTTTGAAAGTTAAGGGGCAACAAGCGCTCTGCCAGGTTGAGCGGTGGGTAGTTGGGGTCCCGCGGGGCAGGGAAGCAGGGTGTGGGGGGAGGATTCAGTTGGGAATGGGGCTATGTTCAGTTGGGGCAGTTACTGAGTTTAAATGTTCGAAGCGTGCATGCAAAATTGGGGACGGGTGAAAGGGGATACCTAAATGGAATCCAACCATACTCATGGGGGTGGGATACCCGGGGAGGGCGAGACACAGTGGTCAACCCATACAATCCCAATTGCTACCAGATCACATAAGGGACTGAGCATTTTGTCCTAGAATGTGAATGGGCTGGGGAGCAAGATGAAGAGGACAATAATTTTACAGTACCTCACGCTAATGGCACCAGATTTCATCCTCCTGCAGGAGAAACACCTTAGAGGGAACAGTTACAAGGCCCAGGACAGATTTGGGTATATTTTGGTGGCCCACGCGGGATACTCGTAGGATGCCAGAGGGATGGGTATTCGTCTTAAGAGAGCACTGCCATTCACACTACCACACTCGTGGACGGACCACATGGGCCGATTTGTGGCAATCACGAGACAATAGGAGGGTCTCACACTGAACATATGGTCCGCTTATATCCCCCCACGCCTGCATGGAGTGACTACCGGAAATCGGGACCTTATTGCTAGAATTACCGACTGGGGTCCTTATCATAGGGGGTGGGGGAGGGAGACATGAAGGCGGTGTCTGACCCTGAGGCAGACAGACGGACTGCATGTCCCGCCACAGGCAAGGGGGGACCACTGCGGTCGTTTGTAGAGGCAGTAGAACTGGTAGATAACTGGAGGGCACTTCACCCACACAAGAGGGTGTATACATATTACTCTGCCCCACATGGCAGTTTCTCCTGGATAGACCACATATACACACACACAGTTTACACGTTGGCTACTTTGGTAAGTCCCGACATGGGGCACAAGGGATCTCGGATTACTCGCCAGTGGTGAAAACAGTGAAGGGACCGGAACGAGAATATGCAATCGCACCCAGACTAGATACGTGGTATTTGAAGGATCCTGACATTGGGGAGAGGTTGAGGGAGGGGAAACACAGGGTCAGTGACCTCAAATTGTGTGTTATGGAGGCCTTATGGGCAGTCCTCTGCGGACAGGCTCGGGAGTCGATTTGGGGTAAGCAAAAGGAGAGCATGTTGCAAATCGAGGCGCTGGAGAAGGAGGTAAGAACGCTGGAGGCCCAGCTGTCTGTGGATGGCTCGGAAAAGCTCCACCGTCAATTGCAGGCGGAACTGCACAACTTGACCGTGTCCAGGCGACTCAGAAAAGGCTATATGATATCGGAGACAAAGCGAGCAAACTATTAGCGTGGTTAGAGAGGAGAGACCAAAACCAGAGGGGAGTAGGTGAGATAGTGGATGACTTGGGAGTGACACAATGATTGAGCTCAGAAATAGCGGAGGCCTTCGCCTCCTCCTATGAGGGGTTGTACACTGCCAGGACTTTCATGACAGCAGACTGTGACGATTTTCTCAAAGATGTGGCCCTTGTGCCCCTTACAGAAGAGGAGAGAGAGTCAATGGAAGGGGAGCTGACGGCAGAGGAGGTAGGACAGCTGCTCAGAGCTTTATAATCAGGAAAGGCGGTTGGCCCACACTGGCTCACAGTTGAGCTCTATAAAGGGCTGAGAAGTAAAGTGGCCCCACATCTTACTGCGATGTACCATGAGGCACTAAAAACCCAGCAGCTGCCGGTAGACCAGAGAACAGCAACTATAGTAGTCATACATAAGGAAGGGAAGCCAGCGACAGGGTGCACATCATATAGACCTATACCCTTGTTGAATGTGGAGGCAAAGGTATAAGCCAAGGTGTTAGCAACCCGGCTGCAAACAGTGATCACTTATATTGTACATCCTGACCAATCGGGCTTTATGCCCCGTAGAAGCATCCAGCTTAACATCTGCCGACTATACAGAGTGCTCCAAATGACAGTCTCGGGGGGGGCACCCAGGCAGCCCTAATGGCCCTAGATGGCAAAATGGCATTCAACAGTCTGGAATGCAAACATGTTTGCAACACTTCGAAAGCTGGGATTTGGTCTGCGGTTTTGTGCATGGGTGAAACTGCTCTACCAGAAACCACTGGCGAGGGTGAGAGTAAATGGGACAACTTCCCGCACCTTCGAACTACAGAGGAGAACAAGACAGGGATGTCCGCTTTCCCCTATGCTCTTCATGCTGGCCCTAGAGCCGCGTGCAGCTTGGATCCAACAGGACCCTCTGCTCCGGGGCATCCCGGGTTGGGGTAGAATGGGAGGAGCGCATTTCCCTCTATGCAGACGATGTAGTATTATATGTCATGGATCCCGTTCTTTCTGTAGACAGGCTACTGCAAATCTTCTGCACTCAGGGTACACTATCAACTGAGATAAGTCCCTGCTTTACCCCTTAATGGGACGGGCCCCTCGTCTACTTCCCCGTACCATTATTCCAGTGGTACCCGATGGTTTTAAATACCTTGGGATATATATAACACGAGACCCGCAAGAATTCTTACACAAAAATGCCATGATACCCTTTGAGGATCTGCGGACCAAATTTGACATTCAAGAAGCAGAAAAATACAGATATCCACGACTGAGCCATGCACTCCGTGGCCACCTACATATAGGAGACCAAATCAGAGACATGACACTACTGGAGAACAGGGACCTCACAGAACTGCTGCTGGAGAAGGCAATCTTGACAATTTACAGAAAACTAACAACTCCCCTAATCCAAATGAGCGGCTGAGGGTGCCGTGGGAAGAAGACGGCCTCATGGATGAGGATGAATGTGTAGACGTCCTGGAAAGCACCAGGGAAATTGCAATTTGCACCCGTTTCCGACTGGTGCAGCTTCGGATAGTCCATAGGTCTTACCCTTTCCAGGAGCCGTTACAGTGAATTGGACGAACCCCGTCAGATGTGTGTGAGAGGGTGTGGGATGACAGGGACATTTTACCACATTCTATGGACATGTCCGCAGATACAGTTGTTTTGGATGGAAATGGTAGATGAGATGTCACAAGTTATAGCAGGTACGATCCAGGTGGACCTCAGGAGGCTGCTTACATTGATTCCTGGGGATAACATATGGAACCAAAATCAGGGTATATGGCAAAGGTTAGTAGCAGGGATGGCCAAGAAGAATGTGGCCAGGGCATGGGCCTTCAGCCAAGAGTGGTGAATTGGGTGGCAGACATGAACTGGTTCTGTAGGTCAGAAAGGGTAGTCTACCAAAGCAGGGGTTGCCCCATGAAATGGGAGAAGGTGTGGGGATAGTGGAATGCCACCCAGGGCGTGTGAAGAGATGGGGATGGGGGGTACAAGAGGAAGGGATGGAGGCTGAAAGGGGCAGTGAGACAAGACTATTTTGCTTTGGGGACAGGGTGGAGAGAGGAAAAGGGCTAGGGTGGATCCTGCTGTCAAAGCTCCTGAGAAGATTTGATACTCAGCCGCACCCTTTCTTGAAATGTAATTTCAGGTCTCCGATGTGTGTATTGTATGTCACGTGGTGTTTAATAAATAAAAAAAAAAAATATATATATATATATTTACTTTCTTTTTTGTAAATGTTGAGTTGAGATGGGAGAAACAGGGGAAGGAGGCCTCTCGACAGGTGCGTACTCCTTCTGCACAGAAAAATGGTTTCAATAAGGACCTTCTGTATGTGTCCAAAGCTGGACAACAACACAGCAAATACAACCCAGACTCTTGTTTAAAGTTGCACAGCCGGCATGCCACTCCGTGACGTGCGTTAGTCCAGGCAGGGTTAAAATCAATATAATACGTTTTGTTTAATTCAGTATAATAGGGATTCACTGGGAAGTTGTAGGAAAGTACCATCTTTCTTGGCATGTTACCCCCATTTTTACCTGTATGTCAGTATGTTTTGCTAGTCAGGACCCCAGTGCTCATAGTTTATGGTCTAATGTGTGTGTCTGTATAGTGCTTGACTGTGTCACTGAGGCTCTGCTAATCAGAGCCTCATTGCTTATGCTCTCTCTGCTTTTAAATTTGTCACTATAGGCTAATAACTTCATTTACCAGTGTCAATTGGCACACTGGACCCCCCTTATAAGTCCCTAGTATATGGTACCTAGGTACCCAGGGCATTGGGGTTCCAGGAGATCCTTATGGGCTGCAGCATTTCTTTTGCCACCCATATGTATTGAAAATAATTATGTTTGACCACTGACTTTGTGTTTCACCACTGCGCATATTAGTTGTTCAATGTTCACCTGTAGCACATTACATTTTGTATTCAGTTTAGCTGCCTATTGGCTTTAACATGGCATTAGACATTCAGTTTAGCTGCCTATTGGCTTTATCGTGGAGTTAGACACAGCAGATGAGATGTGTTTTTTCACATGGTAGACCAAGCTGTGTTTTTCTCTCACCGAACCTTAGTGTGATAAGGGAGCGCACATTTGTGGGTTTTTTTGCCCCTCTACTCAGCCTTGGGAAAGGGAACGGGCTTTGGAGACCTGGCCAACCTCCGACACTTGTTGTTTCTTTTCCAACTATGATCTATAGTAGCCAGCACTTTTTTTTTTATAATTCTCCTCTAAGGGGGAGGGCTTTCTAGAAAGTTCTCTATTCAAAAAGATATAACACAGATGACTCTGTTCAGTAGAGTGGAATTCCGAGACTTCAGTCAGGAGCGGGCGCCAGCTGGCGGACGTTGTCCCGTGGGGGGTGGAAAATCTCTTTCTCGCAGTTGAACAGGAGTCGTTCTTCTTGCTGGCATGAAAAAGATGAAGCATTTTGGTGGGCCTTACTTCGGTGATGAATTTTGACTTTTATTCTTTGCTTTGACAGTTATGCTATAATATGATCACATATAATTGCTATGTACCTTGCAATTGAGAATCACTTTGATATATTTTCCTTTTATTGCTGTGACTCTTTTTAATCGTGTGCCTCCAACCTACTTATCTCTTCTCTCAGGAACCTTGTGGTGAAGTAATAATAAATGTCTTCTTTAAACTAAGAAGTGCATTCCAGAGATTGTTTTCAGCTCGGTCATTAGTGAAAGCAAAACATTTTGTCGAGTCGGCAGTGTGGGAGTGGAATTGGAGATTGGAAGTGCACGATTTAAAAGTGTAATTGTTTTTTTTTGTTGTTTAGAGATTTAAAGGAAGCAGGCGGCCAGACCATGTTTGAAAATGCATGTGAAGTTAAACTGCCTTATGGTGCTGTGAGAAACATGTTTTCTTGTTTATCAGGACTTTCTGAGTTTTGGGATGAGTTTTTGGATAAAACAAAAGTGTTTTCATATTTAGAAAATGTGCTTTTTGAAAGAAATGATGTTCCTTTTGTTCTTGACAGAAGGGTTTGGATACGTTTGTCTTCTTACAGAAAAATACATGAGAGATGTAAGCAGTTAGAACATGAAAATAAGAATTTATGTGAGCAAATTAGCCAGAACAAATTATTGCAAGATAAAACTGAAATCTACAAAGTTGTTGTAGGAGAATCTGGCATTTCACATTCCAGAAATGAAGCGGTTAAAAAAGGTGGGGGCCAGTGTGAGTCTCATGAGCAGAGTGTAGATCTCTGTGGGCAGAGCAGCCCACAGTTGTTGGCAGTAGTTCAAGTGCATTCCTTAAAAGATTACACTGAGCACGAAGTTGAGAATGTTATATTCAGACCGCTTTTGCAAAGTACGATGTGTAAAATTAATTCAGACAAGGCAGAGGTACTGTTGCAAAATGTGCAGTTTCTGGGAATTCAGTGGAATCCAGAAAATAGACAGATGTTGTCACATGTAGAACAAAAGATTTTAGAGTTTCTTACTATTTGCACTAAGCAAGAGACACCGAGTTTCACAAGCGTGTTTGATTTTTGGAAACAGTACAGCCCTCAAATGAGTAAAATCTTAACACTTTGATATAAAGTACCTAGGAAAAAACATGAGTTTGAATGGTGTAAGAAGCAGCTGCTTGCTTTTGATTTGGCAAATGAAATAATTCAACAGACTTTAGATTTGTGCACAGTGCAAGAGGGAAACACTGATTTACATGTAAATCTGGAACAATTTGCCACCTTGAGTATGTGGCAGAAACAGGGGAGGACAAGGGTGCCCCTGGGGCTTTGGATTAGAAAATTAGCTGGCTTTGTGGAGCGCTGTACTCCTTTGGAAAAACAGTTATTGACTTGTTATTGTGCTCTAGTCAATACTGAGCAAATGACATTAAATGATAATGTCATTCTGAAACCTGAACTACCAATCATGCAGTGGGTGATGAGTTCACCTACATCTCACAGTATAGGACAGGCACAAGAGGCTAGTATCATACTGTGGATCTGGTATATACAAAACAAGGCTCAAGTAGGACCTACAGGCACTACGGCCCTACATGAACATGTGTCACAAGCCCCTTTACAGGATGAGGAGAGGGTGCAGAAGGTACCACAGTCAAAAGAGTCACTAGTGAAATTGAGTGCACCATTTGAATTCTTGTCCCCTGAGGATAGAAAGCGTGTTTGTTTGACTAATGATTAATTGAAATACATGGATATTAAAAGACAATGGAAAGCAATGTTATACAATCCAGATACTGAAAAGTTGTCTACCACAGGAGAAGGAAAAAGTAACCAATATGCAGAGTTGTACAACATGTGTCAGACTTTAAAGCAAGAGCTGCTTAAGACGTGTCATTTGTACACTGATTCTTGGTTCACTGCCAATGGATTAGCAGTTTGGTTTTCCACATGGCTTGTACATAACTGGTCAATTAATTCAAAGGAGGTGAGGAGCAACGAGTTGTGGCAGGAAATTTGGGAAATGTTAAAACAGAGCAGTCATGCATGCTCATCGTTCCATTGATTCATTAGAACGCTGGTTCAATTCCCTTGCAGGTGTTAAAGAGAAAAGTGCAAAGACAGAAGTGTCAACCCAGAATTCTGACTTGGTGGGGATGGCTAAGTGGGCACACCAGAAATGTGGACATCTGGGAGAAAAAGCCACTTACAGGTGGGCAGAGATTAGAGAGATGCACATTCCCCAAGATTTGATCAAAACTGTGATTTTGCAATGTCCTATTTGTCAGCACACACAACAGAGATCTGTCCCACAAACAGTTAAAGGTCAGTTGGGGAGAGGAAAGTTACCAGGACAGATATGGCAAATTGATTACATTGGACCACTACCGATTAGTCGCGGGTGTCAATACGCCTGCACTGTAGTGGACACTTATTCTGGATTCTTGATTGCTATCCCTTGCAAACGCGCTACTCAGCACAATACTATCAGAACTCTGGATTTGTTAATGTTCTACTATGTAGTACCACTCCAGATCCAGAGTGACAATGGATCACACATCAAAGGCAAATTGGTACAAGATTACTGTTCTCAGCACAATATTGAGTGGATATATCATATTCCTTATTATCCTCAGGCCTCAGGACTAACTGAGAGAATGAATGGTTTACTGAAAACTCAATTGCGAAAATTATCTGATGGAACTTTAAAAAACTGGAGAGAGCATTTAAATTAAGCCCTCCAGATTCGGAACAATAGACCATTAACAAATGCTGAAACACCTTTGATGCAAATGTTAACACTAACTTTGCAAATACAACCACATGTGGCCACCAATACCATCACATACTGGGAAATAAAACCTGGAGCGTTAGCCCCTTACAGAACCACACCCGAAGCTGCAGGTCTTGACTTACATGCTTTACAAGCTTACAGACTAAAACCCCGAGACATAGCTTTGTGTGAAACAGGTGTTGAAGTACAGATTCCCCCAGAGCATTTTGGGTTGATTGCTCCCAGATCTGGATTGGCCCTCAAAGGTATTCAGGTTTTAGGGGGAGTGATTGATGCAGATTACCAAGGAAAAATCAAAGTTATTCTGATAACTAGAAGATAATCTGATTTGTTCATTCAAATTGGAGATAGAACTGCCCAACTTGTCATAAGTGCAGTGAATGGAGGTTTGTAAAGGAAGGAGTCTGCCCCAGCCCTTCTGACAGTGCAAGGAAGGGGAAGCTGTGGTGCAGCAGATAAAAATCTCACTGCTAAGGTGTGGGTTGAACCCCCAAATGACCCTCCAGAACCTTCAGAAATGATAGCAAAGGGCCCAAACAACATTCTGTTGATCATGAAACCAGGACAGGAAAAATGGGAACATATTCCAGCTGATAAATGTTATTTGCGAGGGTGATCATACTTGGTTTTTTTACAGGTCATACTACAGCTTGTTTGTGCCGCAAGTGTTCTGTGTGGTCTCCTTTTGGGCGTGTGCGTGTGGGGTCGGGAGGGACCCAACACCCCTAATCTCAACTTGATTGATCGACCAACACCTTTATTGCATCTGAATGACAACATTTGAATTCATTTGGCGCAGACCGTGCTCAACAGATCCGATTTTTGCATGGGCGCCATGCGAAGCATGGTGGATGTTTTGTCAACAAATTTAATCGCCATACCAATGCCAACAAACATCTTATTAGAAATTTTCAATGCTATTAACCGTGACAAAGACGTGCAAGAACATGATGTTGAAACCCATTTCAGTCCATATGAGTATTGCAGGGGCTGCCAGGAAACAACCAATGAAAAGTGGGATAATCTCACTTATATAATCACCTACAACATTACTCCCGGTGACGTGTGTTACTACATGTCTTGTAATTCTCGTGACATCAGAAAATGCATTTAATTGTGCTTAGAAAAGAAAACATCAACTTCTCAAAATTTACAGTGGGAACACAGAGTTTTTTGCTTTTACCGAACGGAGAGACATTGCAAAAATATGTCAAATCAAATGGTTTGTCGTCATCTAGTGACTGCTGCGAGTCACATTAAACATGTCAAGTTGCCAGTTGGCTGGCTGTTTTCGTGTGGAAACGTAACTTTCACTTACATTCCAGCAAACCTTTCAGGTGGACCGTGTACCTTTACATGAGTAGAACTCATGCTACATCAACTTGCTATTTTAGAGACACTATTCAATCAGTTATTATCCCAATCAGAGTATATAAGCTTCAGTCTTTTCATTGTAGGTGTATCTGATTTGAAAGGTTATGAGATCAATACGTTAATCTACTTCCATTGTTTTATAGTGATTGCTTTTATCATTCAAACCTGATTTACTTATCATGTTTTTATTTTTTTGTGTTTTCTTTGAAACAAGAGAAAAGTAAACAAAAGTAATTGGTCAGAGGGTGGAGATGTATTGAAAATAATTATGTTTGACCACTGACTTTGTGTTTCACCACTGCGCATATAAGTTGTTCAATGTTCACCAGTAGCACATTACATTTTGTATTCAGTTTATCTGCCTATTGGCTTTATCATGGAGTTCGACATTGCAGATGAGCTGTGTTTTTCCACATGGTAGACCAAGCTGTGTTTTTCTCTCACCGAACCCTAGCATGATAAGGGAGCGCACATTTTGTTTTTTTCCCCTCTACTCAGCCTTGGGAAAGGGAACGGGCGTTGGAGACCTGGCCAACCCCCGACGCTTGTTGTTTCTTTTCCAACTCTGATCTACAGTAGCCAGCACTTTTTTATAATTCTCCTCTAAGGGGGGGCGCTTTCTAGAAAGTTCTCTATTCAAAAGATATAAAACAGATGACTCTGTTCAGTAGCGTGGAATTCCGAGACTTCAGTCAGGAGCGGGCACCAGCTGCCTGACGTTGTCCCGTGGGGGTGGAAAATCTCTTTCTTGCAGCTGAACAGGAGTCGTTCTTCTTGCTGGCATGAGAAAGATAAAGCACAGTTATGCTATAATATAATCACATATATTTGCTGTGTACATTGCAATTGAGAATCACTTTGATATATTTTCCTTTCATTGCTGTGACTATTTTTAATTGTGTGTCTCCAACTAACTAATCTCTTCTCTCAGGAACCTCGTGGTGAAGTAATAATAAATGTCTTCTTTAAACTAAGAAGTGCATTTCAGAGATTGTTTTCAGCTCGGTCATTAGTGAAAGCAAAACACAATAAGGAGCTCAGACAAACACTTTCACAGGACTGCCACTGCAGCCTGCGTGAAATAACGCACGTTATTTCACAGCCATTTTCACTGCACTTAAGACACTTATAAGTCACCTATATGTCAAACCTTTACTTGCTGAAGGTTAGGTGCAAAGTTACTAAGGGTGAGGGCACCCTTGCACTAGCAAAAGTGCCTCACATAGTTCAGGACCATTTCCCGGGACTTTGTGAGTGCGGGGACACCATTACACACGTGCACTACATATAGGTCAATACTTATATGTAGCTTCACAATGGTAACTCCGAATATGGCCATGTAAGGGGTCTAAGATCATGGAATTGTCACCCATTCCAAATCTGGTTTTGAGGAACTATTTACATGCATCCTGGGGGCTCCACTATGGACCCCCAGTACTGCCAAACCAGCTCTCTGGAGTTTGCGCTGCAGCTATAGCTGCTGCCACCTCACAGACAGGGTTCTGCCCTCCTGAGGTCTGAGCAGCTCAGTCCCAGAAAGGCAGAACAAAGCGTTTCCTTTGGGAGCAGGGTATTACACCCTCTCCCTTTGGAAATGGGTTTTACAGGCTGGGAGGGGTAGCCTCTTCCAGCCTCTGGAAATGCTTTGAAGGGCACAGATGGTGCCCTCCTTGCATAAGCCAATCTACACTGGTTTAGGGACCCTTTGTCTCCTGCTCTGGCGTGAAACTGGAAAAAGGAAAGGGGAGTGACCACTCCCCTGTCCATCACCACCCTAGGGGTGGTGCCCAGAGCTCCTCCAGTGTGTCCCAGACTTCAGCCATCTTGCTTTGCAAGGTGTGGGGGCACTCTGGAGGAATCTGAGTGGGGACTGCCAGCTGATGACGTCAGAGACCCCTCCTGATAGGTCCTTACCTGACAAGGTAGCCAATCCCCCTCTCAGGGCTATTTAGGGTCTCTCCCGTGGGTTTTCTTCAGATTCTACTTGCAAGTTTCCAGCAGGAATCCTCTGCAACTACTACTTCATCCTCTGACCTCGGATCAACCGCAGCCTGCTCCAGGAACTGCTGTAACAGCAACAAAGTATCCACAAGGGATACATTTCTTCTGCAACTTCAGCTCCTGCCAGCAACTGAAGCAGTTTCCAAGGTGTGCACGCTCTGAGGACTCCCTGTCTTCACCCTGCACCAGAAGGGCCGAAGAAATCTCCCATGGGGTGACGGAGTCTGCTCACGCAGGAACCTTCTAAGCCGACGACCGGTTCTCTTGGACTCCTCTCACAATGACAAGCGTGCTCCTTGGAACACAGAAGGTGGACCCCATTGGCACAGACTGCCCTGAGGTCCTGCTGTCGCAATTTGGAGGTGAGACCTTGCCTTCCCCCAGAACGACAGTACCCCTGCGTACCGCGTCTTCTTCACCTACTGATGCCTCTGTGCACTATTTGCAAAATTTCTTCTTGCACAGCCTGGCCCAGGTCCCCAGCACTCTATCCTGAGACGCTCAACTCGATGAGTTGTTCTCAGGCGGCGTGGGACCTTCTTGTGTAGTGCTGCACCAACCCCATTTTGCACCACCTTTGCCCCCTTGTCCTGGGACTCCTGTGGGTGCTATCTGGTGCTCTGAGGGCTCTCTTAAGTGCTGACCCCTGGGTCCAGATAGCGCCTAGTTGACACAAAACACAACTTTGCCGGAACGAAGGCTTGTTGAAGGAATCCAGCGACAAAACTCACCTACATCCAACTTCACGACATGGGCCATCCTTTGCATCACGCAGGAACCCGCTGGCATCTTCTTAGGGTGCATTTCTGCAGTTTTGGTCCAACCGGGGACTCTTGTTTTGCACCCTCTTCTGGATTGGCACCGAGACTGTCCTTCCTGGAACTTCTTTCGATTTCTGGACTTGGTCTCCTTCTTTTGCAGATCTTCAGGTCCAGGAATCCACTGTTTGTTGTTTACAGACTTGGTTGGTTCTTGCAATAATTCCAATCATGAGGTGTAGTGTGTTCTAAGGAAACTTGCAGTACTTTATTCCGGCTTTTCTAGGCTCTGGGGTGGGGTAATTTACTTTCCTTTACTGTATTCTTACTCTCCCAGCGATTCTGCACACACTACTCTTGTCTGGGGGGAATTTGTGATTCACATTCCTCTTTCTTGGTATATGGTTTGTGTTGCCCCTAGACCTATTGTCTCCCATTGCATTCTATAGCAGTTCCTATTGTTTGCACTATCCTAGGTCGAATTACTTACCTTATTTTGGTGTTCAGTGTATATATTGTGTATAATACCTACCTCCAGAAGGAGTATTGCCTCTAAGATATTTTGGTACTGTGTCACCTAAGAAAACTACCTTTATTTTTGGTAACACTGAGTATTGTCTTTACTTGTGTATAAGTACTGTGTAACTATAAGTGGTATTACATGAGCTTTGCATGTCTCCTAGTTCAGCCTAAGCTGCTCTGCTATGGCTACCTCTATCAGCCTAAGCTGCTAGAACACTACTACTTCACTAATAAGGGATAACTGGATCTGGTATAAGGTGTAAGTACCCAAGGTACCCACTACAAACCAGGCCAGCCTCCTACAGAAATGCACAGGCTTTTCACTTTCATGATGGATTTAAAAGGCTTGTTGTGCACCTGATCACTGTGACACATGAGGTGTTGCTTCTTTCTGCCACTTTATATTATAACCATCTTTATAGAAGTGTCTGTTTTGAAAAAACTATTTTATCTGATGAGGTCACACTAAACTAGGGTGAAAATAAGGGGGTTTCTGCTGGTTTATGTTTGTTTTTATTCTTTGTGTGTATATGTAGGAAAGTGCCTCTTTCTTGGAATAGTTACCCCCATTTTCTGCCTGTTGTCGGTGTGTTTGACTGTGTTCACTGTACCCAGAGGGAAGGGTGCAGGTACCTGTATGTGAGGTCACCCCTGCACTAGGTGAGGTGCCCCCACTAACTCTAGCCCCATTTCCCCATTTTACTGGACTTCGTGAGTGCGGGGGCACCACTTCATATATGTACTAGACGTAGGTCACTACTTATGTCCAGCTTCATAATGGTAACTCTGAACCTGGGCATCTTTAGTATCAAACATGTCGGAATCTTACCCCAATACTGTTCCATGTATTGGGAGTATGATTCCATGCACTCTGGGGGCTCCTTAGATGACCCCCAGCATTGCTACCACCAGTCTTACAGGGTTTTTCGTGCAGTCCAGCTGCTGCCACCCGTCATACAGGTTTCAGCGCTCCTGCTGCTTGATCTGATCAAGCCCAGGAAGGCAGAGCAAAGGATTTCCTTAGGGAGAAGTGGAAATAGGTGTGACTGGCTTGGGATAGGTAGCCTCCCCAACCCACTGGTTTTGCTTTGAAGGGCACATTTGGTGCCCTCCGTGTGGAACCAGTCCACACCGGTTCAGGGACCCCCCAGTTCCTGCTCTGGTGCGAAACTGGACAATGGAAGAGGGAGTGACCACGCCCCTGTCCATCACCACATCAGGGGTGGTGCCCAGAGCTACTCCAGAGGGTCCCTGGGTTCTGCCATCTTGATTCCAAAGTTGGAATCAAACATGTCTGCAGTGCCTGGGACACCTCACACCACGGATTCTCCCTATGAGGATCTCACATTCCAGGAACTGAGGGAAGTGTGCACAAGCAGGAACCCGAAGACGAGGTGGAAGCCAAATAAGACTCTGCTTCTTTGCCTGCTCCTCCAGGATGACCAGGAACAAGCTGGTAGCCAGGAGGAGGAGGAGGAAGAGGAGTCTACTTCCCCCACCCCCAAGTGCTAGAAAGAGAGGCTGTGAACACTGAGGAGGGTCAGGAGGGTCCCTCAGAAGATCACAGGGTCTCTAGTAAACCCCCTAGTGTAGCTGGGAGTACTACAAGTAGTGCCAAGGGTGGCAATGTCAGTAGGCCCACGTTTGTTCCCAGGGGACTAGTGCAGAGGGTTACCAAACCCTCCTCACCCTGCCACTGTCATGTCACCTCTGTATCAGAGGGGACAAACTGCTCAACTCCAGATGACACCTTAGATAGGGAGCTTAAGAAACTAAGGCTGGAGGAGGCCAAGCTGATAATACAGCAATAACAGCTAGCCCTAGACAGGGAGGCCTTGGCAGTGGAGAGAGAGAGGCAGGGATTGGGGTTAGCACCCCATGGTGGCAGCAGTAACTTTGGTTTCAGGGAACCTAGGGTCAGGGAGGACTCTTGATTCCAGAATTCTTAGTAAGGTTGTTCCCCCATACAAGGTGGGGGATGACATCCAGAAGTGGTGTGCTGCTCTGGAGAGGGCATGTAAAGTTCAGAAGGTCCCCCAGAGACAGTGGGCTGCTATTCCTTGGCTCGCCTCCTCTGACAAGGGTAGGGACAGGCTTATTACTGTCAGAGAGGAGGATGATGATGATAACTACATAGTTCTTAAGTCTGCTCTGTTAGAAGGACTTGGTCTTACCACTGAACAATACAGAATTAAGTTCAGGGAGACTAAGGGGGTCATTCTGAACTTGGCGGGCGGCGGGAGCCGCCCGCCAAGCGGGAACCGCCAGAATACCGCTGCGCGGTCAAAAGACCGCCGCGGTAATTCTGAGTTTCCCGCTGGGCGGGCGGGCGACCGCCAGAAGGCCGCCCGCCCGCCCAGCGGGAAACCCCCTTCCACGAGGATGCCGGCTCCGAATGGAGCCGGCGGAGTGGAAAGGGTGCGACGGGTGCAGTTGCACCCGTCGCGATTTTCAGTGTCTGCTAAGCAGACACTGAAAATCTTAGTGGGGCCCTGTTAGGGGGCCCCTGCAGTGCCCATGCCATTGGCATGGGCACTGCAGGGGCCCCTATGGGCCCCACGACACCCGTTACCGCCATCCTGTTCCTGGCGGTGAAAACCGCCAGGAACAGGATGGCAGTAAGGGGGTCGGAATCCCCATGGCAGCGCTGCAAGCAGCGCCGCCGTGGAGGATTCCCTAGGGCAGCGGGAAACCGGCGGGACACCGCCAGTTTCCCGTTTCTGACCGCGGCTGTACCGCCGCGGTCAGAATGCCCATGGGAGCACCGCCAGCCTGTTGGCGGTGCTCCCGTCATTTTAGCCCTGGCGGTCGTCGACCGCCAGGGTTAGAATGACCCCCTAAGAGTCCTCCCAAGATTGGGTTGATTTTGTGGACTGGTCTGTAAAGGTTTTGGAGGGCTGGTTACATGGTAGCAAAGTCAGTGACTATGAGGGCTTGTATAATCAGATCTTGAGAGAGCATATACTGAACAACTGTATGTCTGATTTGTTGCACCAGTACTTGGTAGACTCTCTCCATGAGTTGGGAAAGAAGGCAGACAAATGGGTCAGAACAAGGGTGAGCAGAAAGGCTCACACTGGCGGTGACAAGGACAAGAAAAAGGAAGAAAGTAAGTCTCAGGAAAAGGGTAGGGACAAAACAAACATCTAAAGAATCTTCATCAGGCCCATAAAATTCCTCTGGGGGTGGGTCCAAATCCTACTCCCACAACAAGAAGCCTTGGTGCTATGTCAGTAAAAACAAGGGCCATAGGCCAGGAGACAGCTCCTGTCCGAAGAAAAGCATCAAGCCACCCACCACTACAGCCCTCACCTCTACCACTAGTTCCCCTAGTAACAACAGTAGTGGTGGGTCAGGCAGCAATAGCAATTCCAAGGGTGCAGCTGGGTGCACCTTAGGAAGTGTGGTGGGGGCTGGCTTAGTTAGGGAAACTACTGAGGCTGTTTTGGTCTCAGATGGAGGCATGGATTTTGCCACCCTAGCTGCCTGTCCCCTTAACATGGTTAAGTACAGGCAGCTGCCCATGATAAATGGTGTTCAGGCAGAGGCCTACACAGACACAGGTGCAGTGTCACTATGGTGACTGAAAAACTGGTACCCCCTGAGCAACACCTACTTAGTCAGCAGTACCAAGTCACTGACGCCAACAACAACACTGTATGCCACCCCATATCAGTTGTAGATTTCAGGTGGCGGGGAGGGGAAGAGGGGGGATTACTGGCCAAAAGAAGGTTGTATTGTCCACAGACCTTGGGCTGAGGTGGAGTTGGAGGCCCATGCAGCAATGCTGGGCATCCCAGGGCATATTTTTGCTTTGACCAGGGCTCAGGCCAAGAAACAAAAAGAGAAAGGAATCTTGGAGCCTGGAAAATGGTCCAAGAGGCTCCCAAAGCCAAGGGTAAGGAAGGCAAAACGTTGCCCCAACCCCACCCTCAAGTGAGGATTCCTCCTCTCAGGAGGAGGAATCCACTCCTTGGGTAAAACCTACAGCTGAAGAGTTGAAAGCTGATACAGCTGAACTTAAAGGTGCAGGGGGCTGCCAGGGAGGAGTTCAATAGAGCACAGCACACCTGTCCCACACTGGAAGGGTTAAGACAGCAAGCTGTCCTTCAGGAAGCAGGGGATGTCAGTGGCACTCACAAGGTGTACTGGAGGACAATCTCCTATACTCAGAAGCAAGGGGACCCAAACCTGGTGCCACCAGGAAGTTGGTGGTACCTCTGCAGTACAGAGAGTTTTTGTTGAAACTGGCACATGACATTCCCCTGGCAGGTCACTTAGGGGAAAGCAAGACTTGGGACAGGCTTGTCCCACAATTTCACTGGCCCCACATGTCTGAAGATACAAAGGAGTTTTGCCACTCCTGTGTCACCTGTCAAGCCAGTGGCACCCCAAAGGCCCCCTAATTCCACTACAAGTGGTTGGGGTTCCCTTTGAGAGGGTTGAGGTAGATATTGTTGGCCCCCTAGACCCTCCAACTGCCTCTGGAAACAGATTCATACTGGTGGTGGTTGACCATGCCACCAGGTATTCAGAGGCCATACCTCTAAGGACCACTACAGCTCCTGCAGTAGTAAAAGCCCTCCTCTGAATCTTCTCTAGGGTGGGTTTTCCAAAAGAGGTGGTATCAGACAGAGGTACAAACTTCATGTCTGCATACCTCAAAGCCATGTGGAACGACTGTGGTGTTACTTACAAGTTCACCACCCCTTACCACCCCAAACCAATGGTTTGGTTGAGAGGTTTAATAAAACTCTCAAAGGTATGATTATGGGACGTCCTATTACCATACCTCCTGTTTGCATACAGGGAGGTGTCTAAGAAGGGAGTGGGCTATAGCCCCTTTGAATTTCTGTTTGGTCACCCTGTTAGGGGCCCACTTGTAAGGGAAGGATGGGAGCAGCCTCTCAAGCCGCCTAAGCAAGGCATTGTTGACTACTTACTTGGTCTCAGAATGAATGAAAAAGGTCACCAAAAACCTTCAGGCCAGCCAAGAACTGCAAAAGCAATGGCATGATCAGATGGCTGTCCTAATTGTGTACCAGCCAGGACAGAAATTGTGGGTCCTGGAGTCAGGGGCTCCCAGGGCACTCCAAGACAAGTGGGTGGTCCCCATACTAGTGGAGATTTTAGTTTACAGAATTTAGTTTAGTTTACAGAATTTGTAGAGCGCATGGCTACCCAAAGGTCTCCCAGCGCTGAAGAGAATCACTAGCTACGAGGAACAGACCTAAACAGGGAACAATCCAGTTTTCAACTTTCTACGAAAAGACGATTCTGACAAATCATGATGAAGTGCCAAGGGGAGGGAGTTCCATATCTTAGCTGCTCTGCAGGCGAAGGATCTACACCCCCCCATCTAAATTTCTTAGCACGAAAGGAGTTGATTAGAAAAGCTGAAGAAGATCTGAGTAATCTCCGGGGTGTACAGGGAGTGATCATTTGTCTGAGGAAGACTGGACCCTTGTTTCGGAGGGCTCGTGAACAAAACGCATAGCTTTAAAGATAATGCCTTGTTCAACAGGAAGCCAAGGGAGGGAAGCCCTGGCTGGAGTGGCAGAAGAATGACTGGGGGTGTCTGTGAGTAAGCAAGCAGCAGTGTTCTGCACCACCTGAAGTCTCTTTAGGACATACAAAGGAGCGCTCAGGAACAGTACATTCCCATAGTCCAGTCATGAAAGTATCAGAGCCTGAGTAAGAAGTGTTTTGGCTAAGAATGGAAGTAGTTTAAAGATTTTCCTAAGGGTTCTTAGAAAACTGAAACAGGTAGCTGCCAATTTCCTAGAGTGGCATTCCATTGTAAGGTGAAGATCTAGCCAAAAGCCCAACCTTTTTAGGGATTCTTTGGGCGGAGGTAGATCCTTAAGCAGGTCCACTGCAAAAGATGGGGATCTGAGTAGGGAAGAATTCCCAACAATCATAACTTCTGTTTTCCCATCGTTGAGCTTAAGCTTGCTCTATGTCATCCATCTGGTGATATCTGAGAGACAGGGGGCTAAAGTAGCCTGTTCTTGGCTATTCTTAGCAGAGAAGGAGTAGACCAACTGAGTATTATCCACACAGGATACTAGAGATAGTCCATGTGGCTCAATAATTCTTGCAAGGGGGGACATATAAATGTTAAAGAGAGTAGGGCTCAAAGAGGAGCCCTGCGGCACTCCACAACTAAGTGGCAGGGGGTTACAGAAAAAAGATCGATCTAGGACTTGAAAGGTCCTGTCCTTCAGGAAGTCAGAGAGCCATTCAAATGGAGTCCCTGAGAAACCCATCCAAGAGATTCTATGAAGGAGTATATTATGATCTACAGTATTGAACACAGCACTAAGAGCCAGAAGGATAGTTGCTGCATAGCCACCTGAATCCAGGCGTTGAAGGGTATCCTCAGTGAACGACAAAAGGGTGGATTCCGTGCTTTGCAGAGGTCTAAAACCCATCTGAGTGTGATGTAGAAAATTGTAGTCCTCAAGAAAGCCTGCGACTTGTTTGTTGACATGTCTTTCGATAGTTTTAGCTTTTATCGGCAGAAGGGCAATTGGTCTATAGTTGCTCAAAGACCTAGGATCCAGCCTAGGCTTCTTTTAATAGAGGCTTGATGACAGCATGTTTCCAGTTTTGTGGAAGCTGACCAGAGGTGAGAGATTTATTAAGAATCCTAGTTAGAACCGGCACAATAATGTACGCGCTGAGGATTAATATAAACAGAAGAGAGCCTGATTTTATAGTGCGTAGAAGATTGAGGACTAGGTCCTCAGTTAAAGGCTGAAAAGCTGTGAAGGTAACTTTCGAAGGGTCTTGAAGTGCCATTGTGGCTTCTTGTGCAGAGAGGTGGGAGAAGGTTCGTTGAATATCAAGAGTTTTTTCATAAAAGAAAACTGCCAAATTGTTACTACGTTCCAAGGACGCTTGGATTGGGCTGCAAAGAGGAGTGTCTTGAGCTAATTCTTTAAAAATTGTAAAAATCTCTTTGGGAGAATTGTTCTATTCTGGCAGCACAGACCAATCCTTGAGCGGTTTTAATTTTGATAGTCTCTAATTGCTGCTCTATATTCATGTTTAGAGTCATTGTCATAGGTTTTACTCCATTTCCTTTCTAACTGTTTACATCTTTTTTAACTGCTGTATCTTAGGAGAAAACCAAGCGGACTTCTTGGTACGTGAAATGTTGTGGACAGTCTTAGCCGGAAGCATATTGTCCAGGGAGTTAGAGAGCCATTCATTAAATGTTGCCGCCAAGCCAATCTCATTAGTAATGGAGTACGGACGGTGACGTTCTAAGCTATCTATCCATGTTTTATGACTTACCTTAGACCAGGGGTGATGGGTGGTAGTGCTGGGTAAGGACTGTGGAGGCACAGGAGTAGGAGGGAATAAAAGAGAAATTAAATAGTTATCAGTCCAAACTAGAGGAAGTAGGGGCAGAGCCGACAGGTTTGACAGATTACTAAACATCAAGTTGATGGTGTGTCCTTTATTATGAGTGGAGCCCTGGATCAACTGTGGCAGATCTAAATTGCCAAATTGTTATATTGATCATCAATATGAATATTAAAATCACCCAGAATGGTGAAATTGGAGTTCCTACAGGCAAAGTTTGGTTCTGGTAAAGTCTGAAGAAATTTCCTCTCAGGACCAGGAGGACGATAAAATAAAATTCAGGCGAGAGTAAAGGTAGGATTGATTGTTAGCGAGAAAAAGAGACTTTCACAGTCTGGAATAGACAAATTGTGGGTAATACAATTTATAGAATTTCTATCAATGATTGCAATTCCACCTCCTTTGGAGTGAGGTCTATCTAACCGGCGTATATGATAATCATGGGGAAGAGCCATAGCTATACCAGGACTAGAGTCCTCAGATAGCCGGGTTTCTGTTAAAAATAACACCTACGGAGCATGATCAGTTAATAGTGAGTAGATATGGAATTTATGCACTGGCAGAGAGCGAAAGTTAAGTAGAAGGATTTGGCACCCTCCACCAGAGCTATTCCGTTGCTGAAATGGGGAGTGAGACAAAGGAGACCAGTGACACACACTGCAATGTATAATAGGGGAGTCAGGATTTAAAGAGTGATTGCAGGGGTTCGAAGTGTACTTCCTGATAGCTAACAGTTGAGGAGCAGAGTAGACTAAGCTTTTCAGGAGAGCCCTGGGTAGCATTCGTGGTCCCTGGTCTCGGTTGGGCACGGTCAGGTGCAGACGGGCTTGCCTTAGTCGCGCCAGCGGTCCGCTCGCTTCATCAAGCCCTTTATAATGGGCAGAAGCTGCAGACAGGAAAGGGTAGACCACCTCCCAAAATGGCGGCTCTAGTTGGAATGAGCAGGAGGGTGGAAAATGGCAGTTTAGTGAGGACGAGTGTCGGAATGCCACTGAACATGGGCATGCAATAAAAAGATAAAGTGTATAAAAACAATATCAGCAGTAAAAAGAAGGTAGACAACACAAAGGTTTGTGCAAAACTAGTCAGGGAAGGTCAAATACCTTGAGCCTAGTGGTCCGCCAGGGTGAAAGGGTGAGGTTACCTATTTGGTGGACCTTGGCACTCCTAGAAGCCCTCCTCATGGTGCTTCATGTGAACCACCTTAAGGTCTACTATGACAGGGCTGATCTGACCCTGCTAATAGCAAATAATGAGGGACAGGAAGAAGAGATTAACCCTCTGCCTGATCTCTTCAACACCACTGCAGCTGATGGCTCAGTGGATGGAGTGGTCCTAGCAGACTGCCTTTCTGAGTCTCACTTCTCTGAACTGTTTTCACTGACACCTGGTGAGACTACATAGTGTGAACACACCATTGACACAGGTGACAGTTTGCCTGTTAAGAGTAAAGTTTACAGGCAACCTGATCACGTTAGAGATTGCATCAAAGCTGAAGTGCAAAAGATGCTTGACCTAGGAGTGATTGTGCACTCTGACAGCCCCTGGGCTAGCCCACTGGTGCTGGTACTAAAACCTCACTCACAAAATGAGAAAAATGAGATGAGGTTCTGTGTAGATTATAGAGGGCTCAACACAGGCACAAAGACAGATGCTCATCCTATACCCGGGGAAGATGCGCTAATAGATACACTGGCATCTGCCAAGTATCTCAGCACCTTTGACTTGACTGCAGGGTATTGTCAAATCAAATTGTCACAGGATACAAAACCAAAAACTGCATTTACAACCACTGGAGGGCATTATCAATTTACTGTTATGCCCTTTGGTCTGAAGAATGCACCTGCCACTTTCCAGAGGCTGGTGAATACAGTCCCCAAGGTTTGGAAGCCCATAGTGCGGCTTATCTTGACAGCATAGCTGTCTTTAGTTCCACCTGGGATGACCACCTGGTCCACCTGTGGAATATTTTAGAGGCCCTGCAAAAGGCAGGCCTCACTATCGAGGCCTCTAAGTGCCAGATAGGGCAGGGGAACGTTGTATATCTGGGCCACCCGGTAGATGGAGGCCAGATTCAACAATTGCAGGGGAAGATCCAGATTGTCTTAGACTGGGCTCCCCCTACAACACACACCGAGGTAAGAGCCTTCCTAGGGCTCACTAGGTACTACAGGAGTTCATTAAAAGCTATGGCTACATTGTAGCCCCTCTTAATGACCCCACATCCAAAAAGATGCCCAAGAAGGTTTTATGGACACCTTGCTATCGAAACGCTTTTGAGGACCTTAAACAGGCCATGTGCTCTGCACCAGTGTTAAAAAGCCCTGATTACTCCAAGACATCCATTGTCCAAACTGATGCTCCATAGGTAGGGGCAATTCTTTCCTAGTCAACACTGAGGGCCAGGATCAACCAGTTGCTTTTATCAGCAGATGGTTGACCTCTAGAGAGAAGCGTTGGTCAGCTATAAAAAGGGAGGCCTTTGCTGTGGTCTGGGCCTTGAAGAAACTGAGGCCATACCTGTTTGGCACTCACTTCATTGTTCAGACAGACCACAAACCCCTTATATGGTTCAAACAGATAAAAGGTGAAAACCCCAAATTGTTGAAGTGGTCCATCTCCCTATAGGGAATGGACTATATAGTGGAACACAGACCTGGTAGTAACCTCTCCAATGCAGATGGAGTCGCCAGATATTTCCACTTAGACAATGAAGACTCATCTGGGCAAGACTAGCCTTCTTGTCCTTCAATTGAGGGGATGGAGGGATGTATAGAAAAGTGCCCTCTTTCTTGACATGGTTACCCCCCATTTTCTGCCTGTTGTGAGTGTGTTCGACTGTGATTTCCTTTGGGAGGGGAGGTAACACCCTCTCCCTTTGGAAATAGGTGTGACTAGCTAGGGAGGGGTAGCCTCCCAAAGCCACTGGTTTTGCTTTGATGGGCACATGTGGTGCCTTCCATGCATAAACCAGTCCACACCGGTTCAGGGACCCCCCTAAGTTCCTGCTCTGGTGCAAAACTGGACAATGGAAGGTGGAGTGACCATGCCCCTGTCCATCATGACATCAGGGGTGGTGCTCAAGCTCCTCCAGAGGGTCCTTGAGTTCTGCCATCTTGATTCCAAAGTTGGCAGGGAACTCTGGGAGCATCTGAGTGGCCAGGCCAGGCAGGTGACGTCAGAGGCATCCTCTGATAAGTAGTTACCTGATAGGTGACCAAGCCCCCTCTTTGGGCTATATAGCGTCATCTGGGGTGGGTCCTCAAATTCGGCTTTTAAGATTCCAGCAAGACTCCTCTGCCACCTCTGCTATGACTTCTAGCCTCCGGAACGGCAATTGGACCCTACAGGAACCTACAAGCTGCAGATCTACGAGGAAGACTCTTCTGCAACATTGTATCCAGAATTCCTTCCAGCTTTGCAACATTTCCCCGGCCTTGCATTCTCAGAAGACTGCAAATCTTCAGCCTGCACAAGAAGAAGAAGGAATATCCCATGGGGTGAAGGCATCACTCCCCTGTAACTACACGTATGTGCCTACGACTACTGACTGCATGGATCTCCCCACATCCTGAGTAGCGTGGGTCCTTCATCATGGGTGGTGGTACGGAGGGTCTCTCTTGGTCCTACCAGTTGTCGCACTTTGGCGGTGGTAAGTCCTTTCCACTCTACGCAAGACAGCAACCCCATGCTACGCGTCCTTTGCGCCTGCCAAGGCTTGTTTGCTTCACCTCCAAAGGGAACTTCAGGCAACGTATAGCTCCAGCCCCCAGCACTCCCTTCTGCAACTCTTGGGCCTCTGCGTGGTACCCCAATGACATGGGAGCAGCTTCTGTGGTGCTGCGTGGGCTGCTTTACCGACTTCTGTATCTCTGTCCTGTGGGAAACCTGAGGGTGCCACCTCTGCTCCTGTGGGCCTTCTGCCACGTGGAGGGTCCCCGTGACTCCCCCTCCTGGGTAGAGTCCTCCTGGACCTGGCTGGTCCCTGGCAGCACCTCTTTTCCTCTCACTGCAAATTTGCCTGTGCCAAAGCTTGTTGGTGGAATTCCTTCATCGACACCCATCTGCAACCCAGCTTCAAGCGTAGGCCACCTTTTGCACGCATCAGAAACTCTTCTCCAGCTTCTGTGCTGCAGTGCTGACTAGTCTTCCTTCTTTGTCGACCAACCATTAAAGGTACCTCTGGCTGGGTAGTACCTCCTACTCCACTAGGACTCCACAGACACTTCTGGACTTGGCCCCCTCTCTCTACAGGTCTCTATCTTCGGTAATCCACTGTTGTTTCCTTGCAGGCTGTTTTGGGTGTCCTCTTTTATTTCTTTTCATCCTTTGAGGTGGTTTGGGGGAAATCTAGTGTTTTACTCCTGCATTCCTGGTTGCTGGGGGGTACTGTATTACTTACCTGTGTGGTTTCTTAGTACTCCCAGCTCCCTTCTACACAATTTACTTACCTATGTGGGAGCCCTGTGTTCGCATTCCACTTTCTTAGTGTATGGTTTGGGCTCCCCCAGGGCTACTATTCCATATTGCTATTTTACACTGTTTTCTAACCTTTTATGCCTCTTACTGTCTATTAGTGTGTATATAGTGTGTATTTACTTACCTCCTACTGGAGGGTTGCCTCTCTAGTATTTTCTGATACTGTGTTCCAAAACTAAAGTACCTTTATTTTATTTTAAAGTACCTTTATATTTTGTACATCCAAGTGTTTTCCTTCTCGTGTATAAGTACTGTGTGACTGTAGTGGTATCCCAGGAGCTTCTAGATGAGACTTGGTTGCTCGTCGACAACTACCTCTAGAGAGCCTGGCTTCTAGACACTGCCTACACTACACTTATAGGGGACACTTGGTATAAGGTGTAAGTACCATAGGTAGCCACTGTAGGAAAGTATCATCTTGCCTGGCATGTTACCCCCATATTTCACTGTATATATGTTGTTTTAGTGTATGTTTCACTGGGACCCTGCCAGCCAGGGCCCCAGTGCTCATAAGTGTGCCCTGTATGTGTCCCCTGTGTGATGACTAACTGTCTCACTGAGGCTCTGCTAACCAGAACCTCAGTGGTTATGCTCTCTCTGCTTTCCAATTGTCACTAACAGGCTAGTGACCAATTTCACCAATTCACATTGGCAAACTGGAACACCCTTATAATTCCCTAGTATATAGTACTGAGGTACCCAGGGTATTGGGGTTCCAGGAGATCCCTATGGGCTGCAGCATTTCTTTTGCCACCCATAGGGAGATCTCACAATTCTTACACAGGCCTGCCAGTGCAGCCTGAGCGAAATAACGTCCACGTTATTTCACAGCCATTTACCACTGCACTTAAGTAACTTGTAAGTCACCTATATGTCTAACCTTCACCTGGTGAAGGTTGGGTGCTAAGTTACTTAGTGTGTGGGCACCCTGGCCAAGGTGCCCCCACATTTTTCAGGGCAAATTCCCCAGACTTTGTGAGTGTGGGGACACCATTTCACGCATGCACTATACATAGGTAACTACAGTAACTCCGAACATGGCCATGTAACATGTCTAAGATCATGGAATTGTCACCCCAATGCCATTCTGGCATTGGGGAGACAATTCCATGATCCCCCGGGTCTCTAGCACAGAATCCTTCCAGGATTTCCTTCGTGCACAGCCAAGCCTAGGTCCCTGACACTCTAACCTGCAGTGCACATCCTTCTGAGTTGTCCTCCGGCGTCATGGGACTCCCTTTTCTGACTTCGGGTGGACTCCGGTTCACTCCTCTTCCAAGTGCCTGTTCCGGTACTTCTGCGGGTGCTGCCTGCTTCTGTGAGGGCTCCCGGACTTGCTGGGCGCCCCCTCTGTCTCCTCATCCAAGTGGCGACATCCTGGTCCCTCCTGGGCCACAGCAGCATCCAAAAACCCTAACCGCAACCCTTGCAGCTAGCAAGGCTTGTTTGAGGTCTTTCTGCGTGGGAACACCTCTGCAAGCTTCTTCACGATGTGGGACATCCATCCTCCAAAGGGGAAGTTCCTAGTCCTCTTCATTCTTGCAAAACACAAAGCTTCTTCCATCCGGTGGCAGCTCCTTTGCAACCTCAGCTGGCATTTCCTGGGCATCTGGCCACTCTCGACACTGTCGCGACTCTTGGACTTGGTCCCCTTGTCTTACAGGTACTCAGGTCCGGAAATCCACTGTTGTTGCATTGCTGGTGTTGGTTTTCCTTGCAAATCCCCCTATCACGACTTCTGTGCTCTCTGGGGGTTGTAGGTGCACTTTACACCAACCTTACAGGGTCTTGGGGTGGGCTATTTTTCTAACCCTCAGTTTTCTTACAGTCCCAGCGACCATCTACAAGCTCACATAGGTTTGGGGTCCATTTGTGGTTTGCATTCCACTTTTGGAGTATATGGTTTGTGTTGCCCCTATACCTATGTGCTCCTATTGCAATCTATTGTAACTTTACACTGCTTGCATTACTTCCTTTTGCTATTACTGCATATTTTTGGTGTATATATATCTTGTGTATATTTGGCATCCTCATACTGAGGGTACTCACTGAGATACTTTTGGCATATTGTTATAAAAATAAAGTACCTTTATTTTTAGTATATCTGTGTATTGTGTTTTCTTATGATATTGTGCATATGACACCAGTGGTATAGTAGGAGCTTTGCATGTCTCCTAGTTCAGCCTAAGCTGCTCTGCTATAGCTACCTTCTATCAGCCTAAGCTGCTAGAAACACCTCTACTACACTAATAAGGGATAACTGGACCTGGTACAGAGTGTAAGTACCCCTTGGTACCCACTACAAGCCAGGCCAGCCTCCTACACCCACCACACACCAGACCAACTTCTTACAGTGTATGTGTGTATATATATGTATGCATATATATACATACATACACACACACACACATACAATTTTAGAACTTATGAAGTAGAAAGTACAACAATTTGTTCATATAATCTTCTAGCCCTGATGAAGTTAATCTATGATGAAACATGGGTTACCTAGAATAGACAAAGATTTCAGAACACTTCCAGTACCAACCTTTCTTTGAAAAACTAGCCATTGACAGTGCTTGGGGACTAATTCTGTAAAGCAGGCACTCTTGCACCATGGTGCAAAGGTGTCTGTGTTGGCTCCTGGCGGCCACAAGTGTACCAGTGCAGAAGGAGAGCAGAAATGTGTCATATTATAATAGATCCGGCACATTCATGCCCTCTCCATTTGACGCAGCCCAGAAAATGTCTCCCTATGTGGCATTTTGCCAAATATTCATAAATCTGCCCCCCAAAATATAATTTCCTCCATTTCCAGGACCCCATATTGCTCTGCCTGTTGCAATATCACACGGTGGCAGTGATGTCTGTAAGGACCTGCATCAGCCTTCCTTTAATGGATGGCAGGAAGGTTTTCAGTACCAAGAGGGTGGCCTGCAGCTCCAGAAGTTTGATATGGAGATGGGCCTCTGTCAAGACCAGATGCCTCTGATCTTCACCTCTCCAAATGGCCCTCCCAACCCAGGAAAGACATATCAGTTACCACTGTCAACTCTGGGAGGGGTAGGGAGAGGGGTCTGCCACTAACCCAGTAGCGGTCCAGCAACAACCACTGCAGATTTTTTACAGTATCCTTCAAACTCTGGATGTGGTCGGAGAGAGGTTCCCTTGATGGGCCTACTGAGACTTCAAATCCCACTGCAGAGCCTGCATGTGCCATCTGGAATTTTGACCAGCAGGATTCAGGAAGCCACCAGTTCCAATAGCCTCAGAGTTGACCTCATGGAGATGTAGGACAGAGGCTGAAAGATCAGGAGTATAGCCTGAATGTCCTGGACTCTCCTTTTCAGGGGAAAGGCATGAAACCAAACCATATCCAGAATGGCTTTGATGAAGGGGAGCATCTGATGAGGATTCAGGGGAGGGGTACTCTTCGGCACACTTATAGTTAATTCAAAATATGATGTGGTTCGCCATAGACCAGAAGTGACTAACAACTGCCTAGGGTGAACATGAACAAGGCTTCAGCAGCCAGTAATTGAGGTAGGAAGAAGACTGGTATTCCAACCTCCGAAGGTGTGTTGCTACCACGGCCATGACTTCTGAACACTCAAGGTGTTCTGGTGAGACCAAAGTGGAGCACGACAAACTGGAAATGCTCCTATTTTACCATGAACTTCAGGTAGTACTGATGGGCCTGCAGGGGTTGAATATGGAAATAAGAGTCCGGCACATCCAACACCACCATCCACTCTCCAGGGTCAATGTCAGCCAAGACCTGGGCTACTGTGAGCATCTTGAATGTTTCCTTCCAGAGAAAGGTGTTGAGAGTGAAAATGACTAAAATAGGATAAAGATCTTTGTCTTCCTTTGGCACCAAAAAGTAGCAGGTATAAAAACACAAACCTACTTCTGGAGAAAGCATCCTCTCTATAGCCCCTTTGACTAAAAGGGCTTGCGCTTCCTGCTGTGAGATGGATAGATGGTCCTCTGTCAGTGGTTCTGGGGATGGTGGAACGTGCAGAAGAGTGCCAGTGAAGGGCAAGGTGTCTTCAAAATCCACTTGTCTGATGTGATGGACTGCCAACCCCGCAAGAACCATCAGATCTTGCCTCCAACCAGATGGCTGTGCTCCACAAAGGACACCCTAAAGGTGTTTGTCAGGTGGCTGCAGGGGGAGGGGACTGAGGTATGCCAATCTTGACTACAGGGGTGGTGGGCGCCATGCCTGTGATACTGCTAAGCACCTTGAGAAGGCTAGGTTGGTTGACGGTATGGGGTACCTCTGCGGAAGCCACAAAAAATAGTAGAGCTGATATGGCTTGCAGGAGCATGTTTTGGCACTGCTCTCCTTCAAACACTCTAGAACAGAATCTGCCTTGTCCCCAAATATTCAAGTCCTCTCTAAGGGTATATCCATAAGGGACAAAGGACATTGCCAGAAAAACCTGTTGATCACAGCCAGGCATGACTTCGAAAGGCTATCTATACTGGTGCCAGCGGCCCGCCCTATGGAATCGGCGGTGTCCAATCCAAAATGAATTTGGAACCTGGCCATATCACAACCTTACTGTATGGCTTGGGTGTGTACAGGTCAGAGGTTGGACACTAGGAGGACTAGGGCTACCAAATTCCAAAGGGCATAGGGATAGCAGCCGAGAAGGCAGCTGTCTTTCACAGACCTGAGGGCCAAACTGGTGGAAGAAAATAACCTCTTCCCACATTTTTGGACTCCTTATCGGGGCGAAATAGCCAGGAAAGTATTTGAGTTTCTTCAACTTGTAGACACTTACACCAAGCTTTCAGGTGAAGAGTGCCGAGAGAAAAATGCAGGTTTACCCAGGGCAGGGCTGTGGCGTCCTGCAATTTGGCAATTGACGGGAGGCCCAGAATGAAGCCTCCCAAAAAGGTATCCAAGTGTCTCACTGAAGAGCAAGAGAGGTTCAATAGATGTTAGCCCCAGCTGCAGCACTTCCTCCAAGACATTGGTTTTGACCTCTAAGGTGAAGAGATGGAGCTCAAGAACTTCAGCTGCCCTACACATGGCCATTGCACACCATGTGCTCGCCTCGGCAGCAGGACAGGGGGGTGAGAGCAGCCCAGACTCAAATCCACTAGCTTCTTGAAAGTTTTCATACCAATTTTCCTTGTGGTATGGTTGCCCTATTTATTCACCTGCATTGCAATCATTGTTACAATATGTGCAAATGAGGAATGCACCTTGTGTTCTTCCTTGTGGGGGTGGCAAGGTGGCACTTCAACAGAAGCCAATTCTGGCCTCGGACACAGCGGCGCAAACTTGGAGAACACAATGGGCATCTCGCCCAAAGTTGGAGTCTACATTGGCGTCAAGGCTCTGGGAACTGGTGTGGCACCTGAGTCAGAACAAGGGGAGGCAAAGTAGTGGATTTAGAAAGTCGAACTGGCACTGAGGGCGAACACACAGGTGGTACCCCAGAAGGTGCGCTTATTTGCTCCTTAGGGCCCAAAGGTACGCAAGAGGATCCGCAGAGTCAGAGTATGGCCTTGCAGAACTCTCAGATCTTCCTCGGTATCATCGAAGGTCCTGGGAACTAATGTGCTGGACAAGTTGCAGGATGGGCTCTGATGTCCGTTGTCTTCAGGAGAGAAACAAGTTGACCCCCCATGTTCCTTCTCAGGAAAATGTGAGTGGTGGGAAGGGGTAGAGTTCAGCTTGGATTTTTTGTGTTTTTTTTTTTCCTTTAAACTGTAGGCTTGAAGCACAATAACTGACCTCAGCAACGACTCCTGCGACTTCTAGACTGGGACCGGGACTGACCCTTTGACTTGGACCAGTCTCGTCCTGGATACTTCCGAGTGCTTGGCAACAGAGTTTTGCCTCATAGTCTTGTATGGCCTTCAGGTTCTTCGACATTCAATACAAGCCTTAGAGTTGTGGCTTGACCCCAGGCACCATAGGCAAACCTGATGAGTGTCTGCCACAGACATCGGTTTACGACAGTCATTACAGGGTTTGAATCCTGTCATCTTGGGAGGTGATATTCCCCTTGCACACTGCAATTTTTTTTAAAGAAAAGCTGTTTGAGACTTAGCTCTTGATCTGCAACTGGTAGCATGGGAACAAAGAAACTGACATTGACACATGGAAGTGGCATCTACACGGGCCCTGCATGGCATTTCCGGAGTGGAAGGGCATTGTTGCTGAGCCATATAGCGCCACCTATTGTGGACAGAGATACTGCTAATAAACGTTTCGGCATCCAGTATGACACTGTAAGCGTGAGGGCGTGGATAAAGCACTCTAGACCGCGGTAGTCTGGACAAAAGTCTTTTATTGAGGATAGAAGATGTAGGAAACAGGTGAGTATCTTTCAGTTTTGGGTTTGAGACTTTAGGGTGGTGGGATGTTCTTGAGGTGTGGTCTTCACTCTTCTTTTCTGTTCCCCTGGTTCACAGGTCGTCCCCCGGGAAGAGCATGTGGAGAGAAGAGAATATAGCGGTAAGTGTACTTGCTACTGATATCTATTTAGTCTCCGTATTCTCTCTTTATCTTCCCTGACTCACTGGTCTTCTTACGGTTATTGTATTCAGCTCATTTTAGATTAGTATGTGTGTAACCCTTCTGTCTCTCAATGCTTCAACTCCTGTCCTTTCTGTCTTGTAAATTCCTTTAGTGCTGAACCGGACCTGTGCGTGGCTTGGCTGGTCTACTGTTGGTGACGGTGCTCTATAGTGGCTGGTGGTAAGTATTTTATTCCCCCCCCTCTTGTATTTGTACTTGTCCGTTTCTTTATTTCAACCCCCACCCGCCTTTCCGTGCTTTCCGACCCCCGCCCTCCTCCGCTCTCTGTCTCTCACTCTTGGTCAGGGACGTAGTCCCACGCACCTGAATGGCCACACTTCTCCTGAAGCGTGGTGGGATGCTGCCACTCGTCCTCCCGGTTGCCTGGAACAGGGTCTCCTGACGTTCGTCTGCCGTCTTCGGCTCCGGTGCTCGGATGGGACCGTTGTCTCCGATTCTCTGGCGGGTTCCGCTCCTGGGCTTCCGCATTCACCTCTCTGTTGCTGGGCTTCTCCTCCTCCACGAAAGGGTTCACAGCTATCCCCTTGTCTCTTGTTTGCTCCTCCAGAGCTCTGAACGCCGTAGGAGTATGCTGCGGCACTTTTGAACATCCAGCGCCCCGCCACTGCAGATCCTTCCACCAATCACGGGCAGGGAGCCTCAGAGCACCAGGGGCAGCGTCAGCACAAGCGGGAGCTGAGTGCGGGCGAGCAGGTTCCAGTCTGTCACATACATTTCCCCTAGAGAGTGGCTTGTCGAGACGCTCCAAGACCGGATAATGGGAAAGAAAATCCGTGGTCACCATTTGTTTACCCGGAAGATGCTGTATCTGAAAGGAAAAAGGCTGTAAGGAAAGGAACCAGCGGAGAACACAGGAATTAATGTCTTTATGATGGGCGAGCCAAGTAAGAGGAGCGTGATCAGTAATCAGGGTAAAGGTCCTGCCGGACAGATAATATCTGAGAGACTCAAGTGCCCACTTAATCGCCAAACATTCCTTCTCTATAGCTGGATAATGCAACTCCCGCGGTAGAAGCTTCCTGCTGATGTACAAGATAGGGTGGAGGGCATCATCATCCTGTGGTTGGGACAACACCGCTCCAAGACCCACGTCGGAGGCATCAGTTAGTAACAAAAAGGGTCTCCCAAAATCAGGACAGCAAAGCACCGGTTCTGACGTGAGGGCGGTTTTCAACTTGTCAAAGCTATGTAAGGCAGTTACCGAGGGAGGACCAAAGGCGTTGGGATAGGTGTTTTTTAGCATCTCAGTAAGGTGTTCCTCCACCATAGAGAAATGGGGAATAAAACGTCTATAATATCCAATTAATCCTAAGAATGCTCTGATATCTTTTTTCCTCTTAGGAAATGACATTTTTGAGATGGCTTCTACTTTTTCTACTTGGGGTCTAATCTGACCGTTCCCCACAATATACCCCAGGTATTTGATACTAGTCTGTCCATGTCTACATTTTTCAGGATTGGCGGTTAACTGGGCCTTTCGTAGAGCTTGTAATATGGTATCTAGGTGTGCCACGTGCTCCTCCCAGGTGTTACTATAGATAACAATGTCATTGAGATAGGCAGCAGCATACTGCTTAAATGGACGTAGGATTTCATCCATGAGTCTTTGGAATGTGGCGGGCCCCATGAAGCCCAAAAGGGAGGACAGTAAACTGATATAAGCCAGAAGTGGTGGCAAATGCTGTTTTTTCTTTGTCTTCCCTTTTTAAAGGGATTTGCCAATAACCCTTCGTGAGATCTAGGGTGGATAAGAATTTGGCTTGGCCTAGCCTCTCAATAAGCTCCTCTATTCTAGGCATGGGATATGTATCGAAATAGGTTAAGTTGTTGACACCCCTGTAATCTACACAAAACCGGGTGCCACCATCTGGCTTGGGTACCAACACGACTGGCGAGCACCATGGGCTGGCTGATGGTTCTATGATACCGGCTGCCAACATGGCTTGGACCTCCTCTTCAATAATCTTTTGTTTTGCTTCAGGAATGCGGTATGGTCGCTGTCGTGAGACAGTATTCATTTTCAGACGAATGGGATGTTGGATTAGTGTGGTTCTGCCCGGATATTTAGAGAAGACATCTTGATTGTGATGTACTAGGCAAGTTAATTGGTTGTAATACAATCTCTTAAGACTGGGATTGATCCATGGTTGTACCTGGTTATACAGGTCCTGGTGAGGTAACATGGGATACAGGATGTCTTCAGTAACATCCGAGTTGATAAAATGAATGGAAGAGCCTCCTGTGGGTTCTAGCCATTTTTTAAGATGATTGATGTGATATATCTGTTCCCTTCCACTTCCTTGGGGAATGGCCAACTTATAGGTGGTGGGATTGATCTGTGCTATCACTTCAAACGGCCCTTGCCATTTTGCCAATAATTTATTCTCAGTGCTAGGGAGTAAGACTAGAGCTTTATCCCCTACTGTTAGAGTGCGAACTGCACTTCGGGTATCATATATTTGCTTCTGCTTATTCTGAGCTTCCTGTAAGGCAGCATGGGCTTCCTCCCATACTGTATGAAGATTCTCTCTTAAATCCCTGGTATATGTCAAGAGGTCTTTTACCTCCTCCTCCGTGTCCTCCCACTGTTCGGCTAACATATCTAACAGTGTGCGTGGCTGTCGACCCAACAACATTTCAAAAGGGCTATGGCCTAAGGAGGCTTGTACATGGGTACGAATAGCATATAGAACCAATGGTAGTTTCTTTTCCCAATCCTTACCGGCCTCAGATATACTCTTTCTTAGTAAGGATTTAATGGTTTTGTTGTATCGTTCCACCAGCCCATCTGTTTGTGGATGATATACTGAGGTACGGATTTGTTTCACCCCTAGTAATCGACATAATTCAACCATTAATCTAGACATAAAAGGAGTCCCTTGGTCCGTCAATATTTCTTTTGGGAAACCCACCCGTGAAAAAAACTCTATCATTGCCTGGGAAACAGCTTTAGTGTGTATACTGGGAAGGGGAATGGCCTCGGGATAGCGTGTGGCATAGTCCACCAGGACTAAAACATATTGTCTACCCCGAGTGGAAGGGGTGAGGGGCCCGATAAGGTCCATTCCAACCCTGGTAAAGGGAATATCAATAATCGGAAGAGGTTGTAGGGGTACGGGTTTTTGTGGAGAGGGGTTATACAACTGGCATTTGGGACACTCTGAACAATGCTTCCTTATTTCACCATAAACCCCCGGCCAATAAAATCGTCTAAGAACCACTTCCTCAGTTTTCTCCCTCCCCAAATGCCCTTCCCCGTTATCCCCATGTGCTAATTGTAACACTTGTTGGCGGTGGCTTTTGGGCACAACTAACTGCAGGTCGTTTCCTCCAGTGGGTGTGGGGTTTCTGTATAACAGGTTATTACGAATCAGGAACCTGGGACCTATCCCTGGTGCTGCCCCAGACTCGGCCTGCTGCAATGCATGTTTTAAAGTTGGGTCCTCATTCTGATTCCGCCGAAAATCCCCAGTGATGGTGCAAACCTTCGCACTAATAACAGGACCGCCTTGGGATGGGCATTGCTGTAGATAAGACCGTCGTTGCTCTCTTTTTTGTCTCCTGCTGAGGATAATTCGTTCTCGTTTGGGTTCTTCTGTAATGGTTCCACTAGGGGCCTCCGTCCACCAGCCCCTCAGAAGGTGCTCTTGCCCAGGTTTCTCCAATAAGGAGGGAAATTCTTCGTAATCAGTCCCGAGGATTATGTCTTCATCCAGGGTGGAGAGTACCCCTACCCTGAGGTTCTCGTTTTGTTCTCTCCATTTCAACCTTATAGTGGCAAGGGGATAATACCGTTGATCCCCATGTACACAGGTGATGAGAACCTGGGTCTCGGGTTCTTCCTGCCCTGGCAACACTAAATCTTCCCGGATCACGCTCTGGCTACATCCGGAGTCGATTAGGGCCATTCTTTCTACTTCATTGACAAAGATAGGGAGGGTATATTTAGGTTTCTCCCCTCCAGTCCAGAATACTCTCCCCTTGGTTAGACCTATCTCCATGGGTTCTTCTGCATCTTTCTTATGCGGGCAATAACGGGCAATATGGCCCCACTCTGAACAGTTGTAGCATTGAGGACCAGGGCTTGGGTATCCAGAGGGTCCTGGGCCCCCTGGTTGAGTTCATCCGGCCCGTGGGCTCCGACTGGCCGTGGTAGTTGTTGTCTAGGAATGGCTGGTCGGACCATAGGAAGGGGGAGCCCGACTAATGGTAGCTCGGAAGTCAGAGCCTCTATGATAAGCACAGGCAAGATCTACGCTGTTTCATTTGTGAGTCCTGGATGCTGTCGTGCCCAGTTTCGAGTGGTAGGTGGTAAAGCATCTAAGTACTGTTCTAAAACTATTATGTCAAACATCTCTTCTCTTGTCTTCTCTGTAGGATGTAACCACCTCCCGGCTGCATGATGGACTCTATAATACAAGGTACGGGGATTCTCCTGATGCTGCCATTTCATTTGCCTAAACTTAGTGCGATAACTCTCACTGTCCAAACCCACTCTTTCTAAAATAGTTTTCTTAACGTCCTTGTATGGTAGGTTCCCACTCGGATTGATAGCTTGGTATGTTGTTTGCAGGTGGCCGGTGAGTAGGGGGGCGATATACTGACCCCATTTGTCCTCAGGCCAATAGCAGTACTGGCCACTCTTTCAAAGTTTGTGAAGAATGAGTCTGGGTCCTCCTGCTCCTGGTAGCGTTGCAGCACACTACTTGGTACCGTGGGGTGTACTTTTGTATTGGCGATGGTGTCGGTAAGCTTCCCCAATGCTGTTTCATGTACCAGTTGGTTATTAGCCATAATCGTCGCCTGGCTTTTGAGCGCTGTTTGCAATGCCTCCCGTTCCCCTTTGGCTTCTTTCATTTGCTGTTCCCATATCAACTGGAGATGCCGTTGCCCCTCAGCCAACTGGGCTATGACATCTGCCATTGTTGCCTTCTCTTCCATGGTTGTGGATTCTTTCCTTTGTTTGTAAATCCCACTTCTGACACCACTTGTAAGCGTGAGGGCGTGGATAAAGCACTCTAGACCACGGTAGTCTGGACAAAAGTCTTTTATTGAGGATAGAAGATGTAGTAGGAAACAGGTGAGTATCTTTCAGTTTTGGGTTTGAGACTTTAGGGTGGTGGGATGTTCTTGAGGTGTGGTCTTCACTCTTCTTTTCTGTCTCCCTGGTTCACGGGTCATTCCCCGGGAAGTGCATGTGGAGAGAAGAGAATATAGCGGTAAGTGTACTTGCTACTGATATCTATTTAGTCTCCGTATTCTCTTTTTATCTTCCCTGACTCACTGGTCTTTTTTCGGTTATTGTATTCAGCTTGTTTTAGATTAGTATGTGTGTAACCCTTCTGTCTCTCAATGCTTCAACTCCTGTCCTTTCTGTCTTGTAAATTCCTTCAGTGCTCAACCGGACCTGTGCGTGGCTTGGCTGGTCTACTGTTGGTGACGGTGCTCTATGGTGACTGATGGTAAGTATTTTATTCCTCCCCCCCACCTCTTGTATTTGTACTTGTCCGTTTCTTTATTTCAACCCCCTCCCGCCTTTCCGTGCTTTCCGCCCCCGCCCTCCTCCGCTCTCTGTCTCTCACTCTTGGTAAGGGGCATAGTCCCACGCACCTGAATGGCCACGCTTCTCCTGAAGCGTGGCGGGATGCTGCCACTCGTCCTCCCGGTTGCCTGGAACAGGGTCTCCTGACGTTCGTCTGCTGTCTTCGGCTCCGGTTCTCGGATGGGACCGTTGTCTCCGATTCTCTGGCGGGTTCCGCTCCTGGGCTTCTGCATTCACCTCTCTGTTGCTGGGCTTCTCCTCCTCCACAAAAGGGTTCACAGCTATCCCCTTGTCTCCTGTTTGCTCCTCCAAAGCACTGAACGCCGTAGGAGTATGCCGCAGCACTTTTGAACATCCAGCGCCCCGCCACTGCCGATCCTTCCACCAATCACGGGCAGGGAGCCTCAGAGCACCAGGGGCAGCGTCAGCACAAGCGGGAGCTGAGTGCGGGCAAGCAGGTTCCAGCCCGTCACAGACACCTGGGGAATATTCAGAAGGGGAGGATTCTGTGGTTAGAAAGTCTCTCAGAAATGTATATATTTGTAGTAGTCCAATTTTTGTTTAAGGAAAATTGGCACGGTGAAGTTGTCATTTCTAGGCAAGGCTCACACTGCTGTGGGCGGCCTGCACCTGCTTTAATGTGCTCCTTGCCTTTCTGGGACAGGAGCCTCTACAGGGAAGAATAAGCACAGTAAGACTAGAGGGCCTGTGGGACACCCTTACATCCTTAACAAAATGCTGGTTTCCTTCTGTAAGCCGCATTCTCAGTGTACACCAGAAGATACGTCAATTGTTAACAAGTAACAGTGGGAAGGAATGAAGGCAAGTGGAGGGGCTACTGACTCTTGGGCAAGAATCCACAAACGACTGACCCCCAATTGGTATTTTTTGTTATCCATCATATTGCACAGCAGGTTGGAGACAACCCTTCTGATAGAACTAACTAAAGGTACCATTTATATTAGTTTGTCACATCTGCATGTGCTAGTCTACAAAGGCGTTGCTTATCTCGACCAATCGCCTCACATTTTGGCTCTTACTTTCAAGAACAGGTTTGTCCCTGCACATGCAGGGGAAAGTAAGGGCCTCCTATGAACAATGTGCATAACCCTTCGGTTTAAGAACCCTCAAGTGAATTATTTCCTCCCCTCTTTTGGTGCTATGCTCATCCTGAGTGGTTTGTAGTAAATAAGGACATATCAACCAACCACATAACTTGACATTATTTTTTATTAAAACATATTTGGAATGTCTACGTGCAATATTTTAAAAAAGGAACCAGGAGTAAGTTTCAAAAGCTGCAATCAGGCACATAGGAGTAACCGAAAAAGGAAGGAACGACTGGTATCAAACGTACATTAAGAGAGATGACAATGAACCAACTCGTAGTCATTTGGATATCACCACTGTGCCGTCATTGTGGAAGTAAGATTTAAACAAGTAAACTTTACTGCTATTTCTGACATTAATTGCTGCAGCTAGAAATTCTGCTTGGGTACAATGAGTTTTACTTGGGTGCAGAATCTTCCTTCGAAAAATCAGCTGGAGCCAAACTTATAAACAAGTGCTTCACGTTAAGACATAAGCTCATTTCAGAAGTATAGTACAATCTCGTTTGATTTGCTAGTTTGATGCGCTGGGGCTATGGGTCGTCGGGCTGGAAACGTGTTTGTGGTTTACTTCTGTGGCTGCTTTCGCAATGGCTGTCATGGTTGCACCATACTTGCTGTATATCAGACGATGAAAACAATTCAGCGGCTTGCCCTGCTGTCATTTGTGTGGCGAGTTCTGATCCAAATAGGCAAGGTGCTAGAAATACTGAAGCACCGGTTCTTCGTGCAGTTGAATTGATCACTCCCATTGTTAATGGGCATTCATTCTTGATTTGAAAGGCTCTGTTTGAATGTGTCTTGATTTTATCAACTCTAGTTTCTGGGCATTCCCCGTCACAGGATATCTTGTGGTCTGTACTTTTTTCAGTAAATTGGAGGGGGTGGAATAATGTCTTCATCTTTTGGCTCCAGTTTGCCAGTTAGTACTATGCCGAACATTTCTCTCAGGATACTGGGGATCTCTTCCTTCTTGAGCTCTCTAGTGTCCTTTTGGCATGTGGTGGTCCCTGTGTAGGTAGTAGTAATGAGTCGCAATCCCATGTAAGTACGCATGCCCAGGGGAAGGTGAAGTGAGCAAAATGCTTTGCAGAAGAAGAGGGAGCTGGGTGATGTCTGATGGTAGTCGCACATAGAATTAAAGTCTGCCAACTTCTGCTCGGCCAGAGTGAACTTATAAAGGCTTGACCAGGCTCTGGCAGTACCCTGTAGCTCAGCAGTCTCTTGAAAGCGCTCCAGGACCCACATGTTATCATCTGGCCATAACCTGAAGAATCCATTCTCCTGAGTCTGCTCTGTCCTGGGTTCCAGAAACAGAGGCGTACGGAAAGAATTGCCAAAACCAACATCACACAGCCACTGCTGACCGCTTAGGTCCACTAGCAGCACCATGTGGTCACAAGGAGGGCCATATCGCTTGGTGAAGACGTTTTTGACATGGGCTGAGAGGATGACCGCTTGGTAACCAAGCTCCTTCAGCAGCCAGTAGAAGAGGCTGTTGTTCTCGAAGCAGAATCCACCACGGTGCCTCCTGACAATCTTGTCATATACTTCTGGTGGATTTAAGGTAATCTTCTCCCCAGAGTGGATGGACAGGCTCTCAAAGGGCACAGACAACAGATGGCATCGGTGGAGCGCCCTTAAAGTGTCTAGAGAAGGCACTGTTGGGCCATTATAGCCAATCCTCAACAGATATGTGGTGACATCCATTCTGTGAAAGATAAAGGACACTCATCAGTACTTAGTTGTGATGATTATCCACTCGCTCAGATACCCATCCACCCCTTTGAACCCACGGCTTCATTAAACACCTATTTTTTTATTTTCATTTCATGTTCACATGTATTTTTCCTTCCATCTGCATTTTGCTGATCCTCCTGGATGAGCTGAGCGCTAACACAGTTGGGTCCAACACTCTGCCCTCAATTCTGAATTACTGGTGAATGTTCACAATTCTCAGATGCAAGTACCCTGTAGGACAAAATGACGATGCTTACGACACACTGAATGCATCACCCAAGCAGTTCACAGAGTACAGAAGTAACCAGTGTGGTAATTCTAGGCTTTGATCCGCAGCGCCTCCCCCCACCACAGGCACCTTCCACATTGATGCTAATACAAAGGAGTTCTGTGCAACTTTCTACAAAGGAAAAAGGTCTGTGGTTGGCAAGAGTGCTGGGTAAGAAACCACCCCTTAATGTAACAAGGACAGGATACATCAAGGCCCAAATTTACAAACATTCTTGCAATGCTGTTTGAAAATGTGCTGTGCTGTTGTACGAAGAAAAATTAAAGACGTCCATATTTACCAAGCTGTTACTGACTGTTATCAGCTGTTTTTGCATAAAACTAATGGTTGTACTATAAAGGAAACAAAGCGACAGGCTTGCTTGAGATCTGTACTATAGAATCAACTACCAGTGTCTACATGCAGACATCTTTCCATGGGTAATCACATCATATGTTTTTTGTTTTTTTTTAAATGTATACGTCACACAATATTCCTCTTCACGGAAATCCAGTTCATGCTAGTAGGTGTGGCTTTGCACAGAATCATCCTAAACCTCCCTGTATAGTTCCAAACCAAATGCCCCCAAACCTGATAGCTCCCTTTATATCCATGACCGAGGGTCGGTGCTCTGTGATGGTGTTTTTTTGATGCACTTGCATGCAACTTTTGGCGCAACATAGCCTTTGCACGTGAAAAAGTTTATAGGTGCTGCAATATGTACTGCTTTGCACCATCCTATACTAAAGCAAAACTATAGTAAAACGCAGTTTACATTTTTCGAATAACTAGGTTCTGGAAAGCCCTGCTCCATATCGATTTGTTTTCATGGGCTACAGGAGGATTACTACGGACTTCACACAAAATCCAGTACCCATCCCATTATATCACGTGGTGTTGTTGAGTACTTTATCTGTGGTGTTCAGAATCGACAATTCTGCCATAGAATACTATTTCACTTAAAATGTGGTCATAAGCATTATGTGCTGAAAAAACTATTTTAAAAAGACATTATGATACTCCACGAATGGGAAAGAAAGTGAGGGAGCAGGACTCAAAGTAATGCCATTACGGGTAAAAAAATTAAGCATTACCTTATCGTCCCATCTTCGCTTTCATTCCTTATGATGTATGAGAGGTCCCAAGCCCACAAATAATGGACAACTGCTCATAGATGCTACCCAAAACATGCTTTATTTGAAACAGAATCTCTTCCCCCTATCCCTTCATAGAGGACAAGACCTTATAACCAAAGACACCAGCAATATTACTTTCTGGAAATCTATAGTGCCTTGCAAAGGTAGATGAGTCAGACCAAGTTACTGCCCTACAGATTTCTTGATGGGAAGCTCCCCTCAATTCCACAACCGTAGAAGCCATGCTACTAGTTAATCTGCTCTGTATATGTAAAGGGAGGCGGCTCTCCCTCCACCTCATAAGCTTTACCAATCAAAGTTTTGATCCACCTACTCAAGGTGACTGTGGCCGGCTTTTTACTTTTCTTACCTGGACCAAAATTCACACACAAAAAAAAAAAGACATCACTTCTCTAAAGGACTGCACTCTGTCAGGATCTACAAGAAGCGCCCTTCGCATATCCAAAAAAATATAGCTAGATTCCTCCTCCAAGGAAGGGAGTAGATAAAAGGCTGGCAAAAATCACCTTGTCTGTGAAAAAATGAATCTATTTTCGAAAAAAAAGAAAGGAACCAGCACCAATCTGTCCTGAAAGATTTTATAAAAAGGAAGCCTACAAGACAAAGCTCCCAATTCACCCCGATGCCTAGCAGAGGTGATGGCCACAAGAAAGGTTTAGAGAGTCAGAAAGTGCAAATCAACAACCTCCAAAGGTTCAAATGGAGATTTAGTCAAAGCTGTTAAAACTAGAGCTAAGTCCCAAGTTGAAAAGGAACGCAACGATCTAGAACAAGTATTGGAGAGACCTTTAAAGAACCTAGAAATCACCTCTTCATCATCAGCCAAATTTTTCCAGGGACCTCTGAATGCCTGAATCCCTGCCCATTGCACAGGGAGGGTGGCTACAACTAACCCAACCTCGCATCTTCCTGTAAAAACGCCATGATCATTATCATGCTGACAGATTGAGGATAGAAACCTCTTCTATCACTTCAATGTGAGAAAGAACCCCTGTGCTTGTTATAAGAACTTTGCGTTGAATATTGTCTGGATGCCTGCAAAGTGACTACCAAGTTATCTGAAGTCCCTGCCCCCTCAGACTACTCCTCTCAACCTCCACTACTCATCCACATGATCAGAAAGTCGAGAGGCTATGGATTCAGTGCAAATAATCATTCTGGAGCTGTATTCATGAGCATCAAAAGAGAAAAACGATTGGCCCAAGGCCCATGGAGAACAATCAAAATCGCATCTGCCTTTTCTCGCCTCACTCTCACTAGAAAATGCTTGATCAGGGGGAATGGGAGGAATGCATATGAGAGGTCCTGTGGCCACATGCCACGAGAGTAGTCTAAGCCCAAGTGAAGAGAGTTTGTGCAATCTTGTTTAGAGCCCAGGACCTTGTCTCCCCTGCTTGTGTATATGAGCTTTGATGGTAACATAGTCTGTCTGAATCAATACTGCTTTCCCCATCAACTGACTTTCGAATGCCATTTGAGCTGTCTTCCTGCTTTGAACTCACTCCAGTTTGAGAACCTAAACGCCTCCCTGTGAGACCAGAGCCCCTGAACTTGCATTGGCTCTCCCTATGCACCACACTCTGACAGACTGGCATCTGTTGTAACTATTAGCGGATCCAGAGGGCTTAGTTTTGGACACCTGTCCATCGACCATGCCAGATCATATTTTATCACCTAGGAAATTGGGATTCTGTACTTCAGATTTTGAGTCATGTCTGTAGAACCAGAAAGAATTCCCTGAGCCACACCACCACCTCTGGTTCTTTGTGTGTGCATAATTCCAAAATATGCCTCAGAATCGTGGCAATACTTAGAGGAAGCAAACAAGCAAGCCTTTCCTTGCAGATTCAAAATTTGAGCCCTGTAAATGTCAAATCCTACACTGATTTCATATTGGATATTTGCCAGTTTATGAGAAACCCAGGTCTCTGCAAAATCTTCAGCACTCTGCCTTTGGGAGACAACAGTAAATCTTTTGATGAAGCCTGAACCGACCAACTGTCGAGGCATGGATGGGCAAAGATTCCTTCTGAATAAAGAAAAGCCACCAGTGGTGCCAGTACTTTGGTGAAGATCTGGGGGAGAGGACTTCAGACCGAATGGAAGAAAAAAAAATTGAGAGCGATCTACCTTCAGTGTGACCATCAGAAACCTTTGGAATAACCTTCTGACAAGTACATGAACATAAGCATCTTCAAAATCTAATTATGTTAACGCATCTTCCGGCCCTATTAGTGGAAGTTCTGTAGTGTTATCGTTCGAAAGTAGCAAGTACTGATCCAAGAGCTGACCCACATCAGGTCCAGGACTGGCTTGTAATTCCCCTGAAGGCTTCTATACCAAGAAAAGAAGAATTGAGTGAGAACCTTTTCCTCCCTGGGTACCTTTATAATTGCCGCCTTCTTGAGCAACTCATCCACTCCTTTTAATAGAGCCTCTCGTTTAAGACCTGATACAGGAAGATGACTTACTTTGGCTCCTATATATGGAGGAGTTTGTAGAAAGTTTATTGCATAACCTTTTTCTATTATGCATAATACCCAGGTGTCCCCAACGTCTTAATGCCAGGCCCTGAGAATGCGATGTACTTGGCCTCCCACGGGTGCCTGCTTGAGTGAAACATAACTGTCAGGACCTTGTCTTTGCTGGAACTTCCCCAAATCTTTCTTAGGAGAAAAACCTCTAGGCTGGTATTTTTGTTTACACACTCCATAAGACTTAAAGTCTCTCTTTAAAGACGACTTTGCTCTTATTCCAGAATCTTCTTGAATCGGCTTTCTCTTTATATGGAAGGGTATGCTTATGATCTTTAAATGCTTTAGAGATCATGGAATCCAATTGAATTTTACCCTTGAATTGAAGTTTGATCAATGCTGATTTCTAGACAACCTCTGTTTTCCATTCTCTCATACAGAGATTACATCTGGCAGAAATCACAGCTCCAGAATAATCTGCAGTTGCCTTGACCACATCTGATGAGAAGTGAGCCAGCCGTCTTGTCTGCTGATCCATACCTGCCAGTAGGTCCAAACACTTCAGACCACCTTGAATTGCTAGTGCATCAGTCTTTAACCAGTGACTGAGCCATAAATTCTGGCTTGGAGAGACACATTCTCTGCTGCGAATGCAGGGGTGTAGAATTTAATCAAATATCTACTTGTCCATGGGACAGGTTGCTTCATAAATCTACTTGTCCTGTAAAAAAAAATCCACTTGTCCCTTTGGTACCATGTAGTGCGGCGATAAATCTTAGCAGCAATCTCATTATATGAGGGCTAGGATAATAACCTCTCTGATTATACTAGCAAATAACTTATTTTGCTACCTTTTAAAAGATGTACATCCTGAGGCTGTAGGTAGCAAGAAGCAATAGTTCCAGGTTTGGAATGTCCTTTTGAGTCTGTGCAAACATACAAACTTGCATGTCTTAGGGTTTTTTTTACCAGCTTTTCTCTAATTGGTTTCCATACTGAGGAAGCTTGGACATTTATTCCTGACAGTTGGGGAAAAAAGTAATTGGAGGGAAAGAGAACTTGTAAATGTTTGACAGATTTTCGCATGAGCAAATCTAGACATACATATTTGCTTGAGCTAAAAAGTAGTTCACAAATATTTTCTTGGAATACCATTTCCTGGCCTTCTTCTGTAAATTCTTGGTAATTCAGGAGTTGCAAATCCGCACTATTGCAAGGACATATACCATGGGTGCACTTTTGTGACTTCTCCTGTAAGAATTGGGGCCCTAATTGAGCCTTGTATTAACCAAAACCTTTTGATTTTATTATAATTCTATCTGGCTATTGGCTGGCTTCACTATGTGTGACAGAACTGTGTTCTTTTACAAGGACGATATCACCACACAGTTGTTGTTTTTTTTCAATGCTAGGAACTACTATAGCAATCTGTGTATTTTTTATTTTTGCTTTTGCCAATGTTTGTTATAATAGTGAGGGCCCAGCAGCTCCTTTAACAATAAAAGTTTTACCAAAGCCATGTCAAAACAAGACACAAATCGACAAAATCAAAAGGCTGATGACCAATGTCGAACCTACTGACTTAGACTCTGCTTGTTTATGTTCATGTTTCCCATAACATTATTGAAACTAGTTACATCGCTTTTTCCATTTTGGATATATTTTTTTTTAGAAACTAGCATGCTGTACTGCCATTTGTTAAATTTTGTTTTGACCAATGACTTTGTGTTTCACCACTGCGCATATTAGTTGCTCAATGTTCACCAGTAGCACATGGTATGTTTTGTTCAGTTGAGCCGCCTATGGGCTTTGACATGGCATTAGCCATGACTTTCTGTATTCAGTTTAGCCGCCTATGGGCTTTGACATTGCATTAGTCATTACATTCTGTATTCTGCCTATTGGCTTCGACATGGCATTAGCCATTACTTTCTGTATTCAGTTGAGCCGCCTATGGGCTTTGACATTGCATTAGCCATTACATTCTGTATTCTGCCTATTGGCTTTGACATGCTGTATCCAGTCTAGCCGCCTATTGGCTTTGACATTGCATTCCTATTGGCTTTGACATGATGTATTCAGTTTAGCTGCCTATTGACTTTGACATGCTATTAGATATTCTGCCTATTGGCTTTGACATGATATTATATATTGCATTTTATATTCAGCTCCGCTGCCTATTGGCTTTGACATGATATTATACATTGCATTTTATATTCAGCTAAGCTGCCTATTGGCTTTGACATGATATTATACATTGCATTTTGTATTCAGCTCAGCTGCCTATGGGCTTTGACATGATATAAGACATTGCATTTTGTATTCAGCTTAGATGCTTATTGGCTTTGACATGACACTAGACATTGCATTTGATATTTAGGTTAGCTGCCCATTGCCTATAACGTGGAGTTAGACATTGCAGTTGAGAATCCAAGCTGTATTTTTCCAAGCTGTGTTTTTGCACCAGAGAACCAAGATGTTTTGTTCTCACAGTAGACTAGACCTGATAAGAGAGAGTACATGGGTGTTTTTCTCTCCGCTTGAGCTTGGGAACAGGAGTAGTCTTGGAGACCTGGCCAGTCTCCAAAAGGCTTGCTCAGTTTCCCAGGTCTGAGAGGAGGGGGCACACCTTTGTAACGAATGACACAGGCTGCAGAGATTCAGATTCGAATCTGCCGGACCTCGTGCTGGAGCTTGGCGCCAGCTGCCAGCAATCCCGTGTGGGTAGATGAATCTCTTTCTCGCGGCTGACAGGGGTCATCAGCTTGCAGACCTTAGAAAGATGAAGCTGTAAATAGTTTCCCACACAGTGAAGTATTTGTTTTGCTTTGCATTCAATATCTTATAAATATAACCTGCTGTGTATATTGCAATCTGAAATATTTTGTTTGATTAACGCGGGCTTGAAAGCTACTAATTCGTCATTCATAAATATTGTGGTTGGGGAAGAATTAACAACAATAAAAGTCTTCTTTGACCTCAGAAGTGCATTTCTGTTGTGTTATGTTAGTGCTTAAAAACTAGCTAAGAGGAAAGCACTACAATTGGTACCAAGAGTGGGGTCGATCATTAAGAGGTGATTAAGAGGGTGTTGACGAGTTGGTAGATTTCTAAGTGCACACTTTAAAAGTGTAATTGTTTTTGTTGTTTTGAGAATTACAGAAATTGTTTTTTTGTTTGGAGAATCACAGTAGCACGGCAGACCATGTCTGAGAATGCATGTGTTGTTAAACTGCCCGATGGTGCTAAGAAAAACTGTGAATTGTTTTTTGTTTGGAGAATCACAGTAGCACGGCAGACCATGTCTGAGAATGCATGTGTTGTTAAACTGCCCGATGGTGCTAAGAAAAACTGTGAATTGTTTTCTGTTTGGGGAATTACAGAAGCACGACAGACCATGTTTGAAAATGCATGTGTAGCTAAAAGGCCTGATATTGCTTTGAGAAATAATTTCTGTTGTACATATGTAGAAAGCGTGTCTTTTGGAAGTAATGATGACAGAAAGGTCTGGATACCTTTATCTGCTTACAGAGAAATGCAGGAGAAATGTAGGAAGTTGGAACATGAAAATAGGAATTTACGTGAGCAAATTAGCCAGGATACAATAATTCAAAATAAGACTGAAAGTTATAAAACTGCTGTTGTAGAAGAATCTTTCTTTTCCCATTCCAGTAATGAGGGGGTTAAGACAGCTCCGAGCTGCACTGAGTTTTCGTGTGAGCGAGGGTTTTTGGCAGCCAAAATGCATTCCTTAACTGATAACACAGACGACGAGAGAGACCAGAATGTGATTTACGAGTTACTGTTGCAGAATGAAGCAAAAAGAAAGGTTTTAAAGGAAGAGACACCGAGTTTCATTAGCTTGTTTGATTTTTGGAAAAAGAATAGCCCTCATTTGAGAGAAATCCTAACACTTTTGTATATGGTCACTGTGAAAAATAATATGCAGCTGCGCGCTTGTGATTTGGCAAATGAAATAATGCAGACTTTAGGTTTCTGCGCAGTGCAAGAAGGAAATACTTATGTACATGTAATTCAAGAACAAGGGAAGAAAATAGTGCCCCTAGCTAGGATCATACACTGGATCTGGTACTTGCAAGACAGGGCTAGAGTACCACAGGTAAAAGAGTTATCAATGAAGTTGTGTGCACCATTTGAATTCGTGTCTACTGAAGATAAAAAGCATGTTTGTTTTACTAATGATTCATTGACTGAAATGTTGTTTTCTGGCACAGGAGAAGGAATGGAGTTGTATAATGTGTGTCAGATTTTAAAGCAAGAGCTACGTGAGATGTGTCATTTTTACGCTGATTTTTGGTTCATTGCTAATGTTTTAGCACCTAACTGGTTCAATTACCTTGCAGATGTTAATGAGAAAAATTCAGAGAGAGAAGTGTACACCCAGAATTCTGCCTTAGTGGGGATGGCTAAGTGGGTGCCCCAGAAATGTGAACAGCTGAGAGAAAAAGCCACTTACAGGTGGACAGAGATGAGAGAGATGCACATTCCCCTAGATTTGATAAAAACTGTGCAGCACGCACAAAAGCAATTTGTCATGCAAGCAGTCACAGAGCAGTTGGGGAGAGGAAAGTTACCAGATCAGAAATGGCAAATTGATCAGGTTTTAGGGAGAGTGATTGCTGCAAATTACCAAGGAAAAATCGAAATTATGCTGATACCTAGAAAAGAATCTGATTCATTCATACAAATTGGAGACAGAATGGCCGAAATTGGCAAAAATGCAGTGAATGGAGGTTTGGTAAAGAAGGAGTCTGCCCCAGCCCTTCTGACAGTGCAAGAAAAGGGAAGCTGTGGCGCAGCAGATAAAAACCTCAGTGCTGATGTGTGGGCTGAAGCCCCAAGTGATCCTCCAGAACCTGCAGTGAATATAACAGAGGGCCCCAAAAACGTCCTGCTGATTATAAAACAGGGAAAGAAAGAGGAAGGGTGCAGTTTAAATGAAAAATGTTATTTGCAAGAAAAGTCATACTTGTTTCTTTTGCAGATCCTACCACGTTTTGCCACTGTCCCTGAGTGTGCTGTGTGGTTCCCCTTCCGGTGTGTGCGTGTGGGGTCGGGGAAGGGACCGAATCCCCAACCTGAACCTGGCTGAGTAAAGTGCCAGCACCATGGATCCATTTTGCGCAAACTGCGCCTTCAGTTCAAGTTCAACTTGTTTGATTGCATTCTTCCACTGGAACTAAGCTGTGTTTTTTTTTTTTTTCCCTTCTCATATGGAACTCCGACTTTTGCTTACCTTCCAGAAAACCTTTCAGGTGGACCGTGCACCTTTACATGAGCAGAACTCATGCCACATCAAATTGCTAACACTGTTGAATTAGAGACTCACTCAGAGTATAAAAATTGCCCAGTCTTTTCTGTATAGATGTATCTGATGTGAAAGGTTATGAAATCAATGTGTTAATTCACTTCTATTGCTTTACAGGGATTGTTTTGATCATTCAAATGTGACTTGCTGATAATGTTTTTTTTTTTGTGCTTATGTTTTTTTGTTTTTGTTTGAAACAAGAGATATGTGAAACAAAAATTCATTGGTCAAAGGGCGGAATGTACTGCCATTTGTTAAATTTTGTTTTGACCAATGACTTTGTGTTTCACCACTGCGCATATTAGTTGCTCAATGTTCACCAGTAGCACATGGTATGTTTTGTTCAGTTGAGCCGCCTATGGGCTTTGACATGGCATTAGCCATTACTTTCTGTATTCAGTTTAGCCGCCTATGGGCTTTGACATTGCATTAGTCATTACATTCTGTATTCTGCCTATTGGCTTTGACATGGCATTAGCCATTACTTTCTGTATTCAGTTGAGCCGCCTATGGGCTTTGACATTGCATTAGCCATTACATTCTGTATTCTGCCTATTGGCTTTGACATGCTGTATCCAGTCTAGCCGCCTATTGGCTTTGACATTGCATTCCTATTGGCTTTGACATGATGTATTCAGTTTAGCTGCCTATTGACTTTGACATGCTATTAGATATTCTGCCTATTGGCTTTGACATGATATTATATATTGCATTTTATATTCAGCTCCGCTGCCTATTGGCTTTGACATGATATTATACATTGCATTTTATATTCAGCTCAGCTGCCTATTGGCTTTGACATGATATTATACATTGCATTTTGTATTCAGCTCAGCTGCCTATGGGCTTTGACATGATATAAGACATTGCATTTTGTATTCAGCTTAGATGCTTATTGGCTTTGACATGACACTAGACATTGCATTTGATATTTAGGTTAGCTGCCCATTGCCTTTAACGTGGAGTTAGACATTGCAGTTGAGAATCCAAGCTGTATTTTTCCAAGCTGTGTTTTTGCACCAGAGAACCAAGATGTTTTGTTCTCACAGTAGACTAGACCTGATAAGAGAGAGTACATGGGTGTTTTTCTCTCCGCTTGAGCTTGGGAACAGGAGTAGTCTTGGAGACCTGGCCAGTCTCCAAAAGGCTTGCTCAGTTTTCCAGGTCTGAGAGGAGGGGGCACACCTTTGTAACGAATGACACAGGCTGCAGAGATTCAGATTCGAATCTGCCGGACCTCGTGCTGGAGCTTGGCGCCAGCTGCCAGCAATCCCGTGTGGGTAGATGAATCTCTTTCTCGCGGCTGACAGGGGTCATCAGCTTGCAGACCTTAGAAAGATGAAGCTGTAAATAGTTTCCCACACAGTGAAGTATTTGTTTTGCTTTGCATTCAATATCTTATAAATATAACCTGCTGTGTATATTGCAAACTGATATATTTTGTTTGATTAACGCGGGCTTGAAAGCTACTAATTCGTCATTCATAAATATTGTGGTTGGGGAAGAATTAACAACAATAAAAGTCTTCTTTGACCTCAGAAGTGCATTTCTGTTGTGTTATGTTAGTGCTTAAAAACTAGCTAAGAGGAAAGCACTACACATGCATCAACACATTTTACTAAATGATGCTTCAAAGAAATGGTACCTAAAATTTCACAGCAGCTTAGCAAAATGTTATTTTCCCTCATTGCATTTTTTTTATGAACGTTTTGATTTCGAAATCAAAGAACCCTCAATATTGCTTTCAAGCTTCTACAAATATTTGCATCTAATCAGAGAGCATTCTGGGAACATTACAGGGAGTGCAGAATTATTAGGCAAGTTGTATTTTTGAGGATTAATTTTATTATTGAACAACAACCATGTTCTCAATGAACCCAAAAAACTCATTAATATCAAAGCTGAATATTTTTGGAAGTAGTTTTTAGTTTGTTTTTAATTTTAGCTATGTTAGGGGGATATCTGTGTGTGCAGGTGACTATTACTGTGCATAATTATTAGGCAACTTAACAAAAAACAAATATATACCCATTTCAATTATTTATTATTACCAGTGAAACCAATATAACATCTCAACATTCACAAATATACATGTCTGACATTCAAAAACAAAACAAAAACAAATCAGTGACCAATATAGCCACCTTTCTTTGCAAGGACACTCAAAAGCCTGCCATCCATGGATTCTGTCAGTGTTTTGATCTGTTCACCATCAACATTGCGTGCAGCAGCAACCACAGCCTCCCAGACACTGTTCAGAGAGGTGTACTGTTTTCCCTCCTTGTAAATCTCACATTTGATTATGGACCACAGGTTCTCAATGGGGTTCAGATCAGGTGAACAAGGAGGCCATGTCATTAGATTTCCTTCTTTTATACCCTTTCTTGCCAGCCACGCTGTGGAGTACTTGGACGCGTGTGATGGAGCATTGTCCTGCATGAAAATCATGTTTTTCTTGAAGGATGCAGACTTCTTCCTGTACCACTGCTTGAAGAAGGTGTCTACCAGGAACTGGCAGTAGGACTGGGAGTTGAGCTTGACTCCATCCTCAACCCGAAAAGGCCTCACAAGCTCATCTTTGATGATACCAGCCCAAACCAGTACTCCACCCCCACCTTGCTGGCGTCTGAGTCGGACTGGAGCTCTCTGCCCTTTACCAATCCAGCCACGGGCCCATCCATCTGGCCCATCAAGACTCACTCTCATTTCATCAGTCCATAAAACCTTAGAAAATCAGTCTTGAGATATTTCTTGGCCCAGTCTTGACGTTTCAGCTTGTGTGTCTTGTTCAGTGGTGGTCGTCTTTCAGCCTTTCTTACCTTGGCCATGTCTCTGAGTATTGCACACCTTGTGCTTTTGGGCACTCCAGTGATGTTGCAGCTCTGAAATATGGCCAAACTGGTGGCAAGTGGCATCGTGGCAGCTGCACGCTTGACTTTTCTCAGTTCATGGGCAGTTATTTTGCGCCTTGGTTTTTCCACACGCTTCTTGCGACCCTGTTGACTATTTTGAATGAAACGCTTGATTGTTCGATGATCACGCTTCAGAAGCTTTGCAATTTTAAGAGTGCTGCATCCCTCTGCAAGATATCTCACTATTTTTGACTTTTCTGAGTCTGTCAAGTCCTTCTTTTGACCCATTTTGCCAAAGGAAAGGAAGTTGCCTAATAATTATGCACACCTGATATAGGGTGGTGATGTCATTAGACCACACCCCTTCTCATTACAGAGATGCACATCACCTAATATGCTTAATTGGTAGTAGGCTTTCGAGCCTATACAGCTTGGAGTAAGACAACATGCATAAAGAGGATGATGTGGTCAAAATACTCATTTGCCTAATAATTCTGCACTCCCTGTATATGTAGCCTCATATTGTTCAACATTGCAAACACCTGTACACATTTTTATAGTGCAACTATCAGTAGTGCTTTCTGAGCCTACTACATTTCCTTAGCACATGCTCACCCTAACAATAAAGGGTTTGTATTAATGAACTATAAATACAAGTTCAAACATCATTAATACATGGACACAAATGTTACTTTTACTGCAGATAATACCTTTCCCTGATCCATAATACGCGACTGTAAACTGGCAGTCTAAAGGTTTGTGCTGCAGGGGGTTAGGCCTACTTGTCCCAAGGACAAAATAAATATGAAAACTTATTACCCTTGACCCCAAACAATATGTCCTGGGTGTCGGGCTATAGGAATTCCACACCCCTGGAACGCCTCCCTTACTCCTCAATCCACCTTTTTAAACAAGAGATCAGAAAGGGGACAATCCTCTGGATTAATAGTTGTCTTGCCAATTAAAGGAGTCAAAATAGCATCCTCTTTCATTGGATGGGGAAGCACATACTCACCTTCCAGCATGTACCATTTTGGTAGGAATTGTGGCACATTAACTTTACCTCTTTCCACTCTCCCATTTCCAAGTGCTTAACTGCGCAATGAAATGGCATTGTGGAAGGTTTAACATATTGTGGAAACAACGTATTCCCTTCGTTCTTCACATGAAATTGAAGAAAAGCTAAAGTATGCCTCACATGGGATAGCATTTCCCACATTTCCTCTCTTGAGATATTTTCCTGTGGACATGGAAGGTTTCTTATAGTCTGAAGAACACCACTTTTCCCACTTACTAGAATGGTTGGCACCTCACTTATCTTTTGCTGAAGTTAATGTTCTTGACATCCCTTCCTCAATCATTCCTCTAACTCTGATTGAGACAGGAGGGGGGCTGGAAGGATTGGAATCTGGTTTCTATCCAAATTTACTAGGATGTTTCTCTGGAATGGGCTCTTCATCCTCCAAGGATGAGGAATTATTTACATGCTTCTTCTTAGCCTGTAGTTTCCCCAACATACTGCCATAATGAAAGATGTCCTCTTAGCAACTACTCAAATAGGTCATGGTGAAGCAGTGTTAATCCTATCAAAAACGGAATCCACTCTACCAATCCCCCAACCAAGAACTGAAGACCACACAAAATATAAATAAAACTATCATTACAGCCCTTCCCACACCACTGTTGCCGACATATCACTCGCAACTCTCACCCTTTGACCTGGAAACAGTGACCCAGCTGCCTCGGATCCGCCCTACCCCATCAGGATGTATTACACTGCTGTAAATACCCGCTGCACCATAAGCAGTCAATTGAGCAGCATGGCTGCCAGAATTTCCCTGCATAGCACCCTCGACAAAGGAATCTATCCATAATCAACTATTCCTCCCAGAAAATTGTTGCATTGGTCAGTGAGGCCCCACCACCGCTGACTGTGTGTATGTACGGAGACGAGAAAAAAAAAAAAAAAAAAAAAAGACAGGAGGTGTGACAGGGAAGGGAATTTTTATTTTAGAGGATGGCATGAGATTGGGTCTAAGGAGGCAGGGAAGCATCAGACATAAGGAATGAAAAGCGAGGGAGTGACAATAACAGCCCTCGAAATTCTACTCACCCTCTCGTTATGCGAGCAATATTTCATCAGGTCGAGCTATTTTTAGGACCTACTCGACCCTTCTGGAGAGTTAACAAAGAACAGGTGTTCTGTTTAGTCAGAAAGTGAAGGAGGCCCTTAAATCTTGTTCTTCTGACATTTGCTCTGTGTTCAGAGACAGAGGTCAAAGTCAGTTTGTCTTACAATTAATTTTCCTTCTGACTACAGAGGTCCAGGATTTTGTCAGTTTTTTCCTAACACACAACATATAAATAGCAAAGTCCACTGTACAAAATTTCAAAATATATTTTGGTAGTTGTGAAAGACCATTATTTGTACTTGTGTGATGAAAAAAATATTTTCATAGGATGAAAACAAATCAGAACACTTTGCTTGGTGATGTGGGAAGAATAAATGTTTCCTGAACCCCGATTTTCACAGATTTCTTAATACAATTGTATAGTTTTATCAGTAAAGCTGCAAGTTAGTGGGAAGGTTTTTGGACATTTCATCGAAATTTTCTCTCTGAAATGACAGTGGGCGACAAGTGTTTACCTCTTCTTCTAATAGCACCTCATAATGCACTACATATTAGACACTTCCACATAACCACCGACATCTGCGAAATTCCCATCCTATGCCCAAACTGGGATCAGATCCATAACAGGCCTCACGGTTTCTCGATATAACATGTACTCATGAATGTTTCCTCTTCATTGCGATTTACCTAATCACATTATATTTTCTCTCTAATAAAAAATTACAACACAAAAAACCTAGAAACACTCCTGCCCTGGTAGCAATGCTATTAGTAAACCAAGAGGCAAGTAATAGGTCATGGGTACCATATATGTGGGCTAGATTGTTTTTATACATGGACCAAATGTTTAGTCCATTTAATCAAACAAAGATGTTTTTTTGTACAGCAGAAATTCTGAGCTCACATATTTGAATGCACACTCATATGTAAGAATGAAGAAAAGAGCGACTCTGTTCAGTAAAATATTAGCCTAGGATCACACAACTGAGACCAGTTTACGGGTCAAGTACATTACAGTTATGGTCGAGTAGATTATTCAAGTTACTCGACCTGCAGGTCTAGTAAAAGATTTTAAGATTTTTCAACGCCTGAATAATGTAATGCAAGTTGTTAATCTGTTGGAAATGTGCTATTGTATATTTTGAAATCTCTGATAATTAATGCACTGCAGAGGTCTGTGTCTGGAAGGAAAGAGCCACAAAACTCACTCCTGGTTGGCGTAGAGGAGAATAGTGAATTGTGCATGTTTAGTGCTAGAAGGTCCCAATCTGTGACAAAAAGCATTGTGAATATGCAAGTCATTATTTCAAACATGGATTGTACACCTAGAAGAGAGGCTGCTATAAAATGCGCAAAAAGTTTAAGATAAAAAAGGGCTTCTAAAATATAGATGTCAGTAATACCCAAACTGTAAGTAGTGCACTTTTTAAACTGTCCTTCAAAAGAACACACTTCATAGCTCAGCTGGTGGCTCCCTTGCAATTCCACTCCAAAAGAATACATCTGTTATCAGGAAAGCTTCAAGTGGCTACATCAATTAAAGCCAATACTGGCTTTCAAGCCCCCTTTACTATTGCAGATTAACCAGTTGTTCACATTTACATTTATTTGAGGCAAGGAGGCACCCTGGCAAGAAGGCTTATACAGCTGTCTGCGCCTCCCTCTGTTACACAGCACACTTCAGTTGAAGCATTTCAACTGTCAGAATTAACGTCCTGGGACGGTTGTCTTTTCACAAAAAGTAGGTGGAACTCTTTTTTAAAAAAATATTAAATTTAAAAAGTATGGGTACGCTGTGCCCCTCATATCCTGTCCACTGGCGTGGCGAAAGAAAAAGTTTATTAATGCAGCTAATTCCACTGTCATGTTGGAAATGTCTTCAAGACAGGTTGTTTAAAATATAAAGAGCTGGTTTTAGGTCAAGCCCCCTTCACCGTTTGTTTGGGTCAACCATGTTTAGACATTGCTTTGGACAATGTCACTAAAATTCTGGATCAACGTAGAGAAGTGCACCTCTTTTAGCTCATGCTACTAGCTGTACTATTTCCCATACTAAGAAGTGGTTCCATTAAAATGCATGATGGATTATTTTACATGTGAACAGTTACACTTAATCACCCCTCTTTTTGTTACAATAATTTCTTTATCTCATAAATGTATTGTATGCAAAAAAAATACTTTTCCCCCCATTTGAAGACACATTGGTTCACATTACAAATGAATTGCTTGGGACACCAAAGCACTGTTTCTCTAATGGATTCCTTTAGATGAAGTAACATTTTGGCGTTTCCAACAACCTCATTCAACACACCCAAAAGCACCCCAGCTCTTGTCACTAGGCCAGCACTTAAATACATATACAGGTCCAGATTTTCCAAGTCTTTTTATCAGGTTTGCATTACTTTCTAACACAAACTTGACACAAACTCTACTGGTGGAATATACAATCCAACTCAAATAGAGAAATATGCTTGATTTTAACTCACAGTAACGCAATCCAGTGCAATGGGCTGCTTTGCATTACTTTGCGTCTAGGGGATGTTACATAAGTGGTGCATGAACATTCCTATGCAACCGTCTACAGGTTTTGATGCAAATCCTTGTCTACAAAGAATTGTAGATAGGGATGTGCACCAAAATCCTTTGTCTCCCCGAGGCAGGCACAACAAGGATAAATGTCTGATGTGGCACATGACAGCCATATGTGCACCAGCGCAGGCAGAGAGCAGAACAGGACCATATGTTAGTATATATGGCCCTATTATGCTATCTCCCATTTGCATTATGTAACAGCAGAAACTTTGCTTACTGTACTGAGTTGCATGACTTCTTTGTAAATTTGGCCCATAGTGCACGTTGCACCTTTGGCAACTCATTAGGTATGGCTTTTTATTTTTTAGCTAGCAAACTATTGGACACGGTTTTATTTTACAACAACCTCTGGAACTTGGACCCTGCAGCAGTATGAGGGAGTCCTGGATATTTACAAGGGACATGCTGTGACTGCAGCACTAAATTAAACTGAACACTGCACTAGGTTGTGAGTGCAACAATAGTTTATAAAGGTTCCCGTGGGAACAAATGAAATAAGAGAGGTCTTATACCATTCTATGGCTGGTTTGTGGTGGACAAGCCAACAAATTTACAGAAAGAGGTGAGCCAGGGATCCTGCTTGACTCTTGAGCACAACCACAAACCAAGCCAACAAAAAACAGAATGGTTTCCACAATGTTGCCCCCTTTCTGCCTTTTAGTCAAACATTTACTTTCAATTCCACACTCTTTATTTTGATCTTTATCTCGCTATCTTTCTATAACATTTTCTGCCCTTTTTCCACACATTCTCTGACTCAGCATCCCAAGGTCTCTAACATTTTCTCCTTGTTGCTGCCTCCCAAACAGTATATTTTTCTCTCCCTGTTTCGCCTCTCCATCTCTCACCCCCTTTTTTCTCCATCCAAAACTTGAAAATTAGTGGCTTCCTGGAGCCATATGATATTTAAAATAACATTTTGTTAATGAAGGAAGAAGACTTCCGCAGTGTAGTGAACTGTAATGGTAGAGGGAGGCCTCCTGGGTGCAGCAGAAGAGGGGCAGCAGGTCAGTGCTGTGGGTTTTTGGCATTTTGATTAACATTAACGAAGATAAAGGTTGTTGTCACATAGGCAAGGAACTTCATAGGGGAGAAGCCGTAATAAAGAATCTTATCTCTTGTATGCAGGACAAATGGAAAACTAAGGGCTGAAGCACGTTGTTACTTGAGGATATTAGTGTTCTTATCTTCTGAGGGTCCTGCAGTTTGTTAATTAAAGAGGATAGGAGATATTGGAAAACATGTTTGCTGGAACAAGCTGAGGCCCATTTGTGATGATATCTTCAAAGATATTGCCTCACCTTCTCAGTCAACTGACCAGATGCTGGGCTACCTGTATGTAACTTAAAGCTTAACTTTATTTAGAGCAATAATTATAATTAGTTGGAATGACCAAGTCTTGAATTGAGGCATGGTTTTCCTAGACCTATTTTTGACACAGTAATGTTGGGGTTTCGTAGGTTGCATCCATAAATACCACTTTTGTTCTTCCTGTTATGTGTCTGAAATAAGCTCTACTAGTTTTCAGAGGAATACTCTCAAAGAATTCTGAAACTTCCCCTTACTCTTGAATAGCATAACCTCCAACTTTCTGCCAGAGGGTAGCAGCCCAGCTTTACGTACAAACTTAATTTCCCTTTTGTACTTTTGCATGTTATCCTAGTGTCTGGACAATCCATCTATCAAGCAAACTAGAGCTCTGTATGATGGTTAATAGCAAGATTAAGTAGACATTGAAAAAGTAGGCACTGTGTAGGAGGCTGGCCTGGTTTGTAGTGGGTACTTTGGTACTTACACAAGGTCCAGTTATTCCTTGTTAGTGAATGTAGTGGTGTTCTAGCAGCTTAGGCTGATAGAAGGTAGCTATAGCAGAGCAGCTTAGGCTGAACTAGGAGACATGCAAAGCTCATGAAATACCATTTATAGTTACACAGTACTTATACACAAGTAAAGACAATACACTGTGTTACCAAAAATAAAGGTATTTATTTTGGTGACACAGTACCAAAAATATCTTAGGGACAATACTCCTTTTGGAGGTAAGTATTATACACAATATATACACTAGTCACCAAAATTAGACAAGTAAATAGTCCTAGAACAATGCAAACAGTAGGAAATCCTATAGAATGCAATGGGAGAAAATAGGTCTAGGGGTAACACAAACCATATACTAATAAAATGGCATGTGAATCACATATTCTCCCCCTAGACAAGTGTAGTGTGTGCAGAATCGCTGGGAGAGTAAGAATACAGTAAAGGTAAGTAAATTACCCCACCCCATAGCCCAGAAAAGCAGGAGTAAAGTACTGCAAGTTTCCTTAGGACACACTACACCTCGTTTTGGGGATTTTGCAGCAGCCAACCAAGTCTGAAAAGAACAACTGCTGGATTATTGGACCGCAAGTCCTGCAAAGGAAGGGGACCAAGTCCAGAAGTCGAAAGAAGTTCCAGGAAGGACAGGAGCCCCTGCCAACCCAGAAGAGGGTGCAAAAGAAGAGCCCCTGGTTAGTTGAAGACTGAAGAAATGCACCCTATGAAGATGCCAGCGGGTTCCTGCATGATGCAAAAGATGTCCCACAGCGTGAAGATAGTTACAGGCGAGATTTCGTGTTGGAAGGCGCCAACAAGCCTTGGCTACAGCAAAAGAGCGTTTTTTCATCAAAATGTTGCTGGATGGACCCAGGAGGGATCTGGGGGCCTCAACTCTGTGGGAGGAGGAAGAGGGGGCTCTCAGCACTTTATAGAGCCCTCAGGATGCCAGCCAGCACTCCCAGAAGCCACAGGATCCGGGTTCAAAGGAGGTGCAAAACACGGTTGATGCAGCATAACAAAAGAAGGTCCCACGCCGCCATAGAACAACTCAGCGAGTTGAGTGTCGTAGGGTGGAGTGCTGGGAACCTGGGCCAGGCTGTGCACGAAGGAATTTTGCAAAGAAGGCGATGAAGACCCAAAACACAGGGGTACCGTCGTCCTCGGGGAAGGCAAGGTCTTACTTCCTGTAAATTGTGTCAGCAGGACCTCAGGACAGTCTATGTTGATGATGTCCACCCTCTGTGTCCTTAGGAGCATGCCTGTCACCGTGAGAGGAGTCCCAGGGTACCGGCCTTCGCCTTGGAAGGTGCTTGCTTGGAGCAGGGGAGTGAGTCCGTCACTCAACTGGAGATTTTTTCAGTCCTTCTGGTGCAGGATGAAGACAGGGAGACCCCAGAGCATGCACACTGTGGAAACTGCTGCAGTTGCTGACTTGGAGCTGAAGTTGCTGAAGAAAAGTGTCTCTTGTAGACACTTTGTTGCAGTTACAGCGTTTCTTGGAGCAGGCTGCGGTTGATCTGAGGTCAGAGGATGCTGAAGTTGTTGCAGAAGATTCCTGAAGAAAACTTGCAAGCAGAATCTGAAGAGAACCCACAGAAGAGACCCTAAATAGCCCTGAGAAGGGGATTGGCTACCTTATCAGGTATGGACCTATCAGAAGGGGTCTTTGATGTCACCAGCTGGCACTGGCCACTCAGAGCCCTCCAGAGTGCCCCCATACCTTGCAAAGCAAGATGGCTGAAGTCTGGGACACACTGGAGGAGCTCTGGGCACCACCCCTGTGGTGGAGATGGACAGGTGAGTGGTCACTCCCCTTTCCTTTCTCCAGTTTCCCACCAGAGCAGGGATGAAGGGGTCCCTGAACTGGTGTAGACTGATTTATGCAAGGAGGGCACCATCTGTGCCCTTCAAAGCATTTCCAGAGGCTGGGGGAGGCTATCCCTCCCCAGCCTGTAGCATCTATTTCCAAAGGGAGAGGGTGTAACACCCTGCTCTCAGAGGGAATGCTTTGTTCTGCCTTCCTGGGACTGGGCTGCCCAGACCCCAGGAGGGCAGAACCCTTTCTGTGAGGTGGCAGCAGCTGTAGCTGCAGTGCAAGCCTCAGAGAGCTGGTTTGGCAGTACTGGGGGTCCATGGTGGAGCCCCCAGGATGCATGGAATTGGCTCCCCGATACCAGATTTGGAATGAGGGGAGAATTCCATGATCTTAGACATGTTATATGGCCATATTTGGAGTTACCATTGTGAAGCTACATAAAGGTTTTGACCTATATGTAGTGCACGCGTGTAATGGCGTCCATACACTCACAAAGTCTGGGGAAATGGCCCTGAACTATGTGGGGGCATCTTTGCTAGTGCAAGGGTGCCCTCACACTTAGGGCCATATGTACGAACACATTTTCCCATTGACATAGAATGGGAAAAACCCTTTGCTACATCTGGCCCTTAGTAACTTTGCACCTAACCTTCAGCAAGTGAAGGTTAGACATATAGGTGACTTATATGTCACTTAAGTGTAGTGAAAATGGCTGTGAAATAGTGTGTGCACTGTTTCACGCAGGCTGCAGTGGCAGTCCTGTTTAAGGGTTTGTCTGAGCTCTCTGAGTGGCAAAAGAAATGCTGCAGCCCATAAGGATCTCCTGGAACCCCAATGCCCTGGGTACCTAGGTACCATATACTAAGGACTTATAAGGGGGGGTGCAGTGTGCCAATTGAAATTGGTAAATTTAAAAGCAGAGAGAGCATAAGCACTGAGGTTCTGATTAGCAGAGCCTCAGTGACACAGTTAGGCACTACACAGGCATACACATTAGACCACAAACTATGAGCACTGTGGTCTTGGCTAGCAGGATCCCAGTGAGACAGGCAAAACATACTGACATATAGGTTTTTATCTATGAGCACTGTGGTCCTGGCTAGCAGGATCCCAGTGACACAGTAAAAACACACCGATACATACTCACAAAGAGGCCAAAAGTGGGGGTAACCATGCTAGAAAGAAGCTACTTTCGCACACACTCCACCCTGGAGGAAAAGGAAAGGGCATTTTTATGAAGGTGAATGATTTTTTTGCCCCTGTATATTCAGTGAAGTGAATGAATGGAAGTGTATTTGTGGCTCTGAGGATGGACAGACTGGTTGATTGGGCTAGTTGTAGGGTGTCAGTGGGTGTCTGCATCGTTTAAATAAAGCATTACTATATTGGTGGTTGAATGGAGTAAAGAAGAGTTTGTGTGAGAGATGGATAGAAGACGGTGTAGATGGGTGAACAGTTTTTCAGTGGGTCGGGAAATGGGTTGATAGTTTATTGGTATCTGCGCAGATTAGTGTTTTTTTCTCTAGGTGGATGGGTGACTGAAAGGGGTGGTGAAGGTATTTGTACATCAATGTACTTTGAATGGATGGATGGAAGGAGAGTGTGGACAGAGATGAACTGTTTTGTGTGTGTTATTGTGTTGGAGGGCATTTTTATACATCAATTTTTTATATGGCTGCGTTTATGAATGATGAACCTTCAGTGTATGGGTGGAGTGTGTGTTCATTGATGAAGAAGAGCACATTTGTTTGGACGGATGGCTAGCTGGCGAGTGTGGATTATACTTTGTCAGTTTGTCGACGGACTTGGTTGTTTTAGTGTGGATGGGATGAACAGGATGAAGTGTCTGGGTGGATGGCTTGAAGAACTGTGTAAAAGTAGGAAGGATGGGTGATTACTGAAGTATTCTTTGAAAGAGAAATTGTTGGATTGATGGACAGGTAGCTAATGTGAGTGATAAAAGTGAGATGATACTGTGATGGGAGGCTCAACGGGTGCGTAAAAGTGAGTTAAATGGGTATCTGGATTGCTGATTTGTTGTGTGATTGATTTAATGATACATGGCTGAAGTAAGAAAGCGGAATGAAGGATGAAGTATTAGAGAATGGATGGATGACTGAAGTATAGGAAAGGTAGCTAAAATATGTGGAAAAAATTGGAGGAACTGTTGAAGTGATCTGTGACAGAAGGGTGGATGCATTCATTCATTGGATTAAGGGCGTGTCTTTATGGGGACACATGTATAATGTGGAGCCTGTGTGTATGTCCCGGAGTGGATTTCATTTATAAAGAATGGCTTCCAAAGCACCGGATACAAGTAAATAGTAGACTAAAATAAAATTAAACATACAATTATGAAATTCTGATTAAAGAAGATGTTAATTGAGCTTGCAATAAAAGGATTGAAGAGTAAGGGTACAATGGATAGAGAAGAAGGAATGGAGAAGGCACTCTGGGTAAAGGAGGCTACCAGACACCTGGATTCATTTTGGTTGGGATTTTACATTCATAGATTAACACAATTTAGTTAAATATACACACATATATATTTGTTTAACAAAATGCTAACATTAAGGACTCTGAATACAATAAGCACTAGCCTCTAGTCTACTAAATCACAGACGTGGCGACAGGATGTATATAGTTAACATTTTCAACTAAAAGATAATACATTTCTAAAATGTGTGAACCATTTCCTATCTAAATACACGCCTCGATTATCCATCTGGATCCGCTGTCATGTTTCCTGTCTAGATTTTTGTCTTAACCTCTTTACCCCTTCGCTGCGAGGCCATCCCCCCAACCCCCTTGTCCCCCCCAACTCACTGCTAAGCCTTTCTAGGCCGTTTAGGGTAGCTTTCGCTTAGGCCTCCAAAGGTTTTTATCAACATAAGCTATCCATGCCAAATGCACGTCCTTGTTTTTTCCAAATGTAGGGATTCTAAAGGTACCCAGGGTTTGACTCGACTGGAGGGGACCGAGAAATTAGACAAAATGTGGCTACATTTAGTTTTTTTTATTGGGGGATGGGTTTGAGAAAAAAGCGCTGCAGAAGAAAGTGTCTGTTTATTTTCTGCAAATGGCATCAACAAAAGGTTTGTGGTGCTAATATCAACATCTTCCCAGCTTTCAGGAACAGGCAGACTTGTTTCTGAAATAGCCAATGTATAACAGTTATTTGGACATCATGTTTTGTTTTCATGTATGCTCCTGTAACATGAAAAAGCAACCAACACCCTTTTCGACAATGGGACTTTTTAAGGTTTATTATTATTTCCAAAGAGAAAAATGGCGCACAATAATGGTAGTTTGTCAGCGCAGTGTCACACAAGTCGTCTCTGAGGGTGGGTCACTGTTTTAGTGCACTTAGACGTCTTCTCAAAAGTCTGAATTTACGTTTTATCAGATAGAGTGGTCGGCGCTTTAAAGGACTGTCAGTGGGCGTCTAACCAGCCGCGCTATTTTACAACAGTTAAACATGTGACCTGTGGGCTACACAAGGATCTCTGCAACAAACACATTAACCTGCTGAAAAATCTTACCACGATCTGAAATGGAGATCTCAAGGTTGGTTACATGCCGTACTTTGCAGCTGGAACATTGACGCTTTTATGATTCATACACGTGATCAGCAGATTTTAAACAGATCTTTACAAGTGCCATAACACACGAACTACCTTAAAATGCGGTCTGTGAATGATAAATTAAAGGACAGCAGCAGTTTTGTTAAACAGCTCTGCTCACGTTAGGGACTGTCTTTTCGAGCAGCAGGCAGCTACCAAGTAAATGTACCCAGACACAAACAGCAATAAAAATTATGCATGCGCTCTTAATTGCAGATTCTGAGCGTCAAAATGTCCGTCTTAAGTGATGTCGTCATAGCTGCCCGTGTTCAAAATTTTTACCAGCCACCTACCAGAAGGTATACCTACTGCTGCAGTCTCCCTTCACTACCAGAAGCATCTTGTCAAACAGAGACAAGCATTCTGATAAATACTTCTAGCTGCTGATTCCTCACTTTTTGAATATTTCCCAGGATTCGGGCTGGATCCAGAAACTTTTCAGCAGGATGTCTTTGCACAGCGTGGCTCCCCACGGATGCTGTTTTGCTCTGGCAATGATCATGTGCAGCCTAGAAAGCCGCAATTACAGTGCAAACTTTATGCACGAAACTCTAAAACTTTGTTAAACAACATCCTGCTGATTTTAACCCTGCAACAGAAGATCTTTCACCACCTAACTAACTTATTTTAATCAGGCAATAGGTAATCTAATTAATTTGTCTATATTGAGCTCTAGACATCCTAAGGATTTTGGGGCCTTTGTTTCTAACAGCTTTAACTTTCTGATCAATTTTCAGCTAATTCACACCCACTGACCTATACATTAAAATGTCAGAAATGGTAAAAGGAAGAAGACAAATGATATATAATTCACATACAGCATAGCATAGGGCACATTAGGCAGCTCACTACATAAGGCTATAGTTTATTCAAAAACATTCCATGACCATAAGGGGTAGGATAAGTAAAATTTCAAACATGACAATTTGCATGACATCACAGTAAATTACATCATAAGACCTTTAACATGACGATATCACTGGAATAACCTGCATGACTGGTTACTTGGATGGTGTGGTCTTTGATTCTTAAAACATCACTAAGAGATGAGAGAGCTAGGCTAAACTCAGAGATATTTTATTGTGAACAATAGAAGCATAGCAGCAAATGAAAACAGCATGCCCCGCCCAGTCTCGCTATTTACTAACATTTATCAGCCATATAGTAGTACTATTTTTACTCAAAGCATGTGTGCCATTTAGTGTAGCCTTTTTATTACTCTCAAATTCTACGCAGTCTCCAGTTTCACCCTTCACACAAGTACAGTAGCTTTATTGTCATTTGTATTTGCCAATAAAAGTAAAGAAAAAGAAGAAAAAAACTTAAACAGAGAAACAGAAAGAAGAAGAGAGTGAAATGGGACATATGGTGAGAACGGGAATAAAGGGCAGAGGAGACAAGTGGAAAGAGAGAGAAGTAATTGAAGCAAGCAAATGGGTGAAGGGGAAGAAGAACAAGGATAAAGAATAGAGATAGAAGGGAAGATGAGAGCACATTAAACAGGATAGGAATCAAGTTAAGAAGCTGAGGTGATCACTTGAAATGAGATGGGAAGAGAGGAGAGGGAAAGGAAAAGATTTGAAGTAAGAATAAGAGGCTAAGTTATATTAAGTAAATGGGAGTAGAAAAAGGAGGGGCCAGGAGAATAAGAAGAGGGAAAAAGGATGAGTAAGCAGCAGAGAGATCAAAATCGGATGGCAAATTAAAGGATCGAGTATGGAGAATTTGACATGTGCAAAAAAAGCATATGAAGGAGGGTGTAGAAACTGAGTATTATGGGTGATAAAGTGATAGGGAGAATACAAGCATGAGAAGCAGAAGAGGAAAGCAAGTGGGAGAATGTGCAGGAGTCTAGTGAGAAAGGGTGGAGGGAAACAAGGATGAACTATAGAGAAAGTGTGAAGAAAAGGGGAAAGGTGTGGATAGGGGTAGAAAGAAATAGAAATGAGTGGAAATCTAAGTAGAAATGTAGTGGCCAAGAGTTTGAGACCATGTGTCAACTTGTTACTTGCTACTGTTTCATTCAGAGCTCTGATAAAGCAACGCCTGTTCATTAGGGAAGGAGGTTATGCATGTTGTTCATGGGCTCGAAATAGCAATTGCTAAGGGTACTGCCTGAGTTATGTGCCCAGTGCCTTCAGTGCACTGGGCTCCGACCAGGATCTTCCTACAATATAGGAACCACTAATATAGTTAATACCTGTATTATTATGGGAACACTCCTGGTATAAGAAATTCAAATTGAACGTTGAGCTTTAAGAAAAAAACAGACTTGTTCACTCATTCATTCCCTCACCCACCACTTGTATATTCTTGCTCACTCAGTTGCTCACCCACAACTTGCATACACTCAATCTCGCAGTTACTTACTTGTTTGCTCTTGTGTTTACTGTTAGAAACTGGGTCTCTTGTTGGCAGAGGTATGTACTCTGTCCAGTAGAGATCACAATCCTAGTCAGGGTAAGTCACAACACAACCTAAATTATCCTGTGCTCGCCAACCAGTAGCTTGACACAGAGCAGGCAGGCTTAACTTGCAAGGTAATGTGTAAAGGGTTTGTGCAATAACGCATACAGTAAAACAGTGAAAGCCCCTCATAAAGGCTCCACGCCAGGTTAGAAAAATAGATTATGATTTTATCAATAAATTAAGATAAAAATAACAAAACTCCAATGTGTACAAGTTGAGATACTGATTTTCAAAGAATGCAAAATACTGCTTAGAATCCAATAGCACTCTTAGGGGTTACTTTAGGTCTCGTTGGACTAGGGCAAAGCCAAAGTTCGGGCTGTCCGCAACAGAGCGCAGGCTGGCTACAGGACCCATGCAGGTACCAGGAAAAAAAAGTACCTTTCATGGCTGCAGCAGCAAGATGCGTTGATTGGGCCACTGCAGTGTTGGTGATGCATTTATCTGTCCCACGCAGGGATGGCGATATGTTGCACTGGAGCAGAGATGCGTTGGATCCGAACTGCGATCCACTGTGATTTCCAGTGCGGTCGAGATGCGTCAATCTCTCGAGACAGCTGTGGCAGTGAAGCACAGTTCCAATGTGTCTGGCTGTCAAGGCAATGCAGTGGTTCCGAAAGCGATGTGCCGATTTTACACCCGCAACCAGGTCGATGCACTGGTTCTGCTAAACATAGACAGGAGACGCGCTGATTTCCGTGTGGAAAGTCTCTGGCTCAGAGCAACAGTCCTTGGTGCAGAACAGCAGTTCTTCTGACAGTTTAGTTGTACTCCCAGAACGGTCTCATTTGGTGGGGTCAGGGGCCCAGTACTTATACCCAAATGTGCCTCTGAAGTGGGGGAGACTTCAAAGAGCGGCTCTGAAGTGCACGAGTATCCCTTTCAACCCAGTCCTGTATGTCAGTCTATTGGAGGGTTGGGGTGTAAATCAGCTCTTTGTGTGGGGTCAGGCTGTTATCTACTGAAGTTGAAGTGTTAGCCCCTTCCTGTCCAGGAGGGGCCATCAGAATGCAGATGTACGTAAATGGGTACTCGGACACACCTAGCCTTCCTGTGTTTGTGGCTGTCTGGAGATAACACAGTGTAGCTGTCACCCCGCCCAGACGTTTATTGGAGAAAGGCTGTAAGGCACACAGAGCAGTAAGAGCACAGACATGTCCACAAGTGGCATTTCTAAAAAAGCAATGTTTAATCAGACTTTACTAGTAAAGATGACTTGTCATTACCATTCTAAAAATATAAAACATGGTGTAGCTACTCCTTTCTGATCAGGAATATTACAGCTTAAAAGTGTATTAAGGAATTCCCAGTGCTGGCCTATGAGAAGAGTAGGCCTCACAGTAGTGAAAAATGAGTTTTTCCACTACCAGGGCATGTCAAACTAAAAAGTACATGCCCTGCCTTTTTTATAGGCTGCACCCTGCCCTGTGGGTCTCATAGGGCTTACCTTAGGGGGTGACCTATATGCAGTGAAAGGGGAGTTAAGGCTTGGCAAGGGTGTTTTAAATGCCAAGTCGAGGTGGTAGTAAACTGCATACACAGGTCCTGTAACGGCAGGCCTGAGACATGGTTAAGGGGCTGCTTATGTGGGTGGCACAATCAGTGTTGCAGGCCCACCAGTAACATTTAATTTACAGGCCGTGGGCACATGTAGCACACTTTACTGGGGACTAAAGTAAATGAAATACATCAATTGGGTAGGAGCCAATATTACCATGTTTAGGGGCGAGAGCACAAGCACTTTATCACTGATCAGCAGTGGTAGAGTGCAGAGGCCTAAATCCAGCAAAATCAGTTAAGAAAAATGGGAGGCAGGCAAAATGTTGGGGGAAGACCACCCTAAGGCTGCCAGGTCTAACATGTGCGCCCTACCCAACCCCAGCTGAAAGAGGGGAGAGACTACCCTACCCTTTGGGACCTCTCTTCACCAAGGTGGAAATATCTGGAGAGACCATCAGCATTGGCGTGGTCTGTCCCTGGGTGATGTTCCACCATAAAGTCCTTTCCTTGTAGGGACTACCTCAATAGGTGGGATTTTAACCTCTAATGCATGAGTCATCTGAGCGGTCTGTGGTCAGTCTGAACCCGGAAGTGAGTCCCAAACAGGAATTGTTTCAGCTTCTTTTGTGCCCAAACCATAGCAAAAGCTTCTCTTTCAGTGGCATTCCACCTCTGTTCCAGTGGAAGTAACCTCCTACTAATGAAGGCTACAAATTAGCAAAGCTGAATGAGGGCCTAGACTAACACTGCCCCTATGCCATGCTCTGAATCATCTGTCTGCACAATTAATTCCTTGAAGAAGTCTGGAGCCCTGGGCACCAGTTCTGTGCACTTTCTTTCTTGAGAGAGCCAATGGCTTTCTGACAAGCCTTCGTCCAGATCACCAATCTTGGCTGCTTCTTCGAAGTCAGCTCAGTTAAGGGGGCAACAATGATGCCAAATCCCTTAACAAATCTTCAGTAGTAGCCAATGAGACCTAAGAAGGTTCTCACTTCAATTTGGGTCTTGGTGGCTGCCAGGTCATGATAGTTTCAACCTTGGCCTAGAGGGGCTGCACCTTCCCTCTACCTACCTGGTGTCCCTAATACACCATGGAACCCTGCCCAATCGGGCACTAGCTGATCTTCTCAGGCCGGCCTGTTGCAGAACCTGAAACACCTTGTGGAGGTGATGCAGTTGTTCCTCCCAGCTCGAACTGTAGAAAGCAATGTTGTCCAAGTAGGCAACATAGGCCCTCCTTACCAGCCAGGACCCTGTAAACTAACTGTTGGAAGGTAACAGGGGCATTCTTCAATCCAAAGGGCATCACACGGAACTGGTAATGACCCTCTAAGGGTAAGAGCGATCTGCCAGTACCCGAACGGCAAGCCAAAAGTACTGAGGAATTTGGCAGTGCCCAGTCGGTCAATGAGCTCATCAGCTTTGGGGATGTAGTGTGTCCTTTTTGGGGACTGAATTTAGGGCTCTGTAGTCTATGCAGAACCGGAGTTCTGGCTTGGCGCCCAGCGGGGCCGCCTTTGGTACCAACACCACGGACTGTTAGAGAACGTCCCACTTACGCCTCTGGTAGGCCCGTAATCATGCCCTTCAAGGTTTTGTTTAATCTTTCAATCAGACCATTGGTTTGGGGGTGAAATGGTGTGGTGAACTTGTAAGTCACACCACACTCATCCCATATGGACTTCATGTATGCTGACATGAAGTTAGTGCTTCTTTTTGACACTACCTTCTTGGGGAACCCAACATGGGTAAAGATCCCCACTAGAACTCTTGCCATGACAGGTGCAGTCACTGACCTATGAGGAATTGCCTCTGGTTAGTGGGTGGCATAGTTGACCAAGACCAGGACAAACCTGCTGCCTAAGGCTGTCTTGGGGTCCAAAAGGTCCAATGATATAGATACCCACCCTTTCAAAGAGGGCGCCAACGATGGGTAGTGGAATCAGAGGAGCTTGGTGCTTTTTCCCTCATTTTCCACTGACCTGGCAGATGGGACAGGGCCTGCAGAATGCATCTGAGGCTGTCTTTATTCAGGCCCAACAAACGTGGGAGACAAGCCTGGCAAAGGTCTTGTCTTGCCATAAATGTCCTGCCACGAGTATGCTGTGAGCCAGACCTAGTAAAAAGGGCCTGTAGCTTTGGGAGACCACCAGCACATGGGCTGCACCAGGAACTTTAGGCTCACTGTAAAGGAGATTGTTCTGCCAGTAGATTCCCAGAGGTTTCACCTGCTGCATGGACTGCGGCCTGGCGCCTCAAGCACTCAAGATTGTGATACCCCTTATGCGCTTGGCAGAACTCCTCTATGGTGGGTCCACCATGAACCTGCAGAGCGAATGCTGCACCACGAGGATTGATAGTGTCCAAGGCCCCCCGCCGAATTTTCTTGGAAGACAAGGAGTTCCGCAGGGACTGGCATCTAATAGCACGGAAGTGTACAACAGATTGGATTATTCTGGTGATAAAAACAGCTAAGAGACTATCAGATAACCTATTGGTTCAGTTAAAGATGAGTGGGACCAACCTTAAGACTTTAGTGTCATTTTCACTTTTCAAGCAGAATAACAAGATAATCAACTAATATAAATAACGTGACTAAATTTAAAATCTAGAAATTTCAAAACGCATTGAAGAATTTCTCTTTGAAGAAAAGTTACCCCTATAAAAGGAATGATTACAATGGTAAGGAAGACAGAAGTTCAAACTCATCGTCAAGGAGTAACTTCTCCACAGATTCTGAAGGTTCAGGGGGTACACCAATAAGAGCCAGGAATATGTGAGGAAGACAGCGGGCATCAGGGTATACGGCCCGATCAGTCTAGCGCCATATTATGAACATGAGCTGGGGTTGGCCACCAGCGCGTATGGTTTTCCACAGCCTATGATCCATCCAGTGGGATCATGGCAGCCACCATACCGACAACATTTTTTTTTTTTAGGGAGGAGACCAGGAAGAGTAGGAGGGAGGTGGAAAGAACAAGGAGTGACATGGGGAGACAAGGAAAAGGTTCCGAGTACCAGCAGAGAGCAACACCACAAGACAACATTGTAATCAATTTGAGTGATGAGCAACCTACAGAATCAAAACTATCTGTATTAAGTAAAGATTTGGGTTTTGTCCCAACACCAAAATCAGATGTTTTCAAACTGAAAGGCAAAGTGTCCCATTTTTTTTGTAGGACAATCTGTCTGAAGGGCTTTTTCAATGATAGAACTGATGAACAAGAAGCAACAGAATTCAGGACTAAGCAGGAAGCCCACTTTCACTTCCCCAGCCCATTTCATGCCAAAAGGAGTTCCAGCTTTTGAACCAGCAGTGAACAAGGCCATTGATGACTTGAGAAACACAACCCCTCCATATTATCAGAACATTACAAAGGCGGAAAGGATGGCGATCACAGAACTTTCCACTTCCCAAGGTATTATTATAAAACCAGCGGACAAGGGGGCGGAGCAATTGTGATTCTACCAATAAATATTTACAGGCAAGAATGCCTCGGATTATTGAATCAGGAGAGGAATTATAAAATACTCCCACAGGATCCCACCTCAGAGATCACAGAAGAGACTGATTACCTGGTCACTACAGGTTTGGATACTGGGTGGATTACCACCAATGAGGCACAGTTCCTAAAGAATCCGTAAACAAAGGTATCATACTTTGCTATCCTGCCTAAAGTCCATAAAGGGATAAATCCTCCTCTTGGATGTCGCATTCTTTCAGGGATGGGCTCAGCACTTGAGCCTTTGTCAAAGTTTTGTGACTGTTTTCTGAGACCCCTGGTACAAAGAACTCCAACATACTTGAAGGACACAAAAGAAGTACTCAACTTATTGAAAGACATGGATTTTGCTCCAGAATCTAAGCTATTAATTGCATTGGATGTAGAAGCCTTATACACCAGTATCCCCCAGGATGAAACTTTGAAGGTAGTGGATACTATTCGCCAAGTGTCAACATGAGACTCCATCACCCCTAAGGAATTTGTGATCGACTACGCACACTTGGCACTGACACAAAATTACTTCAAATTCAAAGGTACTTTGTTTCTTCAAATCCACGGTACCTCTATGGGTAATACATTTGCACAGAGTCTAGCCTGTCTGTACGTCTACAATAAGAAAGAATGTACATCCTGTCCCAGGAGAATCCATCCTACAGGAATATCAAGAAGTGAAAAAGATACATAGATGACATGCTGTTGATATGGCGAGAAACAAGAGAAGCAGCAGAAGATTTTTGTGCATGGCTGATTAGTATTGATCAATTTCTAAAAGTTACCAGTACCATGAGCAGCACAGAATTAAACTTTCTGGATCTAAGATTTTTTGCACATGAAGAAAACCTACAGACAGTAACAACCTGTTACAGTATGGGCTACAAGACAATCTCCCGGTATGGGCAATTCCTACGCATGAGAAGGAACTGCACTCAAAAAACAGACTACAAAAACCATGCAGAACTCTTCACCAAGAAACTCAGTGAGAGAGGATATCTCAAAAGGGTTGTAACTATTGCAGATAAAAGAGCATGTAACAGCAACAGAGATTCTTTGCTTGAAACACGCACAAAAGAAACAGAAAATAATACAATATGCATAACCACTTATACTCCACTTTCTAATGAGGTACAAAAGATTATTAGAAAGTACTGGAAATTCTTGAAATCAGGAAGGTTGAATTTGAAGACACCCATGTTTTCCTTTGAACGTGAAACTAACATACGAGACCAAGTAGTCGACAATAGACCAAAGAAAGCGCAAGAGGTGGTGAAAAAAGGACATTATGGAACCTCCCACAGGTGGTAGGACATTCCCCCTGTGGTGAATGTAACATTTGCCACTTCACACAAAGAACAAAATCTTTGGATCTGGGGCTCAGAAAACTATGGGAGTTACGGAAATTCTTGAACTGTAACACTAAATATTTGGTGTACATAATAATGTGTCAATGTGGATTAAAATACATAGGGATGACCACGAGATCAGTTAAGACACATATTAATGAACATAGGAATACATTCAGGTGTAGGAAGTCAACAACAAAAATTATGCACCATTTTTTGGAAGATGGACACGAGGTGGATGATTTTAAGTGGTATGTATTTGAACATATATCAGTGAAAAACAAGGACCCAGCACAAGTACTATTTCACATGGAACAAAGATGGGTGTTCCATCTTCACACAGATGTGCATGGACTAAATGACGAGATACCCTGGACCCAATTTAACGATTTGTAAGAGAAAAGAGGGACAAGAATGTTATACACAAGGGGATATCGCAGGGAACTCCTTGTTATATCCAACACTATATGCCAGGGGGACCCAGGGAAATACACCCATCAAAACAACAGCTTGCGTAAATAATGTGTGAAAAAATATGATGGAAGTACCCACCAAACAGCTGGCGTATGGTATGCAGGGATACATAACATGATGGAAGGATCGCTCAAAAGAATGGCTAAGTAACTGGTGTTTGCGTGAATAGCAATTTGCTAAATTATATAAAAACAACTGAGGCGCCCTGAACAGCCCCAAATGATTGCTATTGTACTTGAACACTTTAATAAGATGTCGGAAGAGCAAGCACTTTACATTTTGGTTTGGTCTTGAAGCAGTAAGATACAGGCAGCACCAATTAAATGTTGTTTTAGAGGAATCTTCAGTTCAGTTGACTGGCCCCGGAAAAGAGCAGCTGCGATAAGATAAAACAAATGACATATGACAGAAGAATGACTTTTGCAAGTGAATAGTTTCCACTGTATCACCAGGGTAAAACAAGGGACTTCAACTCCCATGACTCCTGCTGAGTCGTCTACAGATGACGTCACGAAGGGAGACAGGCGTCCATTGGGAGCATGGTTGAGGCATGAGCCAGTGGTAAAAGCCCCGATCTGAGCATTGAACCGGCTTCTGACTAGGTGTGAGCAGCAGAGGACCCACTTTGACGGAATAAGCGGTGGCGGGGCAGGCCTCTTTTTGCTGAAACGACTGCGTCCCTCGATATATTAAAAATGCGGCATATATCTACGTTAAGGATGTTTACTGTGTGGTGGGGGTCCAAGGGACGTAGTTATGTATACAAGGAGAACAGTGCGGGTGGAGCTGTCCCGAGACCCAATAATTATGAGAAGAGCGATTTCAACACTGATTAAAAAACAAACGTGATACGATAATGAGACCATTTGGAGGAGTGCATGCATTTTTAAAGTATGGATGCATGGGTGCTTGGGGGTACACATGGGGCCTCAGCATTAAGGCCATAATATATCACAATGGATGATTGGGAATAGTGGACAACATACTGGCTGGAAGCTTATGCCGCCTCACATATCCAACATAAGATGTAACATACCTGTGAATGACATACCTTTCTTAATTATGAGTTTGACTTAGAAAAGAACATCATCTAACATTGATAAATGTTTGATAATAATAGCCATTGAAGTGGCAGGCATATTTTGGATTTTTAACATCTTTAAAGACTGCATGGATGGCTCTAGGAAGTTTACCCTTGAGGAACATAGGCAGAAAAAGAATCCAGTTCATTTGCTGGAAACAAAAAATTCCTTATGAAAATGTCTTATGAAGATAAAACCTTCCTTTATATATTCTGACACTTAGAGTGTGACAATAAGTGAGACTCTGCCTCCTGGTGACTGATGAGGCCTTCCCAGACAATTGCAGGGTAAGATGCTTTTATGTAGTTGCATGTAAAAAGTTGTTTGCTGTGATGTCACCTGCTAGTTTCAGCACTGGGTTAGAATTTGAGGTTGATAACCCGTATGTACACCATCGGTAGTGTGCTCACATATGTTTTCACCACTAGTACTGTTATAGTTCCATGCCAAATGTATTTAAACTGATATTATGGCATCCAAGTTAAAAAGTATAATTTGTTTCCTTCTTTTTGATGTATGATCCTAGGAGATGCCTAGAGGGCCTGATGAGAGGTAGACTTACCTAGTTGCATGTATGATAATATAACATGTGACGAACAGTGGGGTGTGGACTAACAACATTGCCCTGATGAAGGCCACAAGACTCTTAGTTTGAGAAAAGATTTCCCAAATAAGTAGTTGGGTAAAGGCAAAAACAAGATGGCACCTGTACAGGCAGTTATTAAGGTGTACTGATCCATTTAAGATAATTTTTACACCATTGATTTATTTTAACCCCACCTCGTACTATCCCCAATAAAGTATTATTTTTTGGATAGGCACAGAGGTAGTTTTAATAAATTTTCCCTTAAGCCCTGGTTCTCTATTGACCAGAGAAGACCTTATACTGATCTCCTGCTCCCAATAGGAGCAGGTTATCCTCTGGGACTATGGCTGAGACTGTCAAGTCAGTATCATCTTGACTCTGCAGGTTGGATGGGCCAATGATGAAGCATGCCACTATTAAGTGAGTGAGGTCTTTCCGCCCATAAAAAAAAAAGGACTGACCTTTGCGAGGACTAGGGAAACTGGGAGTAAATATCGGAGTCATTGTTAGTTTTGGAACATGATCCTGCTCCAAGGTATTGTGTAATTGATTTTCCCACCATGAACCTGCCAGTTGGTTTGGGGGCCTCCTCTTCAGGAACTCAGTCAACCTCTGCTGTAGGATCTTCAGGGGCCGGTTTCCTGTGCGCCTTTCCCTGGCAGCTGTCTGGGCCATTGTCCCAGACTTCTTTGACTCCCTTTCTGGCCAACCATGGCTTGTGCAGTCATGCAGACACACTCAGGCTATCCTATCATCTCCAAGTAAGAAGGGAGCTCTCCCTCCAAGTAGTGTGCTCCAGGTCATTACCTAATAGACAGTCTACATGCTTGGCAGAGCTCACAGCAACTTTAAGAGAACCTGAGGACCCCCCTCTCCACTCAAAGGGAATCAGAGCCACCAGAAGATGGCTCTCACAACTGATGGCGACTATGACCTGGTGGAATGTGTTCAGTAGAACCTGCTCTGCAGACACCAGATGACACTTGACAGTTGTCATGCTGGCTCCTGTGTCTCGCAGAGCCTCCACCGGTTGCCCATTAATAGAGACCCACTGCTTATACTTGGATTTATTTGCAGGCATGTGAGGTTTTGGCACCATTTCTCTATTCTGCAGGGACACTAGAGTTACCTTTATCTGTTCCCCAAAACTAGCTGGGACTACCTCCTCCACGAGCGCTTGACTTGTGGTTCTGGAACCATTTCGTTCTTTTAGAGAATTTAGAGAACTCTTTTCTTTCAAGTTTTTCTCCCCCTCTTTCTTCTGTTGGGAACCCTGACCACTTTTGTGGGGCCCCTCCACCCCGATACCTTTTTGGACACTCTGGTGCTAGTACAGAGGTCTGCTTCCCCAGCAAGCTTCCTGTGGTCAGTCAGCTTAGTGTCAACTAGGTGCTGGTGCAACTCTGTAAAACAGATACTGAGCATGTGTGCTTTCTCATGCTTAAATTGTACAACCCAACATAATTGTTAACATTGCTGCCCCTCGCCCAGCCATATAGTGCCTTACTGGATTAGTCAATTAAATCTATCCAGGATTGGTTGGGGAGCTTCTGAATGTCCCTGAATCCTTAGTGATATTTCTTAAGGGTCAGTCCAAATTTGGCAAGTAAAATAGTTTTCATGGGAGGGTACTTGGTTTGGTCCCCAACCTCTAATGTTAGAAGTGCGACCCTCCTAAGTGTTGGCATGTGTTTTTACAGACGTGCCTCCTAGTGTTCCGCAGGAACCCTATGTACCTTCATTGCAACTTCATAAGCAGAAAACCGCTTATCAATATCATCTCCCATCATATATCTAGGCCCGAATTTTTGGGGTATAAGAACCTTCTTACCTCCATCAGGTACTATGTGTATGCTGCCAACACCACTGCTGGATTGCCCCTGCCTGGAATTGATGTCCAGCTCATTTAGACTCAGTTCGTGAACCGGAAGTAGTTTTGTCTTTCCTCAGCCTCCATTTTCAACTTTGCCAACTGCAGCTGGAATTCTCCCTCCTCTCCTCTGGGGAAACAGCATGTTTGGAGACACTGCTTCCTGCTCTCACAGGGAGCACAAATCCAGAGATGTCCCCCTCAACTGCTACAGCGAGCTCATTGGAAGAGCCAGTCACAGGCTCTTCCAACTAATCATTCTCTTGGGAGCGGGCCTCTTCCAGGCTCTCAGTGCCATTTGAAACTCCACCTCCTTGGTGGCTTCTCGGGCAGGTAACCCCATCTCCTTGCAGAAGTTTTCGACTGGTTATCTGTATAATCCTCCAGCTTGGTCAGCTCAAACTCCATGGCTTTACTTGCAGAACCAGCCAAAGACATGATGTATTAGATGTATCAAAAAGTCAAAGCAGGGAAAATCGCAGATGAAAATTTTGAAATTCTCTTAAATGTGGATGAGTAGTGTATATCTGACTATTGTATGGCACTGCACAAACACAAGTCATATACTCACTAATGTCAGAAACTGGGTCTCTAGTTGGCAGAGGAATGTACCCTGTCCAAGTAGGGACCACAATCCTAGTCAGAGTAAGTCACAACACAACCTAAATTGTCCTGTTCTCGCCCTCCGGTAGCTTAGCACAAAGCAGGCAGGCTTAACATAGAAAGCAATGTGTTACTATATGAGTTATTGCACAAATACTTTACACATTGCCTTCTAAGTTAAGCCATCTTAAACCAAACTAAGCCAACTTAAGCCAACTAGAGACCCAGTTTCTAACATTTACTCAGCCAATACTCTCTTCTTTGGCCCTCACTGTGAGATAAATGATAATCCCAGTACAAACATGTGTTTGCAAAGGGCTCAAAATCCAGAAATTGTGTGATAATTATGATACCAATGCAGTTTACCAATGAGAAATTCCAGCAGGTCAAATTTGCCAAAATTCATCAGGGAAAATACCCTGAAAAGAGGCAAATTTGGTGTGTTAAAAATGATTCTGCATGTTATGCCGCATTCTCCTTGTAATAACTCAGAAATGTAGGTGTATACCACATCTGAAATGCCTCACAATGTGGTAATATTATTTACCAAGTGTGGTAAATATGGTATACACCTTGCTCTATTATGACAAACTCCTAATGAGGACATTTAGGGCCTGATTACAACTTTGGAGGAGGTGTTAATCCGTCCCAAAAGTGACGGTAAAGTGACGGATATACCACCAGCCGTATTACGAGTCCATTGTATCCTATGGAACTCGTAATACGGCTGGTGGTATATCCGTCACATTTGGGACGGATTAACACCTCCTCCAAAGTTGTAATCAAGCCCTTAATGTTTTGCCTTTACACTGTGAACAATGAGATTGTCATAGGCTATGGAGAGAAAACGTCCATCTGATGATCGGCAGTGAAAATTTTGGAAAATGTTGTTTCTGTGCATGGCCCGCTGTGTATTTTCACACTGTATAAAGCCACAGAGGGATATCTTCGCTAACTTTTGAGGCTACTAAAGCACCCAAATCCTTAAAATGTTTTCTGAATGTGATTAAAATAGCTGATTCATAATATATAATAATAGCCTGACCAGCAGCACCATCTGTCTTGTTCAGAGTGAAGCTTTTGGAAATACTTTTTTTTTTGTTTTTAAACGATGTGACACTATGTCATTTTCTTGTTATTTTGTTTTTTTGTATACAGTAGTGGTCAGTTCAGTCTTGGGTTCCACCTCAGCCACTCTGTCACTTACAATGTCTGCAGCAGGCACCAATTTCCCATTGTAACTTTATTAATCAAGCACCCCATTTGTAAGGTCGCTGATGCTCTCACGAATACACATAAAGCAATGGTCTATACTGCAGTTCTTCACAATGGGTCACCATTAGTTTTAAACACTATATAAATAAGTGGCTGTATCTATACATTTTTTGAGCAATCTGCAGTTTTTATTGAGAAAACTAAATATTCATCTTTGTAATCCATATCGTATTCCATTAACCTTGTTTGGCATTTATTTACTTTTCACTGGGATTATGACTTGGCTACACAGCTGACTGACCAAAAGAGGATACTGTTCCCCAGCCATGGATTTTTTTTTTAGCAAGTTGTACTTTCTGGGAACGACTTTGTTTCTAAAAAAAAAGCATGATAAGCAGCCAAGTAAAGATTTTTGAGTTTGGCTGAAAGTACTGGTTCAATTAGTGAAAGGGCCCTGGGAAAAAGCAGGCCCTGGGTCAGAGTCCACTTTACCTCTGCCCTAAACGTCGCTGGAAAAAAGGCTCATGTTTCTACTGCAGAAAGGGGAGTATGCATACAAGCCAATAGACCCGAATCGGGAGGGAGACTCCCAATTTCCTATTATTTTGAATGTTTTCCGCCTGAAAATTATCCGATCTTTTATTTTTTAATCTCTCACTTTCCTCTTCTTAAATGTTGGCATGTATGAGGATGGCTTTAATGGCAAGAGGCTTGTGAGAATGAGATTCACATAAGGTTTGCGATTACTTGTGCTGGTCTCACCAATTCGTGTTCTGCACTAACTTTTGCTCCGGCAGCTGGTATTCAACTGCGCTTTCCTCCGACGCTCACTGTTCCGGTGAACTACGATGCACCTGTACTGCTGCACACGGCAGTAGTTCTCTTGCACACAGGCTCGGCTTCAGCAATGGTAATGCCCGGTGGGACAATCTATTTTTAGCGTACCCGCTTGCGACACACACAGAATGGCTCCTCTTTGGATTCCCTCATCATCACCCGCCAAAAATGTCCTTCGTCATTTCATACCCTCTCTCAAATACATTTTATTTTACTATTGTAAGTTATTAATAAACCCTGCCACCCCTGAGGTCAGTGCCACCCTGCGTCGGCGCCCAGTCCAGCCGCACCGCCCTAAAGCCGGCCCTGCTTGTACAGGTTCGAACTAGAGAGGCCTCTTGGGTGTGAACCCTGGAGGGCATGGTCCCAACCCATTAAAACTGAGCTGCTACTAGATTAAAAAAGTGGACGGTCTTGATGAGAAGAAAACTATTGCAAACTATCCGCCCGTAGATCTGAAACTTGTAATGTCAAATTCGTTGTAGAGAGCAATATCTGCATGATTACCCTTTGCAACAAAAGCGCTAAACTCGGAGATCTCCCCGACTGTATCGTGTTTCTCGCCGCAAAAGAAAAGGTATAACGGTATAGGCTGTATCCCGCAGCAGTACCATTGTTAGAAAAAACTCTAAGCAGAATGAAACCTACTCCTGTCTCCCACGACTCCAGCCACGTCGCTTGAATCTCTCTCTCTCTCTCTCTCTGAAATTCCCCACACGTCCAGGAGCACAAGCACGCATACTCTGGCTGTCACTTCCGACAACTCCCAACACTAAGTGGGAAGTGGGCGGACCCGTGAGTTCACGCGCAACCTGATCTGTCTTGAGGCGGGATTTCAGCTGTTTCCGTCAACGGTCTGTGAGGAATGGCGTCAATGTCGGGCGGGCAGGCGTCTCTTCTGTTGCTTCTCAGTCTCACGGTTCTGCGCTCAGGTAGTGGCTTAAGGGTGCAGAGGGAAGGTCAAAGGGAGAGAGGCACGCACGTATAGTAGGATCTTTCGACACCATAGAAAGAATAGGGTAACCTGGGAGACAGGAATTTTAACCAGATAAAACTATATATAGGTTGGTGGGTGAGCCTACAAATTAACATGAAGAACCAAGCCACGGGTTTGGCGTGGTTCTAGGAGCCCGAGCCGAGCCCTGAACATATCTTTCTTAATTTCTTTAATATTTAGAAAACTGAATTTCTTTACCATGCGAAAACTTCTACATTTAGTGCATTAGATTAGATTTCTGGATTGAGAGGCGTTTATTAAAAGTGTCAGTTTTTAAATCGCACAAGTGAACTAATAGACATGTCAGTTGACGTGTATCTTGCATGTGGCCTAGATTCTTATTATGGATGGAGCAGAGTTATAATCTTTTTAAAACAAACACGAGTTTTTTTTTTGTTCATAGCACTTCCTGAACTCATGTAGTGGAAGGTGGGCTCATTTAAAAAAAAAAAGAGAATTAAATATTCTCATAGTGCCACACACCTTGGTCAAGTAGGGAAGCTGGGGTTGATCCCAGTTTTACATTGTGCAGTTCAGGCATTACATTTGTATTTTTTTTGCTGTTTTACAACAAAAGTAACTGCTTTCTCTTTAATTCTTGGCGCATGAGGTTAGTGTGGTGGAGACCGAAGAATATGAAAGCTCAACTTGTAGTGTACTCAAGAGTCCAAGAGGACCTTGAGCTGAGCCAGACATCTAGCTCGAGCATTCAGTGGCGTGCTCATCTCTAGCTCTATAACCTCACTCCTGTCAACTCAATCGTAGTTAGAGGGTGTTACCCTCTTTTCAGTGCATTCTCTTATAAGCATCATACCTCTATAAACATCAATAGGTTGGTCCTCTTTGCAAATCTGTATCACTCCTAAAATGGCTCACTCTCTTAAGTATCACACTTAGCTCACGTTCATGAACTAACAACATAGGTTTGGTAGGAGTTTGTTACATTATTGGATGAGATGTTATACAATACAGAATCTTAGCCATCATGATGGCCATGAGAAAGTAAAATGTGTAATGAAATCTGTATACGTGTAAAACTAAATGAAACGAAAACCTCACTAAATAAGTCTCTTGGTGACTAAAAAGAGCACAGCAGCACTCCAAGAGAAAATAAAAAGCAGCTTCTCCTATCTTTTAAAAGGATCTGTTCTGTGGCTTCCACTCTGGTATGGCTTCGTAAAGCTTTTAACGCTTGCAACCGCTGCTGGGCTTGTAGCAGATTAGACAATAAAGATGCATTTAGAGCTAAGGTTCTAGTCTTTCTGAACATTGTGATATTTAGCCATTGTAGGAGGCTGGCCTGGCTTATAGTGGGTACCTTGTGGTACTTACACCTTGTGCCAGGTCCATTTATCCCTTATTAGTAGATTTTTAGTAGTGTCCTAGCAGCTTAAGCTGATAGAGGTAGCTATACCAGAGCAGCTTAGGCTGAACTAGGAGACATGCAAAACTCCTACTATACCACTCATATCATATAGCACTATATCATAAGAAACATAATACTCAGTTATTAAAAATAAAGGTACTTTATTTTAGTGACAATATGCCAAAAGTATCTCAGAGGATAAACTCCCTTAGGAGGTAAGTAAAATACACAAAATATACACACAAACCAAAATCAGGTAAGTAAAACACTTAAAAAAAGTAGTGCAAACACTGTAGAACACAATGGAATGCAATAGGAGAAAATAGACCTAGGGGCAACACAAACCATATACTCCAAAAGTGGAATGCGAACCACGAATGGACCCCAGGCCTAGTGTAGTGTGTAGAGGGTCAGTGGGAGTGTAAGAAAACACTAAGGATGTCCAAGATACCCCACCCCAAGACCCTGAAAAGTAGGAGTAATGTTACCCTACTACCCCAGAAAGACAGTAAAGTCGAGATAGGGGATTCTGCAAGGACAACAACTTACTGCAAAGCACTGAAGTTGGATTCCTGCACCTGAGGACCTGCAAACAAAGGGGATCAAGTCCAAGAGTCATGCAAATGTCCATGGGGGGCAGGAGCCCACTAAACCCCGGATGAAGGTGCAAAAGGGCTGCCTCCGGGTGGAAGAATCCGAAGATTCTGCAACAACGGAAGGTGCCAGGAACTTCTCCTTTGGTCAGAAGATGTCCCACAGCGTGCTGGAGGATGCAGAGTTGTTTCCACGCAGAAAGACCGCAAACAAGCCTTGCTAGCTGCAAGAGTTGCGGTTGAGGATTTTGGATGCTGCCAGGTCCCAGGAAGGACCAGGAGGTCGCCCCTTGGAGGAGGAGACAAAGGGGGCGCTCAGCAACACAGAGAGCCCACACAGAAGCAGGCAGCACCCGCAGAAGCACCTGAACAGGCGTTCAGAAGATCCGAACACAGCGGTCGTCTCAGCACAACAAAAGAGGGTCCCACGAAGTCTGAGTCTAACCCAGCGAGTTGGGCAATGCAGGACGGAGTGCTGGGGACCTGGGCTGTGCTGTGCACAAAGGAAGTCTTGAAAGAGTGTACAGAAGCCCTAGCAGCTGCAGTTCACGCAGTACACAGGATTACCGTCTGTCTTGGGGAGGCAAGGACTTACCTCCACCAAATTTGGACAGAAGGACCACTGGACTGTCGGGTCTCTTGGATCCAGCTCCTGTGTCCCAGGGACCACGCTCGTCAAGATGAGAGGGGACCCAGAGGACCGGAGATGCAGAAGTTTGGTGCCTGCGTTAGAAGGGGGAAGATTCCGTCGACCCACAGGAGATTTCTTCCTGGTTTCCAGTGCAGGGTGAAGGCAGACAGCCCTCAGAGCATGCACCACCAGGAAACAGTCGAGAAAGCCAGCAGGATTAGGCGCTACATGTAGGAGGCTGGCCTGACTTGTAGTGGGTACCAAGGGGTACTTACACTCTGTACCAGGTCCAGTTATCCCTTATTAGTGTAGAAGAGGTGTTTCTAGCAGCTTAGGCTGATAGAAGGTAGCTATAGCAGAGCAGTTTAGGCTGAACTAGGAGACATGCAAAGCTCCTACTATACCACTGGTGTCATATGCACAATATCATAAGAAAACACAATACACAGATATACTAAAAATAAAGGTACTTTATTTTTATGACAATATGCCAAAAGTATCTGTGAGTACCCTCAGTATGAGGATGCCAAATATACACAAGATATATGTACACAATACCAAAAATATGCAGTAATAGCAAAAGGAAGTAATGCAAGCAGTGTAAAGTTACAGTAGATTGCAATAGGAGCACATAGGTATAGGGGAACACAAACCATATACTCCAAAAGTGGAATGCGAACCACGAATGGACCCCAAACCTATGTGAGCTTGTAGAGGGTCGCTGGGACTGTAAGAAAACGGTGAGGGTTAGAAAAATAGCCCACCCCAAGACCCTGATAGGTAGGTGTAAAGTGCACCTACAACCCACAGAGAGCACAGAAGTCGTGATAGGGGGATTCTGCAAGGAAGACCAACACCAGCAATGCAACAGTGGATTTCCGGACCTGAGTACCTGTAAGACAAGGGGACCAAGTCCAAGAGTCGCAACAGTGTCGAGAGTGGGCAGATGCCCAGGAAATGCCAGCTGAGGGTGCAAGGAAGCTGCCACCGGATGGAAGAAGCTTTGTGTTCTACAAGAACGAAGAGGACTAGGAACTTCCCCTTTGGAGGATGGATGTCCCACGTCGTGAAGAAGCTTGCAGAGGTGTTCCCACGCAGAAAGACCGCAAACAAGCCTTGCTAGCTGCAAGGGTCGCAGTTAGGGTTTTTGGATGCTGCTGTGGCCCCAGAGGGACCAGGATGTCGCCACATGGATGAGGAGACAGAGGGGGCGCCCAGCAAGTCAGGGAGCCCTCACAGAAGCAGGCAGCACCCGCAGAAGTACCAGAACAGGCACTTAGAAGAGGAGTGAACCGGAGTCCACCCGAAGTCACAAAAGGGAGTCCCACGACGCTGGAGGACAACTCAGAAGGTTTTGCACTGCAGGTTAGAGTGTCGGGGACCCAGGCTTGGCTGTGCACGAAGGAAATCCTGGAAGAATGCACAGGAGCCGGAGCAGCTGCAAATCACGCGGTACCCAGCAATGCAGTCTAGCGTGGGGAGGCAAGGACTTACCTCCACCAAACTTGGACTGAAGAGTCACTGGACTGTGGGGTCACTTGTACAGAGTTGCTGAGTTCCAGGGACCACACTCGTCGTGCTGAGAGGGGACCCAGAAGACCTGTGATGCAGTATTTTGTTGCCTGCGGTTGCAGGGGGAAGATTCCGTCGACCCACGGGAGATTTCTTCAGAGCTCCTGGTGCAAGAAGGAGGCAGGCTACCCCCAGAGCATGCACCACCAGGAAACAGGCGAGAAAGCCAGCAGGATGAAGCAATACAAGGTTGCAGTAGTCATCTTTGCTACTTTGTTGCGGTTTTGCAGGCGTCCTGAGCAGTCAGCGGTCGATCCTTTGGCAGAAGGTGAAGAGGGAGATGCAGAGGAACTCTGATGAGCTCTTGCATTCTGTATCTGAAGAATTCCCCAAAGCAGAGACCCTAAATAGCCAGAAAAGGAGGTTTGGCTACCTAGGAAGGAGGATAGGCTAGTAAGACAGGTAAGAGCCTATCAGAAGGAGTCTCTGACGTCACCTGCTGGCCCTGGCCACTCAGAGCAGTCCAGTGTGCCAGCACATCTCTGAATCCAAGATGGCAGAGGTCTGGGGCACGCTTACAGGAGCTCTGGGCACCTACCCCGGGAGGTGCAGGTCAGGGGAGTGGTCACTCCCCTTTCCTTTGTCCAGTTTCACGCCAGAGCAGGGCTGGGGAATCCCTGAACCAGTGTAGACTGGCTTATGCAGAGATGGGCACCATCTGTGCCCATCAAAGCATTTCCAGAGGCTGGGGGAGGCTACTCCTCCCCAGCCCTGACACCTATTTCCAAAGGGAGATGGTTTAACACCCTCTCTCTGAGGAAGTCCTTTGTTCTGCCTTCCTGGGCCAGCCCTGGCTGGACCCCAGGAGGGCAGAAACCTGTCTGAGGGGTTGGCAGCAGCAGCAGCTGCAGTGAAACCCCGGGAAAGGCAGCTTGGCAGTACCCGGGTTCTGTGCTAGAGACCCGGGGGAATCATGGAATTGTCTCCCCAATGCCAGAATGGCATTGGGGTGACAATTCCATGATCTTAGACATGTTACATGGCCATGTACGGAGTTACCATTGTGACGCTATACATAGGTAGTGACCTAAGTATAGTGCACGCGTGAAATGGTGTCCCCGCACTCACTAAGTCAGGGGAATTTGCCCTGAACGATGTGGGGGCACCTTGGCTAGTGCCAGGGTGCCCACACACAACGTAACTTTGCACCCAACCTTCACCAGATGAAGGTTAGACATATAGGTGACTTATAAGTTACTTATGTGCAGTGGTAAATGGCTGTGAAATAACGTGGACGTTATTTCACTCAGGCTGCACTGGCAGGCCTGTGTAAGAATAGTCAGATCTCCCTATGGGTAGCAACAGAAATGCTGCAGCCCATAGGGATCTCCTGGAACCCCAATACCCTGGGTAACTCAGTACCATATACTAGGGAATTATAAGGGTGTTCCAGTATGCCAATGTGAATTGGTGAAATTGGTCACTAGCCTGTTAGTGACAATTTGTAAAGTAGAGAGAGCATAACCACTGAGGTTCTGGTTAGCAGAGCCTCAGTTAGGCATCACACAGGGAACACATACATATAGGCCACAAACTTATGAGCACTGGGGTCCTGGCTAGCAGGGTCCCACTGACACATAACCAACATACTGAAAACATAGGGTTTTCACTATGAGCACTGGGCCCTGGCTAGCAGGATCCCAGTGAGGCAGTGAAAACACCCTGACATATACTCACAAACAGGCCAAAAGTGGGGGTAACAAGGCTAGAAAGAGGCTACTTTCTCACACTACAATGTTGCTGGTAGTCTTCTGTCTACTTTGTTGCGGTTTTGCAGGCGTCCTGGAGCAGTCAGTGGTCGATCCTTGGCAGAAGACGAAGAGGGAAGTGGAGAGGAACTCTGATGAGCTCTTGCATTTGTTATCTGACGAGAAACCCAGAGGACAGACCCTAAATAGCCCTCAGGGGAGGATTGGATACCTAAACAGATAAGTACCTCTCAGGAGGGGTCTCTGACGTCACCTGCTGGCACTGGCTACTCAGAGGTCTCCATTGTGCCCTCACACCTCTGAATTCAAGATGGCAGAGGACTGGGACACACTGTAGGAGCTCTGGGCACCACCCCTGGGGTGGTGATGGACAGGGGAGTGGTCACTCCCCTTTCCTTTGTCCAGTTTCGCACCGGAGCAGGGGCTGGGTGCTCCCTGAACCGGTGTAGACTGGTTTATGCAAGGAGGGCACCACCTGTGCCCTTCAAAGCATTTCCAGAGGCCAGGAGAGGCTAATCCTCTCAGGCCCTTAACACCTATTTCCAAAGGGAGAGGGTGTAACACCCTCTCTCAGATGAAATCCTTTGTTCTGTCTTCCTGGGACTGGGCTGCCCAGGCCCCAGGGGGGCAGAAACCTGTCTGAGGATTGGCAGCAGCGGTTGCTGCAGAGAAAACCCCAGAGAGCTAGTTTGGCTGTACCCAGGGTCTATGCTGGAGCCCCGAGGATGCATGGAATTGTCCCCCAAAACCAGAATGGTATTGGGGTGACAATTCCATGATCGTAGACATGTTACATGGCCCTGTTCGGAGTTACCATTGTGAAGCTGTTCACGTGTGTAATGATGTCCCCGCACTCACAAAGTCTGGGGAAATTGCCCCGAACAATGTGGGGGCACCTTGGCTAGTGCCAGGGTGCCCTCACACTTAGTAATTTTTTTTATTTTTTTTTTATTTTTTAGTCCTCTTTCAACCCCGCTTACTGAGCCACCTCTTAGTTCCTGTGACCTTCTCACCCTCTAACTAAGAGAGAGACTCAAGTCAGGGGATGCACCCTTGTATCTCCCGGTCTGCCTAGGCAAACCTGCCGGAGCCTCAAACGGTGACTAATTATTGGACAAAAGAGAGAAAATAACCAAACCAATTTCACATAGTCTCAAAGTAGCAGATATTAACAGGAAAACAGATTCAAACTACTCCCTCCCATTTTAATAATGCTGACCACAGTTCTGCGTTTCTCTTAGAGCCCTGCACATTTAGATCCATATTCGCCGTACGGAGAGCTGCATTAAGCCAATCTGTATAGCTCGGAGGGTGCTCCTTCATCCAATTTTTGTAAATTTCGTTCCTGCCCAGCACAATTACATAAAACAAAAATGTACGATTAGCTTTAGTCACCCTGCTCCATATACCCTCTTCCTGTAACTGCCCAAATATAATCAGTGGGAGTGATACATTAATTTTCCAGCCTAGCATAGATGATATTGCCCCAAAAACCTCCTCCCAAAACAACCGAATAGCGGGGCAATCCCAGAACAAATGTATATCCGTTGCTCCTGGTCCGCCACATTTCGGACATTTAGTCACCTCCCCCTTCTTAAACTTGCCAAGTTTTGCCGGTGATATATACGCTCTGTGTAGAGTATAAAGATGGTTTTTCCTTAATGGGGCAGGCTTCACTACTTCATACAGAGTCACAAACGACTTCTTCCACCATAACCCAATCTTGTCGCCTGACATCGCCTTGCCCCATAAATTGTTTGGTAGAACAAAATTCTCATCAAGAGTTTCTAATATTTCCCAATACCAAACCGCCAACCTCTTCACAGGTGCCGAGCCCGCCAGATCTAAAAAAGAATCCTCCAAAGCATTTACCACTCCCAATCCCCCCTTAGTTTCTTTTTCCCACTCTCTTATCTGTAAATATTTTAACCTAGACAGAGATCCATCCGTTATCCTTACCAATTCATCCCATAAAAGGAAAGTACCCTCTCGCGCAAGCTCACCCCACCTTTCCACACCTGCCCTTTTGAGTGGTAATGCTAAGATATTTTGACAGCATTCTGGGGTGCCCGGGGAATCCCAGATAGGGGCCTGATAGCTATAATAGTGTGCCCCCAACCGTCGTCTCAACTGATACCAGCTCCTTGCCAATCCTTGCAACACTTAGTAACTTTGCAGCTAACCTTCACTAGTGAGGGTTAGACATATAGGTAACTTATAAGTTACTTAAGTGCAGTGTAAAATGGCTGTGAAATAACGTGGACGTTATTTCACTCAGGCTGTAGTGGCAGTCCTGTGTAAGAATTGTCTTTGCTCCCTATGGGTGGCAAAATAAATTCTGCAGCCCAACGGGATCTCCTGGAACCCCAATACCCTGGGTACCTAGGTACCATATACTAGGGAATTATAAGGGTGTTCTAGTGTGCAATCAGAATTGGTAAAATTAGTCACTAGCCTGCAGTGACAATTTTGAAAGCAGAGAGAGCATAAACACTGAGGTTCTGGTTAGCAGAGCCTCAGTGATACAGTTAGGCACCACACAGGGAACACATACAGGGCACACGTTATGAGCACTGGGGTCCTGGCTAGCAGGATCCCACTGACATAGGCAAAAACAAACATATATACAAGTAAAAAATGGGGGTTACATGCCAGGCAAGATATGGTACTTTCCTGCACCCCCCCCCCCCCAAACGAGGGACAAGAAGGCTAACCTTGCCCAGATGAGACTTCATTATCAAAGTGGAAATATCTGGAGAGTCCATCTGCATTGGAGTGGGTACTCCCAGGTCTATGTTTCACTGTATAGTCCATTCCCTGTAGGGATATGGACCACCTCAACAATTTAGGAGTTTCACCTTTCATCTGTTTTAGCCACAGTAGAGGTTTGTGGTCTCTGAACAATAAAGTGAGTACCAAATAGGTATGGTCTCAACTTTTTCAGTGCCCAGACCACAGCAAAGGCCTCCCCTTCTATGGCAGACCAACGCTCTTCTCTAGGGGTCAACCTCCTGCTGATTAGCCCCTTCGCTGCCAGGCCTTTTCCCCCTCCTGTGCCAGGCCTTTTTTTTGCCTATTTGGGGCAGTTCGCGCTTAGGCCCTCATAACTTTTTGTCCACATAAGCTAACCAAGCCAAATTTGCGTCCTTTTTTTCCAACATCCTAGGGATTCTAGAGGTACCCAGACTTTGTGGGTTCCCCTGAAGGAGGCCAAGAAATTGGCCAAAATACAGTGAAAATTTTGTTTTTTTCAAAAAAATTGGAAAAAGTGGCTGCAGAAGAAGGCTTGTGGTTTTTCCCCTGAAAATGGCATCAACAAAGGGTTTGCGGTGCTAAACTCAGCAGCTTCGCAGCTTTCAGGAACAGGCAGACTTGAATCAGAAAACCCAATTTTTCAACACAATTTTGGCATTTTACTGGGGCATACCCCATTTGTGCAATTTTTTGTGCTTTCAGCCTCCTTCCAGTCAGTGACAGGAATGGTCATGAAACCAATGCTGGATCCCAGAAACCTAAACATTTCTGAAAAGTAGACAAAATTCTGAATTCAGCAAGGGGTCATTTGTGTAGATCCTACAAGGGTTTCCTACAGAAAATAACAGCTGAAAAAGAAAAATATTGAAATTGAGGTGAAAAAACCATCAATTTTTCTCTACGTTTTACTCTGTAACTTTTCCCTGCAATGTCAGATTATCGAAAGCAATATACCGTTACGTCTGCTGGACTCCTCTGGTTGCGGGGATATATAGGGTTTGTAGGTTCATCAAGAACCCGAGGCAATAAATGAGCTGCACCCTGCAGTGCGTTTTCATTCTATACCGGGTATACAGCAATTCATTTGCTGAAATATAAGGAGTAAAAAATTGCTATCAAGAAAACCTTTGCATTTCCAAAAAGGGCACAAGATAAGGTGTTGAGGAGCAGTGGTTATTTGCACATCTCTGAATTCCGGGGTGACCATAGTAGCACGTGAATTACAGGGAATTTCTCAAATAGATGTCTTTTTTACACACACTCCTATATTTGGAAGGAAAAAATGTAGAGAAAGACAAGGGGCAATAGTACTTGTTTTGCTAATCTATGTTCCCCCAAGTCTCCCGATAAAAATGGTACCTCACTTGTGTGGGTAGGCCTAGCACCCGCGACAGGATATGCCCCAAAACACAACGTGGACCCATCACAGAAAACAGAGCTGTTTTTAGCAAAGTGACTACCTGTAGATTTTGGCCTCTAGCTCAGCCGCCACCTAGGGAAACCTACCAAACCTGTGCATTTCTGAAAACTAGAGACCTAGGGGAATCCAAGGAGGGGTGACTTGTGTAGCTCGGACCAGGTTCTGTTACCCAGAATCCTTTGCAAACCTCAACATTTGGCTAAAAAAACACATGTTCCTCACATTTCTGTGGCAGAAAGTTCTGGAATCTGAGAGGAGCCACAAATTTCCTTCCACCCAGCGTTCCCCCACGTCTCCCGATAAAAATGATACCTCACTTGTGTGGGTAGGCCTAGCGCCCGCGACAGGATATGCCCCAAAACACAACGTGGACACATCACAGAAAACAGAGCTGTTTTTAGCAAAGTGACTACCTGTAGATTTTGCCCTCTAGCTCAGCCGCCACCTAGGGAAACCTACCAAACCTGTGCATTTCTGAAAACTAGAGACCTAGGGGAATCCAAGGAGGGGTGACTTGTGTGGCTCGGACCAGGTTCTGTTACCCAGAATCCTTTGCAAACCTCAAAATTTGGCTAAAAAAACACATGTTCCTCACATTTCTGTGGCAGAAAGTTCTGGAATCTGAGAGGAGCCACAAATTTCCTTCCACCCAGCGTTCCCCCACGTCTCCCGATAAAAATGATACCTCACTTGTGTGGGTAGGCCTAGCGCCCGCGACAGGATATGCCCCAAAACACAACGTGGACATATCACAGAAAACAGAGCTGTTTTTAGCAAAGTGACTACCTGTAGATTTTGGCCTCTAGCTCAGCCGCCACCTAGGGAAACCTACCAAACCTGTGCATTTCTGAAAACTAGAGACCTAGGGGAATCCAAGGAGGGGTGACTTGCGGGGCTCGGACCAGGTTCTGTTACCCAGAATCCTTTGCAAACCTCAAAATTTGGTTAAAAAAACACATGTTCCTCACATTTCTGTGGCAGAAAGTTCTGGAATCTGAGAGGAGCCACAAATTTCCTTCCACCCAGCGTTCCCTCACGTCTCCCGATAAAAATGATACCTCACTTGTGTGGGTAGGCCTAGCGCCCGCGACAGGATATGCCCCAAAACACAACGTGGACATATCACAGAAAACAGAGCTGTTTTTAGCAAAGTGACTACCTGTAGATTTTGGCCTCTATCTCAGCCGCCACCTAGGGAAACCTACCAAACCTGTGCATTTCTGAAAACTAGAGACCTAGGGGAATCCAAGGAGGGGTGACTTGCGGGGCTCGGACCAGGTTCTGTTACCCAGAATCCTTTGCAAATTTCAAAATTTGGCTAAAAAAACACATGTTCCTCACATTTCTGTGGCAGAAAGTTCTGGAATCTGAGAGGAGCCACAAATTTCCTTCCACCCAGCGTTCCCCCACGTCTCCCGATAAAAATGATACCTCACTTGTGTGGGTAGGCCTAGCGCCCGCGACAGGATATGCCCCAAAACACAACGTGGACATATCACAGAAAACAGAGCTGTTTTTAGCAAAGTGACTACCTGTAGATTTTGGCCTCTAGCTCAGCCGGCACCTAGGGAAACCTACCAAACCTGTGCATTTCTGAAAACTAGAGACCTAGGGGAATCCAAGGAGGGGTGACTTGTGTGGCTCGGACCAGGTTCCGTTACCCAGAATCCTTTGCAAACCTCAAAATTTGGCTAAAAAAACACATGTTTCTCACATTTCTGTGGCAGAAAGTTCTGGAATCTGAGAGGAGCCACAAATTTCCTTCCACCCAGCGTTCCCCTACGTCTCCCGATAAAAATGATACCTCACTTGTGTGGGTAGGCCTAGCGCCCGCGACAGGATATGCCCCAAAACACAACGTGGACACATCACAGAAAACAGAGCTGTTTTTAGCAAAGTGACTACCTGGAGATTTTGGCCTCTAGCTCAGCCGCCACCTAGGGAAACCTACCAAACCTGTGCATTTCTGAAAACTAGAGACCTAGGGTAATCCAAGGAGGGGTGACTTGCGGGGCTCGGACCAGGTTCTGTTACCCAGAATCCTTTGCAAATCTCAAAATTTGGCTAAAAAAACACATGTTCCTCACATTTCTGTGGCAGAAAGTTCTGGAATCTGAGAGGAGCCACAAATTTCCTTCCACCCAGCGTTCCCCCACGTCTCCCGATAAAAATAATACCTCACTTGTGTGGGTAGGCCTAGCGCCCGCGACAGGTTATGCCCCAAAACACAACGTGGACATATCACAGAAAACAGAGCTGTTTTTAGCAAAGTGACTACCTGTAGATTTTGGCCTCTAGCTCAGCCGGCACCTAGGGAAACCTACCAAACCTGTGCATTTCTGAAAACTAGAGACCTAGGGGAATCCAAAGAGGGGTGACTTGTGTGGCTCGGACCAGGTTCTGTTACCCAGAATCCTTTGCAAACCTCAAAATTTGGCTAAAAAAACACATGTTCCTCACATTTCTGTGGCAGAAAGTTCTGGAATCTGAGAGGAGCCACAAATTTCCTTCCACCCAGCGTTCCCCTACGTCTCCCGATAAAAATGATACCTCACTTGTGTGGGTAGGCCTAGTGCCCGCGACAGGATATGCCCCAAAACACAACGTGGACACATCACAGAAAACAGAGCTGTTTTTAGCAAAGTGACTACCTGGAGATTTTGGCCTCTAGCTCAGCCGCCACCTAGGGAAACCTACCAAACCTGTACATTTCTGAAAACTAGAGACCTAGGGGAATCCAAGGAGGGGTGACTTGTGTGGCTCGGACCAGGTTCTGTTACCCAGAATCCTTTGCAAACCTCAAAATTTGGCTAAAAAAACACATGTCCCTCACATTTCTGTGGCAGAAAGTTCTGGAATCTGAGAGGAGCTACAAATGTCCTTCCACCCAGCGTTCCCCGAAGTCTCCCGATAAAAATGATACCTCACTTGCGTGGGTAGGCCTAGCGCCGGCGACAGGAAACACCCCAAAGCTCAACGTGGACACATCCTAAATTTTGGAAAAAAACAGAGGTGTTTTTTGCGAAGTGCCTACCTGTAGATTTTGGCCTCTAGCTCAGCCGGCACCTAGGGAAACCTACCAAACCTGTGCATTTCTGAAAACTAGAGACCTAGGGGAATCCAAGGAGGGGTGACTTGCGGGGCTCGGACCAGGTTCTGTTACCCAGAATCCTTTGTAAACCTCAAAATTTGGCTAAAAATACACATGTTACTCACATTTCTGTGGCAGAAAGTTCTGGAATCTGAGAGGAGCCACAAATTTCCTTCTACCCAGCGTTCCCCCAAGTCTCCCGATAAAAATGATACCTCACTTGCGTGGGTAGGCCTAGCGCCGGCGACAGGAAACACCCCAAAGCGCAACGTGGACACATCCTAAATTTTGGAAAAAAACAGAGGTGTTTTTTGCGAAGTGCCTACCTGTAGATTTTGGCCTCTAGCTCAGCCGGCACCTAGGGAAACCTACCAAACCTGTGCATTTCTGAAAACTAGAGACCTAGGGGAATCCAAGGAGGGGTGACTTGCGGGGCTCGGACCAGGTTCTGTTACCCAGAATCCTTTGCAAACCTCAAAATTTGGCTAAAAAAACACATGTCCCTCACATTTCTGTGGCAGAAAGTTCTGGAATCTGAGAGGAGCTACAAATTTCCTTCCACCCAGCGTTCCCCCAAGTCTCCCGATAAAAATGATACCTCACTTGCGTGGGTAGGCCTAGCGCCGGCGACAGGAAACACCCCAAAGCGCAACGTGGACACATCCTAAATTTTGGAAAAAAACAGAGGTGTTTTTTGCGAAGTGCCTACCTGTAGATTTTGGCCTCTAGCTCAGCCGGCACCTAGGGAAACCTACCAAACCTGTGCATTTCTGAAAACTAGAGACCTAGGGGAATCCAAGGAGGGGTGACTTGCGTGGCTCGGACCAGGTTCTGTTACCCAGAATCCTTTGCAAACCTCAAAATTTGGCTAAAAATACACATGTTACTCACATTTCTGTGGCAGAAAGTTCTGGAATCTGAGAGGAGCCACAAATTTCCTTCTACCCAGCGTTCCCCCAAGTCTCCCGATAAAAATGATACCTCACTTGTGTGGGTAGGACTAGCGCCCACGAAAGTAAAGGGCCCAAAACACAACGTGGACACATCACATTTTTTTATAAAAAGCAGTGCCTACCTGTGGATTTTGGCCTGTAGCTCAGCCGACACCTGAGGAAACCTAGCAAACCAGTGCATTTTTGAAAACTAGAAACCCAGGGGAATCCAAGATGGGGTGACTTGCGGGGCTCTGACCAGGTTATGTTACCCAGAATCCTTTGCAAACATCAAAATTTGGCCCAAAAAACACTTTTTCCTCTCATTTCGGTGACAGAAAGTTCTGGAATCTGAGAGGAGCCACAAATTTCCTTCCACCCAGCGTTCCCCTAAGTCTCTCGATAAAAATGGTACATCACTTCTGTGGGTAGGCCTACCGCCCACAAAAGGAAATGGCCCAAAACACAACGTGGACACAACATATTTTTTCACAGAAAACAGAGGTGTTTTTTGCAAGGTGCCTACCTGTGGTGTTTGGCCTGTAGCTCAGCCGGCCCCAGGGGGGGGGGGCAGAAATGCCCTAAAATAAATTTGCCCCCCCAACCCCCACCCTCCCCCGCCGGGAGCGACCCTTGCCTACGGGGTCGCTCCCCCTGCGTGACATTGGCACCAAAAAACAAATCCCCGGTGCCTAGTGGTTTCTGCCCCCTTGGGGGCAGGTTGACCTAAACTCAGCCAATCTGCCCCCAAGGGGGGCAGAAATGGCCTAAATACAATTTGTCCCCCAGGGGAGCGACTTTTGCCTGATGGGTCGCTCCCCATCTCTAAAAAAAAAAAAAAAAAAAGAAAAATTCCCCTGGCGCCTAGAGGTTTCTGCCCCCCCCCCCCCCGGGGGCAGATCGGCCTAATAATAGGCCGATCTGCCCCCCGGGGGGGCAGAAATGGCCTAAAATAAATTTGCCCCCCCAACAACCCCCCCCCCCCCCGGGAGCGACCCTTGCCTACGGGGTCGCTCCCCCTGCGTGACATTGGCGCCAAAAAACAAATCCCCGGTGCCTAGTGGTTTCTGCCCCCTTGGGGGCAGATTGACCTAAAATTGGCCAATCTGCCCCCAGGGGGGCAGAAATGGTCTAAATACAATTTGCCCCCCCAGGGGAGCGACCCTTGCCTGATGGGTCGCTCCCCATCTCTAAAAAAAGAAACAACCAAAAAAAAAAACACATAAAAAAAATTGCCCTGGTGCCTAGAGTGTTCTGCCCCCCCCCCCCGGGGGCAGTTCGGCCTAATAATAGGCCGATCTGTCCCCCGGGGGGGGCAGAAATGCCCTAAAATAAATTTGCCCCACCAACCACCACCCCCCCCCCCCGGGAGCGACCCTTGCCTACGGGGTCGCTCCCCCTGCGTGACATTGGCGCCAAAAAACAAATTCCCGGTGCCTAGTGGTTTCTGCCCCCTTGGGGGCAGATTGACCTAAAATTGGCCAATCTGCCCCCAGGGGGGCAGAAATGGTCTAAATACAATTTGCCCCCCCAGGGGAGCGACCCTTGCCTGATGGGTCGCTCCCCATCTCTAAAAAAAGAAACAACAAAAAAAAAAAAACACAAAAAAAAAATTGCCCTGGTGCCTAGAGTGTTCTGCCCCCCCCCCCGGGGGCAGTTCGGCCTAATAATAGGCCGATCTGTCCCCCGGGGGGGCAGAAATGGCCTAAAATAAATTTGCCCCCCCAACCCCCATCCCCCCCCCCCCGGGAGCGACCCTTGCCTACGTGGTCGCTCCCCCTGCGTGACATTGGCGCCAAAAAACAAATCCCCGGTGCCTAGTGGTTTCTGCCCCCTTGGGGGCAGATTGACCTAAAATTGGCCAATCTGCCCCCAGGGGGGCAGAAATGGTCTAAATACAATTTGCCCCCCCAGGGGAGCGACCCTTGCCTGATGGGTCGCTCCCCATCTCTAAAAAAAGAAACAACAAAAAAAAAAAAAACACAAAAAAAAAATTGCCCTGGTGCCTAGAGTGTTCTGCCCCCCCCCCCCGGGGGCAGTTCGGCCTAATAATAGGCCGATCTGTCCCCCGGGGGGGCAGAAATGGCCTAAAATAAATTTGCCCCCCCAACCCCCATCCCCCCCCCGGGAGCGACCCTTGCCTACGGGGTCGCTCCCCCTGCGTGACATTGGCGCCAAAAAACAAATCCCCGGTGCCTAGTGGTTTCTGCCCCCTTGGGGGCAGATTGACCTAAAATTGGCCAATCTGCCCCCAGGGGGGCAGAAATGGTCTAAATACAATTTGCCCCCCTAGGGGAGCGACCCTTACCTGATGGGTCGCTCCCCATCTCTAAAAAATAAAAAAAAAGAACAAAAAAAAAAAAACACAAAAAAAAAATTTGCCCTGGCGCCTAGAGGTTTCTTCCCCCCCTGGGGGCAGATCGGCCTAATAATAGGCCGATCTGCCCCCAGGGGGGGCAGAAATGGCCTAAAATAAATTCCCCTCCCCCCCAGGGAGCGACCCTTGCCTAAGTGGTCGCTCCCTTTGCGTGAAATTCACGCAAAGAAAAAACTCCCTGGTGTCTAGTGGTTTCTACCCCCCTTGGGGGCAGATTGGCCTCATCAAAATAGGCCAATCTGCCCCCAAGGGGGGCAGAAATGGGCAAAATATAATTTTCCCCCATTGGGAGCGACCCTTGCCTAAGGGGTCGCTCCCCACCAAAAAAAAAAAAAAATGGTCCCTGGTGCCTAGAGGTTTCTGCCCCCCCTGGGGGCAGATCGGCCTAATAGTAGGCCGATCTGCCCCCAGGGGGGGGGCAGAAAAGGCCTTCCCGAAAATATGCCCCCCTGGGAGCGACCCTTGCCCAAGGGGTCGCTCCCTTTTGTCAATAACAATAAAAAAAAAAAAAAATCCCTGGTGTCTAGTGGTTTCTACCCCCCTTGGGGGCAGATTGGCCTCATCAAAATAGGCCAATCTGCCCACAAGGGGGGCAGAAATGGCCAAAATATAATTTTCCCCCAAGGGGAACGACCCTTGCCTAAGGGGTCGCTCCCCACCTCAATAAAAAAAAATGAAACAAAAAAAAAAAATGGTCCCTGGTGCCTAGAGGTTTCTGCCCCCCCTGGGGGCAGAAAAGGCCTTTTCAAAAAAATGTCCCCCCTGGGAGCGACCCTTGCCCAAGGGGTCGCTCCCTTTTGTCAATTTCTAAGAAAAAAAAAAAAATCCCTGGTGTCTAGTGGGGTTTCAAAAGCCGGATTGCAAGCAATCCGGCTTTTGAAACCCTCGGAGGGACTTCAAAGGGAAGGAAATACTTTTCCTTCCCTTTGAAGCCCCTTCGGGCCTCCCAAGTGATTGAAAAAGAAATGCTTTTGCATTTCTTTTTCAATCGCGCTGGAAGCAGAGCTTCCAGCGCGACGAGGGAGGCCCCTGTGACACATCAGCGCGCGCGCGCGCTGACGTCACAGGGGTGGGTGGGGGGGGGGGTCGGGGGTGGAAGGGGAAGGTCTTCCCCTTCCATCCCCGACTTGGGGGGGGAAGGGGGGTGCACGGGGGGCGCGCTAGCCTGCACAGGGGAACTGTAGCCTTGGACGAGATCATCTCGTCCAAGGCACAGAAGAGGTTAAAAGCAACAGGTTGATCCTGGCCCTCAGTATTAAACTGTGATAGCACTGCCCCTACTCCCAATTCAGAAGCATCAATCTGGACTATGAACTTTTTGGAGTAGCAAGGGCTTTTTAGGACAGGTGCAGAGCACATGGCCTGTTTGAGCTCATCAAAAGCTTTTTGACAGCCAGCTGTCCACAATACCTTTTTAGGCATCTTTTTACTAGTGAGGTCATTAAGAGGAGCTGCAACGGAGCCATAATTCTTGATAAACCTCCTATAGTACCCTGTGAGGCCTAAAAGGCTGTCATCTGGGTTTGAGTTGTAGGGGGAGCCCATTCCATAATGGTCTGGATCTTCCCCTGCAGTGGTGCAATCTGTTCCCCACCTACCAGGTGGCCCAGATAAACCACTTCCCCCTGCCCTATCTGGCACTTTGAGGACTTGATAGTGAGGTCTGCCTTTTGCAGGGCCTCCAAAACTTTCCATAGGTGGACCAGGTGATCATCCCAGGTGGATCTAAAGAATGCTATATCATCCAGATATGCTGCACTAAAAGCTTCCAACCCTTGCAGGACTGTGTTCACCAACCTTTGAAAAGTGGCAGGTGCCTTCTTCAGACCAAAGGGCATCACAGTGAATTGATAGTGCCCTCCAATGGTTGAAAATGCAGTCTTGGGTTTAGCATCTTCTGATAATTTAATCTGCCAATACCCTGCAGTTAAATCAAAAGGGCTTAGATACTTGGCAGAAACCAGTGTATCAATCAGCTCATCTGCCCTGGGTATAGGATGAGTATCTGTCTTGGTTACTTGGTTGAGCCCTCTATAGTCAACACAAAACCTCATCTCTCTTTTACCATCCTTATTATGAGGTTTTGGGACAAGAAGCACTGGGCTAGCCCATGGGCTTTCTGAAGGCTAAGTCACTCCTAAGTCTAATATTTTCTGAACCTCTTGTTTAACCCCTTCCCCGCCACGGACGTAATGGTTACGTCCATGGCAGCGCCCATGTGGCGCCATGGACGTAACCATTACGTCCTGAATGCTGCCCTCCCACCCCCCTAGGTCAGGGCTGACAGGGGAATCCCTTCCCCTTCAACCCCCGACCCCCCCCCACCCCCCCTGTGACGTCAGCGTGCGAGCGCGCGCTGACAATCACACAACCTCCCCCATCGCGCTGGAAGCAGAGCTTCCATCGCGATCGAAAGAGAAATGCTCAGCATTTCTCTTTCGATCACGTGGGGGAGGCCCGGAGGGGCTTCAAAGGGAAGGAAATGTATTTCCTTCCCTTTGAAGTCTCTCCGAGGGTTTCAAAAGCCGGATTGCTTGCAATCCGGCTTTTGAAACCCCACTAGACACCAGGGATTTTTTTTTTTTTAGATGTAATTGACAGAAGGGAGCGACCCCTTGGGCAAGGGTCGCTCCCAGGGGGTCATTTTTTTTTAATAATAGGCCGATCTGCCCCCAGGGGGGGGCAGAAACCTCTAGACACCAGGGATACTTTTTTTTTTTTTGTGATTTGTTTTCTTTTGTGTTTTAGGTGTGGGATGCGACCCCTTAGGCAAGGGTCGCTCCCATAGGGGGGAAATTATATTTAGGCCATTTCTGCCCCCTTTGGGGGCAGATTGGCTTATTTTTATGAGGCCAATCTGCCCCCAAGGGGGGCAGAAACCACTAGACACCAGGGAGTTTTTTTTGTTTGTTTGTTTTTCACGTAAGGGGAGCGACCCCTTAGGCAAGGGTCGTTCCCATGGGGGGCAAATTTATTTTAGGCCATTTCTGCCCCCCATGGGGGCAGATCAGCCTATTTTTATTAGGCCGATCTGCCCCCACGGGGGGCAGAAACCACTAGGCACCAGGGATTTTTGTTGTTGTTGTGTTTTACAGATGGGGAGCGTCCCCTTAGGCAAGGGTCGCTCCCCTGGAGGGGCAAATTGTATTTAGGCCATTTCTGCCCGCTTTGGGGGCAGATCGGCCGATTTTAGGTCAATCTGCCCCCCCTGGGCCCGGCTGAGCTAGAGGCCAAAATCCGCAGGTAGGCACTGTTTTCTATGAAAAAATGTGATGTGTCCACGTTGTGTTTTGGGCCATTTCCTGTCGCGGGCGCTAGGCCTACCCACACCAGTGAGGTATCATTTTTATCGGGAGACTTGGGGGAACGCTAGGTGGAAGGAAATTTGTGGCTCCTCTCAGATTCCAGAACTTTCTGTCACTGAAATGTGAGGAAAACATGTTTTTTTAGCCAAAATATGAGGTTTGCAAAGGATTCTGGGTAACAGAACCTGGTCAGAGCCCCACAATTCACCCCATCTTGGATTCCCCTGGGTTTCTAGTTTTCAAAAATGCGCTGGTTTGCTAGGTTTCCCCAGGTGCCGGCTGAGCTAGAGGCCAAAATCCACAGGTAGGCCCTGTTTTCTATGAAAAAATGTGATGTGTCCAGGTTGTGTTTTGGGCCATTTCCTGTCGCGGGCGCTAGGCCTACCCACACAAGTGAGGTATCATTTTTATCGGGAGACTTGGGGGAACGCTGGGTGGAAGGAAATTTGTGGCTCCTCTTAGATTCCAGAACTTTCTGTCACCGAAATGTGAGGAACATGTGTTTTATTAGCCAAATTTTGAGGTTTGCAAAGGATTCTGGGTAACAGAACCTGGTCCGAGCCCCGCAAGTCACCCCTCCTTGGATTCCCCTAGGTCTCTAGTTTTCAGAAATGCACAGGTTTGGTAGGTTTCCCTAGGTGCCGGCTGAGCTAGAGGCCAAAATCTACAGGTAGGCACTTCGCAAAAAACACCTCTGTTTTTTTCTAAAATTTAGGATGTGTCCACGTTGCGCTTTGGGGTGTTTCCTGTCGCCGGCGCTAGGCCTACCCACGCAAGTGAGGTATCATTTTTATCGGGAGACTTGGGGGAACGCTGGGTGGAAGGAAATTTGTAGCTCCTCTTAGATTCCAGAACTTTCTGCCACAGAAATGTGAGGAACATGTGTTTTTTTAGCCAAATTTTGAGGTTTGCAAAGGATTCTGGGTAACAGAACCTGGTCCGAGCCCCGCAAGTCACCCCTCCTTGGATTCCCCTAGGTCTCTAGTTTTCAGAAATGCACAGGTTTGGTAGGTTTCCCTAGGTGCCGGCTGAGCTAGAGGCCAAAATCTACAGGTAGGCACTTCGCAAAAAACACCTCTGTTTTTTTCCAAAATTTAGGATGTGTCCACGTTGCGCTTTGGGGTGTTTCCTGTCGCCGGCGCTAGGCCTACCCACGCAAGTGAGGTATCATTTTTATCGGGAGACTTGGGGGAACGCTGGGTGGAAGGAAATTTGTAGCTCCTCTCAGATTCCAGAACTTTCTGCCACAGAAATGTGAGGAACATGTGTTTTTTTAGCCAAATTTTGAGGTTTGCAAAGGATTCTGGGTAACAGAACCTGGTCCGAGCCCCGCAAGTCACCCCTCCTTGGATTCCCCTAGGTCTCTAGTTTTCAGAAATGCACAGGTCTGGTAGGTTTCCCTAGGTGCCGGCTGAGCTAGAGGCCAAAATCTACAGGTAGGCACTTCGCAAAAAACACCTCTGTTTTTTTCCAAAATTTAGGATGTGTCCACGTTGCGCTTTGGGGTGTTTCCTGTCGCCGGCACTAGGCCTACCCACACAAGTGAGGTATCATTTTTATCGGGAGACTTGGGGCAACGCTGGGTGGAAGGAAATTTGTGGCTCCTCTCAGATTCCAGAACTTTCAGACACAGAAATGTGAGGAACATGTGTTTTTTTAGCCAAATTTTGAGGTTTGCAAAGGATTCTGGGTAACAGAACCTGGTCCGAGCCCCGCAAGTCACCCCTCCTTGGATTCCCCTAGGTCTCTAGTTTTCAGAAATGCACAGGTTTGGTAGGTTTCCCTAGGTGCCGGCTGAGCTAGAGGCCAAAATCTACAGGTAGGCACTTCGCAAAAATCACCTCTGTTGTCTTCCAAAAATTTGGATGTGTCCACGTTGCGCTTTGGGGCGTTTCCTGTTGCGGGCGCTAGGCCTACCCACACAAGTGAGGTATCATTTTTATCGGGAGACTTGGGGGAACGCTGGGTGAAAGGAAATTTGTGGATCCTCTCAGATTCCAGATCTTTCTGCCACAGAAATGTGAGGAACATGTGTTTTTTTTAGCCAAATTTTGAGGTTTGCAAAGGATTCTGGGTAACAGAACCTGGTCCGAGCCCCGAAAGTCACCCCTCCTTGGATTCCCCTAGGTCTCTAGTTTTCAGAAATGCACAGGTTTGGTAGGTTTCCCTAGGTGCCGGCTGAGCTAGAGGCCAAAATCTACAGGTAGGCACTTCGCAAAAAACACCTCTGTTGTCTTCCAAAAATTTGGATGTGTCCACGTTGCGCTTTGGGGCGTTTCCTGTCGCGGGCGCTAGGCCTACCCACACAAGTGAGGTATCATTTTTATCGGGAGACTTGGGGGAACATAGATTAGCAAAACAAGTGTTATTGCCCCTTGTCTTTCTCTACATTTTTTCCTTCCAAATATAGGAGAGTGTGTAAAAAAGACATCTATTTGAGAAAAGCCCTGTAATTCACATGCTAGTATGGTCACCCCGGAATTCAGAGATGTGCAAATAACCACTGCTCCTCAACACCTTATCTTGTGCCCTTTTTGGAAATACAAAGGTTTTCTTGATAGCAATTTTTTACTCTTTATATTTCAGCAAATGAATGGCTGTATACCCGTTATAGAATGAAAACGGACGTCAGGGTGCAGCTCATTTATTGGCTCTGGGTTCCTCGGGTTCTTGATGAACCTACAAGCCCTATATATCCCCGCAACCAGAGGAGTCCAGCAGACGTAACGGTATATTGCTTTCGATAATCTGACATTGCAGGGAAAAGTTACAGAGTAAAACGTAGAGAAACATTTATGTTTTTTTCACCTAAATTTCAATATTTTTCTTTTTCAGTTGTTATTTTCTGTAGGAAACCCTTGTAGGATCTACACAAATGACCCCTTGCTGAATTCAGAATTTTGTCTAGGTTTCAGAAATGTTTAGGTTTCTGGGATCCAGCATTGGTTTCATGCCCATTTCTGTCACTGACTGGAAGGAGGCTGAAAGCACAAAAAATTGCAAAAATGGGGTATGTCCCAGAAAAATGCCAAAATTGTGTTGAAAAATTGGGTTTTCTGATTCAAGTCTGCCTGTTCCTGAAAGCTGGGAAGCTGCTGAGTTTAGCACCGCAAACCCTTTGTTGATGCCATTTTCAGGAGAAAAACCACAAGCCTTCTTCTGCAGCCACTTTTTCCAATTTTTTTGAAAAAAACAAAATTTTCCCTGTATTTTGGCCAATTTCTTGGCCTCTTTCAGGGGAACCCACAAAGTCTGGGTACCTCCAGAATCCCTAGGATGTTGGAAAAAAAGGACGCAAATTTGGCTTGGTTAGTTATGTGGACAAAAAGTTATGCGGGCCTAAGCGCGAACTGCCCCAAATAGGCAAAAAAAGGCCTGGCACAGGAGGGGGAAAAGGCCTGGCAGCGAAGTGGTTAATGCAGTCCCTGACATGGTCAGGCTGCCTATAAATCTTACTTTTGATAGGTAAACTGTCTCCAGTATTGATTGTATGCTCACACCAATTAGTGGTACCTGGTATCAGTGAGAAGAGTTCAGAAAACTGACTTCAAAGATTTACAGTTATCTTTCTGCTCAGCAGTAAGACAATCTGCAAGTACTACTCCCTCCACTAAGCCGTCAGCTTCAGTGGTGGTGAAGAGATCAGGGAGAGGGTCACTGTTTTCTTCCTGTCCCTAATCTGCTGCCATGAGCAGGGTGAGATCATCCCTGTCATAGTAGGGTTTTAGGCGGTTGACATGGAGCACCCTAAGGGGACTCCTAGCAGTGCCCAGGTCTACCAAGTAGGTAACCTCACCCTTTTTTCTCAACAATTAAATGGGGTCCACTCCATTTGTCCTGGAGTGCTCTTGGGGCCAAAGGCTCCAATACCTACACCTTCTGTCCTGGGTGGTACTGGGTCAGGACAGCCTTCTGGCCATGCCATTGCTTTTGCAGCTCCTGGCTGGCCTGAAGTTTTTTGTTTTTTACGGGCCTTTTTCATGTACTCAGCCATTCTTGATCTTAGACCAAGTACATAACCCACAATGTCTTGTTTAGGAGCTTTTAAAGGTTGTTCCCAACCCTCCTTAACAAGTGCAAGGGGACCTCTCACAGGGTGCCCAAAGAGGAGTTCTAAGGGGCTAAAGCCCACTCCTTTTTTAGGTACCTCTCTGTAAGCAAAAAGGAGGCAAGGTAACAGGATGTCCCATCCCCTTCTGAGTTTTTCAGGGAGTCCCATTATCATACCTTTGAGAGTCTTATTAAACATCTCAACCAGACCATTTGTGGATGATCAAGAGTAGTGAACTTGTATGTTACACCACACCCCTTCCACATTGCTTTGAGGTATGCAGACATGAAGTTACTACCTCTGTCTGACACCACTTCCTTAGGGAAGCCCACTCTGGAAAAGATTCCTAGGAGGGCCTTTGCCACTGCAGGAGCTGTAGTGGTCCTTAAGGGGATGGTTTCAGGATACCTAGTGGCATGGTCACTACCACAAGTATAAACCTATTGCCTGAAGCTGTTGGAGGGTCAAGGGGGCCAACTATGTCAACCCCTACCCTTTCTAATGGCACCCCCAACCACAGGAAGTGGAATAAGGGGGCCTTTGGAGTGCCACCGGTCTTGCCACTGGCTTAGCAGGTCACACAAGAGCAACACAACTTTTTGGTGTCCTCTGACATATGAGGCCAGTGAAACAGGGGAACAAGTCTGTCCCAAGTCTTACTTTGGCCCAAATGCCCAGCCAAAGGAATGTCATGTGCCAAGGTAAGAAGAAACTCTCTGAATTGCAAAGGGATGACCAATCTCCTGGCAGCTCCAGGTTTAGGGTCCCTTGATTCAGTATACAGGAGGCCGTCTTCCCAATACACCTTATGGCTATCACTGACATCCCCATTCTGCTGTTTGACAGCTTGTTGCCTTAAACCCTCTAGTGTGGGACAGGTTTGCTGTGCCACACTCAGCTCTTCCCTAGCAGGCCCCCTGCACCCAAAAGCTCAGCAGTGTCTGCTGCCAGCTCATCTGGTGTAGATTCTGCACAGGGAGAGGATTCCTCTTCCTCAAAAGGGGAATCTTCTGGTGAGGGAGGGATAGTGGGCAAGGATTTACCCTTCCTACCCCTAGCTTTTGGGAGCACTTGGTCCATTGTTCCAGGAGCCAAGTTTCCCTGTCCTTTTTGCTTCTTGGCCTGAGCCTTTGTTAAAGCAAAAATATGCCCAGGAATGCCCAGCATTGCTGCATGAGCCTCCAACTCCACTTCAGCCCAAGCTGATGTCTCCAAATCATTGCCTAGTAAGCAATCTACAGGTAATTCAGTGGCTACCACAACTTTCTTTGGACCAGTGACCCCCCCCCCTCCAGTTGAGATTCACAACAGCCATGGGATGGCTAAGTATGTTATTGTGAGCATCAGTCACTTGGTACTGCTGACCAAGTAGGTGTTGATCAGGGTGAACCAGTTTCTCTATAACCATAGTTACACTGGCTCCTGTAGGCCTCACAATCGACACCATTAATTAGGGGTAGTTGCTTGTACTTACCCATATTAAGGGGACAAGCAACCAAGGTGGCAAAGTTCAATGCCACCATCAGAGACTAAAACAGCCTCTGTGGTCTCCCTAACAAGACCAACCCCAACTACACTGCCAATAGTGAGCTCAGCTACACCCTTGGATTGGCTATTTGTAGTAGACTTCCCACCACCACTGCTATTACTAGGGGCACCAGAGGTTGCAGTTGGGGTTGTGGTAGTGGGGACCTTGGTGTTTTTCTTTGGACAAGTGGCATCACTTGCCCAATGTCCTTTTACTTTACATAAATAACACCATGGCTTTTTCTGATTTTGAGAAGAGGATTTGGACCCACCACCCCCAGAGGAGTTTTGTGGGCCTGATGAAGACTCAGAAAGTTTTTTATCTTTGTCCCCACCCTTCTCATAAGACTTACCATCCTTCTTCTTGCCATCCTTGTTACCCCAGTATGAACTTTTCTGTTCACTCTTGTTCTGACCCATTTGTCTGCCTTCTTTCCCAATTCTTGGGGGGAGGTCAGATCTGAGTCTACCAAGTAGTGGTGCAACAAATCAGACACACAATTGTTCAAAATATGCTCTCTCAGGATTAGATTATACAGGCTTTCATAGTCAGTCACCTTACTGCCATGTAACCAACCCTCCAAGGCCTTCATTGAACAGTCTACAAAGTCTGTCCAGTCTTGAGAGGACTCTTTTCTGGTGTCTCTGAACTTAATCCTGTATTGTTCAGTGGTTAAGCCAAATCCATCCAAGAGTGCATCCTTCAAAACTTTGTAGTTATTGGCATCACTTTCTCTGACATTAAGGAGCCTATCCCTACCCTTACCAGTGAAAGATAGCCACAAGATAGCAGCCCACCGCCTTTGAGGGACCAACTGTACCATACAGGCCCTCTCAAGTGCATCAAACCACTTGTTAATGTCATCCCTTCTTTGTAAGGGGGGACTATCTTATGCAGGTTTCTGGAATCTTGCTCTCTAACAGGATTATTATCAAAACACTGCTGCTGCCACCATGGGGAACTAACCCCATCCTCTGCCTTTCCCTTTCCACATCCAGAGATTCACTGTCTAAGGCCAGCTGCTGCTGTTTAAGCTTCAGCCTGGCGTCTTTGTAGGAAAGTACCATCTTGCCTGGCATGTTACCCCCATATTTCACTGTATATATGTTGTTTTAGTCTATGTGTCACTTGGACCCTGCCAGGCAGGGCCCCAGTGCTCATAAGTATGTGCCGTGTATATGTTCCCTGTGTGATGCCTAACTGTCTCACTGAAGCTCTGCTAACCAGAACCTCAGTGGTTATGCTATCTCTGCTTTCCAAATTTGTCACTAACAGGCTAGTGACTAAATTTACCAATTCACATTGGCTTACTGGTACACCCATATAATTCCCTAGTATATGGTACTGAGGTACCCAGGGTATTAGGGTTCTAGGAGATCCCTATGGGCTGCAGCATTTCTTTTGCCACCCATAGGGAGCTCTGACAATTCTTACACAGGCCTGCCACTGCAGCCCGCGTGAAATAACGTCCACGTTATTTCACAGCCAGTTACCACTGCACTTAAGTAACTTATAAGTCACCTATATGTCTAACCTTCACCTGGTGAAGGTTGGGTGCAAAGTTACTTAATGTGTGGGCATCCTGGCACTAGCCAAGGTGCCCCCACATCGTTCAGGGCAAATCCCCCAGACTTTGTGAGTGCGGGGACACCATTACACGTGTGCACTGTACATAGGTCACTAGTCACCAGTCTGCTGTGTGCTTTCAGAGGCCCCAAATTGGGCATGGGGCCTCGTTCTTTTGCTGTGCACCGCATTTTTAGGCATGTCTGACCCCCCCACTCACCTGTTCTTTTCTTCTTTTCTTTGGTCATCTGGTTGTGCCTTCCTTTATGTTTTTTCCCCTTCCCATGTTACCTTTCTCTTCCCAGCATTCCTCGTTATCTATTCTCTATGGTTCCTAGTTCATTCTGTTCTATGTGCTTTTCCCTACCGAAGATGGTGTCCTTTTACTTCCTGTTGGTCGTTTCCTGTTTGTTGGTATTTAGGGGCTGTGATTCTTTCTCTCCTTGCAACACTTTGTTTGGGTGGTGTCTTCGCTCCTGCTTCCTTGTGTTCCTGTGCTGGTTCTCGTCAGTTCAGAATACTTTTTCCTGTATTTGCTCTTGCTGATATCTCCTTTTTTGTTCCTGTTTTAGGAACGTATCTTTGTGGAGGTTTTTTCCCCTTTCTGGTGTTTTTTCCCTTTGGCGCTACTTCTGAGGGACACGGCCTGCTCTTGGCATACCCATTGCCTGCAGCACCGTGGCTACCAGAAAGAGTTGCGCCTACTTGGGCCAAGGCCGAACATTCAAGAACAGGATCCACGCCACTCGCTCTGCGGCCTCCAGGGTAAAGCAGCACGTAAGTCGTGACATTGGGTGACTGTTCTGGTTTCAGTGGATATCCATTTGTAGATCTTTCTGAGCATGCAAAGGGTGTTGGAGCAGCAGGAGGAGGAGATGGCATTGACTTGCTGGGTCCTGGATAGTGAGGGGTCCAAGATGAATCCTAGGTAGCATGTGTGGTCTGTGGGAGTCGGAGTGGCAGGTCACCAGGAGTCATCCCATGCGTAGGGGGTAGAGCCGAAGAAGAGGACTTCCGTCTTGTCGGAATTGAGTTTGAGGCAACTGCTCTTCATCCATTCGGCAATGGCCTTCATTGCTTCTTGGAAGTAGGTCTTGGCGGAGTCCTTGGTGAGGGAGAGGATCAGCTGGGTGTCGTTGGCGTATGAGATGATGTTGAGGTCGTGGGATCGGGCGATGTTAGCGAGCGGGGCCATTTAGATGTTGAAGAGGGTCAGCCCCGGATTGGCTGAGAAGGGTGTGGTATTCAGACCTTCTCCAACTCTCTGTGTGCCCTCCGCTCCATCTCCCTTACAGGGCTGACCTCCTCTCGCAGTCGCAGGGGCAGATTCTACACCCCCACCTCCAGAGCCTGCACCTTCACGCCTGGAGATTGAACGGGGCAATCTGAGTGCCTTTTCTCTCCTGCCAGAAGTGGTGGATGTTATTTTATCGTCCAGGTGACACTCCACCAAATCGATCTGTTGTCAGAGTCACCAGATCCTCGGGGTCTGCGCACGTTCCCAACACGTCCACCACTGAACAGCTCCAAGACTCTGATAGATAAATCACAGAGGCTAAGAGAGTTCAAGAGGGGAAGAGGGGATTAGGAAGGGAACATCTGGGAAGGAGAACTGTAGTAAGAATAAGGTTAGATTACACAATATGAAAATTATATCTCTTGAATTCAATACTAGACTATGATTCTAAGCATAGTCATTCTGAAAACATGAACAATCTAAGAATTAAGTTTAAAATGACTAAGTTTCAAGATGGCCGGATACCTGTAAGGGAATCAAGATGAATTGAATGAAAACTTTCTTATTCAAGTACTTTCCTTTACATGAGAATCAGAAAAACATTCTGACTAAATTTTAAACCAGTCATATAAATCCTTTTTTGAGAATGCATACTAGGACCATACAATATTGCATCTAGAAACTCTGATCTTCTGTGTTCTCTTGAAATGTTTCAACACAAATTGCGCATATTGTAGAGAGATATATATATATATATATATATATATATATATATATATATATATATATATATATATATAATAATAAACACCATAAAAGGATTGTGCACCATGAATAACACAATATGGATTCAGGAAAACAAATCACATAACTTGTCAACTCGAATATTACATGATAAATATCTTAGAATAGTGGCATACAATAAACAACATGAATTAAACTTGAGGAGAGAATCGTGCGTCTTGCCGATTTGAGTGTCACCATGTAAAATGCCAAGAAATGGTAGCACGCAATGAATATCAAAGTCAAATCATCATTGAACGAATCATGCGTCTTGCCGATTCGTAAACCACAATGTAAATGCCAAGAAATAACAGCTCACAATGAATAACAAGATCAAAGTACAATGAAACGAATCGCGCGCCTTTTGCCGATTCTTAAGCCACCATGTAAATGTCAAGAAATGGTAGCGTGCAATGAACAACAAAGTTAAAACACCATAAAACGAATTGCGCGTCTTGCCGATTCTTAAGGCACCATGCAAATGTCAAGAAATAACAGTGCACAATGAATAACTAAATTAAATCATTATGAAACGAATCGCGCGTCTTGCCGATTTGTAAACTACCATATAAATGTCAAGAAATGGTAGCGCACAAGTAATCTGTTAATCATTGAAGAATTAAACCAACGTAATGAAAATTCTTGATAACGGTGTCGGGACAGAACAACCACCGTCTTACCGCCTGGAACAATGATCACCAATGAAGGATGATAGGCAGAAGCCTGGAAGATCCAATAGGCCGCCGGGACAGGAGCTCAGGAAGAAGCTGCTGCTCTGCACCGGGACCTCTGAATAGTGAGCACTTGGTGCTGGGCTGGGTCCTTTTTATAGAGCCTTGGCCCAGCCCACAACCACACCCAGGCATGTTGCAGGGAAAGTCTCTAGAAGGCCCTGGAAAGGGACCACACCCTAACACACTCTGAAAGCCTGCAGCAATACATTGCAAATGAACAGCATTTGTAAGCACATTAAAAATAAGTCTTCAGGATTGAACTCTGCAATGCAAAAGGTTAAACAACAACATATCAGCACAGTGCATAAATTACGTTGTTTTGAGAGTGCTGGGTTTTTGCATTCTAGTCGCCAATAGAGCGCGCACTGCCCTGGTGTTGACATCTATGCAAGCAGGTGGGCCAGATTTGTAGGTTGGTGTGGAGAGAACCAAATGGATCCCTTGAAGGCTCACTTGTCTGACATATTGTTATTTGCTCTTTCCTTGGCACAGAAGGGTTGTGCAGTTGCCACGGTCAAGGGCTATTTATCAGCGCTGTCGGCTTTTATGTGCCTCCTAGACCAACCCTCCTTGTTTAAGTCACCTCTTCTACTGAGGTTCATTAAGGGTCTCACTAATAGGTTTCCACCCACTCAGTTTATTATGCCACAGTGGGATCTTAATTTAGTATTGACATTTCTAATGGGGTCGCCATTTGAGCCGATGCACTCTTGTTCCTTATGTTTGCTGGTCTTAAAGACTGTGTTTCTAGTGGCCATAACATCGGCCAGAAGAGCGAGTGAGCTCCAGCCTCTTAGTGTAGAGTCTCCATACCTTTCCTTTTTTAGAGACAAAGTGGTGTTAATGACCAAGGTGGCTTTCCTCCCAAAGGTTGTTACACCCTTTCACTTGGGGCAGTCTATTACTCTCTCTTCCTTTTACCCTCCGCCTCATCCATCCAAGGAGGAAGAGAGGCTTCACCGATTGGATCCACGAAGAGCATTGAGCTTCTTTGTCGACAGGACGAGGGAGTTCAGGCAAGATGATCAGCTCTTTGTTGGATACGTGGGGAAGAGGAGAGGCAGAGTAGTCCACAAGAGAACGCTGTTGATAGCGCGTCCAGTCTTTATAAATTACTTGTAATTGGACATGCTGGAGGTCGGTGAACCTTTTAATCGAGTTTGGTTCTCCTCATCCAAGAATAGTCAGATCACTCAAATCAATAATCAATAACCATTATAATCAATACCCAATTAATAGATCAAACAACACATTTAGGAATCAATAACAATTAGTATTTTGACGCACCATGACCTTTCAGCCATGAATAACCATACCAGTTTATTAAAAGTTAATGAGTTTATTTTCCCTATATTAATAAAGCTAACACAATATATATGAGTCTCAAAATCAAATGATATACGTATACGAACATTACTAGCTGTCCATAGCGACGGAAGAAACGCAATCTACGCAATATTTGGATTATAATGCACTTGGTTATAGCAATGCAAATCACTAATATAAGTAACTGAATTTGACTAATTGCATACATCGGTCAGCATAACAAGATTTCAATTCAACATGGTGCATCAAGTGAATACCTCAACTAACCCTAATTAGCATTGGCATGTGGGGCTTCATGCAAAACAAATTTAGTTAACACAAATTTAGAAAACTTCTAGCTTGGGCTCTGTCAAAATAAGCAGTTGGTACCTAAGAAGGAAAACACAATGCATAATACAATTATCCTTTCGTAATTACCAAATACAATCAGCATTCAAGGAAAAGTCTTCATCCTTCAGGTACCGGTTCGATCAGCATGGGGCAGATTTCAAAGGGGCAAAGTTAAAGCAAGTTTCCTTGCGGCAGCAAGGAGAATGGGGCAAAAGTTACTGCATGGGCAGGACGGGGCAAAATTAAAGTTAAAGTCTCTAGGGTGAGAATTCTTAAAGTCTCTTTCTCTGCGACAGAGAAAAGGCATCAAAGAGTCATTTAAAATGGCGTCTTGAATCAGGCTTCAAAATGGCATCTTAGAAAATGGCTGACTTCTCTTTGTCCGGTGGGTTTAAGTAAGAAACGTTCCAAATTCTTCAGGGTCTTCCATTGGAGGGTTCATAGGGTGGCTTCCTTTTGACCAATGAATAGTGTCTTTCTCTTAGCACTCATTTATGCATAAGGTGTCCTTGGAACACAAGTTGCAACAAAGTTTGCCAATTATTTCTATATCAGAGTTTTTATTGTCTGCACCTGCAGAAGCTGACCTTGCTTCAAAGGGGATGAAACTAGCCTAGCACGAAACCTTGAGATAAGTGTATTACTAATTTCTACTGGAAAAATACAACCCTAAAGTAAAAGAATATGGGGGTCATTACAACCCTGGCGGACGGTGTTAAAGCAGCAGTAATACCGCAAACAGGCCGGCGGAACAAAAAAGGGAATTATGACCGTGGCGGAAACCGCCAACATAGACAGCCACTTTAACACTCCGGCGGTACAGACAAGCAGCGCGGCGGTCACCGCCAACAAGCGGCGGAAGACAAAGTACCGCCCACAGTATTACAACAGGCCAATCTGCCACCTTTTCCGGGGCGGATTCACCGTGGATAAAAACACGGCAGAAACAGCTTTTGCAATGGGAAAACGCTCACCATAATACACTCCACGAGGAAGGAGGGCACCATGGAGCCGTAACTCCAAATACTCCCTGCCATAGTCTTCCTGCTCCTCTACGAACATCAGCAACGGCGGCGCCGAAGACAACGGTGAGTACTGCACCTACGACATAGGGGAGGCAATAGTCAGGGGCACACACACGCAACACCCCCACCCTCGCACACTACAACACACACACCAATGCATTTCCAAACATAACAGTAACAACCCCCAACCCCCCCCCCGGAAGAATGCAAAGACAAAAGGGAATTCAGTACAACCATTGTAATGTATCAAAATACAGTAAGCTCATATATACATAAATATATACACATTCCAAATATATACATCACAATTAGTAGTGCAGGTATGCACATTTCAATGTCCGTGGACCACTGGGCCCAAAATGCAGAGAGAACACTGCAGGGGCATCAGATAGAAATACAACAGGCACCTCAGGGGGAAGGGAAGGGGGGGCACCTCAGCCGGATGACAGCACCACGCCAGATCCACGATGGGGCTCCATGCCCATTGATGTATCCTGGGGAGTGCAAAGCCACAGTCTCACAAGTCTTTTCAGTGGGTGGTTTGTCCACTGCTTTATCCTGGGGAGTGCAAAGCCACAGACTCTCAAGTGGATAACAGTCTCCACTGGTTCTGGAGGGAGACTGGTGCCCAGAGTGCTTCATCCTGTTAAGGACTCAGGTAGTGGATGCTGTTCTCCACTGGTTCTGGAGGGGGACTGGTGCCCAGAGTGCATCACGCTCCCCGTGACGGTCCCAGTTCTGTCACTGCCCCAGCCGCCCATGGGCTAACGGTGCTTGAGTTTGGCGGTGCTTGCTCTGTTCAGCGGTGCTTGCCCTGTTCAGCGGTGCTTGCCATGGAGGTCTTTGCCCTGTTCAGCGGTGCTTGACTTTTCTGTCTCTGACCTGTGCAGCGTTGTGTGCCATGGCGGTCCCTCATTGCCCAGCGGGGCTGTGGCTGCCGGGGCCCTCCTGGGCACTGACTCAGGCGGTGGTCTCCACACCAGTGATGACTGTGCTGCCCTCCTGGGCACTGACTCTGGCGGTGGTCTCCGGACCAGTGACGATTGTGCTGCCCTCCTGGGCACTGACTCTGGCGGTGGTCTCCGGACCAGTGACGATGGGGCTGGCGGTGGCGTCCTGGGCAGCGGGGAGGATGGCGGCCTTCTCCGCCGTGCTGCTCTTCCCAGACTTTGGCGACTTCTTCTGCCCCTTCCCCACCTTGGGAGGAGTCACAGCTGACTCGACACTCCCCCCGGGACCCTTGTGAGCGGCTTTGCCGGCAGGAGTCTTCACCCTCTCCCGTCGGGCACTGTCCAACTTCTGGTGCTTCACAGGGGGTGGACTAGCAGTGCTTTGGCTCCGTGTCACACTTGCTGCCCTGGTGCCCGGTGCACTCCACATACCTCTAACAGGCACCACTGGTACCAGACTTTTTTTGGCTGAGGTGCTAGTACGGGACCTATGAATTGGAGGGGGGGGGAGTGGTGGGACAGAGGTCAAGGTTGCTCAGGAAAAGTTTCTGACGAACACTTGGACGAGTAGCTGGAGGAGGTCTGGGAGTGGAGGAAGAGGAGGTGGTTGTAGGAGGTGTAACTTTTGATGCTTTGGGTGCAGGTGCATGTTCTGGAGGCTGTCGTGAGGTGGATGGCTGTTGGGTGTGTGTGTGGCCGCGTTTGTGTACTTTGGGAGGGGTCGTCACAGACACACTGGGAGAGGACACAGGGGACGTGTAAATGGTAGTGGGGGTGGTGAGTGCAGGTGAGTGGGGTGTGGTGCTGGGTGTTCTGGTGCGAGTCCTAGTGGCTGTAGTGGTAGTGCATGCAGGTGAGAGTGTAGACGACACTGGGAGGGAGGAGGGAGACGACGAGGAGGGGGACACAGTGGAGGCAGTGGATGTTGCTGTGTCTGTATGTGGGCGATGCTTGCGTGAGTGCCTGTGGGATGTGTGGTGCCTATGTTTGCCTGAGCTGCCCTTGTGTGTTGACGTGTGTGCAGGCTGGTCTGATGGTGTGCTTGGGATAGGCTGAGGTACAGGGGATTGGGTCTGGGTGGAGGAAGTTGGAGGGGAGAGGCTAGACACAGGGACAATGGCTGCCATCAGTGATAGACCAGAGATTGCAGGGTTCGATGATGGGCAGCCTGACCAGAATGAATGCCCTCCAGGAATGCATTAGTGTGTTGCAATTCCCTTTCTACACCCTGGATGGCATTCACAATGGTAGACTGCCCAACAGTGAGTGACCTGAGGAGGTCAATGGCCTCCTCACTGAGGGCAGCAGGGGTGACGGGCTGAGGTGCCTGGGGCGAAGGGGATGCCCACCCTCCTGGATGAGCGGGCACAGGGCGAAGGCTGTGGGGCTGCTGGGAGGGCGGTGCTGGTAGGGGGGGTGGCTGCTGTACCTGTAGAAGTGGGGGGCACAGACGGTGCCGCCACCACAAGGGAGCTCCCATCGGAGGACGAGTCCGTGTCGCTGGTTGCTGATCCGGTGACCGCCGTGAAGCTCCCCTCGCCCTCCGTCCCACTGGTGTATTCAGAGTCTGTGGTGTGGCCCTCCATGGCCATGTGGGATGCAGCCCCCTCGTGTTCCGGTGCCCCTGTACCTCCGCCTGATGATGCTGATGCACAAAAGAACAGGGAGAGCACAAAAAGAGGTGGGGAAACAGAAGAAAGACAGGTTGAGTGCATGGCTTACCGCTACCGTTGGCGGACAATACAGACACAGCAGCCCCCTGCACTACGCCGTGCTCTTGGCCTCTACAGATGCAGATCCTGGGATATGGCCTACATGGCTATGAGTGTCATCTGCACACATAGATGACACAGGGGCATGTATACCTGTACTTGGCACTCTACAGAGGTGGGGTGGAGTGGCACATGGCCTGCATTACGGAGGGGCCTAGCCTACGGAACTCGCCCTGGCCTAGGGAAACCCACAGCCCTCCTCCCCCACCCAGACCCCTCCACTGCGCGCAAAGTCATCAGAATGTGAGTGTACTCATCCCCTTGTGTCTGCTGTGATGCCCTCATGTGCCCATCCAACTCAGGGTAGGCCACCGCCAGGATCCGGAACATCAGGGGGGTCATGGTGCGATGGGCACCCCTCCCACCAGAGACGGAGCACCCACTGTCGTAAAAGATGGGAGGCCATCCCCAGCTGAGCCTCCACCGTCTTCTTGCTCCAGCAGCGAATGTCCTCCCATCTTTTACGACAGTGGGTGCTCCGTCTCTGGTGGACCCCCAGGGTCCGGACGTCCTTGGCGATGGCACGCCAAATATCCTTCTTCTGGTGGGCGCTGACCTACATGACATGTACAGGGGAAGAAGAGAAGTCATTACCAACTGCACCGTCAAAGTGAGTGGCCCACATCCCTGCCCTTGCCATGTGGCACATGCATTCACACTCCTTCATGCTCGCAGAACTCTGCCCCCTTCCTACTTACATCCAGCCCTCTCCACTCAGGCATAGCCCATACAACTTGCACCCTATGTACTCACCTGTTGGTCTGGAGGACCGTAGAGTAGCGTGTACTGCGGGAGGACCCCGTCCACGAGCTTCTCCAACTCCTGTGCAGTGAAGGCACGTGCCATTGTCTTTTCCAGACCGAGGTCACAGCAGCACTTGCAGTGTAGGTCCTCTCCTGTCGAAGATCAGGTATCGAGTGATTGAACAGATAGAAAATGGCAGTGATGTCCGCGGCGGTGCGTATCATCACCCCCGGCGCACTTCGTCATTGGCTCCTGCGACCCATAGGGTCCAATGTTAACCAATGCAGCATTGCGCTGCGGTCTACGACCGCCTACCGCGACGGTGTACAACACCAGCCCAGTTACCTCACATCCCATTGTCCCACTTTAGAGGTCAGGCATCCGCCATTTGAGGGGCCCACATGGCTTCATTTACAACTGCGTCACACATACCTAGGCCTGGACTCAACACACATACAGGAAGCTTTTTGTATTTAGTGTTGTGTTCTGTGTAGCTGTGGGTACATACCTCAGAACTGGTTGACTCCGTGGTCGCTGTTGTCCTTCCTAGGTACCGTCAGCTGGGACATGTGAGGAGATGGCGGAATCCTCCAGTGTACCGACCGCTGGTGGACCTGTTGACAATGGAGGAGCGACATTTAATCATCACCTACAGGTTTGACCGTGCCACAATCCAGGAACTGTGTACCCAATTGGAGCCAGACCTTATGTCACCAATCCGCCATCCCACAGGAATCACACCTCAAGTGCAGGTGCTATCAGTGCTCTATTTCCTAGCAAGTGGGGCATTTCAAACAACAGTGGCCATGGCATCAGGGATGTCCCAGCCTATGTTTTCCAACGTGTTGTCCAGAGTGTTGTCTGCCCTGCTGAAACACATGAGGAGCTACATGGTTTTCCCTCAGGTGGAGGATTTGGCTACAGTTAAAGGTGACTTCTATGCCCTGGGACATATCCCTAACATCATAGGTGCCATTGATGGGACCCATGTAGCTCTGGTCCCCCCCCACAGGAGTGAACAGGTGTACAGGAACCGGAAGAGTTATCATTCGATGAATGTACAGATGGAATGTTTGGCAGACCAGTACATCTCCCAGGTAAATGCTATGTTCCCTGGCTCTGTGCATGACGCCTACATCCTGCGGAATAGCAGCATCCCTTATGTGATGGGTCAACTCCAGAGGCACCGTGTGTGGCTATTAGGGGACTCTGGTTACCCCAACCTGTCATGGCTACTGACCGCAGTGAGGAATCCCAGGACCAGGGCAGAGGAACGCTACAATGAGGCCCATGGGCGGACTAGGAGGGTGATCGAACGCACCTTCGGCCTCCTGAAGGCCAGGTTCAGGTGCCTGCATATGACAGGTGGTTCCCTATTCTACTCACCAAGGAAAGTGTGCCAGAATATCATCGCCTGCTCTATGCTTCACAATCTTGCTTTGCGACGCCAGGTGCCTTTTCTGCAGGAGTTTGGTCCAGATGACGGTGTTGTGGCAGCTGTGGAGCCTGTGGACAGTGATGAGGAGGAAGCTGAGGAAGAAGACATTGACAACAGGGACTCTGTCATACAGCAATATTTCCAGTGACACACAGGTGAGAACAATTTCTTTACTAGTACATTTACTTTCACACTTCTACCTCTATCCTGTCTGTCAATTTGAAGCAGTATTTGGTAACTGAGTTGTACATTTCCATTACGGTTTCACAGGTGTGGTTACCAACGTGTGTCATCTGCTTGCATCCTTCATGGACTTGTGATGTGTGACATAGGTATGTTGACATTACATTTTCGAAAGGATTTTGTCATTGTCATAGATAATACACATTTTAAAAATCACAGACTGACTCCAGATTGTTTTGTGGTTCAAGGGTGTTTATTGAAGTGCTAATTATTGGAGGGGGTGGCAAAATGGTGATGGGTGATGGTGGAGTAATGTCCATGGCAGAGTCCAGTCTATTAGTCTCACAGGTGTACTGCCCATATGGGCATAGGAAGTGGAGCTGGGGCAGTTCGAATATGGACAGGGTAACAAAGTGGACAGTGGGATGACAATCAGGGTGGTCTCATTTCCTGGCGGGGGTCTTGCCATCGTGCTCTGTCCTGTTCCTGGATCTCAGGGACCGCTTGCGGGGTGGTTCTCTGTCTGCAGGGGGTGGGGTGCTGGTGTGGTGGTCCTGTGGAGGGGCGTCCTGTCCACTAGCGCCGGCGGAGTTTGTGGGCAGTTCATCGTCCAGGCTAGTGTCAGGGGCCCCTTGGAGTGCCACGGTGTCCCTCATGGTCTTCTGTATGTCCTTCAGCACCCCTACGATGGTGCCCAGGGCGGAGCTGATGGTTCTGAGCTCCTCCCTGAACCCCAAATACTGTTCCTCCTGCATGCGCTGGGTCTCCTGAAACTTGGCCAGGACCGTAGCCATCGTCTCCTGGGAGTGGTGGTATGCTCCCATGATGGAGGAGAGGGCCTCGTGGAGAGTGGGTTCCCTTGGCCTGTCTGCCCCCTGTCGCACAGCAGCCCTCCCAGTTCCCCTGTGTTCCTGTGCCTCCGTCCCCTGGACCGTGTGCCCACTACCACTGCTCCCAGGTCCCTGTTGTTGTTGGGGTGGTGGGTTATCCTGGGTTCCCTGTAGTGGTGGACACACAGCTGATTGACGTGTCCTGGGTACGGAGGTATGGGTCCGCTGGGTGGGTGATGTGCTGGTGTTACCATAGGGTGGAAGGTCAGTGTTGGGCTGTGCCTGTGCGAGGGGAACCGACTGTCCCGAGGCCCACGATGGTCCAGGCTGGTCATCTGGATCCAATTGGCCAGAGCTGCTGTCATCACTGTGGGCCTCTTCTGTGGGTGGGGTTGAGATGTCTGGACCCTCCTGTCTGGTGACGTTACGTAGTGGTCCTGCAGGGGTATAAAAGCATGATTATTGCATCTGTGTGTGTCATGGTGTGCAATGGATGGGTGAGCGTGTACCGCAGTGCTAGCATTCCTGTGTGGGGGCTTGTGTGATAATGGTTAGGGGTTTTTATGGGTATGTGCAGTGGGCATGCTTTAGTGATGGGTGTCCATGCTTTGTTGTGTCATGCAGGGCTTGGTGTTGGGATGGGTGGTTTGTGTTATTAGTACATTAGTGAGGAGTTGGAGTGATAGGGGAGAGGGTCAGGGTGGGGTGTGTGATAGCATGCAGGTAGGGTGGGGGATATGATAGTTAAGATTTGACTTACCAGTGTCCATTCCTCCTCCGAGGCCCTCAGGATACATAATGGTCAAGACCTGCTCCTCCCATGTTGTTAGTTGTGGGGGAGGAGGTGGGGGTCCGCCGCCAGTCTGCTGAATCGCGATGTTGTCTCTGGAGACCACGGAACGCACTTTCCCCAGTAGGTCGTTCCACCTCTTCCTGATGTCCTCCCGATTTCTTGGGTGCTGTCCCACTGCGTTGACCCTGTCCACGATTCTTCGCCATAGCTCCATCTTCCTAGCTATAGAGGTGTGCTGCACCTGTGATCCAAATAGCTGTTGCTCTACCCGTACGATTCCCTCCACCATAACCCTGAGCTCCTCCTTCGAAAACCTGGGGTGTCTTTGGCGTGCCATGGGGTGGTGTAGGTGATGTGTGGGGTGGTGTATGTGGTGATGAGTGTGGTGATGTCTAGTGGTTTGTGGTGTTTTGTGCGTGGATGTTGTGTGGGTGATGGTGTTGTGTGCCTCTGTGTGGTGGGGTTGTCTATTGCTGTGCTCTCTGTCTGTCGCCTTCGTCTCGAATTTTTGGTCGTAGGGGTTTGTGGGTGATGTGGGTGTGTGTTTTATATTGTGTTGGGTGTGTGGGAGTGGTGTTTGTATGTGTATCAGGTGTGTGTATTTTGAATTGTCCAATGTGGCGGTGTTTTGGAGATGTGTGTGTATTTTGAGCGCGGCGGTGTGTACCGCGAATGGAATACCGCGGTTGAAAGACCGTCGCATGGATTCGTGGGTCATAATAGCATGGGCGTGTTTCTGTTGGCGTGACGGTGGAGGATTTGTTTTCGCCAGTTTATCACTGACCTTTGGTGTGGCGGACTTGTGTGGGTGTCTGATTTTTTCCGGATTCTGAGATGTGGGTCATAATAGCTGTGGCGGAATTCTTACGGCCGCTGCAGTGTATTGGCGGTCTTCTGCACGGCAGTAAGCGGCTTTTACCGCCAATGTTGTAATGACCCGCTATGTCTTTGTCAATACAAGTGAAAACCACGCAGTTAAATTTGAGACCAGGCAACTAGGCCAAAGCCAAACAGTTTCGACAAGAAAATCATGGAATACATCTGCAATTATGACGGATTACTACATGTATCGATTCTTCATGATTAATTAAGCTCGTTTATAATAATGGCGAACTACCTTGTGGGCACATTTTCCCACATACATTATTTTTCTTTGCTAAATTCACACTGCCTTATACGATTTTGTTACATGATTTATGAATATTTGTTAGCCTTTCTTTTTCTGCTTCATCACTGTCCAGGTGGGTCATTCTCTGTATCAAACTTTGTTTTTCCTTAGCAAAGAAAGAACCACCTGTGGGGCTTCGAGCTCTTTCCACCAGAGCTAAGGCTGCTTCATCGGCCTTGGCTAGGGGTGTTCCTGTGGTTGACATCTTCAAGGTGGCAACTTGGGCATCCCTCTATAGTTTTGTCAAACATTATTGTTTGGACTCTGAGGTCAGGAGGGATGGCCATTTTGCACGCTCAGTGCTGCAGGATTTCTTGGTTTGACCATTCAGGCACCCACCTCCGGGGGTAGTACTGTTTTGGGACTCTATTCTTTAGGTGAGGAATCAACAGGTAGGTGTATCCATCAGAAGAATAAGTTACTTACCTTCAATAACGCCTTTTCTGGTGGATACATTAATTACTTGTGGATTCCTCACAGTCCCACCCGTCTCCCCGTTGCCTGGCTGGTCTTACCACAAAATCCGTGGGTGAGCACCGTCTTCTTGTATATTTGTATATAATGATGGCATGTATATATGTATTTCTTTCCCTATTTGCTGTATTTCAAAGGAAACATGGTTGAACTTGACTATGTATATATGTTTCCATATGAGGGTGATGTTGCCATTAGTTTCTTTTTATTTTTATTGTAATAGACATTGCGGTTTCACTTCACTTGATGCGATTATATTTCTCTTCAAGGTCAGTGTTCACCTGTTCGCCTCAAAGGCACGTAAAAAATGGTGATAACTGACGTCTGCACGTCGACGAGGGCATCTTATTGCCTAAATGACGTCATACGGCGTCGCGTGGAGTCCGGCAATTGTGACGTCATCGTGAACATGCAGAGCTAGAAGAAAATTTCCGTAGAAGCTGGCGCGTGGGGGAAAATTCTTTAGGTGAGTAATCCACAGGTAGTTAATGTATCCACCAGAAAAGGCGTTACCAAAGGTAAGTAACTTATTCTTCTTGCTGCTACCATGCATAACAAAGGTACATTGTATTGGCCGCTTCAGATATAACTGAAATGGCTCATTCTCTCTTACTTTCCTTTTTTTAATGACATTTCAGTTTGTGATTGTGGGGGTGTTTATCTGTGTATATATGATTACACTGGTGAGGGTTTTCCCGTTCACTGCGGTTTTATCACACATTATAGATTTAAACCTAAAACAGGACAGCCTAAATGTGATCCTGCTGTCCGAGACACCAGGTGCCCATTCGAATCCCTTCAGGAGTCCATCTTGCCTGATCTACTCCTTTAGGTATTGTATGCCAATAGCAAAGCAAAGGTTGGGTGATGGGAGTAGAAAACATACCTTACCACTTATGTGTCCTTTCTCTTCTGTAACTCACTCTGCCATCTTCCTTAGATCCTGTCTGACTAGGAGTACACCTGAGTCTACCATGCCAATGCAGGTTTTCAGGTCCTGATGAGTTTTATCAATGGCTTGTAATATTGATGTGTCAGAGATTTGAGCTACGCCCTCACCAAGACACATTTCCTTGGCCCGCTCTTTAGTGTCACAATGGTGGCTGATCTGGTGATTTCTTTTTTCTTTTTTTAGCCATTTGGAACCAGGAGGAGCGACTGGCAGTTCTAGTTGGGTAGTGTCCAGTGATGGGTGCTATTGGATTGAGTATGTCCAAAGTGTATCTTCTATGGACAGAAGTACCCTGTTAGAAATTGGGTCTTTTGTTGGCAGTCAGGTTACCCCCTGTCCGAGCAAGGACCCTCACTCTAGCCAGGGTAAAAGAGAATACCCCTCAGCTAACCCCTGCTCACCCCCTTGGTATCATGGCACGAGCAGTAGGCTTAACTTCAGAGTGCTAGGTGTAAAGTATTTGTACCAACACACACAGTAACTTAATGAAACACTACAAAATTACACAACACAGGCTTAGAACAATAGACAATATTTATCTAAACAAAACAAGACCAAAACGACAAAAATCCAAAATACACAAGTCAAGTTATCAATTAAAAAGCAAAAAGAGTCTTCATGTAGTTTTAACCACACACTAACACTGTTAGCATGAAAATGTACCTTGGGTGCGTCAAAAAATAACCCCGCACGGGCGAGGGTGAGTCAAAAATGGCTTGCGATGCATCAATTTCACTCACGAGCGAGACCCTGCGTCATTTTTCCTTTCATCGGGTTGGGGCGCATCGTTTCTTCTCTCTGCAGGAGAGCGATGCTTCGATCCGGTCAGCACTCTCGGATCCGGGCAGGCCTTGCGTTGTTTTTACACACCCAGCGGTACTTGCATCAGAAATCCAGCCTCATGATGATCCTAGAACCACACAGCGCAGGTTGCAATCTAATCAGCCTCCGTCAGCGATGCTGCACGTCGTTTCTCCAACTCCGTGGGTCAATTCTTCGGTCGCGTTACAGGCGAGCATCGATTTTCAGCCACGAAGCCGGCGGCGTGCCGATTTCCCAGCTGCAGATCGGAGTCGCATCAATCTTTTCCCCGTACGGCGTTCTGTGCGTGGATGTCTTCCTCTTAGGCTGGCAGCTTCTCCTTTCAGGGTCACAGGAACTGGATGGGCTCCGCAGGGCAGAGTAGGAGTCTGTCCAGAGACTCCAGGTGCTGGCAGAGAGAAGTTTTTGCTGTCCCTGAGACTTCAAACAACAGGAGGAAAGCTCTAAATCAAGCCCTTGGAGATCTTCACAAGATGGAAGGCACACAAAGCCCCGTCTTTGCCCTCTTACTCTGGCAGAAGCAGCAACTGCAGGATAGCTCCACAAAGCACAGTCACAGGTAGGGCATCTCTTCTTCCTCAGCTCTTCAGCTGTTCTCCAGGCAGAGGTTCCTCTTGGTTTCCAAAAGTGTTCTAAAGTCTGTGGTTTGGGGTGCCCTTCTTATATCCAATTTCTCCTTTGAAATAGGCCTACTTCAAAGCAAAGTCTCTCTTGAATGTGAAATCCTGCCTTGCCCAGGCCAGGCCCCAGACACTCACCAGGGGATTGGACACTGCATTGTGTGAGGGCAGGCACAGCCTTTCAGGTGTGAGTGACCACTCCTCCCCTTCCTCCTAGCACAGATGGCTCATCAGGAAATGCAGACTATACCCCAGCACCCTTTGTGTCACTGTCTAGTGTGTGGTGCAAACAGCCCAACTGTCAAACTGACCTAGACAGGGAATCCACAAACAGGCTGAGTCACAGAAATGGTATAAGCAAGAAAATGCTCACTTTCTAAAAGTGGCATTTTCAAACACACAATCTTAAAATCAACTTTACTAAAATATGTATTTTTAAATTGTGAGCCCAGAGACCACACACTCCACATGTCCATCCACTCCCAAAGGGAATCTACACTTTAATCTGATTTAAAGGTAGCCCCCATGTTAACCGATGAGAGGGACAGGCCTTGCAACAGTGAAAAACGAATTTAGCAATATTGTACTGTTAGGACATTTAAAACACATTACTATATGTCCCACCTTAACCATACACTGCACCCTGCCCTTGGGGCTACCTAGGGCCTACCTTTGGGGTGTCTGACATGTAATAGAAGGGAAGGTTTAGGCCTGGCAAGTGAGTACACCTGCCAAGTCGAATTTACAGTTAAAACTGCACACACAGACACTGCAATGGCAGGTCTGAGACATGATTACAGAGCTACTTATGTGGGTGGCTCAACCAGTGCTGCAGGCCCACTAGTAGCATTTGTTTTACAGGCCCTGGTACCTCTAGTGCACCTTACTGGGGACTTACTAGTAAATCAAATATGCCAATCATGGATAAGCCAGTTACATACACATTTTGTATAGGAACACTTGCACTTTAGCACCGGTTAGCAGTGGTAAAGTGCCCAGAGTAACAAACAGTAAAATCAGAATCCATCACACATCAACAACCTGGGGAACAGAGGCAAACATTTTAGGGAGACCACGCCAAGGATAAAAAGTCTAACATACCCCATCTGATGGGAGTCTTGTGTCATGTAGTCAGTCTTAACACTCCTGGGTGTATGATTGACGCTACCTCGGTCCCTGATGCTTCACAAGTATCGGACTTGCCCTAGCTCTTTACTATCCCTGGCTCTTCATTGGTTGTCTGTACATCTCATAAGAAAGTGGATGTGTGGACCTCTCCCATGTCTGTTCCAAGGGCAGAGATTTACTGTTTCACTGCAGCATGGGTCAGCAACATGGAGCTTCACCTCTGAACAGGCTTCACAGCACTGTTCTCACCTCCAAGTGTCAAATATTCTTTAAATGACAAGTTAAAGCATCATTTCAGGGGCAGAGTGCCTTTAGCACTGCACGGCTCTGGACATAGTGGGTCTTGTCACGGATCCAGTGGTTGCGGTAGGCCTCCTCTGTGCCTCTTCCCATCAAGCGATCTGCACTTTAAAGTCTGAGTGCCAACTTCATATATCATCTTCACAGGGGGAACAATCATCTTCAAGAGAATGTTTTGCATGACCCACCTCACTCTCTTCTTTGTCTCTTGCTCTAGCACTGTTTTTCAAGTAGAGGGGGTAAGAGCAGTCACAGAGCTTTTTATTGATTTTTCTTTTCATCACAGTTCCACTTCACCCATTCAAATCCCTGCTTGCCTGGGCCTCTATTATCCAGAGGGGGGGTACACCTTGCAGCTTTCTCTTAGAGGATGACCCGACCCAACCCCACTGGGAAAGTCGCCACCACTCCGCTCTGCAGCACGGGTCTACAGCCCAAATTGGGATTGCTTTCATGTGTAAATATGGGCCCCCGGTGCTGTAGGCCTACCTCCTTCCGCCTCCTCGCCGCCACAGGGTCAGTTGGCCCCGGGCTTGAAAGTTCATCTGACAGGCCAAAGATGTCTTTACGGAAGAGGAGATGCAGTGCTTAATCTGTAAAAGAATAAGTGCCAGCACCCACATTTTTGCTCAGAAACCCCCGGCCGACACTACTGAAAATCGAAATCTGAGTTGCCAAATACCAAAGCTGCATAGTGGTGATACCACCTCATGCCTCTTTCATCCACCACAAGACACTGATGGCCCATTATCTCTCTCATGCATGTTCTTCTGCATATCTGATTTCTCCCCCATTTGTCACTGTTTTTATGTCTTTCTCTTCCTCCTTCTTTCCCTCTTCTGTGTTGTTCTTTTTCTTGCTCGGGGCCAAAGTCTGTTAAGGAAAAATAAGTGCCTTTACCCAAAACTGAGTGCCAGTGGGCCCCACCTGCTGAAATTAAACACAGGGACGATTAAGCCACAACTCCTAGCCAAATACTTTGCTTTTTGCCTCTGGTCTGTCTTCTGCAGTTCAGAGAGTTATCTTTACCGCCACTGTGTCTCCTTAGGAGCTCCAACAAGACTGTTCTGATATGGCGGCACACAACGTTTTCAAGAGTCTGCATGCTAATGTCCCGAGATGCGATGGCAAGTCTTTTGCCAGGATTTAACATAGTTTGAGGTGCTCAGGCCAAGGCTTCTTCTTTGCTCAGCTCTGCCTCCTGTGTGTAGGCTTTTGATGGTCCACTACACTTAATCATCCACCACTTTTTTTGGATTTGCATCTAGTTCCCTGGAACAGTATGGCCCATATTTATACTTTTTGACGCAAAACTGCGGCAACGCAGTTTTGCGTCAAAAAAATTAGCGCCGGCTAACGCCATTCTGAAGCGCCATGCGGGCGCCGTATTTATTGAATGACGTTAGCCGGCGTAAGCCGCCGGCGCGTCTGGTGTGTGTTAAAAAAAACGACGTACACCAGGCAGCGCCGGCGTAGGGGGATATGGAGCTTGGGCGTCAAGAAATGGGGCAAGTCAGGTTGAGGCAATTTTTTCGCCTCAACCCGATTTGCGCCATTTGTTTTCACTCCCAACCCCCATAGAAATGACTCCTGTCTTAGCAAAGACAGGAGTCATGCCCCCTTGCCCAATGGCCATGCCCAGGGGACTTCTGTCCCCTGGGCATGGTCATTGGGCATAGTGGTATGTAGGGGGGCACAAATCAGGCCCCCCTATGCCACAAAAAAAAACAAAAAAAAACACTTACCTGAATTTACCTTAATGTCCCTGGGATCGGTCCCTCCAGCCTTGGGTGTCCTCCTGGGGTGGGCATGGGTGACAGGGGGTGTCCCTGGGGGCATGGGGGGGGCACCTGTGGGCTCCTTCAGAGCCCACAGGTCCCTTAACGCCTGCCTTTTGCAGGCGCTAAAAAACGGCGCAAAAGCGGCCGTACGTCATTTTTTTTGACCCGCCCACTCCCGGGCGTGATTTTTGCCTGGGAGTATAAATCCCACGCACATGCCTCGGAGTCGATTTTTTTAGACGGGAACGCCTACCTTGCATATAATTAACGCAAAGTAGGTGTCCACGCTAAAAAATGACGCTAACTCCATGGACTTTGGCGCTAGACGCGTCTAACGCCAAAGTATAAATATGGAGTTAGTTTTGCGTCGAAATTGTGTAAAAAAAAAAAACGACGCAATTTCGGCGCAAACGGAGTATAAATATGCCCCTATGTGTTTAGATTTATGAGTGTGTCTGGTGAGTGGACGTCTGATGATTAGTATTTGAGTGCCTGTGAGTGGGCATCTGATAAAGGGTGTGTATCTGAAGGGTGTAAGGGTGTTGTATGGCAGCTCTGCAATCCTCAGGTCGGTGTATAGACATCTAGTAGCTCTTGGGGCTTATAATTGTATTTGGTTGTCTCATAGCATACGATGATCTATCTGAATCTGGACAGATGTCTTTGTGTCAGAATAAGTGGTTATGTTGGGATTACAAGTTCCCTACATATTTCTGGTGAGTGTTCTCTCCTACCATGTATCGTTTTCGTTTATAGTGGGTACCTTGTGGTACTTACACCTTGTGCCAGGTCCAGTTATCCCTTATTAGTGCATTAGAGGTGTTCTAGCAGCTTAGGCTGATAGGGGTAGCTATAGCAGAGCAGCTTAGGCTGAACTAGGAGACATGCAAAGCTCCTACTATACCACTTATATCACTTAGCACTATATCATAAGAAAACACAATACTCAGAGTTACTAAAAATAAAGGTACTTTATTTTAGTGGCAATATGCCAAAAGTATCTCAGAGGATATACTCCCTTAGGAGGTAAGTAATATACACAAAATATACACACACAACCAAAATCAGGTAAGTAAACAGTTAGAAAAGTAGTGCAAACACTGTAGAACACAATAGAATGCAATAGGAGAAAATAGACCTAGGGGCAACACAAACCATATATTCCAAAAGTGGAATGCGAACCACGAATGGACCCCAGGCCTAGTGTAGTGTGTAGAGGGTCGCTGGGAGTGTAAGAAAACACTAAGGGTGTCCAAGATACCCCACCCCAAGACCCTGAAAAGTAGGAGTAAAGTAACCCTACTACCCCAGAAAGACTGTAAAGTCGAGATAGGGGATTCTGCAACAACTGACTGCAAAGCACTGAAGACGGATTCCTGGACCTGAGGACCTGTAAAGGAAGGGAACCAAGTCCAAGAGTCACGCAAGTGTCCTGGGGGGCAGGGGCCCACTAAACCCCGGATGAAGATGCAAAAGGGCTGCCTCCGGGTGGAAGAAGCCAAAGATTCTGCAGCAACAGAAGGTGCCAGGAATTTCTCCTTTGGTCAGAAGATGTCCCACGGCGTGCTGGAGGATGCAGAGTTGTTTCTGCGCAGAAACATAGCAAACAAGCCTTGCTAGTTGCAAGAGTCGCAGTTGAGGATTTTGGGTGCTGCCAGGGCCCAGGAAGGGCCAGTAGGTCGCCCCTTGGAGGAAGAGACAGAGGGGGCGCTCAGCCACACGGAGAGGCCACGCAGAAGCAGGCAGCACCCGCAGAAGCACCTGAACAGGTGTTCAGAAGATCTGAGCACGACGGTCGACTCAGCACAACAAAAGGGAGTCCCATGAACTCAGTGAGTTGGCCAATGCAGGACGGAGTGCTGGGGACCTGGGCTAGACTGTGCACGAAGGAAGTCTTGCAAAAGTTCACAGAAGCCCTAGCAGCTGCAGTTCACGCAGTACACAGGATTACTGTCTGGCGTGGGGGAGGCAAGGACTTACCTCCACCAAATTTGGACAGTAGGGCCACTGGACTGTAGGGGACACTTGGATCCAGCTCCTGTGTTCCAGGGACCACTCTCGTCAGGATGAGAGGGGACCCAGAGGACCGGTGATGCAGATGTTTGGTGCCTGCGTTGGCAGGGGGAAGATTCAGTCGACCCACAGGAGATTTCTTCTTTGCTTCTAGTGCAGGGTGAAGGCAAGCAGCCCTCAGAATGCACCACCAGGAAACAGTCAAGAAAGCCGGCAGGATGAGGCGCTACAATGTTGCTGGTAGTCTTCTTGCTACTTTGTTGCGGTTTTGCAGGCGTCCTGGAGTAGTCAGTGGTCGATCCTTGGCAGAAGTCGAAGAGGGAAGTGCAGAGGAACTCTGGTGAGCTCTTGCATTCGTTATCTGGTGAGATACCCACAGCAGAGACCCTAAATAGCCCTCAGAGGAGGATTGGCTACAGAGAAAGGTAAGCACCTGTCAGGCGGCGGCTCTGACGTCACCTGCTGGCACTGGCCACTCAGAGCTGTCCATTGTGCCCTCACACCTCTGCATCCAAGAGGTCTGGGACACACTGGAGGAGCTCTGGGCACCTCCCCTGGGAGGTGCTGGTCAGAGGAGTGGTCACTCCCCTTTCCTTTGTCCAGTTTCGTGCCAGAGCAGGGCTGGGGGGGATCCCTGAACCGGTGTAGAGTGGCTTATGCAAGGAGGGCACCATCTGTGCCCTTCAAAGCATTTCCAGAGGCCAGGAGAGGCTACTCCTCTCAGGCCCTTCACACCAAATGGAGAGGGTGTAACATCCTCTCTCAGCGGAAATTCTTTGTTCTGCCTTCCTGAGACTGGGCTGCCCAGGACCCAGGGGGGCAGAAAACCGTCTGAGGGTTGACAGCAGCAGTAGCTGCAGAGAAAACCCCAGAAAGTTAGTTTGGCAGTACCCGGCCTCTATGCTGGAGACCCGGGGATGCATGGAATTGTCACTCCAATACCAGAATGGTATTGGGGTGACAATTCCATGATCCTAGACATGTTACATGGCCATGTTCGGAGTTACCATTGTGACGCTACATATAGGTATTGACCTATATGTAGTGCACGTGTGTAATGGTGTCCCCGCACTCACTAGGTCTGGGGAAATTGTCCTAAACAATGGGGGGGCACCTTGGCTAGTGCCTGGGTGCCCTCACACTAAGTAACTTTGCACCTAACCTTCACCAAGTGAGGGTTAGACATATAGGTGACTTATAAGTTAATTAAGTGCAGTGTAAAATGGCTGTGAAATAACGTGGACGTTATTTCACTCAGGCTGCAGTCCTGTGTAAGAATTGTCTGAGCTCCCTATGGGTGGCAAAAGAACTGCTGCACCCCATACGGATCTCCTGGAACCCCATACTAGGGAATTATAAGGGTGTTCCAGTGAGCCAATCAGAATTGGTAAAATTAGTCACTAGCCTGCAGTGACAATTTTAAAAGCAGAGAGAGCATAAACACTGAGGTTCTGGTTATCAGAGCCTCAGTGATACACTTAGGCACCACACAGGGAACACATACAGGGCATACTTTATGAGCACTGGGGTCCTGGCTAGCAGGATCCCAGTGACACAGGTAAAAACAAACATATATACAGTAAAAATGGGGGTAACATGCCAGGCAAGATGGTACTTTCCTACACTCAGTCCCTTTGCTTTTATTTTCCTCCATTGCACCCACCAGTCATGCATCCTTCAACGGGCCTCACTATTAAATTAAGTGAGACTCCTGTGCAGTACTCTTAGGCAGAGGCGGCCACAGAAAGTGGGTGTCTTTAGGGGTGCACCTGTTCCTAAGCAGGGTTTTTAGGAATAGTAGAAGTAATAGCTCAATTTGTAGTGGATGGGAAGATTCTTATTGCCCTCCCTTGTGCGAAGTTGTTGACTTCCATGTATGCGAATTACAAGTGCAAGATGTATGGATATTGTCTGTACAGAGTAGGATGAGGGTAGAGCCTAGTTGCGTTTCAGGCACAGTATAGAAGGGAATCTGTTGTGTGTGTGTGTGTGCGCGCGCAGCAACCCAAAATGGTGGGATTTGCACAGGACTATCTATCACATAAGGGCTTTGACCTGTATTCTAACATTATTGTGTAGGTCTATAGCCCCAAAATGAGCATACATCAAAAAAAGATATTTAAAGGATCGTCCTGCCTACAACGTCTTGATGCATGCTTCATCATGGGCAACCCCCCCACCACTGAAGTAGAATAATACCATTTTAGTGGACTCAACCAATGCCTGCTGGCTCTCAGATCATTCTTAAAACAGGACAATACAAGGATCCATATAGTGTTAGAAATACCTAAGGGTAGACCCCAAAAGTATCCTTTTATTATGGGATACCCTTGGTACAATAACAAGAACTATTTACAATGGTTGTAATCAGTAGCAGCTCGCGGGCCGCGGAAGGGGCGGGGCAGTGAGGCACGGAGGGGCAGGGAGGGAATAAACATTTAATTAAAAAATAAAAAACCACTTACCTTCTCCGCCGCTCCTCTGTCCCTTGATGCTCCTCGCTGCAGGCACAGGCTCCCAGCGTGCCCTGCGCCAATCCTGACGCTGCTCATCAGGATTGACAGGGATCTCCCAGCCAGGGAACTCCCAGGCAGACTGGGAGCCTGTGCAGTTGCTGGGCTAGAGAGAGCCTACAGTGCATGTGTGTTTGGCCAGCCCGAGACGGCTGGCCAAACACACATGCGCTGTGAAGAGGGACTCAGTGCACTTCCCCCGTGGCTCCACCCCTTTCAAAGAACACAATAATAAACATTGTTTATTATTGTATTCTTTAAAAGGTTTTGGAGCTGCTGCTGCTGGTGGGGGGGGGCAACGTTCCTCCACCCAAACGGAGGAGCCGCCACTGGTTGTAATGTTTAACCGTTATGAGTTAGATTACCCTTCTCTGTGCCAGCACGTTTAGATCATTAGTGATTGGCTGATACTGGTCACTGGTCTTTTTCAGGACTACGGACTCCCTGTCTCAGTGTTGCAATGTATTCATGAAATGAAAAGGAGGTATACATCTCTCCTATCTGATGCATATTCAATGTAGTGATCCTATATCAGAGTTACAAAGATGATCATACAGAAAGCATAAAGCAATTCTGTTGTTCTGGATGATGATGGAGCCTTTTTCCTGTTATTAATGATTGAACAATTCCCAGGATGCTTGTTTACAGTCCAGGATTGACCTTACCTGGCAGTTCAGGCTGGACTGTTCCTATGCGGAGCAATGTCAAGACTAATTTGCATATGGCTGGGTCCAGACTGGGGTGGCATTGGGGGGAGGGGGTAAAAATGATGGATTCAGGCCAGATCCCTGACTGGGGGATGAATGTTTCACATTGTTTAGCATTTGCATTTGGCAGTCATGACAACCATGTTTTGGACTAAATCCAAAGGTTTGCAGGGAACCTTGAAAGGGAAAGCACCAGAGTTCCCTGGAAGTTGTTCTACACGTGTCTAATCATAAGTCTCTGCGATGAGGTAAACTATGGGTACTCCCACGGTTTGTCCATAAATTCATTGTCATGGCTGTTTCACACTGGGTTAAAGCTTGATGCCAGAAAATTAATGGGAATCTGAGTCTGTCCTTTATTTGAATGTCACTCTGTGGATTTTCATGCTGGCACTCTTATGCACAGAATAAAAACTGAAGGAGATACATTTAAGGTAGTGGAATTTGAGAGGCAAATGCAGCTATCTCATCAAAATTACTGACACCTGGAAGACATTTGGCATAGATGTATTTTCAATCATCTTAGAAAAATACATCTCAGCAGCAGCAACGTAGTTACACTCCACTTCCATTGAAAGCAATGTTAAAGAATAAATGGAGGCCAACAGTCAGCAATAACATTAAGTAAGCCATGTGTGGCTTCAAAGCAATGGCTTATACCTGAAAGGTGGAGCACTGTATAATGCCCTGTAAAGTGTACAATCTAATAGAAGACTAATAAGTGCTATCTCTTGTAAGTTACACAGTGAGGCTTAAACTCGTGCCGAAGTGCTTTCAGTAGATTTTCACTAGCACCTTCACAAGGTTACTACCAGGCTTACTTACCACATCTTGCTTTCAAATTAATTCTCTGTAGAATATGAGCTCTCAATTAGATGCTCAGCTTGAGAATCATGCCCAGGACATGTTGGGGAGCACTCTGGTGTGCACACATCCTCTCACCACATCCCCCCACCTATGGTATTCTAAAATGATTCTTCTGATTTTGTCTCATAAATATGAAAGTAGGAGGGCTCTGGACTTGATATTTCCAGATCCCAAGACACAAGACTGCAGTTGAGCTGCTGTTGATCTACCCAGGGCCAGCCTCATCACAGACAGTCTCTCGAGGTGTGATTCTGCCAACTCCTTAACTGTGCTTTTCAGAAGTATTTGCTCAGCACTCCTGGCTCTGTTGTTGTTTGCTAAAGCCGTTCACTAAGGGCCGACTCCACATACAATACATGGGTAGCCTGACTTGCCACCAAGGTCTCACTGCCATTTTGGTAATTTTCCTTTGGTTCAACAGGACTGCCATCCTGCTTGCTGCAGCTTTGCAAATTGCTATTTTAATCCTATGGTACATACTTCCCCCGAAGTGCTAGAGGCCCTGAAAGTAGAGCATTGCTAGAGATTCACCAGATAGTCCCCTCCTGTAATGCTGGTTAGCATGGAGCCACTTGATGCTTTACCGCATCAAAATTCACCAATATACTAATGAGGCATAACTCTGTTTGAAAAACTCCTCTGTTTCAGACTTCCAGTACATCAAATGCTCCTTGCACATTATCCACACCTGGTTGTCCATCACCAACTTGAAGCTCAACCTACCAAAACAGAATTCCTACTATTTGGCAAGAACAACAAAAAAAATAGTGTACAAACCTGGATCAGTGACATGAACCTTAATGGTTTTGAGCCCCAACTCTCACCTAAGGCCAGACCTCTTGTACTTACCCTGCACACAGACATCTTCCTTAAGGAAGCTGTCTTCAAAAGAAAGTCAATTAATTTCTTTCAGAAAACATCAAAACTGCTGTTCAATCCGTCTTGATCTGGATGTTGGAAATGCCACACTAGCACCTGCTTGGGGCATTTTACACTACGCAGCACGTTATCCTGGGCCTGAAGTAAAATGATCACACCACCCCCATCCTAATGGAAATCCATAAGCTCCCCTCTCCAGCCAGAGCCATCTTCAAAAACAGCAGTATAATTTACAAATCATTCACATCCAGCACCCCTGCTTATCTTTTAGATAGGCGTACCATCGCTGGTGGTTCTCGGCATAGCCACATCCAGAACACCATCAGACTAAGAAGTGTAATGTAAAAAGAAAACACAACGCAGGCCCTTTCCGTCTATGCACCCAGGATCTTGAGCAACATCCCTGTGCTGCTCCAATTTCGGAAAGAGTTGATGCCTCGCCTCTTTAAAGAACACTAGATCACAGTGCATTACTCATCCATTTCTCAGCTTCCTCCCATTACTCACCAAATTTAAGCTTGCCTTCCACCAAGTTAAGCACTCCACTGCCTTTAGGCTAGATTTATACTGTAGAAATACCATATATATATATATATATATATATATATATATATATTCATAATACATACATACATTAATTACATTTCAAATAGAACAACTTGTGATTGCAATTTACTCCTAGCACCCTTTACCACTTTAAATGATCCTTCCCACCCACAGCGCAAGACACAGTGCTTCAACTATAAAATTATGAGCATATTAAGGGGATTCTGGATGAGTCAGAATATACTGAAGCTTAACATTTCCAAACCAAAGTACTAGTTTTTGTCCTGTCACTTAAAAATCAGTGTTTGACCTTTTGCTCCTTGTTCTGAGGAATCCTCCACGCCTAGTCTGCAAACCTTGAGGTATTATAAGCTCAACTGAGCCTACAAGTCCTGTTCAGTGCAGTAACTAAGAGTGACTTTTACCAGCTTCATCTTCTTTGACTTCTTTATTTTAACTTGCCCATTTCACACTAGGGCCCTCATTATGACATTGGCGGTCTTTTTCGAAGACTGCTGTGGTGACGGCTGCCTACAGAGGCGGTAATCTGCCTGCCAGACAATGACACCCAAACACAAAACCGACAGAAACCAGCCACAACAGCAAATCCCCCAGACCCATCGGAGGTGAAAAACTGTCAGGCACACCACACACCCCGCTACTTCAGCAACACACCGCCCTCCAAATAATGGACTACGAATCACCACAGTGGACACTTAACGGCTGTCACCCATTGGCGGTGCACACCGCCGCAGTAGAATTGGGCACCCAACACCAACAGAAGCCAACATTGGCCAGATGGAAAAACCCACATGTGACACATCTACACACACCCTACACACCCACCAACAGCACTATCGAACACACCCCCACACAACCAACAAACCTTTGCAAACACGAAAAAAAACAAACCACACCTTGACAGCAGTAAATGAAATAAGAACTGCACACACAAACCACTGCAACCTATTCATCTCTCACGCATCCCAGACCACACACCATACCCCAACACCCGTCAAACTGCACAACACACACACTACACCCACCACACAATAGGCATGTACCCACAGAAAAATCCCAGTTTTACTGATGAGGAGTTGCGGGTGATAGTGGAGGAAATCATCAGGGTAGAGCCACAGCTGTTTGGTGCACTGGTCCAGCAGACATCCATTGCCAGGAAGAAGGAGCTATAGTGGAGGATTGTGGACAGGGTGAACTCTGTGGGAACATATCCATGCACAAGGGACGACATTCTCAAAAGGTGGAACAACCTGCGGGGGAAGGTGCATGCAGTGGCATCCAGGCACCAAGTTGCCATCATGAGGACTGGCAGTGGTCTCCCCACAGTTGACAGCATTGGAGGAGCAAGTCTTGGCAATCCTGCATTCTGAAGGCTTCACTGGAGGACTAGACACTGGTAAGTCACCATTACTACCCTACCTCCATCGATACCTGCATGGCATGTCATCCCCTCACCCTGACTCCCTACACCCCACTCCATCCCATACAGTGCCCCACCCCAATAACCACCCTCAACTGTGTACCCATGCATGCTTTACCTACTGCAAGCACACCCCTCCCAGCTCAGCATGCACACACAACAGCAATGCATGGGCAGCATGTAGCACTACCAATCCCACAATCCATCACTATACACTAACCAAAGGTGAGAGGACAACACCAAACCCATAGGGGAAGCTAGAAATGTGGAATATGTGACAGACAATGACTGTAACAAATCACTTACATGTCCACAGGTGCCCCAGCCAATGTCAGTGGTGAGCATGTGCCATGGCAACCGAGTCCTCCACCAGAAGATGGCCTCAGTAATGACAGCAATTCAGGATGTCCTGATCTGGATGAACTCCCTGGCTCACCTGGGACCACTGGTCAGTCGGCTCCCACACCCAGTCCACCACAGGGCCCCCCCACCGACTCCAACACCACAGCAGCCAGCCAACGTCCACAAACCTCTGTTCCCAGGACACGTCAATCAATAGTGTGCCCACCTGTACAGGGACCCGACTCGACACCACAAAGGCAAGACAATGGAGGTCCAGGTGTAAGTGGGAGTGGGCACACCGTTCAGGAGACACAGGCACAGAGGGCCAGTGGGAGGTCAGCTGTGCACTAGTGGGAGGCCAGACCCAGGGAACCGACTGCCCAGGAGGAACTCACACATGTCCTTGGGGCATACCAACAATCCCAGGACAGGATGGGCCAGGTGATTACCATCTTGCAGGAGAACCACCAGCTGAAGGGGGCACATAACCAGGAGGTCATGCAGCAGCTGTAGGGCCTAAATACCAACGTGGCCTCAATTGCAAGGGTGCTGGGTGACATGGCCAACACGATGTTGGAGAACAGAGATCCAGCAGGTCACTTCCACTAGCCAGTCCACTCATCAGCCAAAAACATGTGCTGGAACTAGTGGACAGGAGACCCTGCTACACCACTCACAGGCCACCAGCACCCCTCACCCTGCAGAAGGGGAACCACCCTGCAAACGTTCCCTGCGACACAGACAGACACCAGAGGCTGTTGCCAAGACCAAAACCAACACCAGGAAATCAGCCCCTCCAGAATGTCCCCCTTGTGTGCCACTGAGTCACTTTGTTCACTATAGACTGCCAGAGCCCCATTTCCTATGGCCCCATGGATAATGGACCTGTGCTACAAACCAACTGGACCACTACACTGACGTTTTCATCCACCATCACCACACTCTATTGCACCATCCCATCCTTTTTGTCACTTGAATAAACACCCTTGAACACAACTTGAGTAACTGTGATTTATCATATGACAATTTGCAATGTGTTGAACTGCATTATCCTGTGCAAATGTCCTGTAATATGTGAATCTATCCAACAAATGTGTTTAAGCAGTCTGTAGTCATCACATCAGTACACAGTTGTGACCACACCAACATCTGCAAAAAGGGAAAGCATAAGTGACAGTCAATTGAAAAGTAAAGGTAGTGCTTGGCACAACACAGCAGGCACACCGCAATTAACTGTAATCGAAATATGAACAGGAGTACAGTCTTACCTGAGTGTCATTGGAAGTACTTCTGTATCATATGTGTCCTGTTGTCCACATCCTCCTCCTCACTGTCTACAGTGTCCTCTGCTGCCACAGGTGCAGTGTCTTCCCCCTCCTCCTGCCGGTAGGGCACATGGCATCTGAGGGCCAAATTGAGCATCATGCAGCAAGCCACCACTATCTGGCAGATCTTCTTAGGGGCGTATTATGGGGATCCACCTGTTAAATGGAGGCACCGGAACCTGGCCTTCAGTAGACCAAATGTGTGTTCAACAATCCTCCTGGTATGGACATGTGCTTCATTGTACCGATTTTCTGCCCCTGTCCTCGGATTCCTCACTGGGGTCAACAGCCAGGACAGGTTTGGGTAGCCGGAAGCACCTGGAAGTAGTGAGGGACACACATTACTCATCTATAATTGCATGGAGTGCAACTTCAGTTGGCATACACTGTCATACATTGGTTGAAGACTCAAGCTCACCTATGAGCCGCACTTTGTGCCTCTGTAGTCGTGCCATCACCTGTGGGACGCTGCTTTCCTCAACACATAGGCAGCATGCACAGATCCAGGAAACCTGGCAGTGAAGTGGGAGATGTATTGATGAGCAAGACACACCATCTGGACATTAAGAGAGTGGTAACTCTTCCTATTCCTGTAGACCTGCTCATTTGCCCTGGGAGGGACCAAGGCAATATTGGTGCTGCCAATGGCCCCACTCACGTGTGGTATGTGTCCCATGGCATTGAATCCAACCTTCACAGTGGGCAAATCTTCACTCTGGGGGAATGAGATGTAGCTGCTCATGTGTTTGAGCAAGGCAGCCAAAACCCTTCCAAGCACAATCAAAAACATTGGCTGTGACATTCCTGCAGCCAAGCCCTCTGTCACCTGGAAACAATCACCTGTCAGGAAGTGGAGTACCTGTACTGCAGGGGGTATTGCTGTAGTGCTACGGATAGCAGGAAGCAGGGCTGGCTCCAATTGTTGACACAGCTCAGTAATTGTGGCCCTATCCAGACGATAGGTGATTATGATGTGCCGTTCCTCCAGTGTAGCCAAGTCCACTAGGGGTCTGTACACAGGTGCTTGCCTCCTCCTCTGCAGTTGTAGGTAACTAAGTAAACCTAAAATGACGTGTGTGACTGTAAAGTATGTACACACAGTATCACAGTACACAGAGCAGGTATGTATGTAGCAGACTGGAATTGTCTTGGTGTGTACCATCAATACCAATGACACACATTAAATTGTCTGCCATGAGTACTAGCATTAGGAATTGACAACCCCCTGTCCTGAATGCAGGGACAGGTGGAAGTGACCTGACTCCGCCTGCATTTGGCATCATGGCGGTAGGCGGTCTGCACCGCTGTGCAACTCCTCATTGGCTAACATGGAGCTCTATGGAACACAGGGACCAATGATGATCAACGCCAGTGGTGACGGTGTTCACCGCCGCGGATGTGGCCACCATTTTCTCTGTGCCACTTCACTTGATTCCTGACTCTACTGTTCAACACCTCCATTGCTTGTGCTGCTGTGTCCTGTGTCTGGAACCCGCGATGGACCATGCAACAGGGGAAAGGGCCCCAGCCTTCACATCGGAGGAGTTGGAGAAGCTTGTAGGTGGGGTCCTACCCCTGTATGGGCAGTTGTATGGGCTTCCAGACCAACAGGTGAGTACATCAAGGGTACGTTGGATGCAACATGGCTGCATGAATGTGTGTGTGTGCTGGCAGTTTGTCATTTGGGGGGGTTGGCTGCATGCAGTGTGTAAGCAGAGGTAAAGGGCATGTGTGTGCTTAATGTGGGATCTATGCAGTATGTAAGCCATATCTGTAACAGAATGGAGTGTTGACTTCATGGTGTCCATTCGTCTGTGTTCCCTATGCAGGGCAGCGCCCTTCAGAAGAAAGGGTTGTGGCGTGCCATTGCCAAGTACGTGTGGACCCTGGGGGTCCATAGCCAGCAGAGTACCCACTGCAGGAAACAGTGGGAGGACCTCAGACACTGGGCCCAGAAGACCGCGCTGGCCCAGCTGTGGACGGTCTCCCAGTTAGGAAGCAGTGCCCATCGGACCCTGACACTCCTAATGGCCCGCATACTGGTGGTTGTCAACCTGAGTTGGATGGACGCTTGAGGGCAGCACAGCAGCCACAAGGGGTTGAGTACAGACTGTGTGGTATTTATATTTTGTGGCTTGCCATGGGGTTTGGGTGCAAGTTCTAGTCAGTGGATGCCCCAATATGCTGGTTCAGGTGGAGTCCTGTTTAGCAATGTAGGGTGGTATTTATATTTGGTATTGGTAAGTAACTGGCATTCCATGGCAGCCATGGCTTAGTGAGTCCCAGCAGTTGTGCAGATGGTAATGGTTGGGTTCTTTTCTGCTGTTGTTCCCAGGTAATGGTTTGTCATTGTGGTTGTTACTGCACAGTGTTAGTCCCAGTGAGTGACTGTGATGTGTATGCCATATGTGCTGTTGCTACTGTGATTGACACTGTGCTCCCCTTGTTTCTCCCCCACCATCTCTCCTTTTCTCATCCTGTCCTTGTGTGCATTAGCATCATCTAGCGAAGGAGCAGGGGCACCGGCAAGTGGGGGAGCTGCAGGCCACAGGACCCAGGAGGCAGAGTCCACCGACGCCAAGGGGACAAGTGGGTTGGAGGGCGAGGGGAGCACCGCGGGGGAGACTGGAGCTACGACATCTGACTCAGATTCCTCCTCCGATGGAAGTTCCCTGGGGGTGGCGGACCCCTCTGGGACTTCCTCAGCTACAACATCTTCCACCACCCCGTACCAGCACCACCCTCCCAGTAGACCCACTCACCCAGGAGGGTGGGCATCTCCTTCGTCCCAGGCACCTCAGGTCCTGCCCCAGTCAGCCCTGCTGCCCTCACTGAGGAGGCTATTGACCTCCTGAGATTTATCTCTATAGGGCAGTCAATCATAGCGAAAGCTATCCAGGGGCTGGCATCCCAGATTCTGTAATACAGTGCCTACCTGGAGAGCATTCACAGTGGCTTGGCTGCACTACAGAGATCGTTTCAGGCTTAGGCCTCCTCTTTGATGGCAGCTCTTGTCCCTTAATCTTCTGTCCCCCCTCCAACTACCTGTTCCCAGTCCCAAAGCCCTCTTCCCCCAACCTATCCCATGCACACAATCAGACAAGCAGCACCTAAGACAACAGACAGGACTCGCACACACAAGCAAAGGCTCCACACACGCAGCCAGCACACAGAAGCACATACAACAGCCACTTCCTCCACTGTCTCCCCCTCCCTCACAGTCACATAAACACACATACTTGCATGCACTGCATCATCAGTCCCAGATCCTGCCACCTGTACAGCCTCGCCCACAGTGACCACAACAGCAGACATGCAGACTAGCACCCCATGCGCAGTCACCACCTCCACCATCACAACCTCATGCAGCACACCCACCTCACTTGCAAACACCACCACAACAACATACATACGCACGTCATGTTTTCCCTCTCCCTCCATGTCTGCCCACCCCCTCCAAAAAACACTTAAATGCTCCCACTCACACTCAACAGCCATCGATCTTACACACGCACACTGTCAATACACCTGCAACCAAGTCCAGCACACCTACTCCTCCTACAACCACTCCCTCTACCTCCACTCCCAAACCTCCTCCCACAGCCCGCCCCATTGGACCTAAGAAACCTTTCCTTTCCCGTCTTGACCTCTCCCCCCCCCATTCTGCCCGTAAGAGGATGATCCCTCTCCCCCAGCCCTGTACCTCCAGCTCCCAGTCCACTCCTGTTCCTCCCCCTGCAGCTACACCTGCCACTAATGGGCACAAGAGTGGAACTCCGGCCCCCCGCCCCAAGCAACCACCTCCGCCCCTTAGACAACGGAGCAAGGACCCACCCCCTCCCAAACCCAACTCCAAGGACCCCCCCTACCAAGAAGAAACACCCCCCAACCCATCCCCCTGTCCCCTGAGGTGCCTGCCTACCATCACCACGATGCCCCTTCCCAGTGGCGTGACTTGGACTGCCAGGAGTTAAGTTGGGCCTTGGACATTGCCCTGTGGCTTTTGCTTAACTCTGGAATGGCCATTTTAAAATAAGGACAAGGGCCAGCACGTTATAATTTGAGAATAATTTGTGAACAGAATGAATCTCTCTCACAGTCCCCTTTTGCATGCTAGAGATAAAGGAGAGGAAGACCGAGTAGTCCCATAGGCTGCCTTTATGTGGCTAAAAAAGAGACTGTTCCTTTAAAAACTCAGAGACCAACAGTATCCCATCATGCATAGTTGATGGCAGTTGCTTAAGTTTTCTTCCCCGGCGCCTGCTGACATGGAGCATTGAATTTCAGTGACAACTCTTTTACTCAAGGTTTTTGGTCTTCCCTCACCCTATTCTGCCATTTCCTGTCAGAAATCTGCAGTTTTTATTATCAAAAATGCCATCTCTTTTTGATAATTGTCCAGACTGTGGGAGGAAAGAGGCCAAGACTGACCCTCACAGACTTTCTATTCTCTGTCTTCCAGATACTCACATACCGTACACCTGCAAGATTTGTAAGACCTTTTCCAGGTGCACCCTACGTGATAGAGAGAAGATTCACCTTCAAGGTATGGAAGAGAGGTGAAAGCGAAAGACCCAATCTACGGGTGGTACCTCAGGGCAAGGAGAGGCACAGTCCTCTACCAGCGCTCTGTCATTGTCCTCTGGAGGGTGCTCCAGTCAAAAAAGGCCTGAAAAACGCTTTCACTGTCTAAATCAAGGTCGACATCACCAAGACATACTCGGACAGCGAGATGTTGATGTCGTACAACGTAAAGAAGTAGGTCAACATCGAATGGGAGAGGAAGATCAAAGTCCATCATGATTTCAGGTCCTCACTTCAAGAAGTGTACAGAAAGCGAGGCGGATCTATAGCTCTCCCGACTTTGATTATTCCTGCATCTGTTCTCCATCAAGGGAGGCGCAAGGGGAGCCTGCACTAATATCTACTACACCTCCTCCTCCACAGCCAACATCTCCCTGTAGGAAGTTGGCTCTGTATATACTATCTCAAAGTGAGGGATAGTGTGCACAGAGTCCAAGGGTTCCACTTAGAGGTTGATAGAGGCAAAATCAGATAATACTGATGCTCTATTTTGTGGTAGTGTGGTCGAGCAGTAGGCTTATCAGAGGTTAGTGTTAAGCATTTGTTGTACGCACACAGGCAATAAATGAGGAACACACACTCAAAGACTTAACTCCAGGCCAATAGGTTTTTATATAGAAAAATATATTTCTTAATTTATTTCATAACCACAAGATTCACGATTTGATATAAGTACATAAAATGCAAGGTACGTCACACAGGTAAGTGTAGAACTTTGATTTAAAACAATAGTACACACAGTTTTGGTTAAAATGGCAATAAGTGGACACAGTGCAAAAATCAACAGTTCCAGGGGGAGGTAAGTTTAGTTAGTTTTCTCAGGTAAGTAAAGCACTTACACAGTCAGTCTCCTGGGCATAGGCAGCCTACGGTTGGGGGTTCAAGGTAACCCCCAAAGCCACTGCACCAGCAACACAGGGCAGGTCAGGTGTAGAGGTCAAAGGAGGGCCAAAAAAACACAGAGGTGCCTATGAAGAACAGGTGTGCTCCAGTTCCAGTCTACTAGCAGGTAAGTGTAAGAAAGTACCATCTTGCCTGGCATGTTACCCCCATTTTTACTTGTGTGTCAGTTTGTTTTTGCCTGTCTCATTGGGATCCTGCTAGCCAGGACCCCAGTGCTCATAGTTGTGGCCTGAATGTGTGTTCCCTGTGTAGTGCCAACCTATGTCACTGTGGCTCTGCTAATCAGAACCTCAGTGCTTATGCTCTCTCTGCCTTTAAAAGTGTCACTGCAGGCTAGAGACCATTTTTACCAATTCTAATTGGCACACTGGAACACCCTTATAATGCCCTAGTATATGGTACCTAGGTACCCAGGATATTGGGGTTCCAGGAGCTCCCTATGGGCTGCAGCATTTCTTTTGCCACCCATAGGGAGCTCAGACAATTCTTACACAGGACTGCCACTGCAGCCTGAGTGAAATAACGTCCACGTTATTTTAAAGCCATTTTACACTGCACTTAAGTAAGTTATAAGTCACCCATATGTCTAACCCTCACTTGGTGAAGGTTAGGTGCAAAGTTACTAAGTGTGAGGGCACCATGGCACTAGCCAAGGTGCCCCCACATAGTTCAGGGCAATTTCCCCGGACTTTGTGAGTACGAGGACACCATTACACGCATGCAATACATATAGGTCAATACCTATATGTAGCTTTACAATGGTAACTCCGAATAGGGCCATGTAACATGTCTAAGATCAGGGAATTGTCCTCCCGTTCCAAATCTGGTATTGGGGTGCCAATCCCATGCATCCCCGGGGCTCTAGTACTGAAGAGTAGCCTCCCCCAGCCTCTGGAAATGCTTTGAAGGGCACAGATGGTGCCCTCTTTGCATAAGCCAGTCTACACTGGTTCAGGGATCCCCCAGCCCCAGCTCTGGTGCGAAACTGGGCAAAGAAAAGGGGCGTGACCACTCCCCTGTCCATCACCACCCCAGGGGTGGTGCCCAGAGCTCCTCCAGTGTGTCCCAGACCTCTGCCATCCTGAATCCAGAGGTGTGAGGGCACAATGGAGGCCTCTGAGTGGCCAGTGCCAGCAGGTGACGTCAGAGACCCCTCCTGACAGGTGCTTACCTGACTAGGTGGCCAGTCCTCCTCTGAGGGCTATTTAGCGTCTCTCCTGTGGACTTTTCCTCAGATAACGACATGCAAGAATTCACCAGAGTTCCTCTGCATCTCCCTCTTCCACTTCTGCCAAGGATTGACCACTGACTGCTCCAGGACGCCTGCAAAACTCTAACAAAGTAGCAAGAACACTACCAGCGACATTGTAGCGCCTAATCCTGCCGGCTTTCTCGGCTGTTTCCTGGTGGTGCATGCTCTGGGGGCTGTCTGCCTTCACCCTGCACTGGAAGCCAAGAAGAAATCTCCAGTGGGTTGACGGAATCTTCCCCCTGCTAACGCAGGCACCAAACTTCTGCTTCACCAGTCCTCTGGGTCCCCTCTCATCGTGACAAGCGTGGTCCCTGGAACACAGGAGCTGGATCCAAGTAACCCCGACAGTCCAGTGGTCCATCTGTCCAAATTTGGTGGAGGTAAGTCCTTTCCTCCCCACGCCAGACAGCAATCCTGTGTACTGCGTGAACTGCAGCTGCTAGGGCTTCTGTGCACTTTTGCAAGGAATCCTTTGTGCACAGCACAGCCCAGGTCCCCAGCACTCCGTCCTGCATTGCTCAGCTCGCTGAGTTGACCACCGGCTTCGTGGGACCCTCCTTTGTAGTGTTAAGACGACCGCCATGCTCAGTTTTCCTGAAACCTTGTTCAAGTACTTCTGCGGGTGCTGCCTTCATGTGCGAGGGCTCTCTGTGTTGCTGAGGGCCCCATCTGTTCCCTCTTCCAAGTAGTGACCTCCTGGTCCTTCCTGGGCCTGGGCCAGGGCAGCACCCTTTTTCTTCAACTGCGACCTTTGCAGCTAGCAAGGCTTGTTTGCAGTTGTTTTCTGCATAGAAACAACTCTGCATCCTCCAGCATTCTGTGGGACATCTTCTGTGGAAAGGAGAAGTTCCTGGCATCATTGTTGCAGAATCTTCAGCTTCTTCCACCCGGAGGCAGCCATTTTGCACCTTCATATGGGATTTAGTGGGCTCCTGCCCCTCCCCCCCCCCGGGCACTTTCGTGACACTTTGACTTGGTTCCCTTCCTTTACAGGTCCTCAGGTCCAGGAATTCGTCTTCAGTGCTTTGCAGTCTGTTGTGGTCTTTGCAGAATCTCCTATCACGACTTTAGTGTGTTTCTGGGGAAGTAGGGTCACTTTACTCATACTTTTCAGGGTCTTGGGGTGGGTTATCTTAGACACCCTTAGTGTTTTCTTACCCTCCCAGCGACCCTCTACACACTACATTAGGCCAGAGGTCCCTAAGTGCTTCGCTTTCCACTTTATTAGTATATGGTTTGTGTTGCCCCTAGGCCTACTGCATCCTACTGCATCCTACTGCATTCTACAGTGTTTGCACTACTTTTCTAACTGTTTACTTACCTGATTTTGGTTTGTGTGTATATTTTGTGTATTTTACTTACCTCCTAAGGGAGTATATCCTCTGAGATATTTTTGTCACATTGTCTCTAAAATAAAGTACCTTTATTTTTAGTAACTCTGAGTATTGTGATTCTTATGATATAGTACCCATATGATACAAGTGGTATAGTAGGAGCTTTGCATGTCTCCTAGTTCAGCCTAAGCTGCTCTGCTATAGCTACCTCTATCAGCATAAGCTGCTAGAACACTACTAATCTACTAATAAGGGAAAACTGGACCTGGCAGAAGATGTAAGTACCATCAGGTACCCACTATAAGCCAGGCTAGCCTCCTACAGTAAGTACCTGCGTCCTCGGGGAGCAGACCAGGGGGTTTTGTGGAGCATTGGGGGGACACACACAAGCACACAAAACACATCCTCAGTGGCACAGGGGCGGCCGGGTGCAGTGTGTAAAGTAGGCGTCAGGTTTGCTATTGAAAGCAATAGAGGGAACAGGGGGCACTCTGGCGATGCAGGCGGGGTACAGGGGGACTTATCGGGCCAGCCACTGACTGGGCTAGGATGAAGGCCGCCTGCTGGTCACTCCTGCACTGGTAGGTGGTTCCTCTCGGTCCTGCGGGCTGCGGGTGCAGTGCTTGGTCGAGGCATCGGGTTCCTTTGTTACTAGGCAGTCGCGGTCAGGGGGAGCCTCTGGATCCTCTATGCAGGCGTCGCCGTGGGGGTGCAGGGAGGTCTACTCAGGGTGTCCACGTCATTGGAGTTGCCTGGGAGTCCTCCCGAGGGCCGCCCCCCCCCACACCCCAGGGCTGGAAGGGGAAACCCTTCCACCCCCACTCCACCCATGACTTCAGCACACCATTTGCTTCCAGCGCGACTTCCAGCAAGGAGGTAGGCTTTTACCTCCGGGGGGGGGGAGGAATGCCTGTAAAAGAGGCATTGAGGGAAAGAAAAGGGTTTTCCTTTCCCTCGATGTCTCTTTGAGCATTCCTGCTGCCCGATCGCGATGCGTTCGGGCAGCAGGAATGCCCACTAAACACCAGGGAATTAGTGTGTGTTTAGTTGTTTTGGAGAGCGAAGCCTTGGGCAAGGGTCGCTGTCCTTTGGAGGGGCAATACCTTTTTTTTTTTTTTTACCATTTCTGCCCCCCTAGGGGGCAGATTGTCCTTATTTTTAGGCCGATCTGCCTCCGGGGGGGCAGAAGGCCACTAGACACCAGAGATTGTTTTTTATTTGTTTTTTTTGTGTTGGGGGGCAAGGGTCGCCCCCCATGGGCCCAAATGCACTATTGGGCATTTCTGCCCCCCTTGGGGACAGATAGGCCTATTTTATTTAGGCCTCTCTGCCCCCAAGGGGGCAGAATCCCCATAGCACCAGGGATCATTTATGTGTGCTTTGTGTGGGGGTGGTGGCCCCTTGGGCAAGGGTCACCCCCCCAAAGGGGGCAATGTAATGTAGGCCATTTCTGCCCCCCTTGGGGGAAGATTGGCCTAGTTTTTGTAGCCATGAAAATGCCAGGGATTTTTTTTTTGTGTTGGGGGTGCGCCCCCCTTGGGCAAGTGTCTCCCCCAAGGGGCAAAAAGCACTTTTGGGCAGTTATGCCCCCCTTGGGGACAGATTGGCCTTTTTTCTTTTTTCAGGCCTATCTGCTTTCAAGGGGGGCAGAATCCACTTTGCACCAGGGATCATGTGTGTGTTTTGTGTGGGGGGGTGGCCCATTGGGCAAGGGTCGCCCTCCAAAGGGGGCAATATATTCTATGGCATTTCTGTCCCCCTTTGGGGCAGATTGGCCTATATTTTTTAGGCCCATCTGCCCCCAATCAGAGAACACTAGACACAAGGGAACATTTAAAAATGGTTGGTGGCGGGGTGTTTGTCAACTGGTGAAGTATTTGCATTTATGATAACAGTTTATTTCTTCTTTTTGTTCTAGTTCAGAGCTTTTGCTTCCTTTGCTGTGGCTTGTTGCAGTTGTGGCAGTGGTTGTCCTGCAGTAGGCGTAGTTGCATGTTTTAGGTAAGTAAATAAATTTACTCCAAAGGAGTATTGTGGCCATGCATGAATGACATGTTTGTAGGTGGTGTACTGAATGCAGGATTGTGTGTGAAATTGTCTTTAGATTTATGCACAATGATTATTGTGTTGTTTTATGTCTAATTTGCTTTTTTTCTCTTTTCAGTGGGATATCATTGGTGATTGCTGTGGCTGTGCAGAGTAGTTGCTGGTGAGTCAAGCTTTTTCAGGCAAGTGAGCGGTATAGTTTGTGAGTTTATAACTCTTAGTGATAAAGCTACACTTTGTTACTTATCTCACACAGTGCTGGTTGTGGTGGTGCATTTGACCAGTTAATTTTTGTAGGAAGGATCACGGCTAGCCGTAGGATGACAGGTTGTTGGTGTGCTTTTTGAGTCATCTTCTGACCCGGATTATGAGACTGGCTCTGCATCTGAGGCAGAGGAGGAAGTGCAAGATTCTGGGAGTGAATTTTCTGTCAGAGAGGAATCACCTGATGATGAAGCCACTCTCAGTGCTGATGAAGGGCCTGTTTTAGAGGAGGACACTGATGTGCCGATGGTGCAGGAGCCAGCGGCTGAGAGGCTTCCCATTGGGTAGCACCAAACAAGGAGCAGCCACATTTGCCTGCGTTTACTGGTTTCCCAGGGTGTCGAGTTAATACGGAAAACCTTTTGCCCGTCAACTCTTTTGAGTTGGTATGGACAATATATTTTTGGAAGAGATTGTTGAGCAGACTAATTTGTATAAAGAGCAGTTTTTGAGGGCCAACGCTGCCAGACTTAGGCCACACTCTAGAGCTAGCTGGTGGATTCCCACAAATCTGGAAGAGTTGAAAAAGTTCTTGGATTTAACTTTTTTGTTGGGGCTGATAAGGAAGCCATCACTGTCTTCATATTGGTCTACTAGTCCCTTGATGGCAACTGCTAAATTTTCTGCCATCATGAGTCATAACCGGTATGAGCTTCTTCTTCGGATGTTGCATTTTATAGATAATGCTTTAGTCTTGCCACAAGATCACCCTGATTCTGACCGTCTTTTTAAGATAAGACCTGTCCTTGATCATTTGGTAGATTGTTTTTCAGAGATCTATGCTCCAGGCAAAGAAATATCTGTAGATGAGTCTTTGGTCCTGTTCAAGGGTCGTTTGGTTTTTAGGCAGTATATTCCTAGCAAGAGGGCACACGGTATGGAATTAAGATGTATATACTGTCTGAAAGTAGTACAGGATATGTTTATAATTTCCGGGTCTACACTGGTAAGGATTCCAATATTGACCCCCCTGGTTGTCCACCCACTTTTGGAGTTAGTGAGAAAATTGTGTGGGAACTTGGTAGACAACCGTTTAACAAAGGTTACCATTTATATGTAGATAACTTCTACACTGGAGTTCAGTTGTTCAAGGAATTGTTCAGAGTGGACACTGTTGCTTGTGGCACAATCCGCTCTAATCGGAAAGGCTATCCAACAGAGCTTGTCCTTGCAAAGGATTCTGGGTAACAGAACCTTGTCAGAGCCCCACAAGTCACCCCATCTCGGATTCCCCTAGGTGTCTAGTTTTCAAAAATGCGTAGGTTTGCTAGGTTTCCCCAGGTGCCGGCTGAGCTAGAGGCCAAAATCCACAGCTAGGCACTTTGCAAAAAACAGCTCTGTTTTGTTTGTGAAAATGTGATGTGTCCACGTTGTGTTTTGGGGCATTTCCTTTCGCGGGCGCTGGGCCTACCCACACAAGTGAGGTACCATTTTTATTGAGAGACCTGTGTGAACACGGAATAGCAAAACAAGTGTTATTGCCCCTTGTCTTTCTCTACATTTTTTCCTTCCAAATGTAAGTCAGTGTGTAAACAATACATCTATGTGGGAAATGCCCTGTAATTCACATGGTAGTATGGGCACCCTAGAATTCAGAGATGTGCAAATAACCACTGCTTATCAACACCTTATCTTGTGCCTATTTTGGAAATACAAAGGTTTTCTTGATACCTATTTTTCACTTTTTATATTTCAGCAAATGAATTGCTGTATACCTGTTATAGAATGAAAACCCATTGCAAGGTGCAGCTCATTTATTGGCTCTGGGTATCTAGGGTTCTTGATGAACCTACAAGCCGTATATATCCCCGCAACCAGAAGAGTCCAGCAGACATAACGGTATATTGCTCTAAAAAATCTGACATTGCTGGAAAAAGTTAGAGTAAAACGTGGAGAACAATGGCTGTTTTTTTCTTCTATGTCCCAGTAAAATGTCAAAATTGTGTTGAAAAATTGGGTTTTCTGATTCAAGTCTGCCTGTCCTGAAAGCTGGGAAGCTGGTGATTTTAGCACCGCAAACCCTTTGTTGATGCCATTTTTCAGGGAAAAACCACAAGCATTCTTCTGCAGCCCTTTCTCCCATTTTTAAAAAAAAAACAAATTTTCACTGTATTTTGGTTAATTTCTTGGTCTCCTCCAGGGGGACCCACAAAGTCTGGGTACCTCTAGAATCACTAGGATGTTGGAAAAAAAGGACGCAAATTTGGTGTGGGTAGCTTATGTGGACAAAAAGTTATGAGGGCCTAAGCGCGAACTGCCTGGAATAGGCAAAAATTGGTTGCCACCTGAGGGGGAAAGGCCTGGCAGCGAAGGGGTTAAAGTGGCTTCTTTGTTGCAATTTTGTTGCTGTTCCTGGACAGAGCCGCTGTCTTTGGGAGGTTCTTGGTCCTTCAGGTGCAGGTCAGTCCTCTGAGTCATCAGAGGTCACTGGTCCCACTGGATGCGTCACTGTGCAGGTTCTTTTAGTCTGGAGACAGGCCGGTAGGGATGGGGCCAAGTCAGTTGTCGTCTCTGGGGGGCTTTCAGGTCAGCAGTCCTCCTTCTTGTTGTAGGATGCAGGAATCAGATTTCCTGGGTTCAGGGTCGCCCCTAAATAGTAAATTTAGGGGTGTGTTTAGGTCAAGGAGGCAGTAGCTAATGGCTACTGTCCTTGAGGGTGGCTACACCCTCCTTGTGCATCTTCCCTGAGGGGAGGGGGGCACATCCCTATTCTTATTGGGGGAATCCTCCAAAATCAAGATGTAAGATTTCTAAAGACAGGGGCCAACTCAGCTCAGGGCACCTTAGGGGCTGTCCTGACTGGTAGGTGACTCCTCCTTGTTTTTCTCATGATCTCCTCCAGACTTGCCGCCAAAAGTGGGGGCTGTGTCCGGAGGGGCGGGCATCTCCACTAGCTGGGATGCCCTTGGGTGCTGTAACAACAGGCATGAGCCTTTGAGGCTCACCACCAGGTGTTACAGTTCCTGCAGGGGGAGGTGAGAAGCACCTCCACCCAGTGCAGGCTTTGTTCCTGGCCACAGAGTGACAAAGGCACTCACCCCATGTGGCCAGAAACTAGTCTGGTTGTGGCAGGCTGACAGAAACTGATCAGCCCAGCACTAGGAGTCGGACTGGTATTCAGGGGGCATTTCTGAGATGCCCTCTGGGGGTATTTTTCAATACATCCCACACTGGCATCAGTGTGGATTTATTGTGCTGAGAAGTTTGATACCAAACTTCCCAGATTTCACTGTATCCATTATGGAACTGTGGAGTTCGTAATTGACAGACTCCCAGACCATATACTCCTTATTGCTACCCTGCACTTACAATGTCTAAGGTTTGGCTTAGACACTGTAGGGGCATAGTGCTCATGCAACTATGCTCTCACCTGTGGTATAGTGCACCCTGCCTTAGGGTTGTAAGGCCTGCTACAGCGGTGACTTAGCTATGCCGCAGGCAGTGGGTTGAGGGTTTGGCACTCTGAGGGGAGTGTTATGTCGACTTAATCATTTTCTCCCCACCAGCACACAAGCTGTGAGGCAGTGTGCATGTGCTGAGTGAGGGGTGCCCAGGGTGGCATAATACATGCTGCAGCCCTTAGAGACCTTCCCTGGTACCAGGGGTACCATTTACAAGGGACTTATCTGTGTGCCAGGGCTGTGCCAATTCTGGGAACAAAGGTACAGTTTAGGAAAAGAACACTGGTGCTGGGGCCTGGTTAGCAGGGTCCCAGCACACTTTCAATCATAACTGGCATCAACAAAAGGCAAAAAGTTAGGGGGTAACCATGCCAAGGGAGGCATTTCCCTACACAACCCTCCCTCCCCCCAAATGGAAGAGGATGAGACTAACCTGTCCCAATAGAGTCTTCATTTTCTAAGTGGAAGAACCTGGAAAGGCCATCAGCATTGGCATGGGCAGTCCCAGGTCTGTGTTCAACAGCAAAGTCCATTCCCTGTACGGATATGGACCACCTCAACTGTTTAGGGGTTTCTCCTTTCCTTTGCATCAGCCATCTGAGAGGTCTGTGGTCAGTTTGAACTGTGAAGTGAGTACCAAGCAGGTATGGTCTCAACTGCTTCAGGGACCAAACCACAGCACAGGCCTCCCTCTCAATGTCACTCAAACACTGCTCCCTGGGGAGTAACCTCCTGCTAATAAAAGCAACAGGCTGGTCAAGGCCATCATCACTGGTTTAGGACAGGACTGCTCTTATCCCATGCTCAGAGGCATCAGTCTGTACAATGAACTGCTTTGAATAATCTGGAGCGTTCAGAACTGGTGCTGAACACATAGCTTCTTTCAGGGTGTCAAAGGTCTTTTGACAGTCCAAGGTCCAGTTAACTTTTCTGGGCAATTTCTTGGAGGTAAGTTCTGTGAGGGGTGTCACTATGGATCCATATCCCTTCACAAACCTCCTATAGTACCCATTCAAGCCAAGGGATGCCCTGACTTGAGTCTGGGTTTTTGGAGCGTCCCAGTCCAGAATAGTCTGGATCTTGGGTTGAAGTGGCTGAACTTGGCCTCCACCTATAAGGCATCCGAAGTAAACCACAGTACCCTGCCCTATCTGACATTTAGATGCCTTTATATAGAGGCCTGCTGCTTGCAGGGCCTCCAAAACCTTCTTCAGGTGGACCAGGTGATCCTGCCAGTTGGATCTAAAGACAGCAATATCATCTAGATAGGCTGCACTAAAGGACTCCAAGCCAGCAAGGACTTGATTCACCAACCTTTGGAAGGTGGCAGGGGCGTTCCTTAAGCCAAAGGGCATAACAGTAAACTGATAATGCCCATCAGGTGTAGAGAATGCTGTCTTTTCTTTTGCTTCAGGTGCCATTTTGATTTGCCAGTACCCTGCTGTCAAGTCAAAGGTACTTAAGAATTTGGCTGCACCTAATTTGTCAATGGGATCATATGACCTTGGGATGGGGTGAGCATCTGTCTTGGTAACAGAGTTGAGCCCTCTGTAGTCCACACAAAACCTCATCTCTCTCTTTCCATCTTTGGTGTGAGGTTTGGGGACCAAGACCACTGAGCTAGCCCAGGGACTGTCAGAGCGCTCTCACTCCCAACTCCAGCATCTTGTGGACTTCCACTTTGATGCTTTCTTTGACTTGGTCAGACTGTCTGAATATTTTGTTCTTGACAGACATGCTGTCTCCTGTGTCCACATCATGGGTACACAGGTGTGTCTGACAGGGGTCAAGGAAAATAGCTCAGCAAACAGTTGGAGGACCTTCCTGCAGTCAGCTTGCTATTGGCTAGAGAGGGTGTCTGAGTAGACAACTCCATCTACTGAGCCATCTTTAGGGTCAGTGGAGAGGAGCTCAGGGAGAGGTTCACTCTTTGCTTCCTGGTCCTCATCTGTAACCATTAACTTGTTTACATCTGCCCTGTCATGATAGAGTTTAAGGCAGTTAACATGGATCACCCTCTTGGTGATCCTCCTAGTGCCCAGGTCCACCAGGCAGGTGACCTGACTCTTCTTTTCTAGCACTGGGTAAGGGCCACTCCATTTGTCCTGAAGTGCCCTGGCTGAAACTCAACCATTGCAGCCTTTTGGTCATACCACAACATCTGGAGTTGTTGGCTGGCCTCAAGGTTTTTGCTTACCTTTTCCCTGTACTCTGCCATCCTAGAGCGGAGGCCTAGTACGTAGTCCACTATGTCTTGTATAGGCTCATGGAGAGGTCTCTCCCAGCCTTCTTTTACAAGTGCCTGTGGTCCCCTTACAGGATGGCCAAACAGAAGCTCAAAGGGGGAAAACCCTACTCCCTTCTGTGGCACCTCTCTGCAGGCGAAAAGCAGGCATGGCAAGAGGACATCCCATCTCCTTTTGAGTTTTTCAGGGAGCCCCATGATCACGCCCTTCAATGTCTCGTTAAACCTTTTTACAAGACCATTGGTTTGTGGATGGTATGGTGTGGTGAACTTGTATGTCACACCACACTCATTTCACATGTGTTTCAGGTAAGCTGAAATGAAGTTGGTACCTCTGTCAGAAACCACCTCCTTAGCAAATCCCACTCTGGTAAAAAAAATACATGTGAGTGCTTTAGCTACTGCAGGAGCAGTAGTGGACCTAAGGGGAATTGCCTCAGGGTACCTGGTAGCATGATCCACTACTACCAAGATATATTGGTTCCCTGATGCTGTGGGAGGTTCAAGTGGACCCACTATGTCCACTCCCACTCTCTCAAAGGGGACCCCCACCACTGGAAGTGGAATGAGGGGGGCCTTTGGATGGCCACCTGTCTTACCACTGGCTTGACATGTGACACAGGAGGTGCAAAACTCCTTAACCTTCTGGGACATATTGGGCCATTGGAAATGGTTGACTAATCTGTCCCAAGTCTTGGTTTGTCCCAAATGACCAGCAATGGGAATGTCATTGGTTAAGGTCAGAATGAACTCCCTAAACACCTGAGGCACTACCACTCTCCTAGTGGCACCAGGTTTTGGATTGCTTGCCTCAGTGTAAAGGAGTCCATCTTCCCAATAGTCCCTGTTGATTCCACTGACAGTTCCTTTTTCTTGCTCAGCTGCTTGCTGTCGTAGGCCTTCAAGAGAGGGACAGCTATTTTGTCCTTTACACAGCTGTTCCCTTGAGGGTCCCCCTGGGCCCAAGAGCTCAACCTGATAAGGTTCTAGCTCCATGGACTCAGTTCCTTCAGAGGATAGAACATCTTCCTTAGAAGAGAGGTTCTGTTTCTTGTGCTGTGTAGAAGCTGGTTCCCCAGTCTTCTTTCCTTTTCTCTTGGAAGGTTGGACCATTATTCCAGACTCCAACACTTCTTTTTCACCCTGAGCCCTGCTTTGTGCCCTTGTCTTGACACTCACCAGATAAGGGATACCCAGCACGGCTGCATGGGTCTTGAGCTCTACCTCAGCCCAAGCGGAGGACTACAGATGATTCCCTAGCAGACATTCTACTGGAATTGCAGAGGCGATTACCACCTGTTTCAGGCCAGTGACCCCTCCCCATTCTAAAGTTACCATTGCCATAGGATGGACTTTAGTTTGATTGTCAGCATTAGTGACTGGATATGTCTTTCCAGCCAGATACTGTCCCGGGGAAACTAGTTTGTCACCATAGTGACACTGGCACCTGTATCCCTCAGGTCTTCTACTCTAGTCCCATTTATCAAGAGCTGCTGCCTGTATTTGTGCATGATAGGCAGAAGGCAGCAAGTGTGGCTAAATCCACCCCACCCTCTGAGACTAATGTAGCTTCAGTGTGGACCCTGATTTGCTCTGGGCACACTGTTGATCCCACCTGGAGACTGGCTATTCAAGTACTAACTGGAGTAGTTGTTGTTGTGGGACTTTTCTTTGGACAGGCCTTGTCTCAAGTTTGGTGTCCATGCTGTCTACAGTTTTGACACCCGGCCTTCTTGGGATCAAAGTTTTTACCCTTATACCCATTTGTAGACTGTGAAGAGGCTCAGGCCCATCCGCCTGAGCAGCTTTTTGGGTCCCTGTAGAAGACTCTTTGTTTTTGTCCTTGGATGTCTCACCACCCTTCCCAGGGGAGGCTTTGTGACCCCTTTCCTTTGGTCACCCCCTGTGGAAGTCTTGGTCGCACTATTCTTGACCCAGTGGTCTGCCTTATTTCCCAATTCTTGGGGAGAAATTGGACCTAGGTCTACCAGATGGTGATGCAGTTTGTCATTGAAGCAATTACTTAACAGATGTTCTTTCATAAATTATACAGCCCATCATAATCACTTACTCCACTGCCAGTTATCCAACCTTCTAGTGTTTTGACTGAAAAGTCAACAAACTCAACCTAGGCCTGGCTTGAGGATTTTTGACCCCCCACCCCCGAACCTAATCCTGCACTCCTCAGTTGAGAATCCAAAGCCCTCAATCAGGGTAGCCTTCATGAGGTCATAGCATTTTGCATCTTTACCAGAGAGTGTGAGGAGTCTATCCCTACACTTTCCAGTGAACATTTCCCAAAGGAGAGCTCCCCAGTAAGATCTGCTTACTTTTCTGGTTGCACAAGCCCTCTCAAAAACGGTGCACCACTTGGTGATGTCATCACTATGTTCATAATTAGTTACAATCCCTTTGGGGATTTTTAGGATGTCAGTATTCTCTGGGAGCTAAACCCATCTCTTTTCTTTCCCTTTCTATGGCTAGGAGCTGCTTCTCCAAAGCCAATCTCTTGGCCATGCTGGCTAACAGGGTCTCCCCTGTGGAAGAACCAGGCTCTCTCTATGATTTGTGGAGTTAGGGTTCTGTGAGCCCAGTTCTCCCTAATTAGGGCAGGAGGGGAATTTCTTCCTCCTGTTCACTAATTTCCCCATCTGAAGGTGCATCCTCCACATCGGAGGGGTGGTCCCTTGTGAACTCTGGAAGAGCTCCTGGAGCTTTGCCTTGGTAGGGTTGGACCCCGTCTTTATCTTTTTTATCTTACAGAGAGACCTTAACTCTGACATCTCTAGATGCAGGTAAGGTGTGAGGTTGAGTTCCATCACTGTCTCTTCTGTTTGACTCATTAGATCTCTAAAAGTTGGGGATTTCTTTTTAAGAATCTAAAAACTACTTCTAGAACTTAAATCCAAACTTTTACAAACGTTTAAACTTTAAAAGAAATGCTAACAGGGACTTACACAAGGCCTTAGCAGGACTTTAAAAAATTTAGAAAAATAGTAAAATTGCAAAAATCTGTTTCTGATGACAATTTTTGGAATTTTAGTCATGTGATCAGGTATTAGCTGAGGAGTCCAGCAAATGCAAAGTCTTAGACCCAACCGCTGATCCACCAATGTAGAAAGCTGGCTCTGTATATACTATCTCAAAGTGAGAGATAGTGTGCACAGAGCCCAAGGGTTCCCCTTAGAGGTTGATAGTGGCGGAATTAGATAAATACTAATGCTATATTTTGTGGTAGTGTGGTCGAGCAGTAGGCTTATCAGAGGGTAGTGTTAAGCATTTGTTGTACATACATAGGCAATAAATGAGGAACACACACTCAAAGACTCAACTCCAGGCCAATAGTTTTTATATAGAAAAATATATTTTCTTTATTTTATAACCACAAGATTCATGATTTAAGGTAAGTACATAAAATGCAAGGTATTTCACACCGGTAAATATAGAACTTTGATTTAATACAGTAGTACACACAGTTTTGGTTAAAATGGCAATAAGCTATTTTAAAAGTGGACACTGCAAAAATCAACAGTTCCTGGGGGAGGTATGTTTGGTTAGTTTTCTCAGGTAAGTAAAGCACTTACACAGTCAGTCTCCTGGGCATAGGCAGCCCACCGTTGGGGGTTCAAGGCAACCCCAAAGCCACTGCACCAGCAACACAGGGCCGGTCAGGTGCAGAGGTTAAAGGAGGACCCAAAACAAATAGGCGCCTATGAAGAACAGGGGTGCTCCGGTTCCAGTCTACTAGCAAGTAAGTAGCCGCGTCCTCGGGGAGAAGACATGGGGTGTTTTGTGGAGCACTGAGGGGGACACACACAAGCACACAAAACACACCCTCAGCGGCACAGGGGCGGCTGGGTGCAGTGTGTAAAGTAGGCGTCGGGTTTGCTATTAAAAGCAATGGAGGGATCCGGGGGTCACTCTGGCAATGCAGGCAGGGCACAGGGGAGCTTCTTGGGCCAGCTACCAGACTTCATTGGTATGTACCTAAGAGAAATCTGAGGTCTTCTCAAGCTTATCGGATACAGGTCCCTCGAACTTTTAAAGCTAAATGTGGGGATAAAGCCTTTACTGTGGCTGCTGCCAGAAGGTGGAACTTGCTCCCTTTGCACATAAGGCAAGAATCCTGTTTGTTGAAATTTAGGAAATTGGTAAAAACTTGGATCTTCCCTCGTTAAAATCTTTTCCTGGTGGTTTATGACCTGTGTTTGGTTTTTCTTTTTCTCTGTCCTCTCTCTTCTGTTTATTCTGTATCTTATAATTCTTTTTATTCTCTGGTTAGTGCCCTTCACTGTGTCTCCTTTTTTCTTATGTGCTCTCCTCCTAGCGCTTCGATGCTCTATTGAGTAGGAATGCTCTTTATAAATCTCGGCATACATACATACATACCGACTGGGCTAGGATGAGGGCCGCCTGCTGGTCACTCCTGCACTGGTAGGAGGTTCCTCTTGGTCCTGGGGGCTGCGGGTGCAGTGCTGGGTCCAGGCGTCTGGTTCTTTGTTACCAGGCAGTCGCGGTCAGGGGGAGCCTCTGGATCCTCTATGCAGGCGTCGCCTTGGGGGTGCAGGGAGGTTGACTCAGTGTCCATGTCGTTGGAGTGGCCTGGGAGTCCTCTCTGTGGTGTTTGTTGTTCTGGACTTGAGCAGGGGTGTCGAGTGCGAGTTTGAGTCTCTTTAAAGTTGCTTCTTTGTTGCAATTTTGTTGCTATTTCTGGACAGAGCTGCTGTCCTCGGGAGGTTCTTGGTCCTTCAGGTGCAGGTCAGTCCTCTGAGTCCTCAGAGGTCGCTGGTCCTGGTGGATGTGTCGCTGTGCAGGTTCTTAGAGTCAGGAGACAGGCCGGTAGGGCTGGGGCCAAGTCAGTTGTCGTCTCTGCGGGGCTTTCAGGTCAGCAGCCCTTCTTGTTGTAGGTTGCAGGAATCTGATTTCCTGGGTTCAGGGTTGCCCCTAAGTACAAAATGTAGGGGTGTGTTTAGATCCTTGAGGGTGGCTACACCCTCCTTGTGCCTCCTCCCTGAGGGGAGGGGGCACATCCCTATTCCTACTGGGGGAATCCTCCAGAACCAAGATGGAGGATTTCTAAAGGCAGGGATCACCTCAGCTCAGGGCACCTTAGGGGCTGTCCTGACTGGTAGGTGACTCCTCCTTGTTTTTCTCATTATCTCCTCCGGACTTGCTACCAAAAGTGGGGGCTGTGACCGGATGGGCGGGCACCTCCACTAGCTGGGATGCCCTGGGGTGCTGTAACAACAGGCATGAGCCTTTGAGGCTCACCCCCAGGTGTTACAGTTCCTGCAGGGGTAGGTGAGAAGCACCTCCACCCAGTGCGGGCTTTTTTCCTGGCCACAGAGTGACAAAGGCACTCATCTCATGTGGCCAGAAACTCGTCTGGTTGTGGCAGGCTGGCAGAAACTAGTCGGACTAGCACTAGGAGTCAGACCGGTATTCAGAGGGCATCTCTATGATGCCCTCTGGGGGTATTTTTCAATAAATCCCTCACTGGCATCAGTGTGGATTTATTGTGCTGAGAAGTTTGATACCAAACTTCCCAGATTTCAGTGTAGCCATTATGGAACTGTGGAGTTCATGTTTGACAGACTCCCAGACCATATATTCTTTATAGCTACCCTGCACTTACAATGTCTAAGGTTTGGCTTAGACACTGCAGGGGCACAGTGCTCATGCAACTATGCCCTCACCTGTGGTATAGTGCACCCTGCCTTAGGGCTGTAAGGCTTGCTAGAGGGGTGACTTAGCTATGCCATAGGCAGTGGGTTGAGGGCATGGCACTCTGAGGGGAGTGCGATGTCGGCTTAGTCATTTTCTCCCCACCAGCACACACAAGCTGTGAGGCAGTGTGCATGTGCTGAGTGAGGGGTCCCCAGGGTGGCATAATACATGCTGCAGCCCTTAGAGACCTTCTCTGGCCACAGGACCCTTGGTACCAGGGGTACCATTTACAAGGGACTTATCTTTGTGCCAGGGCTGTGCCAATTGTGGGAACAAAGATACAGTTTAGGGAAAGAACGCTGGTGCTGGGGCCTGGTTAGCAGGATCCCAGCACACTTTCAATCATAACTGGCATCAACAAAAGGCAAAAATGTAGGGGGTAACCATGCCAAGGGAGGCACCTCACTGCACTCCCCCACTACCAACAACAGAGCCACCGCCGGTGACCTCTCCTGTGAGAACCAGGTCCCGTTTCTCCTTCAAGACATCATTCCAGACATCACTCTAGACACTGTCAACGGGTTTGTCACACATCTACAGTTCCAAGTCGCTCACATCCTTGACTCTGTTATACCAGGTCTCGTTCTAGACACACCATAGAGACTTCCTTTTCTGGTACAAGGAGATAGGCTCCAACTCTCTCTGATTCTCCTCCACCACACATCTCCCCGGTAGATGACATGTCTAAATTCCAGGAAGTACTAGTTAGAGGCGCAAACAAGTTAAATATACCTCTATCTTTGCCAACACCTACAACATCTATCATCTTTGAAATCTTACAGCAGAGGTCAGCCTCACATCCCCTATTACCTGTCGTTCCAGGTCTGTTGCAACTGGCAATGGACCTGTTCTTGACACCATCATCCATCAAAGCTGCGCCTTCCAGGCTTCAGAAACAATAGAGACCTCCAGACCAATCAATCAATGAGGAATTTGTAAAGCGCACTACTCACCTGTGAGGGTCTCAAGGTGCTGAGGAGGAATGGGGGGGGGAGGGAAGAGGGGAGATGCTGCTACTGCTCGAACAGCCAGGTCTTGAGACATTTCCTGAAGGTAAGGAGGTCTTTGGTCTGATGCAGGTGGGTGGGAAGAGTGTTCCACGTTTTGGCGGCGAGGTGCGAGAATATTCTACCGCCGGTTGTAGTTCTGCGGGCGCGTGGGACAGTTGAGAGGTCAGCATAGTGGAGATGACGGGTCTAGGTGTAGGAGAGTCGTCTGTTGAAGTATTCTGGTCCGGTGTTGTGCAGTGCTTTGTGAGCGTGGGTGAGGATTTTAAAGGTGATTATCTTGTTGACTGGGAGCCAGTACAGGTTTTTCAGGTGGTCTGTGATGTGGCAATGGCGGGGGATGTCCAGGATGAGACGTACGGAGGTGTTCTGGATGCGTTGCAGCCTCTTCTGGAGTTTAACCATGATTCCTGTGTTGAGGGCATTGTCGTAGTCCAGCTTGCTGCTTACGAGGGCTTTGGTGACTGTTCTTCTGGTTTCGGTGGGTATCCATTTGTATATCTTTCGGAGCATGCAGAGGGTGTTGAAGCAGCAGGAGGAGGAGATGTTGTTGACTTGCTGGGTCATGGATAGTGAGGGGTCCAAGATGAATCCTCAGTTGGGTGCATGGTCGGTGGGAGTCGGATTGGTTCAGAGAGTGACAGGCCACCAGGAGTCATCCCATGCGGAGGGTGTGGAGCCGAAGATGAGGACTTCCGTTTTGTCAGCATTAAGTTTGAGGCAGCTGCTCTTCATCCATTTGGCAATGGCCTTCATTCCTTCGTGGAGGTAGGTCTTGGCAGAGTCCGTGGTGAGGGAGAGGATCAGGTGGGTGTCGTCGTCGGCCAAGATCTGGCCTTTCTACGTTCTGACCCAACACCAGACTCGGTGGTGGTAGTAGCCATGGGAAAACAGCATGCCACAGCTCCCAAGTCTACAGTGGCACCAGATGAAGAGAGCCGTAAACCCGACTCGGTAGGACGAAAAGTTAGCAACACAGCGGCAGCATCAATGAAAGCAGCAAGCGCCACAGCCTTGTTAGGTCGTTCTGACAGAGCCCTATGGGAGTCTCTACAACAATTTATTGAACATCTCCCCATAGAGAAAGAGAGGACTTTAAAGAAATTCTAAATGAAGGCCTAATGCTATCAAATCAGATCATTAGCGCAGCAGCAGACTCCTCTCCATTAGCAGCACATGAGTACTGCCGTGGAGTTTTACTCCGACATTCATGGCTTCGCCTCACCTCTTTAAAACCAGAATCTCAACAGAGGGTTCTCAATTTACCTTTCTGTAGCACCACCCTTTTCGTTTCTCATACAGATAACGAAATGGCAAGTATGAAAGCAGAATTAGTCATTAAAAGCTGTTGGTTTACAAAAACCTAAAGATTCAAGATCTTTCACGCCTTTCCAGCGCCACAGTTCATCATAGAGGATTCAAGCCCCTCGTTGGTACCAGGGTCGCCAGCAGAATGGTGCCCAGTCCTCACACTATCAGAGGTCCTGCCAGCCTTGTGAAAAAAAGCAGGCTAGAGGAAGATCGAGTCAGCGACCTCCTCAGGGAGGCAAGCAGCCATCAAAAACAAAACTCTGAATCATCTCTTCCCCCACTTCCGTTACCCACTCTGGTAGAGGGAAGTGTTTAACATTACCTGGCAGAGTGGCAAAACATCACGCAAGACGCATGGGTTCTCAATATTGTTCATAATGGATACTTTCTTAGGTTTTCTGCTCCCCCATCATCCATTCCGCTGTAACCTTCCAATTTCTACATTCCTCAGCTAAAAGCAGAAGTGAATGTCTTATTACAGAAGCAGGCAGTGGAGCTCATCCCGCATCATCAACGAGGGACCTGGATTTCCTCCAGATATTTTTTAATCAAGAAGACAGACAAGAACGAATTCAGACCCATTCTCGATCTCAAACTGGCCAACAAATGGATTTGTCGAGAAAACTTCAGAATGCTGGCTTGACACCAGATCTACCCTCTACTACACTAAGGAGACTGGCTTTGCTCCATCAACCACTAAGATGCATATTTTCATATTCCAGTGGTCAGAAAACATAAAAAATTCTTGATGTTTTTGTGGGGCACAATCATTATCAGTACGAAGTGCTTCTGTTTGGTCTAAAGTCAGCACCCAGAACCTTTTCCAAATGCATGGCAGTAGTGGTGGCCCACCTTCGAAAGCACAAAGTATTTGTCTACCCCTACCTAGACAATTAAGTAATCAAAGCATCCACGTTCCAAGAAGCACAACTCCACTACAGTTGGACTTGCGATCTACTACATTGGTTGGGATTTCAAATAAACCATGCAAAATCAATCCGTGACCCAGTGCAAACAATTATTTACCTGGGAGCATTCATCGATACCCACAGAGCAAATGTGTATCCTTCAGAGGGAAAACGTTTATCAACCCTTCGGAAGTCTCAAGCTCTCATGAGAACGTCTCATCCAACGGTATACTCCTGCCTTGGCTCGATGGCGTCCTGCATATTCCTCACACCGAATGCTCGTCTTCATATGAGACCTTTACAGGAGTGCCTCTATGACCAATGGGACCAGTTGACAGGCAACTGTGACAATAGGATTCAGTTGTCCCAGCATGCAAAACGGTCCCTGAAATGGTGGTGCTCTCCAACCAACATTCTATGAGGAACACCATTCCATCAGGAGATTCCTCCTCAAACTTTGTCACGGAGGCCTCACTTCTGGGATGGGGAGCCCACATGGACCACCTTCAATATCAGGGCAAGGGGTCCCAGAGAGAATCTACATATCACATCAGCCTCCTAGAACTGCGTGCAGTTCATCTGGCGCTGAAAGCAGTCCGTCCACAGTTCAACTCCAACTCCCTGCTTGTACAGACAGACAATGTGACAATCATGTACTACCTCAACAAGCAGGGAGGAACGAGGTCCAGACCCTTGTCACATGAAGCCCAGACAATTTTAAGATGTTTTCTGGTCAGGAACTTGTCAATAACTGCCACTGACCTCCTAGGAGTGCAAAATACCCAAGCTGATTTTCTCAGCAGACTCCTTCAGGAAAATCACAAATGGGTTCTAAGGGACGAAGTCGTTCAAAACGTATTCCAGCAGTGGGGAACTCCAGACATTGACCTTTTTGCAACCGCAGAAATCTCCAAAGGCCTAAAGTTCACATCAAGGTACTTCCAGCCAGGGACTCTGGGGAATGCCCAATGGATCAACAGGCCCAGCAGATTTCTCTACGCTTTTCTGCCAATTCCCCTAATTCCAGCAGTCCTCATCAAGCTATCTCAAACGGGAGCCAAGAAGATACTAATAGCTCCGGAGTGGCCACGTCAGTGGTGGTACATGGACCTTCTTCACCGGTCCATCCATCCACATCTCAAGCTGCGATCCAGACCGGCTCTACTGACAAAATTGGGAGGTCAGATCGTGCATCCCAGTCTCTCCTCTTTGAATTTGGCAGCATGGCTCATGAGCTAGTGCAGTATGGACAATTGAGTCTTCCACAAGACTGCATGGTCTTTCTTAAAAAAGCAAAGCAACCTTCCAAACCAGCTGCATATGCCTTCAAATGGAAGAGATTCTGCATATGGTGTTCATCTAAAAAGAAAGATCCTACCACCTGCCAAGAATATGTAATTCTTCCATATCTACTCCATTTGGCACAATCTGACTTGCCATTATCTTCTATAAATGTCCACATGGCGGCTCTTGATGCATGAAGAAAATGTCCTTTACAAACCTCTTTTTTCAAAATCCCAGTCATCAAGGATTTTTTAGAGGGTTTGAAAAGGGTGTTTCCTCCCTTCAAGCATCTTTCCCCTTCATGGGAGTTAAATGTAGTTCTCTTGTGCCTTATGCAAGATCCCTTTGAACCTATACATAAGGCCTCTCACCAACCCTTATCTTGGAAAACAGCTTTCCTGGTGACCATTACATCTGCCTGCAGAGTTAGTGAAATCCAGGCACTCTGTTCATACACATCATACACTGTGTTTCCTTTCAACAAAGTAGTCACAAGAACTCATCCAAAATTTTGGATTTCCGTGTCAATCAAACTATTTCCTTGCCTAGATTTTTTTTAGATCCTTCCACTCAAGCGGAAAGACCTCTCCATTACCTGGATGTGGAAGGAGTTCTTAAATTCTACCTCAACAAAACACAAAACATTCGCAAATCAGACCAATTGTTTATCATCTGCGGTCCTCTTCGGACAGGCTTAGCCACCTCTAAGCAGTCCATTCACTGATGGATAGTGTTGTGTATTTTATTATGCTATCAAAAAGCTAACAAAACACTACATACTAGACCAAAAGCACACTCTACTAGAGGGAAAGCAGCTACTACTGCTTTGCTGTGCAATATTCCTTTACCAGAGATTTGCAAAGTGGCAACCTGGAAGTCAGTTCAGACATTCACTAAACACTGCTGCCTAGATTCCAATGCTAGAGCAGACGCTCAAGTAGGGCAGGTTTCCCTCAGAAATGTATTTGCATGAAATTTTCCAGTTCATCCTCTGCCTCTTTCCCCTTTCTCCGTAGGAATGGGCTTGCTATTCTATTCAGTGCTTATGACTATACATGGAAATTCCCTGCGAGAGAAGGAACAGTTTCTTACCTGTAACTCCAGTTCTCTCGTAGGGGAATTTCCATGGTAAGTCATAAGCAATCCCCCCTCCTCCCCCAGATATAAACTGTACAAGTCTAACATTGTCTTCAAAAGAACTGAAGCAACTGCCACCATCTGAGTATGATGGGATGCTGGTGGTCTCTGAGTTTTTAAGGCACAGTCTCTTTTTTTAGCCATATAATGGCAACCTATGGGGCTACTCTGTGATTCTTTCCATCATCTCTATCATGCAAAATGGGTGTGTGAGAGATTAATTCTGTTAACAAATTATTCTCAAATTATTATGTGCTGGCCCTTGTCCTTATTTTAAAATGGAGAGTTCAGCCAGCGTAGCCTATATACATAGGCTGCATTATCTGCCCACTTCTTAAAAGACTTTGCAGGCCTTCCTGTAGAAAGGCGAAAACTTTCACTTAAAAAGATATCTTTAAAATGTGCTCTGGGGGTCCCCACACGTGGGCGGGACTATTCAGTGCTTATGACTTTTCATGAAAATTCCCCTACGCGAGAACTCTAGTTACAGGTAAGAAACCGTTCCATCTTTCTCAGCAAGCAGGACTTCTTGCTCAAGATGGCCACTCTTTTAGAAGCTGTTGCCTTTATCGTACGGAGTTGCCAACAGTCCTTTTTTGCTAAAAAAAAAAAATATATATTCTTGCAATCTAAATCTCCATCAAAGCTCTGATTACAGCTTCAGTACCATGAAGTCTTGGGTGATTGTGCATGTTACATCTCTCTACCCATGTGATGTTTTAATCATCCTAAGAGGAACCATTTAATGGAGAGCTCAGTGTACCCTTATAAAATAGTATATACCCTTTACACTTCTTTGTTTATAACTTAAAATACAATTTTCATCACAACAGTCAAAGATTTACCTCTGGAAGTGCTCATGGACACCTCAAAGCTGGAATTTGTTTGGTGTTAATATTACAATTTTACCATTTCAATTCAGTTCAGTTCTTTATTAGGTTACACTTGCCTAAACCATTGAAGTACAAACAATAAATAGATCAATTCAAAATAATACAAACTCAGAAACTAATTTATCCATGCATTCATATTTCAAATTTTCCAAGTCAGTTAAACGTTTCCTTTCTTGTAGAGCTTACAACATAAAGGACTCAACAGCATTGTAAACTAATGGATCAAGTACACACAAATATAAAAACACTAGTTTATAATTATTAACCTTTATCTTTATAAATATTGTTTTTAAAAATATTTTCTTATAGTCATATAACATTTACAAAATAAAACTAAGTACAATATTGATTGTAAAGATTTCCGGTCACGTGGACAATGGCACCTTTCTTTATTCCAAGAACCCGTTTAAAAGAATGGCACCACATGGTAGACTATGCATAAGCTAAACAAAAGCGTATTAGAATATGTGTATGATATGGTTCTTACATTAAAAGGATAAGGTTGAATTCTCTCCATTTAGAGCAAAGAGTAATATTCCCTGATTGTTCTTTTATATGACTCTGCTAATACTCCCTTATGTTCTCTAAAATCAATGAGGAAGGACTTTAATATGATTTTTTAATAATGGGCTTCTGCCTCTAGTTTTGTAAAAGTTCCAACAATCCCAATTAATGAAACACTCCTTTAATATCAGAAAGGGAAAGGTTTTTAAAGGAATAATCTAGAGCAAAACAATCTTTTCATATAGCCATAGTAAACAAAGTCTCTGGTTTAGTCCAGACAGCATGACAGAGGAGAGGAGAGGTTGTGACCATGAATCCTTTGTAGGGGCCATTTTGTCCCAAGAAAGGGCCCGTTTATAGGTTTCCAAAATTAAATTGTCATTACTTATAGATGTTTGCATTGGATTAGATGAAGTCTCATTCTGTAGTTGTTTCTTTCTGGTTGCTAAGGCAAGTTTGTATCTTAGCCCGAGCTGTTGAATTTCTGTTCTATTCCTTCATTTTGTATTTAAGGCTTCTTTTAAATTCCTACAGGCAAAGCTACAAGTTCTGTCAAACCAGCCCTTATGTGGTTGTTGTTACCCCGTATGGGTTTATCAGTAGGGATCAATTTTTTTTTAGAAAAGTTTTCATGGGCTTACTTATGAGATCCTACTCTGTTGCCTGGTCCAAACAAGTCAAAATGTCACGTTTACAGCTTGTGACTACAGATGCTGAAACCAATAAAGTTTATACTATACATATTTAATCTGACTTCATTCTGTCTTTCTGCCACTGTATTCACGAATCAAGTATTAATAGGCTGATGCTGTAGTTGCATCAATGGATTATGATCGCTGATGGGGTTTAACACTACACTGAAATTAGAAATCGTTATTAGAGGGTTACATGAGGTTGCTATGTGACCCTTCATGCTCATGGCACCCCTTTCTATAAAAGCCAGTGGTAGATTTTAACATACAGTTATGACATGGATTAAGTATTTGTATATTATATTTGGTGAGTAAAATGTGTAGGGCATCTGCATAGGAATTATGTCACAAGTTGACCTGGCTCTCTTGCTATGTGCATTCACTATCCTGCATACCTTCTAAGCATGACGGGGCCATCTCCATATTGTTAAAACGTTATAATTAATAAATCAGGACTACCATCTAAAGTTAGCAAGACACATTGATAATAAGGGGAGTCAATAAGTGTCTATAAACCTTAGCTGGGAGTAAGATTGAAACCAAAGTGGCAATTCTGCCCTTTGTCCGACCCACAGCTGGGGGGGGGTAGGTAGAGTAATCATGGATAAGCAAACATTAATATGAATTGTATCTGTTAGTCATGTTTCATGAAAACAGACAATCTGTACAGATACAATATGTCTGCCAGTCAATTGACTTTGATTTGCCCATGATTTCTGGTTTATTCCATGAAACTTCAATAACATTGGTCATTGCCAGAATTAATGAAGCCCTTGGACAAGAAACCACACAATGTAAGATAGGGGAGTTTTGTTTCCTAGAAGAACTAATGTCGATGACTGTAAAAAAAAACAGCATCCTTTGTTTGTGTAGCCAAGAGTCATTCAATATCGCCTAGCAATTCCAAAGAAGCAAACCAGTTGAGCATGTCAACACCCTCGCTAGGCTTTATATACTTCGCCTATCCCTTGATGAGATTGATTTAATGATTTGCAAGGTATTGTTTTGGTTGGTAAAAGAAACACGGGCAAAGCTTCCTTTTTTAAAAGCATACACCTCTCAGTTGAGTGAGGGATCCAAAGACTTTATAACAAGTAGTTCACAAAACGAGGTGAATGAAAATGACCAACAAGGCAATCTCCCAGGGTATTTCTTTATTTTTAATTTCGCTACCCATTTTACTCTTCTCATCGTCAAGGCTTCATCCATTAAACAAAACCTGGATATTGCTAAGCCTTTGTGAAAACCAGGAACTACATTGTTTTAAAATTCTGTGGCAGGATCCCGGAGGGAAGGATTAGGCCTTATTTCTTAATTTATTAAAATAGCCGCTGCATTTACAAAACTGAACAGTGAGAAGAAACATGTTGAAAAATCGTGATTTCCCGTATCCCCAAGGGAAAGAGAAGTTGCAACAAAACAGTCTGTGACCAATCAGCCCCTGCCCTGCCGAATGTCTTGTATCACTCTCTTCTGGTAGTCCTCTTTCTTTGCTGCTCGCAGCTGTGACAGATAAGTATCAGGACTCCGGTCCCCTTTTCTTGCATGTTCTTTGCATTCCTTTGTGTTTCTTTGTTTTTGTGCCTATAACCAAGGCTTGTCCCTCGTTTGCTCAAGCGGCCACTGGAATGTTTTCCACTCCTTTCACGGCCGCTCCTTACAATTTCACTTTTCTTCCGTGGACATTGGGTCTGGGCGCGTGGAGGCTGCCCGCCCTTTGCTAGAGGGCGCGCACCCCTCTCACGTCTCCTGGGATACACTCTCTGTCTACAGCTGCGGGGCAGGGCACGTGTCAATTTCAGTTTGTCAGAAGCACCTCTGCCTGCTGAAGCAGCGTAAAGTGCCCCTCCAGCCTGAAGATTGAACACCTTCCTGGTAGGATGAACAGGACCTAAAAATCCTGTGGTGGGCAGACAGTACCCAGGCTGCCAGTATATTTGCGTACAGCCAATTTTCCTGAATTTGAGTGTGATTTGACTGCCTGAACCTATTGGGCCTTGTCAAGAAGGACTTTATCTCCTCTGTGGTGAGCCATACCTGCACATATTGCCTAGGGCTCGTCCAAGCCTTAAGGGCCAGTTGCTTGCCCTTTCATCTTTGATGCTTTTCCGGTCTGTGCCTTGTAGAGTCCATAATCTCTCTTCATAGCCCCCCGCTGAGGGCTCAAGCAGGCTATTTGCATTGCTGTGGACCCCCCCCCCCCAACTTAACCCTACTTACTCTTACCTGGCCAACACATTGGGCATATTTTTAAAAGCATCAGGTACCTTCCTTACAGACTCTATGGAAGAATATGGGGATTATTATGAGCTGGAGGAGATTGTCCAGTATTTTCCCATCACAGAGGAATTCTGCGACGCAGTAGATGCCTCCATAATTAAGGCAATCTCAAACGCAAAGGTTCCTCTGGAGAAGAGACTCATGTATATGGCACAGCAGTGCTTAAAACCCCTTGTGCCAAGGGAAGACCTTCCAGAGTCTTTAGGCCAAGAACCTCTGATGTTGGCCTCTCCCTCCCTTACTGAGAACCCGTGCAAACGCCTGCCAGATTCTGGAGTGGACCAGATGCTTTTCCCAGGTTAAAAAATGCGTTCCTAGGGTCAAAGCCCCTTCACTCCCCCAGAATTGTCCAACCCATCTGGTTTCTCGCATCCCTGTGAGACGGATGCCATTTCTCCTGAAACTCCACCTTCCAATGATTCCCCTACCGGCTCGGACGGTGATTCGGACCTGGTCCTGGAGTACCTCCTCCAACCCATCCACTGAGCGACAGACCACCACAGCAGACCCGGCTGATGCCCAGCCAGACCTGCTGGATCCAGAGGAATTGGTACACCCCCGTTCCTCAGAGTGGACCCTTGGGGACAAGGTAGCCAGGTATGTAGCTGGTAGGCTACAGAAACCTCTTGACCAGGAGGTGAGAAACCGCCTGTGGGCGGAGTGCCCCCACCCCTCGTTGGATGGGAAAGTGCCCGTCACACCTGTGATAGATGCGCGTATGGCCACTTTTCTAGCCAAGTACATTAAAGACCCTAAGAAGAGTATCTACCGCTGTACATCACAGGGCCTCTAGTGAAGATCTTTGACATGGTGGAGGATGCCAAAGCGTCCGGGCCCTTATTCCCCCTGACGTCTTGTCCAGCTGGACCCAAGGGCTGTCATATTCCTTGGCAACACCAACTGCGCTATCTCCACAGAGAGGCGTAAGTCTCAGTTGATTGAAATTGATCCGAAGCTCTGAGAATAAGCAACTTAGGAGGCAGGCTAGGTTGCATAGGGGGTCTCTTTGGCGACCTGTTTATCTAGGAGCTTGGAAAATTTGTGTCAATATTTAATTCTCTCAACAAGGCCCAATCCACTGTTAACTGCATTTTCAATGTGTGTGTTTTCTCCGGGGCTGGATGTGATAGAGGGCCCTCGGCTGGCCGATCCAACGTCTGTGATAGTGCAGCCTTCCCAGCGAGGTCAGTGGCAGAACCCCTCATGATTTGGGGTATTCTACTCCACCAGAGGACGGATGTGCCACAGAAGCCACTGAAGTGGATCCCGTGGCAGAGAACCCAACCCCAGTTCCTTCAGTGAGTTCTTTAATATCGTGCAGTCGATTGGTGGGTCGACCAGCTCAGTTTGCACAGTTTGCAGGCCCGCACATCGGAGGCCTGGGTGCTCCAAACAGTGTAGAGGTTGCACGTAAAGTTCTGTGGGTCCCCTTTCCAAACCATCTCTCCCCTCCCTATCCCTTTTTCTGGGGGGGAGGACCTCGTTATTCAGTGGGAGGTTAGAAGCTCTTGGAAAAGGGGGCAAAATGCCCTTCCAAGCCTCACCCCTCGAGGTTTGTCAGCAATCTGTTTTTGGTCCAGAAGCAAGATGGAGGTCAGAGCCTGGTGATCAACCTTTTGGACTTGAACGAGTGGCTGGTATTCCACCACTTCAAGATGGAGGCATTCACCTCCTTTGTGACCTCCTCTGCCCCAACGACTGGATGGTACGGTTGTATGTGAAGGGCGCTTGCTTACCTCACTGTCCGCATATTTCAGCCGCATCCTTGGTTTCTCCAATTCCTGTGGCAGGTACAAACTTTAGAGTTCACCTCTGCCGTTCGGCCTATCCCTAGCCCGTGGTGTTTCACCAAAGTTCTGAAACCGGTGACAGAACATTTGTGGGCGTCTGGGATTTGCATGATAGTATACCTGGACAACATGCTGTTGATGGATGAAAGCCCACACTCTTTGTCCCGCTACCCTCAAATGGCAATGGACCTGCTCCAGTCTCTGGTCTTTGTCATCAGCCAGACGAAGTCAAGTCTGGTTCATTCTCGCTCAACCACCTTTCTGGGCTTTGTGATCGATTCAGTGGCATCCACGCTCAGCCTTCCCTCGAGCATTATTGGCAAAAATTCAACACGAGGTGAGGAGGGCCCGGGCAAAACCAAGTACCTCCCTCTGCCAGATTGCAGGGTGGTAGGCCTGCTGTCCTTCTCGAACCAGGCCATTTTACTAGGTCCTCTCCACTTTCAGGCCTTGCAGCGTTTGAAGACATCTTACCTGTAACACGGCCTGACGAACTTCCAGCACGTTCCCTTGTCGGACGGGGCCAAAGAGGAGTTCCAGTGGTGGCTCTCCCATATGGAGGCGTGAAACGGCCGGGCCATCTTCGGGTCACAACCGGACCGCGTCATCGAGTACGATGCCAGCAGCTCTGACTGGGGTGCCTGCAAAAGAGAATTCACCACTGGTGGAGGATGATCTGCCACAGAACAATCCCTGCATATCAATAGTCTGGAGCTGTTGGCGGGCTCCTTTGCAGTCACATGACTGCTGAAAATGGACAATGTAGCTGTGGTCCGCTACTTCAGTCATCTAGGAGGTACACAATCAAAGGCCCTCTCAGATCTGGTGAAAAACCTTTGTCAGTACTGCCTAGACCACCATGTCTCGGTGACAGCTGAGTATCTCCTGGGGACCACGAACCAGGTGGCTGACTGGCAATCTCGCCATCTTAGGGATTCCACCCTTTGGAATCTTTTTCTGCCAATTCTTCAAACCATTTCCTCCCTTTGAGGACCATTCATGATCAAATTGCTTACATCTGGCCTGGACCATCAACTTCCCCAGTAACTCAGCTGGAGACCGAACCCGGAAGCAGTGGCAACCAATGCCTTTCTCCAGGATTGAGCGGTGGACCAGGGTTACTCCTTTCCCCCATTCTCCATGATCATGCGAGTGACAGAGAAGGTGCACCAGCAGAAGGTGGAGTTGGTGGTGATCACCCTGGTGTGGAAGTCGCAAGTGTGGTTTCCAGTGCTGATGGAACTTTCTTGGGCTTCTCCAATCCATCTACACCAGTATCCCTTTCATCTGAGCAACGCCTCAGGGAATCCTCACCGTCTGGTGACGTACAGCAGCCTCCAGTTTATGGCGTGGAGGATTACAGGTCATGAGGGCAAGTCCCTGGCCTTTCAAGAGATGCGTCAGACCTCCTCTCTCGAGCTTGGGCATACGGTACGGTCAAGAGGTATCGTTCGGCCTCGTCTCAGTGGATAGGTTGGTGCCTGTAAAGGAGTCTGGATCTCATGGGGGCAGATGATGTCCATGTTCTGAACTTCCTGGCCTCTTTGGCAGAAGCGGGAATGGCTTACAGGTCAATTAATACCTTCAGATTCACAATCTTGGGAGGTCACACCGTAATTGCAGGTGCCCCAGTAGGTGAACATCCCTTGGTGAAGAAGTTAAGGGGTATTCGTCTACCCATTCCTCTGGAACCTAGGTATTTGCTTCTTTGGGACATGAACAAGGTTCTAAACCTGTTGCTTTCATGGCCAAGTAACAAATACCTGTCTCGCAAACAGTTTTCAGCCAAGTTAGCTATCCTATTGTGTCTTATCTCCTATAGGAGGGTGTCGAATGGCAGGGCCCTGGATATCACTGGCCGATCCTTTACCCAGGACGGGGTTACTTTTCACATATCTATGCTGACAAAATGTAATTCCCAGGAAATTACCTATTCGCCCTTCCCGGAGGTGCCAAAAGTGTGTTTTGTGTGGTGCATTAAGGCTTACGAGACGATGACCTCAGAACTTAGACCCCACAGGGAGAGACAATTGCTAATTGTGCTAAGGAAACTTTTCCGGGCAGTCTCTTGCCAAACCATTGAAAGGTGGGTGCGGTGGATCATGTTAGAAGCAGGGATCGATACCAGTGTCTTTGGATCACACTCTGCTCGCAGAACAATGAACTTGAAATCGTTTGCATTGGAAGCCCTCTTGAAGGATATTTGGAATACAGGGGACTGGTCTTAAAATTCAAACTTTAAGAGGTTTTATTTTAAATCAGTCACCTCTATTGTGGCTTTAGTGGTGGATAAGCTTTAAAGAAGAAGTAATCCTCGCCTCTAGGTCCTGCCATAGCATGAAAAATTTCTTACCTATCATAACGGAAAGTTTCAATTCTATTAAGGACTCGGAGGCAAGGATTAGCCCACCCTAAGATGAAGACTGACCCTCCCAGGTGACTAGATCCACTTATCTAAGTAAGTAAGGTATTTTCTCGCATTGTTTGATATTTGTTATGAGGTGGTAAATCTAGCAAGTGTATCTTGTTTGCTCGGGCATTTTGATCAGTACTACAGTTCTTGTTGGAAAAAAAAAAGAGCTTCCCAGGTTAACCAATGCTCTCTAATTTATAGGAATGGAGTCCTCCAAACAGGAATGAAATTCTTCCACAGTCGGCTGGTCGCAGGAAGAAATAGGACTACCGGAGGGGAGCGACACAAGTCATTCAGCATAGCGGCGGCTGACTGGTCACAGACTGTTTCATTGCAACTTCTCTTTCCCTTGGGGATATGGGAAATTAAGTATTTTAGACATGTTTCTTCTCGCTGTTCAGTTTTGTAAATGTGGCTGGTATTGTAATAAATGAACAAAGAAGACATAATCCTTGAAGCTTTCCATTACTATAGCTATGACATTTTTAATTCCCACCCTGTCGGTGGCAACAAAGCTACAGTGGGGCCCACTCTTCAGAACTATCACATAAGGCATAGCCTCAGGGGTAAACGAAGAACAACAAGCGGCTGCAACTCTTAGCCTGTGTCTGGGTCAGAATGTATCTATTAAGCTCCCTCATAGACTTTTGAATTGGGAATGGTTGCTGTGCCAGCTGGATAGGCTCCCTCTCCTCTGAAGTGTCAGGCCTACGTGTGCAGGTTTGGGTATGGAATTCCTGGAGCTCCCTTCGTGGTGCAGCTTCCTTATTGTTATTCCTTATTGTTATTGCTAATGCATCATTTATATCTCCTAAATTTAAAGCCATTTCTTTGCAAACTCTGTTTAAAGGCATTTTTTAAATATGTGCTCCAGAGTCTGTTTAGACAATCCTAGAGACCACCAGTTACATTTACATGTAGGACATTGGCTAAAAAGGGGCATTTTTTGGTCTGGCATGACAGCGTTAACTGCATCAGATCATTTGAAATCAATAAATCATGATATTACTACATAAACAGTGGTATCAAAGCAGCTTTCATTATCCATTGCTTTCTGGAAGTATCATTCACATGTTGGACCCACCCATAGGACAACCATTCGGTGGTCTCATTGTCGGCATTGTGAGTGCTGCCATTTTTTGGCCTTCCTTTTTAGTCTGCATGGGAAATGTGCAACCAATGAGCTGAAGGGAGATTGCCTCTTTATTACTGATCTGTGCAGCAAAGGTGAAGCTTGCAACACTTCTGTTGCACCAAACATCTGAAGACCACACCACTTCCTGGATGCAGTTTGTCCATGGTACTTAGGCATGGTTAGTGGTAGTGTAACAGGAGGCAACATCCTCCTAAAGGTGAGTTGTAGTGGTGGCGGTGAAGATGACAATTTTGCCATGCATCCTTTATGTGTTTCAAGTGCTTCAGCTGAATCCGCCTCCTAGAACGTTGGTCACCCTTCAGGTGGCGATTTTGAAGTTTATATGGGAGGGGCGACAGGCGCGGCTGTCCCGACGGGCTCTGTATCGATCCAAGAGCGGGGGAGGTTTGGCGATCCCTTGCCTTCAACTATATTTTCAGGTGACCCAACTGCGCTTTCTACTAGAGTGGAATCGCCCGCTCACTGAGAAACACTGGTGCTTTATGGATCAGGCAATAGCGGGCTCACATATATGGAAGGAGCCTTGGCTCCGACGCCGGCATAGGGCGGCCGGACTCTATTCCTCCCCTGTCACAGGGGTTACGATGCGGACATGGGATGCAGTGGCTGTTAGGACTGGATTGACATACTTTCCCTCCCCAATGACCCCCATAGGAGCAAACCCTGTCTTTGAGTCTGGATTCCGACTGGAGGGTTTGAGACGCTGGTGCGAGGGGGGCTGCAAAAGGGTGGGAGGTCTCTTTGACGAACAGGGGGTCCTGTCCTTTGAACAGATGAGGCAGATAGAGTGATGTATTATCAGATTCGGCACTGGGCGATGCAGTCGGCGAATAGAGCGTTAATAGATAGGCCTCTCACACCATTTGAGAAATGGCTCCTGTTAAAGAAGGATGATAGAGGAGTCATCTCAGAACTTTATCGACTTTTGCAGGGGGAACAGCGCCCACCAAAGATCAGAGGACATGCGTTGGGAGAGGGAGTTGGAGAGAGAGCTTTCGGACGAGGAATGGGACAGTATCTTCTATAGAATACATCACACAGCCTATAACGCAGCGGGGACGGAAACATCATATAAGGTGGCCTCCTATTGGTACTACACTCCAGTGCGTATTCACACATGGGACCCTGGTAAATCTGACTTATGCTGGAGGGGGTGTGGCGCTGTCCCAAACTTCATCGCTACTGGGAGGGTATAATAGATGTGATCGACATGGCATTCCACACAAAGATCCCCAGATTTCCATCATACATCTTGCTGGGGCTGCCTAATCCGCTTACTTTTCCCTTGAGGTCGTTGAGCGGGAGACAGATGGCCCTGGCACTTAACGCAGCCTTACAGCTGATTCTGACCATGTGGGGTACGAATAGGGTCCCGACACACAATGTGTGGCTCCAGAAGCTTTGGTTTATACTTGCCATGGAGAAACTCACATTGGCTTCGCAGCAGCGGGCGGGTGACCTGAGTGAACTATGGAAGCCATTTCTGCAGATTCTTTCTGCAGAGTTTACGGAGTTGACATGCCCAGCGTACTTGAGAGTCTTGAGGCTGACCTGAACTTAGACTAGTATGTTGACTGAGAGATCCCCATGGGCTTTGATGTGGCGGGAGGAGAGGTGGAGTGGAAGAGAGATTGTGGGTTGACACGGTCGCTGGAGGGGAGCATTGTTAAAGTGTTTTATTTATTTGTATGTTTGTTTGATTATTATAAACGGGACTCGCAGTTTAAAGTATCTCTGCCTGTTGAGTTATTGTCAACAAGAGATTTGTAGCTAGGCTCTTCGAGCCAGAACTAGTGTCTAGTCTGGAAGACTTCTGCTAGTGGATATAGAGCGTCTACAGCGGAGATGTACACTATGTATCGAACTGCGATGTACTGTGCTTATATTATAAATTTGTATTTACATGTCTCAGTGTTTAAAATAATAATAAACAGATTTGATCCATAAAGGTGAGTTGTAAAGCGTAATCTACTGTTAGACATTTGAATCCAGTGGTACTCGGAAAGGTCTTATCAGTGATCTCAATGAAAAGATGCCATATGACAACAAGATTATAATATTTGATTTTCTAAATATACATATGTAGTAAAGCTTGCAAACAGGCTTAAGGCATCTGCTTTAGAAGTAATCCTTTGAGCTGAAAAGAATTGGTTCGAGGCAGAGAGCTTGCCACAGCCACTGATGCCACAGGCTTTTTCCTCCAGCAAGAACGTAAGGATAAAAGAGAGAGGTTGCAGCCAACCGGACGGCTGCATGCGCAACGCCACAAATCCACAGAGGCCAATAGAGGTGTCTGTTGTTATGCATCATTCAGTGGGAGGAATTGGGACAGGGCAACCAGCAGCCTATGCGAGCCTCAGACAAATGCACGGAGTGCTGAACGGTAACAGGGCTCAAGAGTGGGCATTGAATAGACATGGTGTTCCCACCCTTGCTTTGTACAAAAGTTGAGCTGCCTCTCATGTCTCACGTCTGAGTCCCTAGCATGGAATGAGCATGATTTTCAGTAAAAGAAAGATTATTTTTCTATAATACAAGATACAAGATAGTGGTATTCTGTTTCCTGGGTCATTGGTGGGGGTGACAGCAATGGTTTCCTTTTTAAGGGCTCGCAGTCTGATCCATGCATCTCAGCATTTGAAAATCCATCTTTGTTGCATTTTTTCTCATCCCTCTATCTCATTCCCTTGTTTCTGCTATCTGATAGAGACATCTAGCCACATATACCTTACCTTTGAATTTCCAAGGCATCATACTGGATCCAGAAGATTTTTGCGTGAGCAGTACCCCTGAGCTCCGGCACAGTGCATCGGATGGCTCTGCGCGTCGTCATCCATGCCAGAAGTGATGTCGCAGTCACCTATATTTGCTCCACCTCGGCATCATAAAGACAGTTCTTTTCTTTCCGGAGAATAGCTACGCCTCTGTTTGGCAGGGTTTTTTTGATGCTTTTTTAAATTATTTTTTTAAGTTTCCTCCTGGTGTGTCAGATGTCTTCGAGGAAGACAGGTTTTAAACCATGTGGCACCTGTCACCGTGCCATGTCATTGACAGATCCCCATTTGCTCTGTTTGTGGTGCCTCAAGCACCACCACAACTCCAAGTTGTGCTCTGACTGCCAGCCCATGGCACTGAAGGCTTTGAGGGAGCTGTCCCTGAAGCTGCTAGTGGCCTACCAGGTGACGCCTCGTCACGTGACTCCTAGGAGGTCTCAGTCCTGATTGAGAGGAAGGTTGCAGGACTGCTCCAGGAGTCACAAGTCCTCTTCATCCCACTCTAAGGGCAAGGTGTACGACCCTCAGAGATTGCAACTCTCAATTTGCGAATCTTAGCAATTCGCAAATTGCGAGTCACAATCTCTGATGTACAACAGTGTGTGAGACACTATTTGTGATTCCCAAATGGGTTGCAAGGGATCTGCCTCATTAATATTCATGAGGCAGGTCGCAATTTGCGACTCATTGAGAATGGCCAGCAATCACATGGATGGTGGCCAGCTGGGGTCAGCAGATCACCATCTCTGCAACTGCTTTTTAACCCCTAGGGTGCCTTGGACAAGATCACCTCGTCCTACACCCGGGAACTGGGGGGAGCGCTAGGTGCACCCCACCCACCCCCCCAAGGCAGGGATGGAAGGGGAAGCCCTTCCCCTTCCACCCCGACCCCCCCGGCAATCTGATGACGTCAGCGCGCTCACAGTGCGCCAATGTCATCAAGTATTGCCGGGACGCGCTGGAAGCCATTTGCTTCCAGCGCGTCGAGGGAAGAGGACTTCCTTTCGGTAAGTCTTTCCCTTTTTGGTGGCTGGGGGGTGGAAAACAGACACGGGGAGAAAGGAAAGGGTTTTTCCTTTCCCCCTGTGCCTGTTTTCGCTGGATTCCTGCTCAACAATCTCGGGCAGGGCCCGCGATCGTGGAGCAGGAATCTCCACTAGACACCAGGGATTTTTTATTTTATTCGTTTTTGGGAGCGACCCCTTGGGCAAGGGTCGCTCCCCTGGGGGGCTATTTTATTTTGTATTTCGCCCCCCTGTAGGGGCAGATCGGCCGAATTTGCGGCCGATCTGCCCCCGGGGGGGCGAAATCCACTAGACACCATGGATTTAGTTTTGTAAGTTTATTTTGGGGGCGACCCCTTGGGTAAGGGTCGTTCCCCTGGGGGGCTGTTTTATTTAGTATTTTGCCCCCCCCAGGCTCTTTGAGTCGTCTTCAGACCATGATTACAAGACTGACTCTGCATCTGAGGCAGAGGAGGAAATGAGAGATTCTGGCAGTGAGTTTTCTGTTCGAGAGTACTCTTCTGATGAGGAAGCTACTCTCAGAGCAGATGAAGGGCCTGTTGTAGAGGAGGACATTGATGTGCCAAGAGTGCAGCAGCCTGGGGCTGAAGGGTTTCCCATTAGAAGACCTGACACCTGGATTGCCCCAAACATGGAGCAGCCACAGTTACCTGCATTTACTGGTCTCCCAGGGTGTAGAGTCAATACAGAAAACTTTTTGCCTGTCCATTTCTTTCACTTGTTTATGGACGATGTATTTTTGGAAGAGATTGTGGAGCAGACTAATTTGTATGCCGAGCAATATTTGAGGGACAACGCTGCCAGACTTAAGCCTCAGTCTAGAGCTACTCAATGGGTTCCCACATATCTGGAAGAGATGAAAAAGTTTTTAGGTTTGACTTTTTTGATGGGGTTGATCAGGAAGCCGTCACTGGCTTCTTATTGGTCTACTAGTCCCTTGATGGCAACGGCTATATTTCCTGCAATTATGACACATAATCGCTATTTGCTTCTTCTTCGTATGCTGCATTTTGTAGACAATGTTTTAGCCTTGCCACGAGATCACCTTGATTGTGACCGTCTTTTTAAGATTAGGCCTGTACTTGATCATTTTGTAGATCGTTTTTCAGAGGTCTATGTTCCAGGCAAAGAGATAAGTGTGGACGAGTGTTTGGTCCTTTTCAAGGGGCGTTTAGGGGCATATTTATACTCCGTTTGCGCCGGAATTGCGTTTTTTTTTTACGCAATTTAGACGCAAAACTAACTCCATATTTATACTTTGGCGTTAGACGCGTCTAGCGCCAAAGTCCATGGAGTTAGCGTCATTTTTTAGCGTGGATACCTACTTTGCGTTAATTATATGCAAGGTAGGCGTTCCCGTCTAAAAAATCGACTCCGAGGCATGTGCGTCGGATTTATACTCCCGGGCAAAATTCACGCCCGGGAGTGGGCGGGTCAAAAAAAATGACGTACGGCCGCTTTTGCGCCGTTTTTTAGCGCCTGCAAAAGGTAGGTGTTAAGGGACCTGTGGGCTCTGAAGGAGCCCAGAGGTGCCCTCCCATGCCCCCAGGGACACCCCCTGTCACCCTTGCCCACCCCAGGAGGACACCCAAGGCTGGAGGGACCCATCCCAGGGACATTAAAGTAAGTTCAGGTAAGTGTTTTTTTTTATTTTTTCTGGTGGCATAGGGGGGCCTGATTTGTGCCCCCCTACATGCCACTATGCCCAATGACCATGCCCAGGGGACAGAAGTCCCCTGGGCATGGCCATTGGGCAAGGGGGCATGACTCCTGTCTTTGCTAAGACAGGAGTCATTTCTATGGGGGTTGGGAGTGAAAAAAAATGGCGCAAATCGGGTTGAGGCGAAAAAATTGCCTCAACCTGACTTGCCCCATTTCTTGGCGGCCAAGCCCCATATCCCCCTACGCCGGCGCTGCCTGGTGTACGTCGTTTTTTTTAACGCACACCAGACGGCGCCGGCGGCTAATGCCGGCTAACGTCATTCAATAAATACGGCGCCCGCATGGCGCTTCAGAATGGCGTTAGCCGGCGCAAATTTTTTTGACGCAAAACTGCGTTAGCGCAGTTTTGCGTCAAAAAGTATAAATATGGGCCTTAGTTTTTAAGCAGTACATTCCTAATAAGAGGGCACGGTATGGGATTAAATTGTATATGCTGTCAGAAAGCAGTACAGGATATGTGTATAATTTCCGGGTCTACACTCGTAGGGATTCCAGTATTGACCCTCCTGGTTGTCCGGCCACTTTTGGAGTTAACAACAGAATTGTGTGGGAACTTGGTAGACGACTGTTTAACAAAGGTCACCATTTGTACGTAGATGATTTCTACACTGGAGTGCAGTTGTTCAAGGAGTTGTTTAGAGTGGACACTGTTGCTTGTGGCACAATCCGTTCTAACCTGAAAGGCTATCCAAGGGAGCTTGTCTGTAAAAAAAACTTGAGAGGAGACAGTGCAGTGCCTTGCAGAATAATGAGCTGCTAGCTCTGAAATTTTCAGACAGGAGGGATGTGTACATGCTGTCTACCATCCATGATGAGAGTACTTCCCCTGTGACTGTTTGGGGTCAGGTTGCGGAAGTGCGCAAACCTGCGTGCATTTTGGACTACAATAGGGACATGGGTGGTGTTGATAGAGTAGATCAGAGGTTGGAACCTTACACTGCTCTTCGTAAGTCTTACGTGTGGTATAAAAAGTTGGCCCTACATTTATTTCATTTGGCAACTTTTAATGCTTTTATTGTGTTCAAGGATTGTTCACCTGAGTCAAGGATGACATTTGTTAAATTTCAGGAGTCAGTGATAGAAAGCCTTATTGTGGTGGAACAGGCAAGAGTTCCTAGAGTAGAAGTGGTGGAGGATGTGGCTAGATTGAAAGATCGGCACTTTCCAGATCACATTCCTCTCACTCCCAAAAAAGACTTGCCCACAAAGAAATGTAGAGTATGTGCCAGGAGATCAATCTGGAGGGAGAGCCGGGTGTACTGCCCCGAATGCCCTTCAAAGCCTGGGCTGTGTGTGCCCAGCTGTTTTAGAAGTTACCACACAAGGAAAAACTTTTGGGAAATACCGTGAGCATAAACTGCCTGTTTTATATTTTCATATGTTGATCATGGCATCACTGTCATGTATTCAGTTAGAGCTTTTGTGTTTGTAGTTTTGTACTTATTTTATAATTAGTTAGTGGTTTCTTTGTTGTTTATAAACAAAAAAAAAGTGACGGCGGTGTGCGTGGGGTGGCGCTTGGCTGGCGGTGTGCTTGTTGTGGCGCTTGGCTGGCGGTGTGCTTGTTGTGGGGCTTGGCTGGCGGTGTGGGTGGGGTGGCGCTTGGCTGGCGGTGTGGGTGGGGTGGCGCTTGGCTGGCGGTATGGGTGGGGTGGTGCTTGGCTGGCGGTGTACTTGGGGTGGCGCTTGGCTGGCGGTGTGCTTGGGGTGGCGCTTGGCTGGCGGTATGAGTGGGGTGGCGCTTGGCTAGCGGTGCCAGCCAAATGACAGTCCACACACTCATCAACTGGTGTGATTGCTGTATCAGGCATGTGGGCGTATGAAAGGGATGGGCCCTTGACTGGCGCTGTCTGTCGATGCGAGTGTTGTAATGTGCTGGGCCTGTGGCTGGCGGCGTGAATGGTCTTGTGCATGTCATGTATGAAAGGTGTGTGAATGGACTGTAAAGCAGTTGGTGCCTTGCCGTGGCTTTACAGCTCACGAGCTGTGAGTCATTGGTTCAGTTTTTCGGCCTTTCCGTTATTACCAGTGCATTTCACTTTTGTGAAATCTCTTGTTAATAAAATTTGATCTACTGAACCATCACTCACCCTCGTGCCAAATCCAACCAGTATGTGTGGTACAAATCACAAAACCTGCTCCGCTGTAATCAGGCGTTGCAGCACACTTGAGACACGCTAGGTGTCTCAGGTGGGTCCCCGATGATGAAGCATGCCACCAACTTGGTGGGTGGGTGAGGGGTCTTTTTCACATAACCTAAGTGCGTTTCTTTTCACAATTTTAGTGTTTGACACATCACAGACGTATGTGGACACATCAAAATGATATATTACAAAACTGCCTGTGTTTGGGGGGGAGGGTCCACCTATGTTTTTGGTCCTGGGTGCGGCCTTCATCTAGGGAAACCTACCAAACCCAGGCATTTTTTTAAACTAGACACCCCAGGGAGTCCAGGGAGATGTGGCTTGCGTGGATCCCCCAACATTTTCTTACCCAGACATCTCTGCAAACCTCAAAATTTGCTTAAAAACGCATATTTTCCTGACTTTCATTTGTACAATCACCGCTCCAGCACAAAATTCCTACTCCCCAGCGTTACCCTCAGTCTCCCAAGTAAAATGACATCTCACTTGTGTGGTTCCCCAAAGCAGAGTCAGCCTAAAGATGTATAAAAGAAGAATATGTCCTTATCAACTTGCTGTGCTATCCCCTCTATCTCTACAAGTTTTTGGCCTTATTCTGTTGCAGGCACCTGGCCCACCCACACAAGTGAGGTATCATTTTTATCGGGAGACTTGGGGGAACGCTGGGTGGAAGAAAATTTGTGGCTCCTCTCAGATTCCACAGCTTTCTGTCACCGAAATGTGAGGAAAATGTGTTTTTTTTAGCCAAATTTTGAGGTTTGCAAAGGATTCTGAGTAACAGAACCTGGTCAGAGCCCCACAAGTCACCCCATCTTGGATTCCCCTAGGTCTCTAGTTTTCAAAAATGCACAGGTTTGGTAGGTTTCCCTACGTGCCGGCTGAGCTAGAGGCCAAAATCTACAGGTAGGCACTTTGCAAAAAACACCTCTGTTTTCTGTCAAAAATTGTGATGTGTCCACATTGCGTTTTGGGGCATTTCCTGTCACGGGTGCTAGGCCTACCGACACAAGTGAGGTATCATTTTTATCGGGAGACTTGGGGGAATGCTGGGTGGAAGGAAATTTGTGGCTCCTCTCAAATTCCAGAACTTTGTCACCGAAATGTGAGGAAAACGTGTTTTTTAGCCAAATTTTGAGGTTTGCTAAGGATTCTGGGTAACAGAACCTGGTCAGAGCCCCACAAGTCACCCCATCTTGGATTCCCCTAGGTCTCTAGTTTTAAAAAATGCACAGGTTTGGTAGGTTTCTCTAGGTGCCGGCTGTAGAAAAGTACCATCTTGCCTGGCATGTTACCCCCATTTTTCACTGTATATATGTTGTTTTAGTTGTATGTGTCACTGGGACCCTGCCAGCCAGGGCCCCAGTGCTCATAAGTGTGCCTGAATGTGTTACCTGTGTTATGACTAACTGTCTCACTGAGGCTCTGCTAATCAGAACCTCAGTGGTTATGCTCTCTCATTTCTTTCAAATTGTCACTAACAGGCTAGTGACCAATTTTACCAATTTACATTGGCATACTGGAACACCCTTATCATTCCCTAGTATATGGTACTGAGGTACCCAGGGTATTGGGGTTCCAGGAGATCCCTATGGGCTGCAGCATTTCTTTTGCCACCCATAGGGAGCTCTGACAATTCTTACACAGGCCTGCCACTGCAGCCTGAGTGAAATAACGTCCACGTTATTTCACAGCCATTTTACATTGCACTTAAGTAACTTATAAGTCACCTATATGTCTAACCTTTACCTGGTAAAGGTTGGGTGCTAAGTTACTTAGTGTGTGGGCACCCTGGCACTAGCCAAGGTGCCCCCACATTGTTCAGGGCCAATTCCCCGAACTTTGTGAGTGCGGGGACACCATTACACACGTGCACTACATATAGGTCACTACCTATATGTAGCTTCACAATGGTAACTCCGAATATGGCCATATAACATGTCTATGATCATGGAATTGCCCCCTCTATGCCATCCTGGCATGGTTGGCACAATCCCATGATCCCACAGGTCTGTAGCTCAGACCTGGGTACTGCCAAACTGCCTTTCCCGGGGTTTCACTGCTGCTGCTGCCAACCCCTCAGACAGGTTTCTGCCCTCCTGGGGTCCAGCCAGGCTTGGCCCAGGATGGCATAACAAAGGACTTCCTCTGAGAGAGGGTGTTACACCCTCTCCCTTTGGAAAATGGTGTGAAGGCAGGGGAGGAGTAGCCTCCCCCAGCCTCTGGAAATGCTTTCATGGGCACACATGGTGCCCATTTCTGCATAAGCCAGTCTACACCGGTTCAGGGACCCCTCAGCCCTGCTCTGGCGCGAAACTGGACAAAGGAAAGGGGAGTGACCACTCCCCTGACCTGCACCTCCCCTGGGAGGTGCCCAGAGCTCCTCCAGTGTGCTCCAGACCTCTGCCATCTTGGAAACAGAGGTGCTGCTGGCAAACTGGACTGCTCTGAGTGGCCAGTGCCAGCAGGTGACGTCCGAGACTCCTTCTGATAGGCTCCTTCAGGTGTTGCTAGCCTATCCTCTCTCCTAGGTAGCCAAACCCTCTTTTCTGGCTATTTAGAGTCTCTGTCTTTGGGGATTCCTTAGATAACGAATGCAAGAGCTCATCCGAGTTCCTCTGCATCTCTCTCTTCACCTTCTGCCAAGGAATCGACTGCTGACCGCGCTGGAAGCCTGCAAAACTGCAACAAAGTAGCAAAGACGACTACTGCAACTCTGTAACGCTGATCCTGACGCCTTCTCAACTGCTTTCCTGGTGGTGCATGCTGTGGGGGTAGTCTGCCTCCTCTCTGCACTAGAAGCTCCGAAGAAATCTCCCGTGGGTCGACGGAATCGTCCCCCTGCAACCGCAGGCACCAAAGAACTGCATCCCCGGTACCCTGGGTCTCCTCTCAGCGCGACGAGCGAGGTCCCTTGAATCCAGCAACTCTGTCCAAGTGACTCCCACAGTCCAGTGACTCTTCAGTCCAAGTTTGGTGGAGGTAAGTCCTTGCCTCCCCACGCCAGACTGCATTGCTGGGAACCGCGACTTTTGCAGCTACTCCGGCCTCCGTGCACTTCCGGCGGAAATCCTTTGTGCACAGTCCAGCCTGGGTCCACGGCACTCTAACCTGCATTGCACGACCTCCTAAGTTGTCCTCCGGCGGCGTGGGACTCCTTTGTGCAACCTCGGGTGAGCACCGTTTCACTCCACTTTGTAGTGCCTGTTCCGGCACTTCTGCGGGTGCTGCCTGCTTCTGAGAGGGCTCCTTGTCTTGCTCGACACCCCCTCTGTACCCAGACTCAATTGGCGACAGCCTGGTCCCTCCTGGGCCACAGCAGCATCCAAAAACCCTAACAGCACGATTTGCAGCTAGCAAGGCTTGTTGGCGGTCTTTCTTCAGGAAAACACTTCTGCACGACTCTCCACGGCGTGAGGGATCCGTCCTCCAAAGGGGAAGTTCCTAGCCCTTGTTGTTCCTGCAGAATCTTCAGCTTCTACTGTCCAGTAGCAGCTTCTTTGCACCCATAGCTGGCATTTCCTGGGCATCTGCCCATCTCCGACTTGCTTGTGACTTTTGGACTTGGTCCCCTTGTTCCACAGGTACCCTCGTTTGGAAATCCATCGTTGTTGCATTGCTGATTTGTGTCTTTCCTGCAGAATTCCCCTATCACGACTTCTATGTCCTTTGGGGAACTTTAGTGCACTTTGCACTCACTTTTCAGGGTCTTAGGGTGGGCTATTTTTCTAACCCTAACTGTTTTCTTACAGTCCCAGCGACCCTCTACAAGGTCACATAGGTTTGGGGTCCATTCGTGGTTGGCATTCCACTTTTGGAGTATATGGTTTGTGTTGCCCCTATCCCTATGTGTCCCCATTGCATCCTATTGTAACTATACATTGTTTGCACTGTTTTCTAATACTATTACTGCATATTTTGGTATTGTGTACATACATCTTGTGTATATTTGTTATCCTCATACTGAGGGTACTCACTGAGACACTTTTGGCATATTGTCATAAAAATAAAGTACCTTTATTTTTAGTATATCTGTGTATTGTGTTTTCTTATGATATTGTGCATATGACACTAGTGGTACTGTAGGAGCTTCACTCGTCTCCTAGTTCAGCCTAAGCTGCTCTGCTAAGCTACCATTATCTATCAGCCTAAGCTGCTAGACACCCTATACACTAATAAGGGATACCTGGGCCTGGTGCAAGGTGTAAGTACCCCTTGGTACTCACTACAAGCCAGTCCAGCCTCCTATATTGGTTGTGCAGTGGTGGGATAAGTGCTCTGTAACTACTTACCACTTTTGTCATTGTACTTTTCATAAGAGAAAAATATACAAAACAAGTTAAGTGTATGTACACCTAACCAAAAAGTTTTGCATTTCTTTTCTCACCTCTTTTCTAAAGTGCTGAAAAGTACCTCTAAACTTTCTAAAAAGTTCTTAAAAAGTTTTTAAAGTTTTTTTTCTGTCTTTCCAAAAGTTCTGAAAAACTTTTTCTTCACTTTTTCTGTCACTTAAACACTGTCTAAAATGTCTGGCACAGGCCAAACTGTTGATCTGTCCAAACTTGCTAATGATAACCTTAGCTGGAAAGAAGCAAGGAGTCTCTGCATAAGTGTAAGGAAGAATCCTTCTAGAGAACTGTTAGTGAATATGCTTATTGAACAGGATAAGGCCACAGCTGGCACTCCTGTTGAAAAGTTAGCTGATGGTTCCCACTCTGATTCTGGGGCACTCCTAGCAAAAGAGGTGGGAGGGAAACTTCCAAGCCTGCCCCCTAGCAGACAACCTAGCATAGTTGGAACTGATGTTGAGTCACATCATACAGATAGTGTGGTCTCACATCTCAGTAAGAGTATTCCTTCTCACCATAGTAGAAGTGCTGTTTCTGTGAGCCAAGCTGTTAGGGTGCCTTCTGTTAGGGACAGGTCTCCTTCTGTCCTTTCATATCATACTTCTGTTTCTAGACATGTCCCTCCCACCCACCCTGATGACAGATTGTTAGAAAGGGAGCTCAATAAATTGAGAGTGGAACAAACCAGACTGAAGCTCAAGAAGCAACAGCTGGATTTGGATAGACAGTCCTTAGAACTAGAGAAAGAAAGACAGAAGTTGGGTTTAGAAACCCATGGTAGCAGCAGCAGTATTCCCAATAGTCATCCTGCAAAAGAGCATGATTCTAGGAATCTGCACAAGATAGTTCCCCCTTACAAGGAGGGGGATGACATTAACAAGTGGTTTGCTGCACTTGAGAGGGCCTGTGCTGTACAGGATGTCCCTCAAAGGCAGTGGGCTGCTATCCTATGGCTATCATTTAGTGGAAAGGGTCGGGATAGGCTCCTTACTGTAAAAGAAAGTGATGCCAATAATTTTGCAGTTCTTAAGAATGCACTCCTAGATGGTTATGGCTTAACCACTGAACAGTACAGGATGAAGTTCAGAGAGACCAAAAAGGAGTCTTCACAAGACTGGGTTGATTTTGTTGACCATTCAGTGAAGGCCTTGGAGGGGTGGTTACATGGCAGTAAAGTTACTGATTATGAAAGCCTGTATAACTTGATCCTGAGAGAGCATATACTTAATAACTGTGTGTCTGATTTGTTGCACCAGTACCTGGTGGACTCTGATCTGACCTCTCCCCAAGAATTGGGAAAGAAGGCAGACAAATGGGTCAGAACAAGGGTGAACAGAAATGTTCATACAGGGGGTGACAAAGATGGCAACAAGAAGAAGGATGGTAAGTCTTCTGCCAAGGGTGGGGACAAATCTAAAAATGAGTCTTCATCAGGCCCACAAAAACACTCTGGTGGGGGTGGTGGGCCCAAATCCTCTTCTAATCAAAACAAAGAAAAGAAACCATGGTGCTATTTATGTAAAATAAAAGGCCATTGGACAACAGATCCCAGTTGTCCAAAGAAAAGCACCAAGCCTCCTACCACTACAACCCCTACTGCTACACCTAGTGTCCCTACTAATAGCAGTGTTGGTGGGAGCAAACCTATTAATAGCCAATCCAAGGGAGTAGCTGGGCTCACTTTTGGTAACTTAGTTGGGGTTGGTCTTGTTAGGGAGACCACAGAGGCTGTGTTAGTCTCTGAGGGGGCTATTGATTTAGCCACCTTGGTTGCTTGTCCCCTTAACATGGATAAGTACAAGCAACTACCCCTAATAAATGGTGTTGATGTTCAGGCCTACAGGGACACTGGTGCCAGTGTTACAATGGTAATAGAGAAACTGGTCCACCCTGAACAACACCTACTTGGTCACCAGTACCAAGTAACCGATGCTCACAACAACACACTTAGCCACCCCATGGCTGTTGTAAATCTCAACTGGGGGGGGGGTTACTGGTCCAAAGAAAGTTGTGGTAGCCTCAGATTTACCTGTAGACTGTCTACTAGGAAATGATTTGGAGACATCAGCTTGGTCAGATGTGGGGTTGGAGGCCCATGCAGCAATGCTGGGCATCCCAGGGCATATTTTTGCTTTAACCAGGGCTCGGGCCAAAAAGCAAAAAGGACAGGGTGACTTGGATCCTGGAACAATGGACCAAGTGCTCCCTAAAGCTAGGGCTAGTAGAAGTAAAGCACTACCTACTATCCCTCCCTCTACAGTGGATTCTACTTCTGAGGAAGAAGAATTTCCACCCTGTGCAGAACCTACACCAGTGGAGCTGGAAGCAGACACTGCTGAGCTTTTGGGTGAAGGGGGGCCTGCCAGGGAGGAGCTGAGTGTGGCACAGCAAACCTGTCCCACACTAGAGGGTCTAAGACAGCAAGCTGTCAAACAAGCTAATGGGGATGTCAGTGACTCTCACAGAGTTTACTGGGAGGACAACCTCTTTTACACTGAAGCAAGGGATCCTAAACCTGGAACTGCCAGGAGGTTAGTGATTCCTCAGGAGTACAGAAAGTTCCTCCTAACTCTAGCCCACGACATTCCCCTAGCTGGACATTTGGGACAAATGAAAACTTGGGACAGACTTGTTCCCTTGTTTCATTGGCCTAGAATGTCAGAGGACACAAAATAATTTTGCAAGTCCTGTGAAACCTGTCAAGCCAGTGGCAAGACAGGTGGCACTCCAAAGGCACCCCTTATCCCACTGCCTGTGGTTGGGGTTCTCTTTGAAAGGGTAGGGGTTGACATAGTTGGCCCCCTTGACCCTCCTACTGCTTCAGGCAATAGGTTTCTCTTGGTGGTAGTGGACCATGCCACAAGATATCCTGAAGCTATTCCTCTAAGGACCACTACAGCACCTGCAGTGGCAAAGACCCTCCTGGGAATATTTTCCAGGGTGGGCTTCCCAAAAGAGGTGGTATCAGACAGGGGAAGCAATTTCATGTCTGCTTACTTAAAGGCCATGTGGAAGGAGTGTGGTGTGACATACAAGTGCACTACACCCTATCATCCACAAACAAATGGACTGGTGGAGAGATTTAATAAAACTCTCAAAGGCATGATTATGGGACTCCCTGAAAAACTCTGCAGGAGATGGGATATCCTTTTACCATGCCTCCTTTTTGCTTACAGGGAGGTACCCCAGAAAGGAGTGGGCTTCAGCCCCTTTGAACTCCTCTTTGGACACCCAGTAAGAGTTCCTCTAACACTTGTTACGAAGGGTTGGGAACAACTTTTAAAAGCTCCAAAGCAAGACATAGGGGGTCATTCTGACCCTGGCGGCCGTTGGCCGCCAGGGCCACCGACCACAGGAGCACCGCCAACAGGCTGGCGGTGCTCCCACGAGCATTCTGACCGCGGCGGTTCAGTCGCGGTCAGAAGCGGAAAGTCGGCGGTCTCCCGCCGACTTCCGCTCCGCCGCCATGGGGATTCTGACACCCCCTACCGCCATCCTGTTGATGGCGGTAGGGGGTGCCGCGGGGCCCCTGGGGGCCCCTGCAGTGCCCATGCCAATGGCATGGGCACTGCAGGGGCCCCCGTAAGAGGGCCCCACTGTGTATTTCAGTGTCTGCAATGCAGACACTGAAATACGCGACGGGTGCAAACTGCACCCGTCGCACCCCTGCAACTACGCCGGCTCAATTCTGAGCCGGCGTCCTCGTTGCAGGGGCGTTTCCTCTGGGCCGGCGGGCGCTCTTTTGGAGAGCGCCCGCCGGCCCAGAGGAAATGTCTGAATGGCCGCCGCGGTCTTTTGACCGCGGTGCGGTCGTTTGGCGGCGGTACCTTGGCGGACGGCCTCCGCCGTCCGCCAAGGTCATAATCACCCCCATAGTGGACTATGTACTTGGCCTCAGATCAAGGATGGCTGAGTACATGAAAAAGGCCAGTAAAAACCTTCAGGCCAGCCAAGAGCTCCAAAAGCAATGGCATGACCAGAAGGCTGTTTTGGTTCAGTACCAACCAGGGCAGAAAGTGTGGGTCTTGGAGCCTGTGGCCCCAAGAGCACTCCAAGATAAATGGAGTGGACCCCACACAATTGTTGAAAAAAAGGGTGAAGTCACCTACTTAGTTGACTTAGGCACTGCCAGGAGTCCCCTTAGGGTGCTCCATGTCAATCGCCTGAAACCCTACTATGACAGGGCTGATCTCACCCTGCTCATGGCAACTAATCGGGGACAGGAAGAAGAGAGTGACCCTCTCCCTGATCTCTTCTCTTCCACAGAACAAGATGCTCTAGTGGATGGTGTAGTTTTGGCTGATTGTCTTACTGCTGAGCAGAAAGACCATTGCATAAATCTCCTGGGTCAGTTTTCTGAACTCTTCTCTACTGTGCCAGGTACCACTTCTTGGTGTAAGCACACTATAGATACTGGAGACAGCTTGCCTGTCAAAAGTAAAATCTATAGGCAGCCTGACCATGTCAGAGACTGCATAAAGCAAGAGGTGCAGAAAATGTTAGAACTGGGAGAGGTTGAGCACTCTGAAAGTCCATGGGCTTCTCCTGTGGTACTTGTACCAAAACCTCATTCCAAAGATGGAAAGAAGGAAATACAGTTTTGTGTTGCCTACAGAGGTCTCAACCAGGTAACCAAAACTGATGCTCACCCTATACCCAGGGCAGATGAGCTCATAGATACACTGGCATCTGCCAAGTATCTAAGCACTTTTGACTTGACTGCAGGGTATTGGCAGATCAAATTATCAAAAGTTGCAAAAGCAAAAACTGCATTTTCAACCATTGGAGGCCATTACCAATTCACAGTAATGCCTTTTGGATTGAAAAATGCACCTGCCACTTTTCAGAGGTTGGTGAACACAGTCCTGCAAGGGCTGGAAGCTTTTAGTGCAGCATATCTGGACGATATAGCTGTCTTTAGCTCCAGCTGGGATGATCACCTGGTCCACCTATAGAAAGTTTTGGAGGCCTTGCAAAAGGCAGGCCTCACTATCAAGGCTTCAAAGTGCCAGATAGGGCAGGGGAAGGTGGTTTATCTGGGACACCTTGTTGGTGGGGAACAGATTGCACCACTTCAGGGGAAAATCCAAGTCCAGCCTCCTACACCGGCTGAGCTAGAGGCCAAAATCTACAGGTAGGCACTTTGCAAAAAACACCTCTGTTTCCTTTAAAAAAATGTGATGTGTCCATTTTGTGTTTTGGGGCATTTCCTGTCACGGGCGCTAGACCTACCCACACAAGTGAGGTATAGTTTTTATCGGGAGACTTGGGGGAAAGCTGGGTGGAAGGAAATTTGTGGCTCCTCTCAGATTCCAGAACTTTCTGTCACCGAAATGTGAGGAAAACGTGTTTTTTTAGCCAAATTTTGAGGTTTGCTAGGGATTCTGGGTAACAGAACCTGGTCAGAGCCCCACAAGTCACCCCATCTTGGATTCCCCTAGGTCTCTAGTTTTCGAAAATGCACAGGTTTGGTAGGTTTCCCTAGGTGCCGGCTTAGCTAGAGGCCAAAATCTATAGGTAGGCACTTTGCAAAAAACACCTGTTTTCTGTCAAAAATTGTGATGTGTCCATGTTGCGTTTTGGGGCATTTCCTCTTGCGGGCGCTAGGCCTACTGACACAAGTGAGATATCATGTTTATCGGGAGACTTGGGGGAACGCTGGGTGGAAGGAAATTTGTGGCTCCTCTCAGATTCCAGAACTTTCTGTCACCGAAATGTGGGGAAAGCTAGTTTTTTTAGCCAAATTGTGAGGTTTGCAAAGGATTCTGGGTAACAGAACCTGGTCAGAGCCCCACAAGTCACCCCATCTTGGATTCCCCTAGGTCTCTAGTTCTCAAAAATGCACAGGTTTGGCAGGTTTCCCTAGGTGACGGCTGAGCTAGAGGCCAAAATCTACAGGTAGGCACTTTGCAAAAAACACCTCTGTTTTCTTTCAAAAAATGTGATGTGTCCACGTTGTGTTTTGGGGCATTTCCTGTCATGGGCGCTAGGCCTACCCACATAAGTGAGGTATCATTTTTATAGGGAGACTTGAGGGAACACTGGGTGGAAGGAAATGTGTGGCTCTTCTCAGATTCCAGAACTTTCTGTCACCAAAATGTGAGGAAAACGTGTTTTTTTAGCCAAATTTTGAGGTTTGCAAAGGATTCTGGGTAACAGAACCTGGTCAGAGCCCCACAGGTCACCCCATCTTGGATTCCCCTAGGTCTCTAGTTTTCAAAAATGCACAGGTTTGGTAGGTTTCCCTAGGTGCCGGCTGAGCTAGAGGCCAAAATCTACAGGTAGGCACTTTGCAAAAAACCACCTCTGTTTTCTGTCAAAAATTGTGATGTGTCCATGTTGCGTTCTGGGGCATTTCCTGTCGCGGGCGCTAGGCCTACCGACACAAGTGAGGTATCATTTTTATCGGGAGGCTTGGGGGAAGGCTGCTTGGAAGGAAATTTATGGCTCCTCTCAGATTCCAGAACTTTCTGTCACCGAAATGTGAGGAAAACGTGTTTTTTTTTAGCCAAATTTTGAGGTTTGCAAAGGATTCTGGGTAACAGAACCTGGTCAGAGCCCCACAAGTCACCCCATCTTGGATTCCCCTAGGTCTCCAGTTTTAAAAAATGCACAGGTTTTGTAGGTTTCCCTATGTGCCTGCTGAGCTAGAGGCCAAAATCTACAGGTAGGCACTTTGCAAAAAACACCTGTTTTCTGTCAAAAATTGTGATGTGTCCACATTGTGTTTTGGGGCATTTCCTCTCGCGGGCGCTAGGTCTACCCACACAAGTGAGGTATCATTTTTATCGGGAGACTTGGGGGAACGCTGGGTGGAAGGAAATTTGTGGCTCCTCTCAGATTCCAGAACTTTCTGTCACCGAAATGTGGGGATAGCTTGTTTTTTTTGCCAAATTGTGAGGTTTGCAAAGGATTCTGGGTAACAGAACCTGGTCAGAGCCCCACAAGTCACCCCATCTTGGATTCCCCTAGGTCTCTAGTTCTCAAAAATGCACAGGTTTGGCAGGTTTCCCTAGGTGACGGCTGAGCTAGAGGCCAAAATCTACAGGTAGGCACTTTGCAAAAAACACCTCTGTTTTCTTTCAAAAATTGTGATGTGCCCACATTGTGTTTTGGGGCATTTCCTGTTGCGGGCGCTAGGCCTACCCACACAAGTGAGGTATCATTTTTATCGGGAGACTTGGGGGAACATAGAATAGCAAAACAAGTGTTATTGCCCCTTGTCTTTCTCTATTTTTTCCTTCCAAATATAAGAGAGTGTGTAAAAAAGACGTCTAGTTGAGAAATGCCCTATAATTCACATGCTAGTATGGTCACCCCGGAATTCAGAGATGTGCAAATAACCACTGCTCCTCAACACCTTACCTTGTGCCCATTTTGGAAATACAATGGTTTTCTTGATAGCTATTTTTCACTCTTTATATTTCAGCAAATTAATTGCTGTATCCCCGGTATAGAATGAAAATACACTGCAGGATGCAGCTCATTTACTGGCGCTGGGTACCTAGGGTTCTTCATGAACCTACAAGCCCTATATATCCCCGCAACCAGAAGAGTCCAGCAGACATAACCGTATATTGCTTTCAAATATCTGACATTGCAGGAAAAAGTTACAGAGCAAAACGTAGAGAAAAATTGCTGTTTTTTTCACCTCAATTTCAATATTTTTCTTTTTCAGTTGTTATTTTCTGTAGGAAACCCTTGTAGGATCCCCGGTTTCTGGGATCCAGCATTGGTTTCACGCCCATTTTTGTCACTGACTGGAAGGAGGCTGAAAGCACAAAAAATCGTAAAAATAGGGTATGTCCCAGTAAAATGCCAAATTTGTGTTGAAAAATTGGGTTTTCTGATTCAAGTCTGCCTGTTCCTAAAAGCTGGGAAGCTGGTGATTTTAGCACCGCAAACCCTTTGTTGATGCCATTTTCAGGGAAAAAACCACAAGCCTTCTTTTGCAGCCACTTTTTCAATTTTTAAAAAAAAAAACTAAATTTTCACTGTATTTTGGCTAATTTCTTGGCCTCCTTTAGGGGAACCAACAAAGTCTGGGTACCTCTAGAATCCCTAGGATCTTGGACAAAAAGGACGCAAATTTGGCTTGGCTAGCTTATGTGGACAAAAAGTTATGAGGGCCTAAGTGCGAACTGCCCCAAATAGCCAAAAAAAGGCCTGGCACAGGAGGGGGAAAAGGCCTGGCAGCGAAGGGGTTAATAAAGCATTTTTTGAATGCAGCCCATTTTCCTTAAAGGAAAACGCAATGCGTTTTGAAAAGAAAAATGAAACATTTCAGTTTAATTTTTTAAGAGTCGGTAGTGGTCGGTTGGACCACTGTCTGGTCTTAAAGAATTTTTTTGCCACGATTCACAAAGGGAAGGGGTCCCTTAGGGACCCCTTCCTGTTTGCGACTGACTTACCACCTACTTGAAGAAGGCAGTAAACTGCAATTATTTTACGACTGCATTACGGTTGCAAAACAATTGTACATCCCCCTGTGACTTGCTATTAGGTAAAAGGTTATCAACTCACAAAATAGGGTTTCTACATGCCATCGGCTGTTTCAGCGGTGGCAAACGGGCCGAATCTCTGTTTGCGACTGTTAAAAAAGGTCTTACAGCTAGCACTTAGTCTTTGGGATATTCAGATAAAAGGCTCAAGAAGTACAAGAAGTCGAAGTGTGCTTTGACTTCTCCTTGTCCTTTTACCAAAGCGATGGCAAAGGAACATAGGAGTTCAAGGCTTGGTTCTGCAGAGCTGTTGCCAGGTTCAACTTCACACCTCCCCACTTTTCCAGGAAAAAGTGGGACCCCAGCTCAATTTAAGGAGCTTTACAAGACCGTCCACTGCAGATTTGATGGGCTGACCCCTCGGGAGCACCTTTGTACCCTCTGGTATTGGAGTGGGCTCCTTTGGGTTCCTCCTTGCCTCGAATGGGCCTCTGTGGATCCTGTTACGGATCCAGACTGATGCTGGTTGTTTCGCCGTGACCTTCTCTAACGCCGGTCCAGACGCCGATGATCTCGGCACCCACCAGCAGCACCAGCCCCATTTGAATCCCCGAATCTGACATGGAGCTTGAACGGAGTCGACCTATTCCAGCACGACAGGACCCACATGTCGTAGGTTGGTGCCTGAGCCCTATTCTGCAGGGCTAGGCCTTGGGGAAGAATGGGAGAGGCCAATGGACCCTTTAGAATTTCAGTTAGAAAACCAGGAATTCATGGACTGGTGTGAAGAACTGGGTGATGCCAGTGGATTGAATATCTCTACAGATACAGGTTTGCTTTCTCCCACTACTGTGGCTACAGAGGAGTGAGTATCATACGCTGTGGTTGGGAACAGGGTGTCTGAGGTCCTGAACCTTGAAATACCCTCAGTGGCAGTCAAGACAAACATCTTGACAGAACTGCATCAACCAGGAGCTTCCTCATCCACACCCTTGCTCCCTTTTAATGAAGCACTTATTCATGTCCTACTGGGAACCTGGTCCAGGCCCAGCATGGGGGCTCCTGTAAACAGGACAATTGTCCACCTCCATCGCCCCACACCTGAGTACCCATCTTCCCTCACCCAACACCCCACCCATGAGAGCTTGGCTGTCCAAGCCTCCACCTCCCATGGCATGTACCCTGATGCTCCCCTGGACAGGAAATCCAAGAGGCTGGATACCTTAGGCAAAGTGATATTTTATTCCACCAGCCTGACATTGCGGCCGGTGAACATTGAATGCTTATTGGGTCGCTATTCCCACACACTGTGGGACACGTTTGCACAGATGCTGCCATAGATCCCGGAAGAGGCCTGGGCCATTCTCTTCCAAGTGGTCAAGGATGGGAGAGATGCAGCCAAGTTCACCATTAGGTGTGGTTTGGATGCGACCGCCTCGCTGGCCAGAGCAGTTTCCCCAATGATTGCACTTCAACGCCACAACGGCTGAGAACATCTGCCTTTTTGGGGCATTTTCCAGGCGAACCTCATGGACATGTCCTTCAATGGTACCTGTCTCTTTGGAGAAAAGGCAGACTCTGCGCTGGAGTACTTTAAGGACCTGTTGGATACACCCAAGTAAATGGGCCTGTCAGTGGCCCCACTGCCCCAGTCTGCTTTTTGCTCCTTTTGTGGATACGGAAGCGGTGTTCTACCTTGCCAACCCAAGGCCAGCCGCCGTCCTGTGCAAGCACTCCAAACTACGTGTGGGCACAGGCACAATGTATGCTAGACCCGTGGGTCAGGTAGCCAGAGGTCTGCCACAACCACCAAACTCCCAGGCAGCTGCAACCTCCTAATCCTCCTAATCATGCCTCACGGGACCATGGGAGCCATAGAAAAGATCCCGATATCAAACAAAGGCAGTGGTTGCTGTTCCCACTACTTTCTGATATCCAAAAAGAACAAGGGTATTTTCCCTATGCTAGATCTCTGAACCGTCAATCTCTTCCTCAAAAAGCAGAAATTAAAGATGCTCACTTTGGCTCAGTTCTTGTCAACCCTAGCCAAAGCAAAAGGGTACACTGTTCCGAAAAATGTAGTCCTGCTCAAACCCAACTAGGGTAGAACTACCAGATCATCTAGACACCTAATTGTAAGAAGCAAGAGCCCTCATCCACCAATAGGCAGCATGCTTCATGATTGGGCCTACTCCTTGTCGGACCGACGCTGCAATGCCCGACGGGCCCCGCAAAGGAGCTCTTTGCCAGAGTTCCTTTGTTGAAAAGTGCAGATGTAGACTTCAGTTTTTATTTTTGCATCACTAATTACCATCTTGACTTTCGCATGAGCTTGCATTTCCTATGATCCCCCTGGCTAGGATACAACTAGGTCAGGGTTAGGCCCTGGGTGATGATGATAAATACAGAGCTCCACTTCAGTCTAGTTTGATTAGGTGCAGATTAGTTGTATTGTCATCTGCAGGATGGACCAATTAGGGAGAAGCATTTGTTTGGGCACCACCACATAACAACCACCCGTTCACTTCCGGGTTGTGGGCCAGCGGGTAGGTTCCCAGCAAGGACTGACTGGGCAAAATGTAAGTGGGGACTGGGTCCTGAACTTGTTTCTTTGTGCACTATGCCCACCCCCAGGGGGGCCACTGATTGATGGCATATACGTAAAATTTAGAGAATGTTTTAAGTTTACAGGAGGTATTCCATCATGGGTGTGAACACAGATGTTACACTGCTCCACAAGAGATTTCTTTCCCAGCATGTTATTTTATCCTGACATGTACAATGTGTATGGTGAACTTAGTGGCAACCTCTTGCCATGAGTCGATGGAAAACACCAAATTCTAGCGGAGTATGCTGACTTGGCCCAGGCTGCCACATGAAGATTTGTATGATGTTTTGGTCTAGTTGTCTTTTACATACTCAGATGTGTTTTAACCGCTTCTGTGCCTTGGACGAGATGATCTCGTCCAAGGCTACAGTTCCCCTGTGCCTTGGACGAGATCATCTCGTCCATGGCACAGGGGAACTTGGGGGCGCGCTAGCGCGCCCCCCGTGCACCTCCCTCCCCCCCCCAAGTCAGGGATGGAAGGGGAAGACCTTCCCCTTCCACCCCCGACCTCCCCCCACCCCCCCCTGTGACGTCAGCGCGCGCTGATGTGTCACAGGGGCCTCCCTAGTCGCGCTGGAAGCTCTGCTTCCAGCGCGATTGAAAAAGAAATGCAAAAGCATTTCTCTTTCAATCGATGGGAGGCCCGGAGGGGCTTCAAAGGGAAGGAAAAGTATTTCCTTCCCTTTGAAGTCCCTCCGAGGGTTTCAAAAGCCGGATTGCTTGCAATCCGGCTTTTGAAACCCCACTAGACACCAGGGATTTTTATTTTTTTATTGAAATTGACAAAAGGGAGTGACCCCTTGGGCAAGGGTCGCTCCCAGGGGGGGCATTTTTTTGAGAAGGCCTTTTCTGCCCCCAGGGGGGGCAGAAACCTCTAGGCACCAGGGACCATTTTTTCTTTTTTTTTTGTTTCATTTTTTTTTTTTGGTGGGGAGCGACCCTTAGGCAAGGGTCGCTCCCCTTGGGGAAAAATTATATTTTGGCCATTTCTGCCCCCCTTGGGGGCAAATTGGCCTATTTTGATGAGGCCAATCTGCCCCCAAGGGGGGTAGAAACCACTAGACACCAGGGATTTTTTTTTTTTTATTGTTATTGACAAAAGGGAGCGACCCCTTGGGCAAGGGTCGCTCCCAGGGGGGGCATATTTTCGGGAAGGCCTTTTCTGCCCCCCCTGGGGGCAGATCGGCCTACTATTAGGCCGATCTGCCCCCAGGGGGGGCAGAAACCTCTAGGCACCAGGGACCTTATTTTTTTTTATTTTTTTTTTTATGTTTCATTTTTTTTTTTTTGGTGGGGAGCGACCCCTTAGGCAAGGGTCGCTCCCCTTGGGGGAAAATTATATTTTGGCCATTTTGATGAGGCCAATTTGCCCCCAAGGGGGGTAGAAACCACTAGACACCAGGGAGTTTTTTCTTTGCGTGAATTTCACGCAAAGGGAGCGACCCCTAAGGCAAGGGTTGCTCCCTGGGGGGGAGGGCAATTTATTTTAGGCCATTTCTGCCCCCCCTGGAGGCAGATCGGCCTATTATTAGGCCGATCTGCCCCCATGGGGGGGAAGAAACCTCTAGGCGCCAGAGCAATTTTTTTTTTTGTGTTTTTTTTTTTTGTTGTTTCTTTTTTTTAGAGATGGGGAGCGACCCATCAGGCAAGGGTCGCTCCCCTGGGGGGCAAATTGTATTTAGACCATTTCTGCCCCCCCTGGGGGCAGATTGGCCGATTTTAGGTCAATCTGCCCCCAAGGGGGCAGAAACCACTAGGCACCGGGGATTTGTTTTTTGGCGCCGATGTCACGCAGGGGGAGCGACCCCGTAGGCAAGGGTCGCTCCCGGGGGGCGGGGGGGGGTTGGGGGGGCAAATTTACTTTAGGCCATTTCTGCCCCCCCGGGGGACAGATCGGCCTATTATTAGGCCGAACTGCCCCCAGGGGGGGGCAGAACCCTCTAGGCGCCAGGGCAATTTATTTTTTTGTTTTTTTTTGTTGTTGTTTTTTTTTTTAGAGATGGGGAGCGACCCATCAGGCAAGGGTCGCTCCCCTGGGGGGGGGCAAATTGTATTTAGACCATTTCTGCCCCCCTGGGGGCAGATTGGCCAATTTTAGGTCAATCTGCCCCCAAGGGGGCAGAAACCACTAGGCACCGGGGATTTGTTTTTTGACGCCAATGTCATGCAGGGGGAGCGACCCCGTAGGCAAGGGTCGCTCCCGGGGGGGGGGGGGGGGTGTTGGGGGGGCAAATTTATTTTAGGCCATTTCTGCCCCCAGGGGGGGGGCAGAACCCTCTAGGCGCCAGGGCAATTATTATTATTTTTTTTTTTTTGTTTCTTTTTTTAGAGATGGGGAGCGACCCATCAGGCAAGGGTCGCTCCCCTGGGGGGGGCAAATTGTATTTAGACCATTTCTGCCCCCCTGGGGGCAGATTGGCCAATTTTAGGTCAATCTGCCCCCAAGGGGGCAGAAACCACTAGGCACCGGGGATTTGTTTTTTGGTGCCAATGTCACGCAGGGGGAGCGACCCCGTAAGCAAGGGTCGCTCCCGGCGGGGGAGGGTTGGGGTTGGGGGGGCAAATTTATTTTAGGGCATTTCTGCTCCCCACCTGGGGCCGGCTGAGCTACAGGCCAAACACCACAGGTAGGCAGCTTGCAAAAAACACCTCTGTTTTCTGTGAAAAAATATGTTGTGTCCACGTTGTGTTTTGGGCCATTTCCTTTTGTGGGCTCTAGGCCTACCCACAGAAGTGAGGTACCATTTTTATCGAGAGACTTAGGGGAACGCTGGGTGGAAGGAAATTTGTGGCTCCTCTCAGATTCCAGAACTTTCTGTCACCGAAATGAGAGGAAAAAGTGTTTTTTGGGCCAAATTTTGATGTTTGCAAAGGATTCTGGGTAACAGAACCTGGTCCGAGCCCCGCAAGTCACCCCTCCTTGGAGTCCCCTAGGTCTCTAGTTTTCAGAAATGCACAGGTTTGGTAGGTTTCCCTAGGTGCCGGCTGAGCTAGAGGCCAAAATCTACAGGTAGGCACTTCGCAAAAAACACCTCTGTTTTTTTCCAAAATTTAGGATGTGTCCATGTTGCGCTTTGGGGTGTTTCCTGTCGCCGGCGCTAGGCCTACCCACGCAAGTGAGGTATCATTTTTATCGGGAGACTTGGGGGAACGCTGGGTGGAAGGAAATTTGTAGCTCCTCTCAGATTCCAGAACTTTCTGCCACAGAAATGTGAGGGACATGTGTTTTTTTAGCCAAATTTTGAGGTTTGCAAAGGATTCTGGGTAACAGAACCTGGTCCGAGCCCCGCAAGTCACCCCTCCTTGGATTCCCCTAGGTCTCTAGTTTTCAGAAATGCACAGGTTTGGTAGGTTTCCCTGGGTACAGGCTGAGCTAGAGGCCAAAATCTACAGGTAGGCACTTCGCAAAAAACACCTCTGTTTTTTTCCAAAATTTAGGATGTGTCCACGTTGCGCTTTGGGGTGTTTCCTGTCGCCGGCGCTAGGCCTACCCACGCAAGTGAGGTATCATTTTTATCGGGAGACTTGGGGGAACGCTGGGTGGAAGGAAATTTGTAGCTCCTCTCAGATTCCAGAACTTTCTGCCACAGAAATGTGAGGGACATGTGTTTTTTTAGCCAAATTTTGAGGTTTGCAAAGGATTCTGGGTAACAGAACCTGGTCCGAGCCCCGCAAGTCACCCCTCCCTGGATTCCCCTAGGTCTCTAGTTTTCAGAAATGCACAGGTTTGGTAGGTTTCCCTAGGTGCCGGCTGAGCTAGAGGCCAAAAGCTACAGGTAGGCACTTCGCAAAAAACACCTCTGTTTTTTTCCAAAATTTAGGATGTGTCCACGTTGCGCTTTGGGGTGTTTCCTGTCGCCGGCGCTAGGCCTACCCACGCAAGTGAGGTATCATTTTTATCGGGAGACTTGGGGGAACGCTGGGTGGAAGGAAATTTGTAGCTCCTCTCAGATTCCAGAACTTTCTGCCACAGAAATGTGAGGGACATGTGTTTTTTTAGCCAAATTTTGAGGTTTGCAAAGGATTCTGGGTAACAGAACCTGGTCCGAGCCCCGCAAGTCACCCCTCCTTGGATTCCCCTAGGTCTCTAGTTTTCAGAAATGCACAGGTTTGGTAGGTTTCCCTAGGTGCCGGCTGAGCTAGAGGCCAAAAGCTACAGGTAGGCACTTCGCAAAAAACACCTCTGTTTTTTTCCAAAATTTAGGATGTGTCCACGTTGCGCTTTGGGGTGTTTCCTGTCGCCGGCGCTAGGCCTACCCACGCAAGTGAGGTATCATTTTTATCGGGAGACTTGGGGGAACGCTGGGTGGAAGGAAATTTGTAGCTCCTCTCAGATTCCAGAACTTTCTGCCACAGAAATGTGAGGGACATGTGTTTTTTTAGCCAAATTTTGAGGTTTGCAAAGGATTCTGGGTAACAGAACCTGGTCCAAGCCCCGCAAGTCACCCCTCCTTGGATTCCCCTAGGTCTCTAGTTTTCAGAAATGCACAGGTTTGGTAGGTTTCCCTAGGTGCCGGCTGAGCTAGAGGCCAAAATCTACAGGTAGGCACTTTGCAAAAAGCACCGCTGTTTTTTTCCAAAATTTAGGATGTGTCCACGTTGCGCTTTGGGGTGTTTCCTGTCGCCGGCGCTAGGCCTACCCACGCAAGTGAGGTATCATTTTTATCGGGAGACTTGGGGGAACGCTGGGTGGAAGGAAATTTGTAGCTCCTCTCAGATTCCAGAACTTTCTGCCACAGAAATGTGAGGGACATGTGTTTTTTTAGCCAAATTTTGAGGTTTGCAAAGGATTCTGGGTAACAGAACCTAGTCCGAGCCCCGCAAGTCACCCCTCCTTGGATTCCCCTAGGTCTCTAGTTTTCAGAAATGCACAGGTTTGGTAGGTTTCCCTAGGTGCCGGCTGAGCTAGAGGCCAAAATCTACAGGTAGGCACTTCGCAAAAAACACCTCTGTTTTCTCCCAAAATTTTGGATGTGTCCACGTTGCGCTTTGGGGCGTTTCCTGTCGCGGGCGCTAGGCCTACCCACGCAAGTGAGGTATCATTTTTATCGGGAGACTTGGGGGAACATAGATTAGCAAAACAAGTGCTATTGCCCCTTGTCTTTCTCTACATTTTTTCCTTCCAAATATAGGAGAGTGTGTAAAAAAGACATCTATTTGAGAAATTCCCTATAATTCACATGCTTGTATGGTCACCCCGGAATTCAGAGATGTGCAAATAACCACTGCTCCTCTGCACCTTATCTTGTGCCCTTTTTGGAAATGCAAAGGTTTTCTTGATAGCAATTTTTTACTCTTTATATTTCAGCAAATGAATTGCTGTATACCCGGTATAGAATGAAAACGCACTGCAGGGTGCAGCTCATTTATTGGCTCTGGGTTCCTTGGGTTCTTGATGAACCTACAAGCCCTATATATCCCCGCAACCAGAGGAGTCCAGCAGACGTAACGGTATATTGCTTTCCATAATCTGACATTGCCGGGAAAAGTTACAGAGTAAAACGTAGAGAAAAATTGATGTTTTTTTCACCTCAATTTCAATATTTTTCTTTTTCAGCTGTTATTTTCTGTAGGAAACCCTTGTAGGATCTACACAAATGACCCCTTGCTGAATTCAGAATTTTGTCTACTTTTCAGAAATGGTTAGGTTTCTGGGATCCAGCATTGGTTTCATGCCCATTCCTGTCACTGACTGGAAGGAGGCTGAAAGCACAAAAAATTGCAAAAATGGGGTATGCCCCAGTAAAATGCCAAAATTGTGTTGAAAAATTGGGTTTTCTGATTCAAGTCTGCCTGTTCCTGAAAGCTAGGAAGCTGCTGAGTTTAGCACTACAAACCCTTTGTTGATGCCATTTTCAGGGGGAAATCCACAAGCCTTCTTCTGCAGCCACTTTTTCCATTTTTTTTAAAAAAAACGAAATTTTCACTGTATTTTGGCCAATTTATTGGCCTCCTTCAAGGGAACCCACAAAGTCTGGGTACCTCTAGAATCCCTAGGATGTTGGAAAAAAAGGACGCAAATTTGGCTTGGTTAGCTTATGTGGACAAAAAGTTATGAGGGCCTAAGCGCGAACTGCCCCAAATAGGCAAAAAAAGGCCTGGCACAGGAGGGGGAAAAGGCCTGGCAGCGAAGGGGTTAAGGCTAATGTTATGCTCTATATATCGGTCATAAGGACCATGACAAGCTTTACCTTGCCTTCACGTTATATGGAGGCATACTCGGCTGTGGTGACAGACCGATAGTGTACCTCTATCTCATGAATACTGCAACCATGCACTTACAGTCTGTCACTGTATTGACGGGACTGTCATTCAAGAGGAGCAATAAACCTTACACCGGACTACTCTCAATACTTCCCATCTAGCTGCTGGTGGCACATTAACTATACACAGGTCTGGGCTGGCAGGCCTATGACTAGGCATTTTCGACACAATGGGGGTCATTCGGGGTCGGCGGGAGCACCGCCAACAGGCTGGCGGTGCTCCGCCGGGCATTCTGACCGCGGCGGTACAGCCGCGGCCAGAAACGGAAAGTCGGCGGTGTACCGCCGACTTTCCGCTGCCCATGGGAATCCTCCATGGCGGCGCAGCTTGCTGCGCCGCCATGGGGATTCCGACCCCCTCACCGCCATCCTGTTCCTGCCGGTTTCGACCGCCTGGAACAGGATGGCGGTGAGGGGTGTCGTGGGGCCCCCGTAAGAGGGCCCCACTTTGAATTTCAGTGTCTGCTCAGCAGACACTGAAATTCGCGACGGGTGCTACTGCACCCGTCGCACACCTTCCACTCCGCCGGCTCCATTCGGAGCCGGCTTCATCGTGGAAGGCCTTTTGGCGGTCGCCCGCCAGCCCAGTGGGAAACCCAGAATGACCGCCGCGGTCTTTTGACCGCGGTACGGTCTTTTGACCGCGGTACGGTCTTCTGGCGGTCCCAGCCAGGCTACCGCCGCCGGCCGGGGTCAGAATGACCCCCTATGTGTTTCCATGAAAATGTGTTGAGCTTAAATTGAGCCTTCCAGTTTATCTTACTCATATACAGAGGCCCATGGCATTTTTCTCTCACTAATTTTTCATATTCATTGATTTGACTTAATGGTGACACACAAACATATTATTCATTGAAGATTTGCAGCCGTCCACCGACTTGCATATTTCCAAGAGACCTTTTCTTTACCTTGAGAGGGTAAGAACTCCTCTCTCTGTGCTACATCACATGTTTAAATGCTATTTTAGCTTGAGTTTGATGGCTGCTTCACAAGTTTTGTTCACTCACAGTGTGTGTGTGCATGTGGACCTCGACTTTGATTACCATAAGTAGTTTGACTATGTAAAGTTATTTTCATGCCTACGTTTGTCTTTTTGTTTAGTTCCAGGTCATCCCAATTAGGGGTTCTATACATGAGTGTGGGGTACACTTGTATATTCATGCACTGAGAGTACATTTACTTGCCTAATAGTGAGGACTAGGTATTAATTTAGTTGTTTTTGGTCCTGAAGAAATGCTGTTTGATCCTTTTGGATGCCAAATGCGTGAAACATGTCGACCAGCACACCGTAGTAAAAAAATGTCTTACACAGTTTTACGTAGTGAGAGTAGGGACATTATCCTTCGTGACCTCCTCCCTTTGTTTTTAACCTTGACATAGGCACTCTGAGTAGTAATAAAGCATCTCTTCACATTGCCTATGTTTAATTTTAATCCCACACATTCCAGGCCTTCACAAATAACTACAGGTTTGAGAATATCACTGTAGGTTTACATCTGCACTTTTCAACAAAAATCTCTGGCAAAGAGCCCCTATGCAGGGCCCCTTGAGTATTGCAGTGCTGACCCAAGGAGGAGCAGGCCCAGTGATGAAGCATGCCACCTAATGGTGGGTGAGAGCTCTTGCGAGTAACAATTAAGTGTCCAGATGACCTGGTAGTTCTCCCCTAGTTGGGTTTGAGCAGTGCTTCATTTATAAGAACAGTGTACCCTGCTGCTTTGACTTATGAATAGGAAGACTGTACACTGGACCGGCTCATCCTCCCAGTCCCTCATTTCATTACAGTTACTATTCAGCGGCTCAGCTGTTGGATCTCATTTCCTTTCAGACATCAGTTGATGTGTTAAGATTTGTTCCGGTCAATATATCAGACCTTCAAGGCCTGAGGTTTGATTATAATGCCATTAATGTCATCCAACAAACTTTTATCTATCTTAGGTGATGATAGCACGGGACCATCAGGCAGTCTCAAGGAGAACTGGGACAAACTATCCTCCTTGAAAAGAAAACTGATCAAGACAGTACTCCATGGCACTATGATGACGGAATATCTGCGTGCCAATAGTCCCCCAAATGGCATTATACTGACTAATGTTCCACACATTTTCCTTCATGATCTAGTGTTCAGGAAGGATTGGGCCTAGGTTGCGTGGAATGCACTAGGGAGACTGGCTTGTTTTAATTATCAGTACATCAAAGAGATTGGCTGAGACAATTACTATTCAGATCAACATGGTCAAGAGCACACCTAGGCTAAGTGTGTCACTTACTGCATTGAAGAATCGACTGGCTGAGATTAACACATTTCAATGAAAATAAGGAATATCTCACCCAGCAGAAGATCACTAAGCTACAGAAAGACATCACGAAATTCCGTAGGGAGACCGTATCCCCCTACATGAGAGCGCATTATCAAGATGAAGTCCCGTCTCGTTGATCTGACCAGTCTGTGGAGAACAACAGGAAACTGAGAACCTACGGTAATAGTTCATCATTAAATGGATGGTAACACTGAGGAAGAATGGAGGAACAACCTGCAACACCATTACAATTTGACTCCATTTCCGTTCCAGCAAACCCCCCTTACCCCCCCATGGCAGCCCCAATACCCTTTTTTCAACCATGCCCACCCATACAATATACACCGCCTTTAGGCAGAGGCAGAGGAAGAGGCAGACAGAGGAAGAGAGAGGCAAATACAATGTGAAAAGGAGGAGCCACAAATGGTAACAAGGAGCAGTGAGCGAACTCAGGCAAAAACCACCTAGTAGTCAACTTATCAAAGAGGCCCTTGACAGACATTGAACAGCGAGCACTCAGTAAAGGACTAGGTTTTGTGCCCACACCTTTTTCAGATTAAACTGTGAGATTACACCATTTTTTAGGAAGATCAGATTTTGTTCTTTCTCCAAGGACAAGCCAATGCAGAGCTCAACAGAGGTTACAGGACTGAGGAATCTGCTCACTTTAACGCCCTCTGTTAACAGGGTACCATGTGAAGTTCTGACTTTTGAGAAAGCGGTCCTGCAAGACGTGGGCAGACTCCACCCAAACAGCCTTTCATTAATATCTCAACAAGGGAGAGAGAGGCTTTGGAAACCTTGGCTCGAGATGAGACTATTATGATTAAACCTGCGGACAAGGGAGGAGCCTTTGTCATTCTCGACACAGAAACATACAGATAGAAGTGTCTAAGCCTGTTGATTGATACATGCTATCGTGACTCCATACAAAGGGACCACACAGAGGACTTACAATGACAGATACGTGGTATGATAGAGGAAGCAGATTCATATGACTGGTTTACCTATAAGGAGGCTGAATTTTTTGAATACTCTCTGTCCATGAACCCCATACTTTTATTGGCTCCAGAAGATCCATAGAGGGGTTCAACCTCCTACGGGATGACAAATAGTTTCTGGAATCAGTTCTATTTTGGAACCATTGTCCAAGGTTTGTGACCACTTCCTCCAGCCAACTGTACAGGCCACTCCAACTTTCTTGAAGGATACCAAGGATGACTTGAACTTAATTGATTACATCAATATGGAGGGCCCATAGGATGTCCTGATTCGCCTCGAAGTGGAGGCATTATACACTTACATAACCCAACAGGCTACAGTAACAGCTGTAGAGGAGATGTTAATGGCTGTAGATTGGACCTCGTCTGCACCAATCCACTTCTGTATGGAATGTGCCACGCTAGCCTCACAGAGAATTTTTTCCAGTTTGAAGAACAGTTGTACCATGAGAAATGGGGTACTTCAATGGGCAGAGCCCTTGCTCCAAGTCTGGCCTGCCTCTACATGTTCAAATTTGAGAAAATGTATTTTGACCCAAGAGAATCCTTTCTCACAGGATATCAGACGGTGGCGTTGCTACATTGACGACATCCTGACTGCATGAAATGGTGATATTCAGGATGTACCTCAGTTCGTCACCTGGATTAATGGCCTAAATGAGCACCTGAGGTTTACTGCCTTTATCTCAAACAAGGATATTTCATTTTTGGATCTCCCTATTACTATCAATAATGGCAAATAAACAACCAAGACTTATTATAACGAAACAGATTGCAATAACCTACTTCTGTTCTAAAGTCACCATCCTTGAGCATTAAAGAGCAATTTCCCTGACGGGCAGTTCCTAAGGTTGCGACTTAACTGCATTGAGGTGGCAACGTTTGAGAATAAGCCCACAACTTGACCCAAAAACTAATGAATTGTCATTACCCTAGGAATATTGTGAACTCTGCATGAAAGACAGCCCGTAATAACCAGAGAGAAACATTACTGCCCTCTTATGATAACCCAGAAGAACCTCGACTCATGTATGTTACCACCTTTACACCTTTATCGAACAAGATTAAGAAAATCATCAATAGATGCCTATTCTAAGGAGCGATGGGGATGACGTTCCCAAACCCCATTTTGCCTTCAAAAGAAAGCAAAACATTAATGATATTGTGGTACACACCCACCCCCAGCAAAAGACACCTAGACATGATGTTACACTATTTTGGCTCTGGCAACTTCCATCTATACAGGGCCATTATCCCTGTGGATGCTGTAACGTCTGTTCCCTTACAAAAAGATTGGACTCTGTAGATTTGAGACAGGCAGAGATTTGGCGTCTTAAGAAACACACCAACTGTAATACCCGCAATTGCATATATCTGATCACATGTCCCTGTGGCCTGCTCTATCTGCATGACTACAAGACCAGTCAAAATTCAAATAAATGAGCACCACAGTAATATTGGCTGCGGATGGGCTACTATTAAATTGAGCGCATATAACATTGATAAACATTATACCCCAAATGATAATTGTGGATTATTCTTGAGTCAAGCAACAGTAAAAATGTCACCAAGCAGACACTGCTGGAGAATGAACAAAGATGGGTGTTCAAACTCCAGACACACATCACTGTCCTTAATAATGAAATTCTGTGGACAAGCTTTTAAGTTTCAAGTTTAAATTTGTTATGATACGGAACTCAATAGAGGTCCACATAAAAGAATAAATACATAAAATTGATAAATAACACAATATTATATATACAACTATCACCCCCCCAAAAAAGATCTGATCGCATAAAGCAAACATAATTCCTAAACAAACTTTAGACAGAATATGAAAATTGAATTTAATATAGGGATAAAAAACTTTTAAAAGAAGTTAAAAACTCTATAGCAAAACATCTCATTGGGGGGGGTCAGAAAAGGCCAACATTAGCTCAGTAGCTGTGCGTAATGAAAGTTTGAGACAGATCGGGAGTATCCACTTATGACAGAAAGACAGTAAGGCTGGACATATAAAAACTACATGGTTCAGGACTTGATCGCCTTTATGACAAAGAATACAAGTGGCTGAAGAACCATACCATCTGTCCGGCAATGAGTTGAGGGGAAGCAGCCCTCGACGCAATAGGAGCCAGAATCGCCTGATCCCATGGGGCAGGTTCCAGCTAAGGTAGGGCTGCATTTTCCTCAACAGAATGGTATCAGTTACAAATTGAAAACCCTGCCTTTGTGCGCAGGCCTTTTTATCCCGACGAAGGCTAGCAAGCCAGGTTAATTGTCTGAGGATGGCTTTTAACTGTAACTGAGAGAGGGTGGGAATGGAGGCAGGGTCTAACTGTAGGAAATCTATGGCATATATGAAATTCCTGCTGATGGTATATTTTAACCTGCTGTCTGCTAAGACTTCTTTTTTTAACAATGATCTCAACGAGTCGTTACCACAGTTCATCATACTAACCACCCAACATACAACCCCGGCGAGACCTTGAACAAAAGCACTTCACAGGCCCATCTCAAGCCTTAAGGTTGCTGCGGAGAGGGCCGAGTTTGTGGAAGAGAGTTTCCTCAAACCGCGACCCTCTAGTTTATCTAAAAAAAAAACATTTCGAAACTTCGATGTTCTCTAGGCCATAAAGTAAAGACGGAGGGATTTTTGCCCTGTACACCTCTAAGAGGTGTTTAAAATGTATCTTGCCGGTAGCCCTATAAAGGGTATTCAAGCCATTAGCTTGTGATAGAGTTTTCCTTTGGTTTAGTTCTATGTGTGCCCTGTCGCTGAGGTTCCCACAGACAATTTTACCCAAAAATATATAAGAATTTACCCTCTCAAGCTTCTGAGCACCCAGTGACCATCAGAAGTTACCGTATTTGAGCCTTTTTTTACTGTGAAAGCACAGGATTTTACTTTTGGAGCAGTTTATTTTTAGAAAATGGGCTTCCGTAAACCACCCCAAGGCCTGAAGACGATTATTCAACTCTATTGGAGTACGATCCAGTATAATTATATCATCTGCATAGAGCAAGCAGGGTATGGACCTTCCTCCTAATATCAGGGCGAAGCCCTCGCACCGGGATAAGTGAGTGGGTAAGTCAGAGATGTACAAGGAAAACAGCATTGGGGCTAACATACAAAGCTTTTACAAGTCAATTCAGTTAAGATTCCGAGTCCAGCATTGTTACACACTGTTTTATGTGCACAAAAATTCCATCTGTTAGTACCAATATCACCTTATGTAACCATTTTCACCTCTTCTGACCATGCCAATTAATACTGTCATACACCCCCACCTGCATGTCACGATAACTCATGGAACTCCTACCATAACAACTTGCTGTTGTATTTGAACATTTTTGGAGGTCACACTATTTTGAAAAACCAAGACCCTGGTGGCATTTACATCAACTCCGGTTTTTACCTTTGCATCACTAATTATCATCTTGACTTTGGTATGAGCTTGCATTGTCTATGATCCCCCTGGCTAGGATACAACTACCTCAGGGTTAGGCACTGGGTGATGATAACAAACACATGGCTCCACTTCCATTTAGTTGGTTGGGTGCAGACTAGCTGTCCTGTCGTCCGCAGGATGGACCAATTAGGGAGTAGCATTTGTTTGGACCGCCCACATAAGAACTACCGCCCTACGCCACCTGTTCACTTCATGTTTGTGGCCAGCGGGTGGGTTCCCAGGGAGAACTGACGGTGCAAAATGTAAGTGGGGACTGGGTTCCGCAGTTGTTTCTTGCCACACTATTCCCACCCCCTGGTGGACATTGATTGACGGTATATACATATACTTTAGGGAATGTTTCAAGTTTATGGGAGGTATGTCGCTATGGGTGTGAACGCAGATGTTACACTGTTCCACAAGAGATGTATTGCCCAGCATGATGTTTGATCCTGACATGTAAATTGTGTATGGTGACCTTGATGGGGGGCTGTCACATATATATTAAGGGGCCAACAATGACACCCTGTCTCCATTTTGGCTGTGGATTTACAGTTTATTTACACTTATTCCACGCCAACAACTATACTGTTGTCCGTGTCCCCTTCCACTGATGGATTGAAATATACATATGGTAACAGATTGAAACTATACCACGCCAGAGTGAGATTGCTCCTATAACTAAGCAATGGGCTAATGGGTCAGTGAATTTGGGGCACTACAGTACCTAGAATTTCTAGGATCTCGTTTTGGCTCCCACAACGGTTATCAGGGCGGTTACCCTGAGTCGATGGAAAACACTAAATACTAGCGGTGTATGATGACTTGGATCGGGGCTGCCAAACGAAGGAGCTCTTTATGATGTCTTGGCGTAGTTGTCTTTTAGCTTACTCAGATGTGTTTTAAAGCTGTGCTCTAAATATCGGGCATATAGACTATGACAAGCTTTACTTTGCCCTTACGCTACCTAATATGGAGGCACACTCGCCGGTGGAGACAGAGACGCTGTAACGTTACCAGTCTATCTCATGAATACAGCAACCATACACTTTGTCTGTCACTCTATTGATGGGGACTGTCATTGAAGGGGAGCAATAAACCTTAAACTAGACTACACTTAATACTGCTAGTGGCATATTAACTATTCACAGGTCTGGGGAGGTAGGCCTGTGACTAGGCATTTTCGTCACAATTTCCATTTTCATTGATTTGACTTACTCCTGACACTTTAAAAAAAAATGTTTAAATCTGTTTTTATTTTAGTTATTACAACATATTCAACATGTACAGGACACTGGGTGTGCGTTACATATGTAAATGCAAGATAAGAGAAGTACAATAAATTAGGGTGAGGATGGGGGAAGAAGTCCTGGAACCTATGGGGCATGATGATAGCGTCGGACATTAATCTTTAGCCAATATCATCAATATGGACAAGTACATATTGTCATGGTATGCACCGTAGTCGATTTCGGAAGACTGAGGAATTTATATAGTGCCACTAGTGGCTCACATCAACTATGAGTAGGGGTGCAGTGATGCGGTACTATCTGAATTTTGCCTGTGTGTCCGGATGCAGGGGTGCCAGCCAATCTTGATATTACAGCCTGGAGAGAAGCCGCCATTGCAAGAGGTGATAGAGCTTGCCCCCATATTTCATAGGTGTTCCCGCAGTGTGGCAACGGGTGTAAGATTTTACAATAATATATGTTGTCTGCACTGGAGCGAGCTCGGGAAGTGCACTACTGAGGCGCCAAGGGCCACATGTGTTGGCGCTTATCATCATTATTCAGGAAGGACGGGTATCATTTTTGGCTTCTGTCCTGACTATGAAGGTGCCCCAAATTCCATGTCCCGCCACTGCTAAACCTCTGTTGCTTAGGGATCGAAGTGCCTGTGACTCAGCCCTGGCCCACTGTAACAGCCCTCCTAGCCACTTGTTGACATCTGGAGTGGATGGCGCCTTCCATTGCCTTGCTATGAGACGTTGGAATAGGACAAAGGCCATGCCTATGAACCTGTGTAGTTGTTTGTCCCCCTTAGTCTTGGTGTGGATGACGAGTAGGCAGGACTCAGGGGTAGGGGATGGCGCATGGTTTGCCAATTCCCCCCATCAGTGTAGTGACTTCGTGGCAGTCCTGTTGCATGGTGGGGCAGGTCCACACCTTGTGGTGCAAAGTGGCTTCCTGTTCTCCACAGCGTGGGCATTTGTGTGCCATGTGGGGGAACATGCATTGGAGCCGGTGAGTGGATAGATACGCTTGTTGTAGATAATTGAATTGAGTGAAGCGGAATCTCAGGTTGCTAGACACACACTTTACCTGTTGGAGCACCTTAGTCCAGGTGGTTGGAGACGATGGAGTAGGGAGGACCACATCCCATTGAGTTCTTTCTCCCGCCTGACCTGTGTCTGTGCCCTCAAGAAGGGTGCTATACAAAAGGGATACAGATTTGATAGGACCCAGGCCTGATAATAATTTATGGAGTGTTGGTGATGTTGAGGGTTCCGTGTCACCATTCCACGAAGTATTATGTAGGAGCTGTTTCTCTTCCAGGGGATCCTCATCAATAGTCATAAACATTGAATATTCCCGCCCTTGTGCGGGGACCCCGGAGCATATATAAAATACACACATATTAAACATGTGTAAAACAGCAATGCAGGCTATAATCATAAACAGGCTAAAATGCTTTATTTCTATGAATTTTTTTTATTTTTTTTATTTTTTTATTATAAAATTACAATAGAGAATAAATATCTACCCAAGCCCCCAAAACTGGGCTTAGGGAAGTAAGCAGTAGTAATCACTAGGGAAAAAAGAGAAAAAACTACATTGAAAAACAAAAGAGCATTCTTAGCCAATAGGCTGCATGCAAGTTAACACAGGAGAACCATAAAAACTTTGGCACCGTGCCTTTAAGACCCTGAGCACCTCCAGTATCCCACCATGCCTCAGGGGTGAAGGAAAGGTGACAGTTGGTTCACAGTTAGGTCAGTTCTTTTTTCCGGCTTCTTCTGAGAGGATCCTGGAGCATTGAGCTCTCAGTTTTTCTGAGTTTTCCTCAGAAAAATCCTTTAAAAAGCGTTTTTTCCTGTTTCATTCGACAGATAACATCTTTGTCTGAGTTTGGCAGTTTTTTCCTGACAGAAAAATGCCTTCACTTTTTGTCATATGCCCTTCTTGTGGGAAGAAGAAGGCCCAGTCAGACCCACACTCTCTGTGTATTGTGTGCCTGCCTCAGAGTCACTGCCCTGACACTTGTAAGCACTGCAAGAATATGTCAAAGAGGACTCTGAAGGACAGAGAAAAGATCAGGCTACATGGGCTTCAGGAGAGGCAGAAAACATCGTCCTCTTCACTTCCCAGACAACCAGCAGGCCATTCTCAGGAGAGAATGGCTAGGTCGACGTCAGCAGGTAGGAAAGTACCTGTTTGTTCCCCGTCGACGTCGTCGCTGCCACCGTCTCACCGGCATTGATCGCTGTCGACGGCGAGACACCCGACGTCGAAGGATACGGCGTCGAGGGAACACCATCGCAGGGACATATCTCCGTCGACGGCAGCCCGCCGATCGACGTCGAGCCATCGCCGGCGTGCCCGGTCGCCGCCAAAGGCCGTACGTCCCCCGACGTCAAGAGACACGGCGTTGAAATCGCCACGTCGGCATGAGCGACATCCGCCGTCGGCCTCCCACCGCTCCACGTCGAGGCACACGACGGCGAGTACGTCGAGGTCCAAAGATCGCCGTTCGACGTCGAGACACTCAACGTCCAGACACACGACGTCGAGGCAAGAGCAACCGATGGGGCGCCCTTCGACCTCGACACAGCCGTCGACATCGGCACAGGTTTTACCTGTCCCGCAGGGAGTTGAACATCGCCCTCCTCCGACAGACAAGGCCGCACCATCTCCAGTGGTCTCCATACCGAGCGACTCATCTCGTTCAAGAGCGGCATCATCTGGGCATGTTTCGCCCATCAACTTATCTCCAAGATGGCTAGAGAGCCTTAATAGACCAGCAGCCTCCCCGGATTCGCAGTATTCGCGAATGTACTCGCCTACTGCCTCTCTTCCAAGAACGCCATCACCGACAGCGAGGGCAGGACAGGCTCATTAAGTTCCTCGTCAACCGACCGCGAGGCCTGGGCGCTCTGCTACAGCGTCTCGCAGCAGGTCTCGTTCCCAACGGCGATCCAGGACACGCTCACGAAGAAGATCACCCTCTTGGTCGTCGTCAGGATCATCTGTTGGGCGTTACTCCCCCACCCTAACAGATTCTCCACCTGCTAGGGTCTCACCGGTGGATGACATTACCACTTTTAACGAGGTGCTGTTAAGGGGAGCGCAGAAATTAAACATAGAGGTTCCAGGGCCATCTACCTCCTCATCAGTCATCTTTGAGACTCTGCAGCATAGATCAGCGTCAAAAAAGCTACTACCTCTAGTGCCTGGTTTGTTGCAACCAACCATGGACACTTTTCTGGCCCCAGCCACACTCAAATCTGCCCCGGCTAGGATTTTGAAAAAATATAAGGCTCCCGAACAGGACCCTTTATTCCTAAGAAAGGATCCGCCGCCGGACTCTGTAATATTGGCCGCAGCCCGAAAAACCCACTCGGTGGCATCATCCTCCACGGTCCCCCCGGATAAAGAGAGCAGGCATCTAGACTCTCTGGGGAGAAAGATGTGCGGTACGGCGGCTTCGGCAATGAAAGTCTCCAGTGCTTCTGCACTCCTGGGCAGGTATGACCGTTCTCTGTGGGACTCCCTCAATAGATTCACAGAAAAACTGCCCAGAGAAGACAGACAAGATTTTCAAGAGATCCTGCAAGAGGGATGCCTGGTATCCAACCAGGTTATCAGCGTGGCGGCAGATGGGGCGGATTTAGCTGCACATGGGTACACACATGGAATCTGTGCAAGGAGGTCTTCCTGGCTGAGACTAACTGGTTTAAAGCTGGAAGCACAACAGCGCATCCTGAATCTCCCATTTGTCGGGAACTCGCTGTTCGGTACCCATGCAGACGAAGAAATGGCCCGCATGAAGACCGAGGTGGACACCATGAGGGCGGTAGGCCTGGAAAGGAAGAAAGATTTCAGGCGGAGGGATAGGCCTTATGACAGGCGCCCTTTCCAGCAGAGGGTTCAATCCCCTCACTGGACCCAAAGGCCACAACAACGGCAGGGACGCCCTCTTTTTCAGCGAAGGAACACAAGAGAGCGAGGGTCAAGTAGACCTTAGCAGTCCACACCGAAAGCGCCGGCCAAGCAATGAGATCTCGCTTCCCTCGACACTGTACACCACTCCGGTGGGGGGAAGTATTACAGGCTATCTTCACGAGTGGCACTCTATCACAAGAGACAAATGGGTGCTCAATATTGTCGAAAATGGCTACTCTCTTCTTTTCAAACAGCCTCCACCACACTTGCCACCAGCCAAATGCAATCCATCTCATCTCAGCCTGCTGCACAGAGAGGCTCTCGCCCTCTTACAAAAGAATGCAATAGAAAAGGTTCCACCTGCGCACAGAGGAAAGGGAGTTTATTCCCGTTATTTTCTGGTGGCGAAAAAGGGCCGAGAGGGCGTTTTTAGACCAATTCTGGACTTACGGCTGCTGAACAAATACATAAGAAAACAGAAGTTCAGGATGCTAGCGCTTCATCAGATTTTCCCTCAGCTACATCAGGAGACTGGATGTGCTCCATCGACCTGCAGGATGCATATTTTCACATCCCAATAGCTCCCAAACATCGGAAATTCTTGCGCTTCCAAGTAGCGTCACAGCACAATCAGTTCAGAGTTCTACCATTTGGCCTGAAATCTGCCCCACGCGTCTTCTCGAAATGTGTGGCGGTGGTAGCGCCACATCTTCGAAAACAAAAGATATTCATCTACCCATACCTAGACGACTGGTTACTGAAGGCTTCTTCTCCGGAGCAGGCGAGAAGCCATCGGGACATTGTGCTCACGGTTTGCGAGTCTCTAGGTCTTCAGGTCAATTACCAAAAGTCAACCTTGATTCCAACACAGAACCTTCACTACCTGGGAGCTATAATAAACACAGAGCGCCAAAGAGTGTATCCTTCGGAGGAACGACTATCCTCAATAGACAGGAAGTGTCAGGACCTGTTGAAAGCCAACGCACCTACGGCACGTCAGGTGACATCACTGCTGGGCTCCATGGCATCATGCATTTTCATTGTCCCAAATGCCAGACTGCACATGAGGCCCCTCCAAGAGGCTTTGGAGAGCAACTGGAGCCAAAGGACAGGTCGCTGGGAGGACAGAGTGCGACTACCGGCAGCGGCACTTCAGTCATTGAAATGGTGGATGCACAGACCTCACCTGTCAGTAGGTGCTCCATTTCACCAGGTAGTGCCATCTGACACTCTGGTAACGGATGCGTCTCTTCAGGGATGGGGGGCTCATCTGGGTCTCCTTCAAGCTCAGGGCCTGTGGTCAGACAAGGAAAAGCAGTACCACATCAATCTGCTGGAACTCAGAGCGGTCCATCTGGCTCTCAAGTCTTTCACTCCATTGATTCAGGGGAAATCTCTCCTAATACAAACGGACAATACAACCACGATGTATTATTTGAACAAACAAGGGGGAACGAGATCCCTACCCCTATCTCGAGAGTCCCAAACGATATGGCATTGGCTCCTGGCCAGAGGAATGTCACTTACAGCGGTTCACCTGCCAGGTCAACAAAACCTGGAGGCAGAATTCCTGAGCAGACACCTAGAGGACGCACACGATTGGGTCCTACACGGCGAAGTCGTCGAATACATCTTCGCTCAATGGGGTCGACCTCAATTGGATCTCTTCGCAGACGAAGTAAACAAGAAATGCCCAGACTTCGCATCCAGGTTCTACCGTCCGGGATCTCGAGGGAATGCCCTGTTGATCGACTGGTCAGGGATATTTCTCTACGCCTTTCCACCGATTCCCCTCATACCGGCAGTGATCAACAAACTTTACAGATCCAGAACCAGAATGATTCTCATAGCGCCACAATGGCCCCGTCAATTCTGGTACACAGATCTCCTCAACCTATCGGAACAACCTCACAGGAGGCTGCCGTGCAGACCGGATCTTCTGAGCAGGATGGAGGGCAGGATTCTACATCCCAACCTACCCTCTCTGAGCTTAACAGCATGGTTCCTGAATTCCTGCAGTATGGGCACCTAGGGCTCTCACAGGAGTGCATGAACATCTTGAAAGAGTCCAAACGACCTTCCACAAGGCATTCTTACGCTTTTAAATGGAAGAGATTCTACATATGGTGCTGTCAACAAGGTCAGAATCCCATACGGGCTCAGGAGGATGTCATACTGTCCTATTTACTTCATCTGGCAAAGTCCGGTCTGCAGGTATCATCTATTAAGGTACATTTGTCTGCCATTACAGCCTATCGTAAGTCACCTTCTCAGGAATCCTTCTTTACGAAACCTGTAGTCAAGGATTTCTTAGAAGGTTTGAAAAAAGTTTTTCCACCCATTCGGAGACCATCTCCTCCATGGGAGCTGAACATAGTATTGTCAAAACTTATGGGCCCTCCTTTTGAACCTATACACTAGGCCTCTTTACAACACCTTACGTGGAAGACGGATTTTTTGGTGGCCATTACTTCAGCGAGGAGGGTCAGCGAAATTCAGGCTTTGTCTTCCAAAGAACCGTACACGGTTTTTCACGACAATAGAGTGGTTCTGCGAACTCACCCATCTTTCCTTCCGAAGGTGGTGTCAGAATTCCACATCAATCAGACTATATCTTTACCGACTTTCTTTCCCAATCCAGAGACTCCGGCGGAGAAAGCATTGCACTCCTTAGACTTGAAAAGAGTGCTGAAATTTTATTTGGATAAAACAAAATCCATTAGACATTCCAACCGCTTGTTTGTGAATTATGGTCATTTGAGGACAGGAGAGGCAGCATCTAAACGAACGATATCAAGATGGATAGTTTCTTGTATTGTGAATACTTACCAGCTGGCTAATAAACAATTACTAGCTAGGCCTAAAGCGCATTCCACAAGGGGAAAAGCAGCTACTGCTGCCCTCCTTAACAATGTTCCAATATCTGAGATTTGTAAGGCTGCTACATGGAAGTCTGTACATACGTTTACTAGACATTACTGTTTAGACTCAGATGCAAGAGCGGATGCCCAAGTGGGGCAGGCCTCTCTGAGAAATCTATTTGCATAATACGTATCTATTCCTGCACTTCTATTAGACAGTCCGCAGAGTTTAGGGATGGGCTTGCTAATCTATTCAATGTTTATGACTATTGATGAGGATCCCCTCGAAGAGAAGGATAAGTTACTTACCTGTAAATCCTAGTTCTCTTCCAGGGGTATCCTCATCAAAGTCATAAACAACCCACCCTCCTCCCCGGACGCACATCTCCTAGAAGTGCAGGACAGACTGTCTTTGGAATCAGTTACACAGATTGTCACCGTAAAAAAGTACTGACCTAACTGTGAACCAACTGTCACCTTTCCTTCACCCCTGAGGCATGGTGGGATACTGGAGGTGCTCAGGGTCTTAAAGGCACGGTGCCAAAGTTTTTATGGTTCTCCTGTGTTAACTTGCATGCAGCCTATTGGCTAAGAATGCTCTTTTGTTTTTCAATGTAGTTTTTTCTCTTTTTTTCTCTAGTGATTACTACTGCTTCCTTCCCTAAGCCCAGTTTTGGGGGCTTGGGTAGATATTTATTCTCTATTGTAATTTTATAATAAAATAAAAAAACTTCATAGAAATAAAGCATTTTAGCCTGTTTATGATTATAGCCTGCATTGCTGTTTTACCCATGTTTAATATGTGTGTATTTTATATATGCTCCGGGGTCCCCGCACAAGGGCGGGAATATTCAATGTTTATGACTTTGATGAGGATACCCCTGGAAGAGAACTAGGATTTACAGGTAAGTAACTTATCCTTCACGATCTTATCCTTTAAGAACCGTCCAAGGCCTATGTTGTATATGTCATAAGTAAGCTGTCTCTAAAAAGGTCCCCAAAAGTATTTAGTCCGGTTGCCAACCACGGCACCAGGGTATGATGTGTGTTCAGATCCCTTGCCCCTGCATACTGAGCAATGGTATCCTGGGGAAATAAGGTGGAATTGGGCCCTTAATCCATACAAATCTGCGCCAGCATGTTTGAACTGTGTCCACCAGGTTATTACCGTGTAGGGGAAAACATGTGTGATCTGTCAACACGTCTGACCCAGCCTGTTGTGTACCATTCCCTCTTTGCTGTGGGGGTTGACCAAAGCCAGGAGGGCGGCCATTGTAATTGTGTTGCCGCATAATACAGCTCGTAATTAGGCATACCAAGGCCTCCTACTTCAAGCAAATGATGTGTGGTAGCTAAGGCGGCCCAACACCGATTGTTCCCCCACAGTAGTTCTAGCATCAGTCCATGGAGTGAACAGAAGAATGAGCGGAGCAGCACCAGTGGGGGCGCAGTGAAGTCATAAAGCAATCTGGGGAGTATTATCATCTTTGCAGTTGCCACGTGTCCCAGGGGTGATAGTGGTAATAAATCCCAGAACGGCAGAGAGCCACAGATCGAATGAACCACTCGTCCCAAATTGCCCTCATGGAGTTCCTCAGGGGTGTGGTATATTTGGATGGCTAGATATTTAAAGGTATCGTGACATCATGGCAGCCAATATACCAGGAGAGTGGGCCATAAATGGACCGGAATAAGGGCCAGCGGGAACAGACAGGACTTCATCCAGTTCACGCATAAACCGGTTAAGTCTCCAAAGAGATCCAGTAGTTGCATGATCTTTGGCAGAGAGGATGTGCTCTTACGCAAATATATTAATGCGTCTTCTGCGTATAGGGAGATGATGTGAAATATGCCCATATCTGAGATCCCCCATTGCTGCGCCCGTAGTCGAAGGTGAGAAGCCAAAGGTTCAATTGCTATTGCAAATAACAGAGGTGATAGCGGGCATCCATGTCTAGTGCTGTGGCAAATAGGGAAGTTATCATAGACGTCTCATCCAGTTTTCACACGGAATGTGGGATTGGAGTACAATATATTAATCCAGTCCAAAAGTCTAGGACCAAAGCCCATGCAGCGCAGTGTCTCCTTTAAATAGGGCCATTTAAGAGTGTTGAAGGCCTTCTCAATGTCCAATGATATCACTACTCTGTCATGGTCCCCTCTTGGGGCTCCATTCAATAAGCGCAAAAGCCGTCTAATGTTCAAGAAGGTGTTCCATCCTGGGATGAAGCCCAATTGATCTTCATGATTCAATTGACCAATCCACAGGAGCAGTCGGTTTGCAAGAACTTGGCCCAACAATTTACAGTCTAAATTAAGCAACGACAGGGGCCTATATGAGCCCACATCCAAAGGATCAATACCTGGTTAATGCAGGACCACTATTAGCGCCTCATGTTGAGAGTCGGTGAGATGACTCTACATTTTGGCTTCATGCAGCACTTCCAGAAATGGTCTGCCTAGGTGAGCAGAGAATGCAGAATAATACTGTGCTGGTAACCCGTCAGTTCTGGGTGCTTTGTTGTGAGTAGTTGGCGCAGTGCGGTCCAGACCTCTTCAATACGATGGGTTTGTCAAAATCCAGTTTTTGTAGTGGGGTAAGTTGGGTCAGGGGTAAATTAGTGAGGAAGTCCTCTAATTGAGCAGGGGAGGGTTCAGGCTCTGCTTTGTAGAGCATGCTCTAATAGTCCCGAAAGACATAATTGATAGATGTCCGGGTGTTGACCACGACACCAGAGTCCAACCTAATAGCCCCTATGGGAGGGTGGGGTTGTTCGCCACAAGTCAGCCATGCCAGAGGTCTGCCAGAGCGATCCCCTGCTGCTTGGAGACTAGTGAGATAATGTTGGTAGTAATGCCTACGCAGGCATGAATCAACTTTCCTGTGTCGAGCTCGTAGCTCTCAGAGCATATCTGGGCTTGAGCTACCCCGTGCAACATCTCGTTCCAAGATGCGCAGGTCTGTCTCTAACGAGGTCAGTTTACATACCAAGAAACATCTGACTCCCCCAGTGGCCGAGCACGACCACTTTGTGGACATTCCACTCCAAGGCCTGAAACAAAACCTATTCCTATTAAGCACAAAGTATCTAGAGACACAGTCACCCAGCTCCTGGCGGAATGGAGGGTCGGTTAGCATTTCAGGCTGTAAGCGCCACATTTATATGCTTGTGCCCAGTTTGCTCCATTGAAAGCTTACATGTAGTGGAAAATAGTCAGACAACGTCCTGGACAGGTATTCTGCCTGCAGGACATCCTGAGCCAGATAGGCCGGTCCCAGAATCAAATCCATTCTGGTATGCAGTCTTATGTACTGGGGAGTAGAAGTATTCCTGCTCCTTAGGGTGTCCAATGTGCCATAGGTCATGCATCCCTCTGTCTGACATCCAGGAATGGAGCCTCTGTGATGTAGTTCTGCTGGGTGCACTCGACACTTGGGGGTTGGGATCTATCCATTACCACATTGGGTTCGTAGTTAAAGTCGCCCCCCTCAAGAATTCTCTGTGCTTCGAATTGGGAGCATATATGTTGGCTAGCGCTAAGGGCGTGCCATCCAATGGGCGTTCCACTAACACGTATCTGCCCTCTTTATCTGTAGTGAGACACTCCAAAGTGTAAGGAACATCGGGAGCCACCCAGACCAAGATCACCATGGCGAAAGCTGATGTTGTCATGCCGTATGCTTGCCCCCTCCATTTAGTTTTGAGACTTTGCAATACCCTAGCCGTGAGATGTGTTTTCTGAAGCATGGCTATGTGTGCATTGCGACGTTTCAAGAATGTGTATATCCAATAACGCTTGGTGTGTGTTGCCGTGCTCCTTACATTCCATGTTAACACTTTATATCACATGACCCCCATATGTGCGTGAATGTGTATTTTGTGTTGTGTGCCTGGTGCCAGTGTCCGACATCTGATGTGGTGTCACAAATTGATGACATGGATACGTCTGTACCCCCGCCCCGTGTCCTCATGCCTCTGGGCCACCCAGTCTGTATCAGGAACCGTGAAAGAACATAAAGAACCACAATAACATCAATCCTTCCAGGTTGACGGCCAACGGGCCCATCGCCACTACCCCCTTCTAATCACAATGGGACCCAAAATCATTGGAGGGTGGACAATTGTCCATTTGGAGAGCCATGTTGGGGGCGTGAGTGTTCAAGTGGGGCGCTCTAAGCCATTCCGGCACATTTCTAGTGCAGTCATGCCCTCGCTACCCTGGGGCCACCTCAATCATAGGACTTCTGTATACATAGATTGACTGCCGGGACTCCTTGTTGCTACTATGACAGGTATTGGCAATAATAGTGTCGTCACTGTTGGAGTCATAATTCTGCAAGTAAGGCTGTGTTGAATCCTTAATCTGATAATGATGTCCGTCCATCTTAGCCTGACTGTTAGCTAGTTCCTGTGCCCAGCATGAAGCAGCACATCCACCGCTTCGGAAAGGCATCCTCATTCCAGTGCTAGGCAGCGCCAGACGTGGAAGTGAGATTAAAGATCATCTGCTGTGCGTGGGGTGACATCTGGTCCCAGTAAAGAATTGATTGTCGTGCCGCTGGAAGGTCCTACTGACGAGCCCTAGTCCAAAGTGCGGTCTTTGTGGAGGGCAGCGTATGAGTTTCACATGTGTTGAGTTGCTTCAATTAGTGCTTGGGCCTGGCCCTCTGCTGCTTGGGCCTTCATTGGGGCGCACCCTGGCTCCAGGTCTTTTCTTGCACCGGTCTGACAGGGGTTCCCCTTAAGTCAGTCGTGCCAGGCCCTTGGCATGTAGCCACGTCCATGCTTCCTCTGGGGTTGAGAAGATGTGGGTTTTCTTCCCATCCACTACTATGAGTTGTGCGGGAAATAACAGTGCATATTTGATGTTATGTTCACGGAGGTGTTGCTTAACCTTTACATATGAGTTTCCCTTGCACTGTACTTTCACCATGTAATCAGGATAAGCTGTAATGGTGATATTTTCAAACATCCACAGACCCTTTGTCCGGAAGCACTGGAGGATGAAATCTTGGTCTCGATAATTGAAGAGACAGGCTATTAGTGGCCGAGGTGGGTTGCCAGGCGGTGACGGTCTGCCCAGTATCCTCTGTGCTCGCTCGATCGACAAGAAGCCCGGTACTTTGTTCTCTAACACTGTGGTCTTCCACCACAGGAATCGCACATTGCTCCGCCACAATCTTCCCTCTGCATCTTCAGCCCTACGTTGCAAAGAGGATATCTCAGATTGTAATTGTGATACCTCATTCTGAAGTTCTTGAACCGTTGGTTGCATAATTGCTGGGGATGACTCAGTCTCATCCACTCTGTTGGCCAGTTTACGGTGGTTCGCACGGAGTAAATTGACTTCCTGCGACACAGAGTCAATTTTAGCCTCTAAAGCAGTCTTAGTGTCCAGGACAGCTTGCAGGAGCTTCTCGAATTGGACAGTGAGCTTGAAGTGTAGTATTCATCTGTTGGAGTGTGACAGCGCCATCCTTGGAGGCTGCAGAGGGCACTGGCATTGTCTTCCGCCAACAGACAGGTGGAAGACAATGTACCCCCCACACTATTACAAGGCACCAATCCGTCAGCTTTTCTGGGGCAGTACCAATGCCATCCAAAGCACTGTGGAAACAGTACACAGAAGGGAAACAACTCACCTCTTGACACCCAACGAGGAACCAGGATGCCATGGAGCTCGAACTACAGGTGTTACCAATGTTGGTGTATCTTCTCATCTACCAGGAGTACGAAGGACGGCGGCGACGACCACGGTGAGTACTGCACCTAGCACACAGGGGAGGGGGGAGGGAAAAGAGAGTGACACACTCACGCAACACTCCCACCCCACACCCACAACAACACACACACACACACACACATATCCAATCACATCACAGATACACCCCGTCACCCCCTGGAAGAACGCAAGGACCAAACAAAATGAGTTTAACAAGTGTAATATTCGAACACTTAGATAGCCCAGGATAACAGTAAATAATCAGTGTATACAAATATTTACAGCAAGTACACAGGTCCGTACACTGTCCCATTAAATTTCCATGGACCAGTGGTCCCAAAAAGCATGGGCGAAGCCCACACATGACACCTGCCTCAAAACGGAGAGAACACTGCAGGGGCATCAGGTCGAAAAAAAAAACAGGCACCTCAGGGGGAAGGGGAGGAGGGGCACCTCAGCCGGATGATGGTACAACGCCACTGCTCCTCGAGGAGGCTCCATGCCCACAGCTTGCTACTGGGGAGTTCAAAGCCACAGTCTCTCAAGTGGGTGGGTTTCCCTGATGGGTGCCTCCTTCAATCCTCCCAGACTTGCAGGGACCACAGTGGAAGACGATTTGGTGGCTGAGGTGCTGGTCTGGGCTCTAGACATCCTGGCCCTAGGGGAAGGACGGGGGGAGAGGTGTAGGGAAGAGGTCAATGTTAGCCAGGAAAAGTTTTTTAGACACGCTGGGACGGGAAGATGGAGGGGGTTTGGGAGTGGAGGAAGAGGTAGTGGTTGTAGGAGGTGTACATCTGCTGAGTTTGGGTGAAGGTGCATGGGTTGGACGCTGTTGCGAGGTGGATGGCTGTGGAGTGGGTGTGTGCTGGCGTTTGTGTACTTTGGGGGGAGGGCTCACAGACACCCTGGGAGGGACACAGGGGACGTGTGAATGGTAGTGGGTTTGATGATTGCACATGAGCGGTGTGTAGTGATGGGCGTGCTGGTGATGGAGGTAGTGGCTGAGGATGTAGTGCATGCAGGTGTGAGTGGAGACGAGACAGGGAGGGAAGTGGAGGACGTGGAGGAGGGGACACAGTGGAGGCAGTGGATGTTGGTGTGTCTGCATGGGTATGGTGCTTGTGTGAGTTCCTGGTAGGGAGGGTGGCGGCTGTACCTGTTGTTGCGGTGGGCACAGAGGTGCCCGCCACTGTTAGGGAGCTCCCATCAGAGGAGGAGTCGCTGTCACTGGTGTCCCCTCCTGTTCCTGTTGTGGAGCTCCCCTCGCCCTCCGTCCCACTGGTGCCTTCAGACTCCGTAATTCACCCTCTTTGGCCATGTGGGATGCAGCTCCCTCCGTCTCCGGTGCCTCTGCTCCTCCGCCAGATGATGCTAATGCATACAAGTACAGGGTGACAAAATAAAAAGGGGGGGAAAGACAGAGGAGACACATGGTCAATGCCAGCAACACCACTACCGTTGGTGGATACAACACACAGGGAGCACTAGGCCATGCACTAGCAGTTAGTAGGAAAATCACCTGCCCGTGGGGGACTACGCCTAACCCCATTTGCTGCACACCTGGAACCCACAGGAGGCTGACTAGTTGTAGATGGCCTCTAACACTATTGGGGTTGAAGTGCCACAGAGCCTGCCTAACAAAGGACCTATCCTACCAAGTTCGCCCTGGCCTAGGGGAACCCACAGCCCACATCCCCCACCCAGACACCTCGTAAAGCACGCATAGTCAGCTGAATGAGACTGTACTCACACCCTTGTGGCTGCTGGGATGCCCTCAAGCACCCATCCAAATCCGGATATGCCACCGCCAGGATCCGGAACATAAGGGGGGTCATGGTGCGACGGACACCCCTTCCACATTGGGAAGCCACCCCCTGCTGGGCCTCCGCCGTCTTCTTGCTCCAGCGGCGCAGGTCCTCCCATCTCTTGCGGCAGTGGGCGCTCGCTCTATGATAGACCCCTAGAGTCTGCACTTCCTTGGTGATGGCACGCCAAATACCCTTCTTCTGGTTGGTGCTGACCTAGAGGAAAGGTACAGGATAAAAGGAAATTACTCCCCCGTCCGGTTCGTCATACTCATTGCCCAGCAGTTCCCACCCATGCCCTGACACACATACACTCACCATCCTCACATGCAGGCCTCAGCCCCCCCCACATGTATCTTCCATCCACACCACTCCATACATTCATGTCCCACGCATCATGCTCACAGTTTACTCACCTGTTTGTCTGGAGGACCGTAGAATAGCGTGTACTGGGTGAGGACCCCATCCACTAGTCTCTCCAACTCCTCTGAAGTGAAGGCACGGGCCCTTTCCCCAGACACTCGAGCCGTTGTCGCTTCTAGACATAGGTCACAGCAGCACTTGCAGTGTAGGTCCTCTCCTGTTGAAGGTCTGGTATCAAGTGAGTGAACAGATAGAAAAATTACGGTCACGTCCGCGGCGGTGCGTACCATCACCACCGGCGAAACATTGTTATTGGCTCCTGGAACCCATAGGGCCCAATGATAACCAATGCTGAATAGCACGGCGGTCTTCGACCGCCTACCGCGACGCTGCACAATGCCAGCGCAGTTACCTCATTTCCCCTTGTCCCTCCTAACAGGTCAGGCAGCTGCCATTTCAGGGTGGCACATGGCAGGGCACCTAACTGCGTTACAGCACATTGGGGCAGAAATACGGACAGACAACGCCACACACGGATTTATTCACATTAGTGCAAAAACACTTGTGCAACCTATGTGGTACATGACCCTCTGCTCGCCATTCTCCTACATAGGGCACATCAGCTGGGGCAGATGATGAGATCGCGTCATCCTCCGGTGTACAGACCCCTGGTCGACCTGTCGACAATAGAAGACAGACACATCATTATCACCTACAGACTTGATCGTGCCACAATCCAAGAACTGTGGCCCTCATTACAATCCTGGTGGTAAATCCCACTTTCCGCCGTGATGAAGACCGCCAACATACTGTTGCGGCAGCGGAATTCCGCTACAGGTATCACGACCCACAGCGCGGAATCCTCCACAATACAGACACCCACACAAGTCCGCCACACCAAAGGTCAGTGATAAACTGGCGATACCAAAACCTACACTGTCACGCCAACAAGAATATGCCCACACTATCACGACCCACGAATCAACGCAGCGGTCTTTGAACCGCGGTAATCCATTGGCGGTACCCACCTCCACACTCAAAATACACACACATTTACAAAACACGACTACATTGGACAATTCGAAATACACACACCTGATACACATACACACACCACACACCTAATCCAATATAAAGCACACACCAACATTACCCACAAACCTCACAACAGACAGCACCTCACACATCACCCACACCACATCATGGCACCTCAAAGACACCCCAGGTTTTCAGAGGAGGAGCTCAGGGTCCTGGTGGAGGAACTCATCCGGGTAGAGCCACAGCTATTCAGATCACAGGTGCAGCAGACATCCATTGTTAGGAAGATGGAGCTATGGCGGAGAATTGTCGACAGAGTCAACGCAGTGGGACAGAATCCAAGAACACGGGATGACAGCAGGAAGAGGCGGAACGACCTATGGGGCAAGGTACGTTCTGTGGTATCCAGACTCTAGATTGCTGTACAGAGGACTGACGGTGGACCCCCCCCCCTCCCCCACAACTAAGAACATGGGTGGAGCAAGTCTTGGTGATCTTGCATCCTGAGGGCCTCGCAGGAGTAGCTGGAGGACTGGACTCTGGTAAGTCATATCTTTACTACCATATCCCCCCACCCCACCTGCACGCCATCACATACTCCCACTCTTACCCTCACCCCCATCACTCCATCAACTCCATATGTCCCATAATCACAACCCACACATCTCAGTACCAAGGCCCTGCATGCAACACCTATGCATGGACCACCGTCACCAAAGCTTGGCCAGTACAGAAACCCACACAGACCCCAAACCAACTATCACAAAAGGGCTAACACAATGACACAAGCACAGGAGTAGAGGGTACCGCACCCAGTGCACAAGATGGCACACACAGATACTAAAATTATGCATTTACGCCCCAACAGGACCCATTCCCAACATCACCGGACAGGAGGTGCCAGACATATCCAATCCCCCAACGGAAGAGGCCCACAGTGATGACAGCAACTCAGCATGCCTGGATCAAGTTGACCAGCCCGGCCCATCAGGGACCTCTGGACAGTCGGTTCCCCTGACACAGTCCCAAACCACCACAGAGCCTTCCCCCTCAGGAAACATCAGCACAGCACCCACCCAGTGGGCCCATCCCTCTGTCTTCAGGACAAGTCAATCAGCAGTGTGTCCACCACTACGGGGAACCCAGGCAAACCCACAAACCCAAGACAATCAGGGTCCTGGGGTCAGTGGCAGTGGGCACACGGTTCAGGGGACAGAGGCACAGGATAACAGGGAAGCTGGGAGGACTGCTGTGTGACAGGGGGAGGACAGGCCCAGGGAACCCACTCTCCACGAGGCACTCTCTAACATCATGGGACCATTCCCAGGAGACCATGGGCACGGCCAAGTTTCAGGAGACCCAGCGGCTGCAGGAGGAACACTACCTTGGCATCAGGAAGGACTTGAAGTCCATTAACACCACCCTGGTCACCATTGCAGGGGTACTAGGAGACCTTGTCAACACCATGAGGGACACAGTGGCACAACAACGGGCCCCTGACGCTAGCCTGGACGATGAACAGCCCTCCACCTCCGCCGGCGCTAGTGGACAGGAGGCACCGCCACAGGAACAACAAGCCACCAGTACTCCACACCCTGCAGAAAGAGAACCACCCCACAAACGGTCCCTGAGATCCAGGCACAAGACAGAGAACATTGCCAAGACCCCCGCCAGGAAATAAGACCCTCCTGAATGTCACCCCTCTGTCCCACTTTGTCATCCTGTCCACCTTAAACTGCCATTGCTCCACTTCCTATGCCCCATTGGACAATGCACCTGTGATACAAATAGACTTGACTCTGCCATGGACATTCCTCCACCTTCACCCCAGCCCGTTTCACACACCCCTCCACTTATTTGCACAGAAATAAACACCCTTGATTCACAAAACAATCTAGAGTCAGTCTGTGCTTTCACAAATGTGTAATAGCAAAATCTCTGGAATATAGCAATGTCAATGTACTTGTTCACATACCAAGGTTACACAGCTGTAGGCCTGGAGTAAACAAAGCAGAGGGCACAAATTGGGAGCCACATCTGTGAAATGGAAAGCCAAAGTGACAAGTCAGGGTCCATACACAGAGTGAAAAAGGCAGATGTATGCTAGCTCCTACAATAGTATGAGATGTGGGAAGCAGTTCCATCTTCTTACCTGTGTCTCACTGGAAGTATTGCATGATGATGTTGTTTTGGTTGTCTACATCTTCTTCTGCCTCCTCTTCTTCACTATCCACAGGCTCCACAGCTGCCCCAAGACCAACATCAGGCCCATCCTCCTGCAGAAAAGGCACCTGGCGTCGCAAAGCCAGGTTGTGCAGCATACAGCAGGCCACGATGATCTGGCACACCTTCTTCGGTGAGTAGTATAGGGATCCACCTGCAAGATGGAGGCACCGGAATCTGGCCTTCAGGAGGCCGAAGGTGCGCTCTATAATCCTCCTAGTTCGCCCATGTGCCTCATTGTAGCGCTCCTCTGCCATTGTCCTGGGATGCCTCACTGGGGTCATGTCTTATCCAGGTGACTGGTTGACACCTGTTCGGTATAAGTCATTAAGGACGCTCAATGAAGGACCGCACGCCAATTATAAATACAATTTAGCTTTACTAGAATTGCAGGTAAATGTAGGCATTTAGCACATTAACAATAGTAGAATAAGAATAGCAATGAAAAGCATCTATTTATATATAAGTACACTACAAAGAGCATCTATGCATATATATAACCAAAGAGTTCATTCACAGATATAAGTTTTGATTACCTCTATACCAAAATGCATCACACTACGATGTTCAGGAAGCAGAATATAAATTAGTTGAATACTTCAGATAAGCTTTGATTCACTGCACACCAAAATGCATGTTTCAATTACTGCAGCAGGCTCTCACTACGATGTTCAGGAAGCAAAATATAAACAAACTGAATACTTCAGATAAGCTTTGATTTACTGCACACCAAAATGCATGTTTCAGTTACTGTAGCAGGTTCACACTACGAGGTTTAGAAAGCAAAATATAAACGAGCTGAATACTTCAGGTTATAAACACAGTGCAAGCATAAATAATCAGTCATAATAATAGAGCAGAGAAACAAAGGCCTTTCACCCCTGTGTGGAACTTAACTTAGTCCACGAAATGCTGGGAAGCCCTCTACCGCCTGCTTGGACCTCTCTACCCCTCAAGCATCACGGTCAGCAAAACAGGGAGGCAGCGCTGGGCCATGGCAGCTTTCACAACTCCATCTGCGAGCTTCCAGTCCCTCACCCACACATCAGTGCTTAAATAACTCGAAGCTTGGATTCTATCTCTTTCTGGCATTTTCTAGCTATCTTATCAGTACTTGGCTGCTCTGCCCTTCTCCAGCCTTTGTTTTCATTCCATCTTCTCCTTGTACTCTCGTTCTCAAGGTTGAGACAGAGTCTTCTACACAAACAAGCTTGAAAATAATATCATGAACTTTTCCACGTTGTTTGGGGGGGGGTTTCAGCAGGCATCACACTCATCTACACTGCTCAAGCTGATTAACCCTTCGCGTCACAATGTCTTCCGCACCTTTCCCTATACTGATCACTCCACCCCTTAGATGAGCGTGATGCATGCTGAAACGGATATCATTTACTTTGACATTCCGCTAGCTAGGTTGCTACTATTACTGGTCAGTGTTATTCTAAGCGCCTGCATCTTTAGTATAAAGCTGTTTTGTGCATACATACAGTCTACATAGTATAGTCATTAGCGTAACACAAACAATCAATAACCAAATTAGCTGTTGTAACACTATATTTAGTGTCTTCATAGCTCCTAGTGCCCAGCCTCAGAAGATGTCATACCAATGATGCTCAGTTATTTGCTGGATGCAGGAAGCAGTGTGCATAAGCTGTTTAGCGTTTATGGTCATCAGTATGGCTGTATCCTTGGTGTATTTAGCTGCCATATAAAATTTAGCAAAGGTAACTTGTGCGTAGTGCCTGATTGCCTCTAATCTGGATAGCTTAACAACAAGCAAGATGTTCCACTCTAACTGCGCACGCATGTGTGTCTGTAATGTGGTTATGGTGAACTTAGTCGGTCGGTACAAGATGTGAGTGCTTATGTCAATAATGCTGGTAATATTGCGCATACACATTACTTGCTCTCTGGTGGTTTGTATAAATCCGTTAATAAGTAAGGGATGATTAATGACATAACATATGCGCTCTGTCCCTATCTGATATAAGTCTGTGCCATTCAATAGGATAAGGTAACCATTCACATTCTACTGGTATTGTGTGAAGACATGAATCTAGCACCCATCCAGTGTGGGTACATACCCACCCCTTAGACCAATCTGCACATCTAGTGGGATCTACAGTGTGATTTGTTTAATCAATCCACTTTTTGTCAGTGTGAGGTATCCACTATTCTTTTACTTATCACTACGGGGCGCAATATAAAGGGGCACGATATGTCAGGAGGAAGATCACTTCTTGCTATATCAAAAAGAGCATAACACATTTCTTCCTCACAGTGAAATTGTATGGGCTTTACCCATATTTCTTCAGGCAAATGCAATTGTTGTCTCCAATATTCACCCTGAAGCTGTCCCCATTCTTCTTTAAAGTCTGCATACTGTTGATTAACAATGCTTTGCCATAGTATGCACTGGATGCCCTTGGATACTGCTTGTGTGTTTTAAAAGCTTTTTTTTCCAGAATTGTTCATAAGTGAAATTATGCCATTGCCAATTGCGATACAACCCACGCAGGACTTTCCATAATTCTTGTGAGTGTGTGGGCCCCCATTGAGAAATTACTTTTATGGCCTCTCCTGTACTATATCCTGTAGAAAATAGCTTATTCCTAATGGCTTCAACATCAAAAGAATTCAGGGCCCCTATCCCGATTCCGGTGGCCCCAGCTATCAAGGACCCTAGATCTCTTCTAATACGTAACTTGGGCAAGGGCCATAACTGTGGTGTCCATGGTGCACATAATGGACCATACTTTGAGACATTCCCCTTGGCAATATTTATCTGTAACACAATACGATTAATTATGCTTGCATGCAGAGCTTGCTTACATCCTATTCTATATCGAACTGTAGAAACGTTGCTTAAGTTGCTAATCATGTGTCTTTCGGTTACATAAAACATGAAGGCTGCTGGTTTGGAGTATCGAACTCCTTTGGTTTCATAGTTCATTGTAACGAACACCATGTGTCCTGATATCACAATATTTACATATCATGTTTAACATATAACTCAAAGCCTGTACTATTGCTGGCGTCCCCTGCACCTCGTTCAGTCCGTTGGCATGTCAGATTTTCTGTCCAGTTAACTTCCAGGTCACAGCTTTGGCAGCCATCCACTTGCCTCCAGGTACCTCCATGTTGCAAAGTGAAACATTTCCCTGGTCATCAGTTATGTCAGCGGCTTGAGGTGCACAAGTGACATGAAGGTCCGTAACGCTATTCTCTGCTATCATCAACGCAGATCTCATCGTTTATGACCGTGGGGTAAGTCTCACTGCAGGTACAAATACAGGTACATTAGAGTTCTTTAAAAGTACAATATATGTACTCCCCACCCCTTGACTCAATAGCTCCCCTGCCTCTGGCTTTTTCCCTGGATGGTTCACCCATACTTTTCTCCCTGTGCTTCCAAATCCTCCCTCACCTCTCTGGGTGTTATCGGGGGCGGCAGATTTTTCTTCAATGTGGGGGTGTGTACGCTTGTTCACAAATCACTTGTGCAAGTCTCTCATGTGCTGATAACTTTTTTAGCTGTTCTTTCAACAATCCGTTATATCTCTCAGTCATGCCTACAGCTTGTGGATAATAACTGTGGTGCACAATCCACCAAATTCCCTGTTCCTGTTCCTGCGCCCAGCCATGCACTGTTTTCCCTGAAAAGTGTTTGCCCCTATCTGTTTGGATCTCATCAGGTGCCCCATAATGTTTTATCAGGTAGTTTAGCCCTCGTAAAGTGGACTTTTGATCTGCAGACCTACAGGGCATACCCAACATAAGGCCAGAGTAGGTGTCCACCATAGTCAATACGTAGCTTTTTCCTCCTTCTTTTGGTAGCGGCCCGATATAGTCCAATTTCCACACCATAGCAGCTGCAGTTCCTCTTCTGATATGGCCGCTAGGCTTCTTTTGCAGGGGCATTTGTCTAATCTGGTTGCATATGGGGCCCTCATTTACTGCTTGTTGCACTTGTTCTTTAGTAACTGGAATTTGTTGTTGCTGTACCCATGCATAAGTGCTATTCTCTCCTAAATGTCCGGATGTTGCATGGGCCCTGTTTGCTGAAGCAGCTTCAGCTTCCTCCTTGATGACCACCGTACGCGTTTTGGCCATTTGATCTGTGGTGTTGTTGAATAGAGATGCAAGTGAGGTATCCGATGGGCAATGGGCATCCACATGTCCCACATAGATTTGACATTTTTGCCCTTTCTCCCACATCTCTTCCCATAGCTGCTCGCCTCCCCAAATGGGGCCCAGCTTACTAGTCCTTGGTAAGTGGCCCGACTGTCAGTGTACACAAATGTTTTCTCTCTGATGGGGGCTTGTTCGATCACTGCTGCTACCCCCTGCAGTTCTGCAAGCTGGCTTGATTCATTATCCCCTTCTTGCAGCAACATCGTTTCTGTAGCAGGCTGGAATGCAACTGTTTGCCATTGTCTTTTTCCTTGATAGTACCGGGGGGTACCATCTGTGAACCATGCATTTTGCTGTTCTTCTTCGGTGAGTCGTTCAAAAGGCAGGGCTGTCTTAAATGGTGAGGATTCCATTTCAGAGGGCTCTGGCGCAGGGGCCATTGCCTGCAAGTCCACTGCCCCTACCTCATCTTCTTGTAACGTCGACACTCCTGCTGGCCCTGGTTTTGCCCTTTGCTGCAGATACCATTTCCACTTCACAATGGCAAACTCCTGTGCTCTGCCTACTTTATTGCCAACCCCTCCTTCTCTTGTTCAACCTAGTAAGGGGACCCATGTTTTTAAGGTGACCGGCCGATCATCAGTTATGCGTTCTATTTCCACAAAGGCCCAATCTTGTGGCACCCTCTTTTTTCCCTGCCTCTGCCAAAGGCTCCACATCACTACATCATCTACATCATCCTGTACTATAATTTCCAGCTCAAATGGGTCTCCTTCTGTGATGGGACCTAACGTAAAAGGATTCTGGTGGTCATTCTGACCTCGGCGGTAAAAGGCGCCTACCGCCGGTCAGAAATCCTCCATAATTCCGCTGCGGTCGCGGTAACCCGCCACGGTCATTCTGACCCGCAGCAGCCAAACCTCCGAAAATCCGACAGCCACAACAGACCGCCAGACCAGCGGTCGGCGGAAAAGTGGAGGTGACCAAACCTCCACCGTCACGCCAACAGAAATACGCCCATGCCATTACGACCCACGAATCCATGCAGCGGTCTTTCAAACGCGGTTTTCCATTGGCGGTACACACCGCCGCGGTCAGAATACACACAAACGAACAAAACTCAGCCACATTGGCCGATTTGAATTCCACACACCTGATACACATACACACACCACTCCCACACACACAATACAATATAAAACACACACCCACATCACCCACAAACCCCTTCGACCAAAATCCGAAAAGAAGCACTGAGAGACACATCAGCGATCACAGAATACCATCACACAGAGGCACACTACACCATCACCCACACAATATCCACACACAAAACAACACACACCCTCACACTCAACACACTTAACTACACATACTCCACCCCACCCATCATACACACCACTCCATGGCACCCGAAAGACACCCCCGCTTCTCAGACGAAGAACTCAGGGTCATGGTGGAGGAAATCGTTCGGGTAGAGCCCCAGCTCTTCGGCACACAGATCCAATACACCAGCATTGCCCGGAGGACGGAGCTATGGCAGAGGATTGTCGACAGGGTCAACGCTGTGGGACAGCACCCCAGAAATCGGGAAGACATCAGGAAGCGATGGAACGACCTACGGGGGAAGGTGCGTTCCATGGTATCCAGGCACAACATCGCCGTGCAGAAGACTGGCGGAGGACCCCCACCTCAACCCCCACAATTTACAACATGGGAGGAGGAAGTCTTGAACATCCTGCATCTTGACGGCCTCGCAGGAGTCGGCGGAGGAATGGATTCTGGTAAGTTGAAGCTTCACTACTGCTTCCCCCCCACCTGCATGCCAAATCATACCCCAACCCTCACCCCCATCCTCGAACCCCACCCTCACCCCCACCCCCATCCTCACCCCCACCCTCACCCCCACCACCATCCTCACCCCCACCACCATCCTCACCCCCACCACCATCCTCACCCCCACCCCCAGCACACCTATTTCCTGCCAATGTCTCACCATCACAACCCACACATCCCAAAACCTAGGCCTGCATGCGTCCACTAAGCATGGACACCCATCACCAAAGCATGCCCAATGCATATACACATCCCCCCCACAAGCCACCCTCACCAAAGCCCCCACACACGAATGCCAGCACTTGGGGACACGGGAACCCACAGATACACCCATATGCCACACATTGAAACTATAACCATACCTCTATACCCCTGCAGGACCCGACCGTCAACACACCGCCACGGAGGGCCCAGAATTCTCCACACCCCCCACCCAAGAGGCCGTCAGCGATGACAGCAGCTCTGTCGACCTGGACACTGATGACCAGCCCGGACCATCGGGGACCTCTGGACAGTCGGTTCCCCTCACACAGGCACAGGCCACTACAGACCCAAACCCCTCTGGGAACACCAGCACAGCTCCCACCCAGCGGGCCCATGTCTCTGTCTCCAGGGCGCGTCAATCTGCGGTGTGTCTACCACTACAGGGCACCCAGGATAACCCACCACCCCAACAACAACAGGGACCTGGGGGCAGTGGTAGTGGGCACACAGGCCAGGGGGCAGAGGCCCAGGGAAACAGGGCAACTCGGAGGGCAGCTGTGCGACAGGGGGGGGACGGGCCCAGGGAACCCACTCTCCACGAGGCCCTCACCACCATCATGGGAGCATACAACCGCTCCCAGGAGACGATGGCGACGGTACTGGCCCGGTTCCAGGAGATCCAGGTACTGCAGGAGGAACACTATCGGGGGTACAGGGAGGACATCAGAGCCCTCACCTCCACCCTGGTTACCATGGTAGGGCTGCTGCAGGAACTCATCAACACCAGGACGGACACTCAACAACAACAAAGGGCCCCTGCCACTAGCCTGGACCAAGAACAGCCAACCACCTCCGCCGGCGCTAGTGGACAGGAGGCCCCCGCACAACAGCAGCCCACCAGACCCCCACCTCCTGCAGGAGAAGAACCACCCCGCAAGAGGGCCCTGAGATCTCGCAAGAAGACAGAGTAGGATGTCAAGACCCCCGCCAGCAAAGGATACCACCTGATGTCATCCCACTGTCCCACATTGTCACCCTGTCCATCCTTGAACTGCCCATGCTCCATCTCTCCACAGGCCTATGGACAATGCACCTGTGTGACTGTTACTCTGGACTCTGCCATGGACATTCCTTCACCATAGCCCCCACCCACTTGAAACCACCCATCCCATTTTGAACACTGAAATAAACACCTATTTTGCACAAAACTATCTGGAGTCTGGCTGTGATTTCAAAATATTGTAATTGACATGACAGTGCAAATATGTCCTTGTACATAGTGAAGTCAACAAACAGCTGCCACAAAGCTGTAGTCCATGGGGAAACGAAGCACAGGACTCGTAGTGGGGACCCCAGATCTGAAATAGGGAGGGAAAAGCCACAACTCAGTCATCATACACTGGGGCAAATAGACAGGCAGCAGAGATGCAGGAGAGTAGTTCACATTTACTAAATTATGTTTGAATTGTTACCTGTGTCCTATTGGAAGTACTGTTCAATGATTCTGTCCCTGTTGTCTGTTTCAGCCCCGTCGTCTTCCTCCTCGTCACTCTCCACAGGTTCCACAGCTGCCACAACACCACCGTCTCGACCATCCTCCTGCAGGAAAGGCACCTGGCGGCGCAAAGCCAGGTTGTGAAGCATGCAGCAGGCCACGATGATGTGACACACCTTCTTAGGTGAGTACATTAGGGATCCACCTGTCATATGCAGGCACCGAAACCTGGCCTTTAGGAGGCCGAAGGTGCGTTCGATCACCCTCCTAGTACGCCCATGGGCCTCATTGTACCGTTCCTCTGCCCTGGTCCGGGGATTCCTTACTGGGGTCAGTAGCCACGACAGGTTGGGGTACCCAGAGTCCCCCAATAGCCATACACGGTGTCTCTCTAGCTGTTCCATCACGTAAGGGATGCTGCTATTCCTTAGGATGTAGGCGTCATGCACTGACCCTGGGAATTTGGCATTTACATGCGAGATGTACTGGTCAGCCAAACACACCACCTGGATGTTCATGGAATGGTAACTTTTTCTGTTCCTGTACACCTGCTCCCTGTCTCTTGGGGGAACCAAAGCCACATGGGTCCCATCAATGGCACCAATGACGTTGGGAATATGTCCAAGGGCATTGAAATCACCCTTCACTGCAGCCAATTCGCCCACCTCAGGGAAAAGGATGTAGCTCCTCATGTATTTCATCAGGGCCGACAACACTCTGGATAACACCTTCGAAAACATGGGCTGAGACATCCCAGAAGCAATTCCCACTGTTGTCTGAAATGACCCAGTTGCCAAGAAGTGGAGTACTGACAGGACCTGCACCAGAGGGGGAATCCCTGTGGGTTGGCGGATGGGGGACATCAGGTCGGGCTCCAGCTGGGCACACAGTTCATGTATAGTGGCACGGTCAAGCCGGTAGGTCAGGATAATGTGGCGTGCTTCCATTGTCGACAGGTCCACCAGCGGCCTGTACACGGGAGGATTCATCCGTCTCCTCGCCAAACCCAGCGGACGGTGCCTAGGAAGGACAACATGGAGCACACAGTCAAGCAACACACAGGTACGTACTCACAGCTTGCACAGTAAACGATTCTCTATGCAGTGAATGGCGTGTCTGAGTGGCTATGCAAGGCCTAGGCCTGTGTGACGCAGTTGAAATTGAGCCATGTGGACCCTCGAAATGGCGGCTGCCTGACCTGTGAAGTGTGACAATGGGATGTGAGGTCAATGCGCTGGCGTGGCACACCGCGGCGGTCGGCGGTCGAAGACCGCGGCGCGAAGCCGCATTGGTTAACATTGAAGCCTATGGGTTTCAGGAGCCAATGGCGAAGGGCGCCGGCGGTGGCGGTACGCACCGCCGCGGACGTGACCGCCATTTTCTATCTACTTATTCACTTGCGACTTGAACTTTCACAGGAGAGGACCTATACTGCAAGTGTTGCTGTGACCTCGGTCTGGAAGGGACAATGGCTGCTGCGCCTGGGGAAAGGGCCCCTGCCTTCACTGGAGAAGAGTTGGAGAAACTTGTGGATGGGGTCCTCCCCCAGTATGCGCTACTCTACGGTCCTCCAGACCAACAAGTGAGTTTAATTCAATATGGATTTGGGGCCACTGGCTGGCTTGGGGGCCTGGCGGGGGGCCTGGCGGGGATGGGGGGCATGTTGGGCCTGGCGGGGGGCATGGCGGGGGGCCTGGCGGGGATGGGGGGCATGTTGGGCCTGGCGGGGGGCATGGCGGGGGGCCTGGCGGGGATGGGGGGCATGTTGGGCCTGGCGGGGGGATGGCGGGGGGCCTGGCGGGGATGGGGGGCATGTTGGGCCTGGCGGGGGGCATGGCGGGTGGCCTGGCGGGGATGGGGGTCATGTTGGGCCTGGCGGGGGGCATGGCGGGGGGCCTGGCGGGGATGGGGGGCATGTTGGGCCTGGCGGGGGGCCTGGCGGGGATGGGTGGCATGTTGGGCCTCGCGGGGGGCATGGCGGGGGGCCTGGCGGGGATGGGGGGCATGTTGGGCCTGGCGGAGGGCCTGGCGGGGATGGGGGGCATGTTGGGCCTGGGGGGGGGCCTGGCGGGGGGCCTGGCGGGGATGGGGAGCATGTTGGGCCTGGCGGAGGGCCTGGCGGGGGGCCTGGCGGGGATGGGGGGCATATTGGGCCTGGCGGGGGGCCTGGTGGGGGGCCTGGCGGGGATGGGGGGCATGTTGGGCCTGGCAGGGGGCCTGGCGGGGGGCCTGGCGGGGATGGGGGGCGTTGGGCCACTGGCAACGAAAATGCAGACAAACTTGAACGTGGTATTTCTCCCTCCCTGTACGTGTCACATAGGTCAGCGCCCATGAGAAGATCGGGATTTGGCGTGCCATCGCCAAGGAAGTCCGGACCCTGGGGGTCCACCATCGACGGGGCACCCACTGCCGCAAGAGGTGGGAGGACAACCGCCGCGGGACCAAGAAGACCGCTGAGTCTCTGCTGGGGATGGCCTCCCAACGTAGGCGGGGTGCCTGCCGTCAACTGACCCCCCTGATGTTCCGGATCCTGGCGGTGGCCTACCCTGATTTGGATGGGCGCGTGAGGGCAGCACAGCAGACACAAGGGGGTGAGTACAAGCATTATCTACTCTGTTGTCGCGCAGTGGAGGTGTCTGGAGGACCCAAGGGTAGGTCGCTCCCCCTGCCGCTGCAGCTCCTCCAGGTTCCTGAGTTCCTGAGACCCACCCCACAGTAAGTACCCCCCACCTCCCAGCCCCTCGTTCTGCCCCGCGCTACTCACCCTCTCTCCTGCTCCTGCTTCTTTTCCTCTTTCCTTCTTCTCTGTTCTTCCTCCTCGCTCCTCGTCTGTATTCTTCTTCTGTACTCCTCTTCTCCCCGTCTTCTCTCCTCTTCTCTTCTTCCTCATCTTCTGCTGTGGTATTCTGCACTCTGTTTCTTCGTTTTTTGTATCTCCCTCCGTGTTCTTCTGTGTTCTTCTGTGTTCCTCTGTCTTCTTCTGTCTTCCTCTGTCTTCCTCTGTGTTTTTCTGTCTTCCTCGGTGTTCTTCTGTCTCCCTCTGTGTTCTTCTGTATTCTTCTCTGTTCTTCTGTCTTCCTCTGTCTTCTTCTGTCTTCCTCTGTGTTCTTCTGTATTCTTCTCTGTTCTTCTGTACTCCTCTCTGTTCTTCTGTGTTCTTCTGTGTTCTTCTGTGTGTCTTCTGCTCTTCCGGTCTTCTGCTCTTCCGTTCTTCAGTCCTTCCGGTCTTCTGCTCTTCTGTTCTTCTTTTCTTCTGTTCTTCTTTTCTTCTTGTCTTCTTGTCTTCTGCCTTTGGCTCTTCTGCCTCCTCCGTCCTCTTCTCCCCGCGCCTGCCCTCCTGCTCCTGCCTCATCCCCCTCCCCCACTCGCATCCCCCCCTCTATCTCCCCTATCTAACCCGTTCACTTTCTACCTCCCTCACTCCTCCTATCTACCTATCTCTCCATCTCTCTATCCCACTATCCAACTCCCTCACTCTCCACCTCCTCCTATCTTCCTATCTCTCTATCTTTTTCCCTATCTATCGATTTCTCTATCTACCTTTTCTCTCTACCTATTTCTCTATCTCTCCCCCCCCTCCCGCCACCCCCTCTATTACCTATCTTCCTATCCCCTCACTCTACCTCTCACCCTCACCCACCTCTACAACCCCCCCTCCCCTATCTTCACAACCCTACAACTATCTTTCTCCCTAATCTCCTAAACCTCCTAACACTCTCCCCCCTCCACCCTTAAACCCCCCACCCCCAGCTCTTCTCACTCTACCTGTCCCCCCCCTCCCTCGGGCTTTCCCGCCGCGACCTCCTGCACGCCCCCGCCCCCCAGCTCCCATTCGCCCCCAGCTGACCCCTCCCCCCCCTCCTACCTCATATGGCGCCCGCTGCGCAACAGTGGTAGCGACCCTTGACCCAAGGGTAGGTCGCTCCCCCTGCCGCTGCAGCTCCTCCAGGTTCCTGAGTTCCTGAGACCCACCCCACAGTAAGTACCCCCCACCTCCCAGCCCCTCGTTCTGCCCCGCGCTACTCACCCTCTCTCCTGCTCCTGCTTCTTTTCCTCTTTCCTTCTTCTCTGTTCTTCCTCCTCGCTCCTCGTCTGTATTCTTCTTCTGTACTCCTCTTCTCCCCGTCTTCTCTCCTCTTCTCTTCTTCCTCATCTTCTGCTGTGGTATTCTGCACTCTGTTTCTTCGTTTTTTGTATCTCCCTCCGTGTTCTTCTGTGTTCTTCTGTGTTCCTCTGTCTTCTTCTGTCTTCCTCTGTCTTCTTCTGTCTTCCTCTGTGTTTTTCTGTCTTCCTCTGTGTTCTTCTGTCTCCCTCTGTGTTCTTCTGTATTCTTCTCTGTTCTTCTGTCTTCCTCTGTCTTCTTCTGTCTTCCTCTGTGTTCTTCTGTATTCTTCTCTGTTCTTCTGTACTCCTCTCTGTTCTTCTGTGTTCTTCTGTGTTCTTCTGTGTGTCTTCTGCTCTTCCGGTCTTCTGCTCTTCTGTTCTTCTTTTCTTCTGTTCTTCTTTTCTTCTTGTCTTCTTGTCTTCTTGTCTTCTGCCTTCGGCTCTTCTGCCTCCTCCGTCCTCTTCTCCCCGCGCCTGCCCTCCTGCTCCTGCCTCATCCCCCTCCCCCACTCGCATCCCCCCCTCTATCTCCCCTATCTAACCCGTTCACTTTCTACCTCCCTCACTCCTCCTATCTACCTATCTCTCCATCTCTCTATCCCACTATCCAACTCCCTCACTCTCCACCTCCTCCTATCTTCCTATCTCTCTATCTTTTTCCCTATCTATCGATTTCTCTATCTACCTTTTCTCTCTACCTATTTCTCTGTCTCTCCCCCCCTCCCGCCACCCCCTCTATTACCTATCTTCCTATCCCCTCACTCTACCTCTCACCCTCACCCACCTCTACAACCCCCCTCCCCTATCTTCACAACCCTACACCTATCTTTCTCCCTAATCTCCTAAACCTCCTAACACTCTCCCCCCTCCACCCTTAAACCCCCCTCCCCCAGCTCTTCTCACTCTACCTGTCCCCCCCCTCCCTCGCGCCTTCCCGCCGCGACCTCCTGCACGCCCCCGCCCCCCAGCTCCCATTCGCCCCCAGCTGACCCCTCCCCCCCCTCCTACCTCATATGGTCGCGCAGCGGGCGTGCGCAGCGGGTGCGCCCCTGGCGCGCCAGAGGCGCGCCAGAGGCAAGCCCGTCTGCGCCCGTCCGCGCCTGGCCCGCGCCCAGCGCCATGACCCCTGGTCCCCAGCGCTCCCAAGCCCTGATGATCCGCTATGACCCCACCACCCTCCATGCCTTCAACCCAGGACGCTCCAACACCTGCTTCCAAGCTCACCCCAAACGCACCCATGGACCCTTCGCCTGCAACTCCTGCAAACGCATCTTCCACCACGCAACAACTACGACCACAAGCCCACGCGCCATCAACCACCTCAAGTGCATCCTAGTCAACGCTCGCTCCGTTCACAAACACGCCGTTGAACTCTGGGACCTCCTAGACTCCACAGCACCGGATGTCGCCTTCATCACGGAGACCTGGATGAACGCCTCCTCTGCTCCAGACATCGCCACCGCCATCCCCGAAGGCTACAAGATCTCCAGGAAAGACCGCACCAACCAAGTAGGAGGAGGTATTGCCATCGTCTTCAAAGACTCCATCAGCGTCACCACCTCCACTGAAGACTCCCCTCTTGCCGCTGAACACCTGCATTTTCAGATTCGCACCGACCCGAGGACCACCCTCAGAGGATCCCTCGTCTACCGTCCTCCCGGACCTCGCGCCCCTTTCAGCGACACCATCGCCGACTTCATCTCCCCGCACGCCCTCGCCTCACCGGACTACATCCTCCTAGGCGACCTCAACTTCCATCTGGAACAAAACAACGATCCCAACACCACCACCCTGCTCGACAACCTCGCCAACCTCGGCCTCAAACAACTGGTGAACACTGCCACCCACATCGCCGGACACACACTCGACCCTATCTTCTCCGCCAGCAAACACGTCTTCTTCAGCCACGCCTCCACCCTTCATTGGACCGACCACAGCTGCGTCCACTTCACATTCCGACGCGAGACCCGCCACCTCCGCACTCAACCCATCCTTCGCCGACAGTGGAACAAGATCCCTGAAGAGCAACTCTTCGCCGCACTCGCCGCCAACCAACCCACCCTCACCACCGACCCCAACGTCGCAGCCCCCAACCTCACAAACTGGATCTCCAACTGCGCAGACAACCTTGCTCCCCTCATTCGCTTGCAGCGACAGAACAACACCAAGAAACCCCTCTGGTTCTCTGACACCCTCAAAGAATCAAAGAAAACTTGTCGCGCACTTGAGAAAGCCTGGCGCAAGGACCGCACCGCTGACAACATGACCGCCCTCAAGAACGCTACCCGCAAACACCACCACCTGATCCGCACTGCCAAAAGGAATTTTTTCACCGACAGACTGGACAAAAACAGCCACAACAGCAGAGAACTCTTCAGCATCGTCAAGGAGTTCTCCAACCCTAGCGCCAACGCCAACGCCGTCACGCCCTCACAGGATCTATGCGAATCCCTCGCCACTTTCTTCCATCGCAAGATCAGCGACCTCCACGACAGCTTCGGACACCAGACCCAACCTAACACCACCGAACCCACATCCCCGACCATCACCCTCAACAACTGGACCCACATCAGCACGGAAGAAACCAAATCCATCATGAACTCTATCCACTCCGGCGCCCCTTCGGACCCCTGCCCGCACTTCATCTTTAACAAAGCCGACAACATCATCGCCCCGCACCTCCAGACCGTCATCAACTCTTCTTTTTCTTCTGCTACCTTCCCCGAATGCTGGAAACACGCCGAAGTCAACGCCCTACTAAAGAAACCTACGGCTGACCCGAGCGACCTGAAAAACTTCCGCCCCATCTCCCTTCTGCCTTTCCCAGCCAAAGTAATAGAGAAGACCGTCAACAAACAGCTGACCACCTTCCTGGAAGACAACAACCTGCTCGACCCCTCACAGACCGGATTCCGAACCAACCACAGCACTGAAACCGCCCTCATCTCAGTCACAGACGACATCAGAACCCTGATGGACAACGGTGAAACAGTCGCCCTCATTCTTCTCGACCTCTCGGCTGCCTTTGACACCGTCTGTCACCGCACCCTAACCACCCGCCTCCGCTCCACCGGGATCCAAGACCAGGCCCTGGACTGGATCGCCTCCTTCCTCGTAAACCGCTCCCAAAGAGTCTACCTCCCTCCGTTTCGCTCAGAACCCACTGAGATCATCTGCGGCGTACCTCAAGGCTCATCACTCAGCCCGACACTCTTCAATGTCTACATGAGCCCCCTCGCTAACATCGTACGCAAGCACAACATCATCATCACCTCCTACGCCGACGACACCCAACTTATACTCTCCCTCACCAAGGACCCCGCCAGCGCCAAGACCAACCTACAAGAGGGTATGAAGGACGTCGCAGATTGGATGAGGCTCAGCCGCCTAAAGCTGAACTCTGAAAAAACTGAAGTCCTCATCCTCGGCAACACCCCGTCCGCCTGGGACGACTCCTGGTGGCCCACGGCCCTCGGCACCGCACCGACCCCCGCAGACCACGCCCGCAACCTCGGCTTCATCTTGGACCCCCTTCTCACCATGACCAAGCAAGTCAACGCCGTGTCCTCCGCCTGCTTCCTCACCCTCCGCATGCTCCGCAAGATCTTCCGCTGGATCCCCGCCGACACCAGAAAAACCGCGACCCACGCCCTCGTCACGAGCCGCCTGGACTACGGCAACACCCTCTACGCTGGGACCACCGCCAAACTCCAAAATCGCCTGCAACGCATTCAAAACACCTCAGCCCGCCTCATCCTCGACGTACCCCGCAACAGCCACATCTCCGCACACCTGAGACACCTGCATTGGCTCCCAGTCAGCAAAAGGATCACCTTCCGACTTCTCACCCACGCACACAAAGCCCTCCACGACAAGGGACCGGAATACCTCAACAGACGCCTCAACTTCTACGTCCCCACCCGCCCCCTCCGCTCTTCTGGCCTCGCACTCGCCGCCGTCCCTCGCATCCGACGCTCCACGGCGGGTGGGAGATCTTTCTCCTTCCTGGCGGCCAAGACCTGGAACTCCCTCCCCACCAGCCTCAGGACCACCCAGGACCACTCCGCTTTCCGGAGACTCCTAAAGACCTGGCTGTTCGAGCAGCGATAACCACCCCCTTTGTCCCTAGCGCCTTGAGACCCGCACGGGTGAGTAGCGCGCTTTATAAATGCTAATGATTTGATTTGATTTGATCTGGGTGGGGGAGGAGGGCTGTGGGTCCCCCTAGGCCAGGGCGATATCTGTAGGCTGGGCACCCCCGTAAGCCCCTGTGTCCCCAGCCACCACCCTCAGTAGTGTGCCAGTACAGCCATCCCTGGGCCGTGTCATCCATGGGTGCAGTTGTCAACTCTAGGCGTGTAGGGCATGTTCCACGGAATGCGTAGGGGACCCCAAGTGCGCAACTTAGTGCAGGGGGCATCTGTGTCTGTCATGTCCGCTAACTGTACCGGTGATCCATGTACTCAAAATCTCTTTATTTCTCTCTCCCCCCCCCTTTTTGTTTGTCTTTCTGTGCTTGTGTGCATCAGCATCATCAGGCGGAGGAGAAGTGGCATCGGGGCAGGAGGGAGCTGCATCTCACATGGCCCAGGAGGGCCATGCCACAGAGTCTGACTGGACCAGTGAGACGGAGGGCGAGGGGAGCTCCACAACGGGGACGACTGGACCCTGCAGCGACACGGACACGTCCTCGGAAGGGAGCTCCCTTGCGGGGGTGGCACCATCCGTGCCCCCCGCCATTACAGGTACAGCCGCCACCCAGCGCACCATCTCCGCCCTCCCAGCAGCCCCTCAGCGTTCGCCCCGTGCCTGCTCTGCCAGGAAGCCGGGCATCTCCTTCGCCCCAGGCACCTCAGGCCCTGCCCCTGTTACCCCCGCTGCCCTCAGTGAGGAGGTCATTGACCTCCTCCGAACGCTCATTGTTGGGCAGACTACCCTTTTGAATGCCATCCAGGGGGTGGAGAGGGAGGTTCATTGCAGCAATGCGTACCTGGAGGGCATTCATTCGGGTCAGGCTGCCCATCAGCGATCGTTCCAGGCTCTGGCCTCAGCACTGACGGCAGCCATTGTCCCTGTCTCCTGCCTCCCTCTACTAACTCCCTCCTCCCAGTCTCCTGTTCCTCTGCCTGTCCCACCCACACCATCAGACCAGCCTGCACACACCTCAACACCCAAGAGCAGCTCATCCAAACATAAGCACCACAGATCACGCAGACATTCACACAAGCAACATTCCGATGCAGACATGCCAACAGTCACTACCACCTCTGTGACCCCCACCTCCTCGTCTCCCTCCTCCCTCCCTGTGACGTCTACACTCACACCTTCATTCACCTCACCATCAGCCAGTGTTTCCATCACCAGCACACCCTCCAGTCCAGTCCGCACACATGCAGTCACCACCCCCACTGCCATTTACACGTCCCCTGTGTCCTCTCCCACTGTGTCTGTCACCCCCTCTTCCACACCACACAAACGCAGCCACCCACCCACCCAACAGCCATCCACCTCACGACAGCCTCCCGCTCCTGCACCTGCACCCAAAGACAGCAAAGTTGTCTCGCCTACAACCACATCCTCTCCCTCCACTCCCATTCCCACTGTACCTACCACTATCCATTGTCCCAGGAAAATCTATCTCTCTACTGCTACCTTCTTTCCTGACCCTGAGCCCCCCCCTCCTTCTCGTCGGGGTAAGAAGAGCACCTCAGCCACCACCAGCCCTGCAGCCCCCTTGACAAGGGTGCAGGGGTATTGGAGCCCACCAGCCCGCAGGTCTGGATCTTCGCCCAGCAGCAAGGGGACAGCCAGCCCACCCCCTGGAAAGAGGAGCAGAAGGCGGAAGGGCCGCCGCCGGAGCCCGGGTTCTATATCCCCCCAGGACACTAGCCAGCCACCGTCAACAGCCACAGCTCCAAAGGGAGGAAAGGGCCACAGACTCCCGACTAAGGAGGGCAAGGGCAGCAAGGCGGAGAAGTCAGGCAGCAGGCCTGCTGCCCATGGAGGACCCGTCACAGCTACCCAGGAGGAGCCCGCAACCCCCATAGCCGCTGCCCCGGGAGGAACCGGCACAGCTGCCCCGGGAGAGCCCACCACCCCCATAGCCGCTGCCCAGGGAGGACCCAGCCCAGCTGGCCAGGAGGGCCCCACCACCCACAGCCCAGGTGGGCATTGAAGGAGCACCATCCCCGCTGCCCAGGAGGGCACCACCAGGCAATGAGCAGTTGGCCATAGAATGTCCGCCGTCTCCAGCACCGCTCCGCTGGGGACCGCCGTCTCAAGAACCGCTGAACTGGGCCCTTCAAGGCAAGAACCGCTGAACTGGGCCCCGCCGTCTCCAGCACCGCTCCGCTGGGGACCGCCGTCTCAAGAACCGCTGAACTGGGCCCCGCCGTCTCCAGCACCGCTCCGCTGGGGACCGCCGTCTCAAGAACCGCTGAACTGGGCCCTTCAAGGCAAGAACCGCTGAACTGGGCCCCGCCGTCTCCAGCACCGCTCCGCTGGGGACCGCCGTCTCAAGAACCGCTGAACTGGGCCCCGCCGTCTCCAGCACCGCTCCGCTGGGGACCGCCATCTCAAGAACCGCTGAACTGGGCCCTTCAAGGCAAGAACCGCTGAACTGGGCCCTTCCAGGCAGGAACCGCTGGCCCTTTGGCAGACGTGGCAGGGCAGGATCTGTCTCGGGCAGGGCTGCAGGATGTCCTCTGGCCAACATGCCTCCTCCAGTGGCAGTGGAGTCTGTTATGGACTGTTTGGACTGTGGCTTTGCTCTCCCCAGGATGGCCCAGTGGGCAGGCCACCCACTGTATGGACTGTTTGGACTGTGGCTTTGCACTCCCCAGGATGGCCCAGTGGGCAGGCCACCCACTGTATGGACTGTTTGGACTGTGGCTTTGCACTCCCCAGGATGGCCCAGTGGGCAGGCCACCCACTGTATGGACTGTTTGGACTGTGGCTTTGCTCTCCCCAGGATGGCCCAGTGGGCAGGCCACCCACTGTATGGACTGTTTGGACTGTGGCTTTGCTCTCCCCAGGATGGCCCAGTGGGCAGGCCACCCACTGTATGGACTGTTTGAACTGTGGCTTTGCTCTCCCCAGGATGGCCCAGTGGGCAGGCCACCCACTGTATGGACTGTTTGGACTGTGGCTTTGCTCTCCCCAGGATGGCCCAGTGGGCAGGCCACCCACTGTATGGACTGTATGGACTGTGGCTTTGCTCTCCCCAGGATGGCCCAGTGGGCAGGCCACCCACTGTATGGACTGTATGGACTGTGACTTTGCTCTCCCCAGGATGGGCCAGTGGTCATGGAGTCCCCTCGTGGATCTGGCGTCGTGTACTCAAGTGGCTGAGGTGCCCCCCCTTCCCTTCCCCCTGAGGTGCCTGTCCTTTTTTCTTTCTGATGCCCCTGCAGTGTTCTCTCCGTGGAGTTCTTGTCGTGGGACTGGGCCTTGCCCCTTTGCTCAGGACCCCTGTGGTCCACGGACAGTGGTTGGACTACATTTAGTAGATGTATATATTTTGTACATAGTTTATTTATTTATTGGGATTACTGCTGTCCATTTTTCAATATATCTGCCCGTTTAAGATCTCTTCTTTTGGTCTTTGCATTATTTCGGAGGGGGGGGTTTGTGGGTTGTGACAGTGATCTGTGGGAATGCATTGATGTGTGTGTTGTAGTGGGTGTGGGTGGGTGGGTGTGTGCCGGTGATCTTTTCCCTCCCTTGTGTCGTAGGTGCAGTACTCACCGATGTCTTCCGCGCCGCCGGGCGTGCTCCTGGTACAGGAGCAGGTATAGGAGTGCGGGGATGACCTGCAACTCGGGTTCCATACTGCCGGAATCTCGCGTGGAGGTGAGCGTTTTCCCGTTCATAGTCTGTTTCCGCCGTGTTTTTATCGGCGGTGCTCCCGCCCCGGAAAAGGTGGCGGATTGGTGGGTCGTGATAGGGTGGGCAGTACATTGTCTGCCGCCTGGCTGTTGGCGGGGACCGCCGCGCTGTTTGTTTGTTCCGCCGTGGCGGGCGGAGTGTTAATGCGGCGGGCTGTGTTGGCGGTTCCCGCCAGGGTCAGAATTGCATATTTTGGACCGCCGGCCTGTTGGCGGGTTGGCCGCCGCTTTATCACCGACCGCCAGGGTCAGAATGAGGGCCTCTGTATTTGCCCACCATTCACTACCTTTTCACCTTCAATTTCACCTACACGTCCTTCTCCAATTTCAACTCCACCTAGTTCTGTTACACGTACTTCCACCTCATCCTCCCAAGTATGTGGATCCCAATTTTCTTTGCGTACCAATGCCCTCACTTGCACAGTTGAGGGTATTTTAGGCTTCTGCCTACTCTTCTGTTTGCGTACCAGTGCCCTCACTTGCACAGTTGAGGGCATTTTAGGCTTCTGCCTACTTTTCTGTTTGCGTACCAGTGCCCTCACTTGCACAGTTGAGGGCACTTTAGGCTTCTGCCTACTCTTCTGTTTTGCTACTCGTACTGCTAATGCGGTGCACCTTGCCTCCATTTGATCACCCCGAGTCACTGCACTTTCTATGGTCTCTTTCATAAGTAACTGCCTTTCCTGCAAGGCTGCAAACTCCTCCCGCAGTTTTCTTATCTCTGCATCTTGTTTTTGTGTTTTCCTGTATACCGTATGGAGCGCAGACAGGAAAAGCCACCCCACTTGCCCTACTGCTTTCAGCTCCAGCTTCGCCCCTCTTAGCTTCACGCTCTCAACCGCATCTTCCACTAAGAGAGGAGTCACTTTCTCATCTAATGCCTCCCATAACACCGGCGCTGCCCACCGGTTCAGGAGTCCTGCCACACCAGAGAACGGGTCAGTTGCTAACCACCCGGGAATGGATCTGGCTTCTCCCCCATGATGCCTTCCGCTCTCTGCCTCACTTTTCTTACGTCCCCAAAGAGGAATTATTGACTTATACCCCACTTCTGGTACCAAAAATGTCTTATCCAGGTGACTGGTTGACACCTGTTCGGTATAAGTCAATAAGGACACTCAATGAAGGACCACACGCCAATTATAAATACAATTTAGCTTTACTAGAATTGCAGGTAAATGTAGGCATTTAGCACATTAATAATAGTAGAATAAGAATAGCAATGAAAAGCATCTATTTATATATAAGTACACTACAAAGAGCATCTATGCATATATATAAGCAAAGAGTTCATTGACAGATATAAGTTTTGATTAACTGTATAGCAAAATGCATCACACTACGATGTTCAGGAAGCAGAATATAAATGAGTTGAATAATTCAGATAAGCTTTGATTCACTGCACACCAAAATGCATGTTTCAGTTACTGTAGCAGGTTCACACTACGAGGTTTAGAAAGCAAAATATAAACGAGCTGAATACTTCAGGTTATAAACACAGTGCAAGCATAAATAATCAGTCATAATAATAGAGCAGAGAAACAAAGGCCTTTCATCCCAGTTTGGAACTTAACTTAGTCCACGAAATGCTGGGAAGCCCTCTACCGCCTGCTTGGACCTCTCTCCCCCACAAGCATCACGGTCAGCAAAACAGGGAGGCAGCGCTGGGCCATGGCAGCTTTCACAACTCCATCTGCGAGCTTCCAGTCCCTCACCCACACTTCAGTGCTTAAATAACTCGAAGCTTGGATTCTATCTCTTTCTGGCATTTTCTAGCTATGTTATCAGTACTTGGCTGCTCTGCCCTTCTCCAGCCTTTGTTTTCATTCCATCTTCTCCCTGTACTCTCAACCTTGAGACGGAGTCTTCTACACAAACAAGCTTGAAAATAATATCATGAACTTTTCCATGTTGTTTGGGGGGGGGGTTCAGCAGGCATCTCACTCATCTACACTGCTCAAGCCAATTAACCCTTTGCGTCACAATGTCTTCCGCACTGTAGGAGGCTGGACTGGCTTGTAGTGAGTACCAAGGGGTACATGCACCTTGCACCAGGCCCAGTTATCCCTTATTAGTGTATAGGGTGTCTAGCAGCTTAGGCTGATAGATAATGGTAGCTTAGCAGAGCAGCTTAGGCTGAACTAGGAGACGTGTGAAGCTACTACAGTACCACTTAGTGTCATATGCACAATATCATAAGAAAACACAATACACAGTTATACTAAAAATAAAGGTAGTTTATTTTTATGACAATATGCCAAAGTATCTTAGAGTGTACCCTCAGTGCGAGGATAGGAAATATAGACAAGATATATATACACAATAGCAAAAATATGCAGTATAGTCTTAGAAAACAGTGCAAACAATGTAAAGTTACAATAGGATGCAATGGGGAAACATAGGGATAGGGGCAACACAAACCATATACTCCAGAAGTGGAATGCGAACCACGAATGGACCCCAAACCTATGTGACCTTGTAGAGGGTCACTGGGACTATTAGAAAATAGTGAGAGTTAGAAAAATAACCCTCCCCAAGACCCTGAAAAGTGAGTGCAAAGTGCACTAAAGTTCCCCTAAGGACAAAATAGTCGTGTTAGAGGAATAATGCAGGAAAGACACAAACCAGCAATGCAACAACTGTGGATTTCCAATCTAGGGTACCTGTGGAACAAGGGGACCAAGTCCAAAAGTCACAAGCACGTCGGAGATTGGCAGATGCCCAGGAAATGCCAGCTGCGGGTGCAAAGAAGCTTCGACTGGACAGAAGAAGCTGAGGTTTCTGCAGGAACGAAAAGGGCTAGAGACTTCCCCTTTGGTGATCCCTCTCGCCTTGGAGAGTCGTGCAGAAGTGTTTTCCCGCCGGAAAGACGCCAACAAGCCTTGCTACACGCAAATCGTGCGTTTGGCGTTTTTGGACGCTGCTGGGGCCCAGGAGGGACCAGGAGGTCGCAAATTGGACCTGCAGAGAGAGGGGACGTCGAGCAAGACAAAGAGCCCTCGCTGAAGCAGGTAGCACCCGGAGAAGTGCCAGAAACAGGCACTACGAGGATGCGTGAAACGGTGCTCGCCGAAGTTGCACAAAGGAGTCCCACGTCGCCGGAGACCAACTTAGAAAGTCGTGCAATGCAGGTTAGAGTGCCGTGGACCCAGGCTTGGCTGTGCACGAAGGATTTCCGCCGGAAGTGCACAGGGGCCGGAGTAGCTTGCAAAGTCACGGTTCCCAGCAATGCAGCCCAGCGAGGTGAGGCAAGGACTTACCTCCACCAAACTTGGGCTGAAGAGTCACTGGACTGTGGGGGTCACTTGGACAGAGTTGCTGGATTCGAGGGACCTCGCTCGTCGTGCTGAGAGGAGACCCAAGGGACCGGTAATGCAGCTTTTTGGTGCCTGCGGTTGCAGGGGGAAGATTCCGTCGACCCACGGGAGATTTCTTCGGAGCTTCTAGTGCAGAGAGGAGGCAGGCTACCCCCACAGCATGCACAAGCAGGAAAACAGTCGAGAAGGCAGCAGGATCAGCGTTACAGAGTTGCAGTAGTCGTCTTTGCTACTATGTTGCAGGTTTGCAGGCTTCCAGCGCGGTCAGCGGTCGTTTCCTTATCAGAAGGTGAAGAGGGAGATGCAGAGGAACTCGGCTGAGCTCATGCATTCGTTATCTAAAGTTTCCCCAGAGACAGAGACCCTAAATAGCCAGAAAAGAGGGTTTGGCTACCTAGGAGAGAGGAAAGGCTACTAACACCTGAAGGAGCCTATCAGCAGGAGTCTCTGAGGTCACCTGGTGGCACTGGCCACTCAGAGCAGTCCAGTGTGCCAGCAGCACCTCTGTTTCCAAGATGGCAGAGGTCTGGAGCACACTGGAGGAGCTCTGGACACCTCCCAGGGGAGGTGCAGGTCAGGGGAGTGGTCACTCCCCTTTCCTTTGTCCAGTTTCGCGCCAGAGCAGGGGCTAAGGGGTCCCTGAACCGGTGTAGACTGGCTTATGCAGAATTGGGCACATCTGTGCCCAACAAAGCATTTCCAGAGGCTGGGGGAGGCTACTCCTCCCCTGCCTTCACACCATTTTCCAAAGGGAGAGGTTGTCACACCCTCTCTCAGAGGAAGTTCTTTGTTCTGCCATCCTGGGCCAGGCCTGGCTGGACCCCAGGAGGGCAGCTGCCTGTCTGAGGGGTTGGCAGCAGCAGCAGCTGCAGTGAAACCCCAGGAAGGGCAGTCTGGCAGTACCAGGGTCTGTGCTACAGACCACTGGGATCATGGAATTGTACCGACAATGCCAGGATGGCATAGAGGGGGCAATTCCATGATCATAGACATGTTACATGGCCATATTCGGAGTTACCATGGTGAAGCTACATATAGGTAGTGACCTATATGTAGTGCACGCGTGTAATGGTGTCCCCGCACTCACAAAGTTCAGTGAATTGGCTCTGAACAATGTGGGGGCACCTTGGCTAGTGCCAGGGTGCCCTCACACTAAGTAACTTTGCACCTAACCTTTACCAGGTAAAGGTTAGACATATAGGTGACTTATAAGTTACTTAAGTGCAGTGTAAAATGGCTGTGAAATAACGTGGACGTTATTTCACTCAGGCTGCAGTGGCAGGCCTGTGTAAGAATTGTCAGAGCTCCCTATGGGTGGCAAAAGAAATGCTGCAGCCCATAGGGATCTCCTGGAACCCCAGTACCCTGGGTACCTCAGTACCATATACTAGGGAATTATAAGGGTGTTCCAGTAAGCCAATGTAAATTGGTAAAAATGGTCACTAGCCTGTCAGTGACAATTTGGAAAGAAATGAGAGAGCATAACCACTGAGGTTCTGATTAGCAGAGCCTCAGTGAGACAGTTAGTCACTACACAGGTAACACATTCAGGCACACTTATGAGCACTGGGGCCCTGGGTTACCAGGGTCCCAGTGACACATACAACTAAAACAACATATATACAGTGAAAAATGGGGGTAACATGCCAGGCAAGATGGTACTTTCCTACACGCACCTTTCCCTATACTGATCAGGTCAGTAGCCATGACAGGTTGGGGTAACCAGAGTCACCTGCAGATATCGAGGGACAACAGTTAGACATCCTCCAAACAATAGGGAATCTCCCATACCCAGACACCAAATGGAACTGTGTGGGGACTTTAGGCTCACCTATTTGCCACACACGGTGCCTCTGGAGTTGCCCCATCACATAAGGGATGCTGCTATTCCTCCAAATGGAAGCATCATGCACTGAGCCCGGACACGGGAGATGTACTGGTCTTCCAAACACACCATATGCACATTCATAGAATGGCTTTTGCGGTTTCTGTACACCTGTTCATTCCTGCGGGGGGGGACAAATGCCACATGTGTACCATCAATGGCACCAATGATGTTGGGGATATGTCCCAGGACATAAAAGTCACCTTTGACTGTGGGCAAATCCTCCACTTGAGGGAAAACAATGTAGCAGCGCATGTGTTTCAGCAGGGCAGACAACACTCTGGACAACATGTTAGATAACATTGTCTTGGACATCCCTGATGCCATGGCCACTGTTGTTTGAAAAGACCCACTAGCCAGAAAATGGAGTACAGACAGAACCTGCACTAGAGGGGGGATTCCGGTGGGATGGCGGATAGCTGAAATCAGGTCTGGCTCCAACTGGGCACACAGTTCCTGGATTGTTGCACAATCAAGTCTGTAAGTATTAATTATGTGTCTCTCTTCCATTGTCGACAGGTCCACCAGGGGTCTGTACACCGGAGGATGCCGCCATCTCATCACCTGCCCCAGCGGACGTGCCCTATGGAGGAGAACGGTGAGCAGAGGGTCATACAACACTTAGGTTATCACAATGTGTTTTTTGCAAAAACATTACAAATTCTCCATGTGCCTTTGTCTGTCCGTATTCCTGGCCTAAATAGGTGTGATGCAGTTTTTTTGCCTGCCATGTGGTCCCCCGAAATGGCGGCTGCCTGACCTGTAAGGTGGTACAAGGGGAAATGAGGTAACTGCGCTGGCGTTTTACACCGTCGCGGTAGGCGGTCGAAGACCGCGGCGCAATTCAGCATTGGTTAACATTGGGCCCTATGGGTTCCAGGAGCCAATGACGTTGTAGGCCGGCTGTGACGGTACGCACCGCCGCGGACGTGGCCGCCATTTTCTAACTGTTCCCTCACTTGATACCTGACCTTCAACAGGAGAGGACCTACACTGCAAGTGCTGCTGTGACCTGTGTCTGGAAGTGACGATGGCTACAGTGTCTGGGGAAAGGGACCCTGCCTTCACTTCGGAGGAGTAGGAGAAACTAGTGGATGGGGTCCTCCCCCAGTACACGCAACTGTTGTGTCCGCCAACGGTAGTGGTGTTGCATGCACTGACCATGTGTATCTTCTGTCTCTCCCCCCCTTTTTGTTTTGTCACCCTGTCCTTGTGTGCATTAGCATCATCTGGCAGAGGAGCAGTGGCACCAGAGCAGGAGGGAGCGGCATCCAACATGGCCCTGGAGGGTGAATTTATGGAGTCTGAAGGCACCAGTGGGATGGAGGGCGAGGGGAGCTCCACGACGGGGACAGGAGCATACAAAAGCGACAGCGTCTCCTCCTCTGATGGGAGCTCCCTTGCGGTGGCGGGCACCTCTGTGCCTACTGCATCAACAGGTACAGCCGCCACCCCCCTACCAGCACCGCCCTCCCAGCAGCCCCTCAGCGTGTGTCCCGTGCCCGCTCACCCAGGAGGGTGGGCATCTCCTTCACCCCAGACACCTCAGCCCCTGCCCCAGTGAGCCCTGCTGCCCTCAGTGAAGAGGCTATTGACTTCCTGAGATCCCTCACTGTTGGGCAATCTACCATTTTGAATGCCATCCAGGGTGTTGAGAGGCATTTGAACAAACAAATGCATACCTGGAGGGCATTCATTCTGGGCAGGCGGCCCAACAGAGAGCATTTCAGGATCTGGCCTCAGCACTGATGGCAGCCATTGTCCCTGTGTCCAGCCTCTCCCCTCCAACTTCCTCCACCTAGACCCAATCCCCTGTACCTCAGCCTATCCCAAGCACACCATCAGACCAGCATGCACACTCATCAACACACAAGAGTGGACATGGCAAACATAAGCACCACACATCCCACTGGGACTCACACAAGTACCATCCCCATGCAGACACAGCAACATCCACTGCATCCACTGTGTCCCCCTCCTCCACGTCCTCCTCCTCCCTCCCTGCCTCGTCTCCACTCACACCTGCATGCACTACATCCTCAGCCACTACATTTATCACCAGCACGCCCATCACCACACACTGCTCACATGCAATCACCACCCCCACTACCATTCACACATCCCCAGTGTCCTCTCCCAGTGTGTCTGTGAGCCCTCCTCCCAAAGTACACAAACGCAGGCACACACCCACCCAACAATCATCCACCTCACCACAGCTTCCGGCCCATGCACTTTCACCCAAATTCAGCAAACGTGCAACTCCTACAACCACTACCTCTTCCTCCACTCCCAAACCCCCTCCATCTTCCCATCCCAGTGTGTCTAAGAAACTTTTCCTGGCTAACATTGACCTCTTCCCTACACTTCCACCCCCGTCCTTCCCCTAGGGCCAGGCTTTCCAGGTCCCAGCCCAGCACCTCAGCCACCAAATCCCCAAGCACAGTGGTGCCAGGAACTCCGGTCTCCTTGAGTGTGCCACCCATCAGGGCTGCCAGTGTGCCACCTAGCGAGGCCAAGGAGCAGGCCATTCCTCCACCTGCCAAGGTGAAGAAGGTGCCCACATCCCGGAGGGAGAAGCCACACCTACCAGCAAGCAAGGGCTCCTCCAAACCAAAAAGGGACAGTGGTAAGACACCAGCAGCAACATCAAAGGTGGGGAAGGGACACAAGCCAAAGAGCAGGTAAGGACCGGGCATGGTGGCTCCGACTGAGGGACTGGAGTCACCCCTTCTGTCAACCACTACATCAACCTGTACGGCGGTGGACACCGTCACCTGCACCGCCACCAGCACCGCCACATGCACGTCTGCTGCCTCAGCAGCAGTCCCCAGCATCATCCCCAGTGGGCAGCCGTCTTAGGCTGCAGGAGACTTCCTGCTGTGATTCTCAACAGGTGCAGACACATGCACCACCGCCAGCACCTCCGCCACAGACACTGCTGCAAGCACCGCCACCAGCCCCGCGACGTGCTCAGACAGTGCCACAACAGCTGACATGGCTATCATCCCCAGTGGGCAGCCGTCCGAGGCTGCAGGAGACGTCCTGGACCCTGCCAAGCTTCCATGAGGCATGACTCTCAGCACTGTTTGCACCTGCAGGTGGCAGGCAAAGCCGCAGCAGGGTAGGGTATGTCTCTGCCTCCATGGCATATCATGCTACCAGTTACCAGGCAATCTCGTGGCACACACACCCATGTGAAGGAATGGGACCTGCCACACTGCATGTGAAGCACTTTGGGCACCAAGCCCCCTCCAGAACCAGTGGGGAATAACATCCACTCACACAGTCCTTGGCAGGATGAAGCACTCTGGGAACCAAGCCCCCTCCAGAACCAGTGGAGACTGTTATCCACTTGTGAGACTGTGGCTTTGCACTCCCCAGGATAGTGCAGTGGGAAAACCACCCACTGGAAAGACTTGTGAGACTGTGGCTTTGCACTCCCCATAATAGAGCAGTGGGCAAACCACCCACTGGAAAGACTTGTGAGACTGGCTTTGAACTCCCCAGGATAGAGCAGTGGGCAAACCACCCACTGGAGAGACTTGTGAGACTGTGGCTTTGCACTCCCCAGGATACAGCAGTGGGCATGGAGCCCCCTCGTGGAGCAGTGGCGTCGTGCCTTCATCCGGCTGAGGTGCCCCCATCCCCCTGAGGTGCCTGTTTCATTTAGATCTGATGCCCTTGCAGTGTTCTCTCCATTTCGAGTCAGGTATCTTCTGTGGGCTTTACCTATGCATTTTGGGACACTGATCCACGGATGATGTTTGATTAATATCCGGACTTGTGTAGTTGGTGTACATATTTGTATATACTGATTTTTTAACTTGCACTATCTGATTTTTAGTTATTACAATTGTTACAATCATTTAATTGCGTTCTTCCAGGGGTAAGGGGCTGTATATGTAATGTTGCTGCATGTATTTGTGTGTATGGTGTTGTGGGTGAGGGTGAGGTATTGCGTGTTGCGTGTGTGTGTGTCACTCTCTTTTCCCTCCCCCCCGTGTTGTAGGTGCAGTACTCACCGTCGTCGTCGACGGCGTCTTTCCTGCTCCTGAAACAGAAGGAGGAAGACCAGCATGGGCAGGACGTGTAGTTCGGGCTCCATGGCATCCTGGTTCCCCATTGGGTGTCGAGAGGCGAGTGGTTTCCCTTCTGTGTACTATTTCCGCTGTGCTTTTGATCACGTTGGTACCACCCCGGAAAAGGTGGTGGATAGGCCTCTTGTAATAGTGTGGGCGGTGCATTGTGTTGCACCAGGCTGTTGGCGGTAACCGCCGCGGTGTTTGTTTCTACCGCCGTGGCGGTCGGAGTGTTAAAGTGGCTGTCTGTGTTGGTGGTTTCCGCCATGGTCGTGATTCTATTTTTTTTCCAGCCTGGCAGAATTACCGCTGCTTTAACACCGACCAACAGGGTTGTAATGAGGGCCTGTGTACCCAATTGGAGCCAGACTTGATGTCAGCTATCTGCCATCCTCCAGTGCAGGTCCTGCAGTGCTCCATTTCCTGCCCAGTGGCTCCTTTCATACAACAGTGGCCATGGCATCAGGGATGTCTTGGCCAATGTTCTCTAACATGTTGTCCAGAGTGTTATCTGCCCTGCTGAAACACATGCACAGCTACATCGTTTTCCCCCAGGTGAAGGATTTGGCCACAGTGAAAGCTGACTTCTATGCTCTGGGACATATCCCCAACATCATTGGTGCGATTGATGGTACAAATGTGGCATTTGTCCCCCCCCCGCAGGAATGAACAGGTGTACAGAAACCGTAAAAGCTACCATTCAATGAAAGTGCAGATGGTGTGTTTGGCAGACCAGTACATCTCTCATGTGAATGCTAAGTATTCTGGCTCTGTGCATGACGCTTACATTTTGAGGAATAGCAGCATCCCTTATGTGATGGGGCAACTCCAGAGGCACCAGGTGTGGCTAATAGGTGAGCCCAAGGTCCCCACACAATATGAATAGGTGTCTGGGTATGGGGTAGTCCCTAAGGGTTGTCTATATGTAACAGATATCCCTCGACATTTGCAGGTGACTCAGGTTACCCCAGCCTCTCATGGCTACTGACCCCAGTGAGGAATGCTATGTTTACTGCTGCCCAACAACTGTCATACTTTGGTATGTGCAAAAGAACATTTACATTGATATTTGTCGAAGAAGTTGTAATAATACTTTTTATTTTATTTTTTAAATATTTTTTATTGAGTTTTCATTACAGATCTGTGTAACATACATATACATTTGCATTTATAGTATTTAGTAGATCCGATATAACTTTTACATACACACAAAACTAAAACCCCCCAAAAAAAAATTAAGAAAAACATAGCTAGGTCTTATTTGATATTCATTGTATATTTATCTGCTGTGCGTGATTAAGGGGCCTTGCAGTTTAACTCTTGGTGGCCCCTTATTGGAGCACCCAATTGTCTTGTTCCCTGATAAATCTTGTTGTTTGTGATGGGGGGAGGGATACCGAGCCGATTTCTGTTCACTAAGTGTGACGTGACAGTGTTCGTTATGTGTGTTCTGCTTGTGCGAGCCGCACTTGCTGGACGTTGTGAGTGGCTGCAACTTGTGAGGTGCTGGGATAGGTACCCCCCGTGCCAGGCGGTGCCTGATGCCCGTGCGTTGATTATGTTGAATCTACTTAAGTTCTAACTGAATCAGCACCAAAGCTTTCTCATTATCCGGTTTACGGCGGCCTCTCGTCATTTTTAGCTTTTAATCTGGTAGCTAGAGTTTCCCAGGTTTCACAACCTGTGTGTTGTTGACCCCCTCGTGACAGTTTGCTCAGCACCTGGGATTCTGTGCGGGTCCAATGCAGTGTTAGGGAGTGCCAGGCTTTCAAATTGGGTGCTTTGGTCGCTTTCCAGTTCATGGCAATCAGCCTTTTATACATCACATATGCTAGGTCTGCGAACCTGTGCAGGTGCCTATGTTTCTTTTCTCTGATTCTCAGCCCCAACAGGCAGGATTTAGGATCCACTGCAAATTCAAGATTCGTTATTTCCGAGACCTCCTCTACGACCCCACCCCACCCACTCTGTATCTGAGCACATTCCCAAACCATGTGGTAGAAGTGTGCCAGCGGGGCACCACACCGTGGGGAAGTAGACGCCGATTCAGGGAACATGCGATTGATCCTGGCTGGGGATAAGTATGTTTGGTGTGTGTAGTTAAATTGTGTATAACGAAACCTGGGATTTCTCGACACCCCCTGCGTATGATAAAGGGCTTTTGGCCACTCCGCTGCTGATACCGGAGCTGGCAGGACTGCGTTCCATCTCTCTCTTACGGTCTCCAGATTGAGTTCTGGGGGTTTATTCAGGATTTTATACAAATTTGTCACCACCTTCATTTGATTATCATACTGCAGCATGTGATGTAATGTGGGGGAAATCGGGGGTTCCAGATCACCAGCCGACCATATCTTTCTGATTAGGTGACATATGGCGTAGTAGGCCAGAAATTGCCCGGGATTCACTGCCGTGAGGGCTTGTATAGATTCAAATGACATCAGTTTCCCTTCTTCAAAGCAGTCCCCCACCGATATTATACCCGCCTCCGTCCAAGACGTAAGCGAGTGCGATCCCCCCGCATCTGCCCTCCCCGGCATCAGTCCCAGTGGCAGGAGTGGCGAATAGGGGAGGTCCTTATGGCCTTTTAGTATGTACCTCCGCCAGCATGAGTGTGCCACTGTCATTAACGGATTACCAGGCACACCTTTCTGTGTTTTAGTTGTTAGCCATGTAAGCAAGGGAACTCCATGTAGGCGCGCCAGTAGCCATGTAGATTCCGCATGTGTTGAGCTGTGGAGCCAGTTTAGTGTCCACTGAAGCTGTGAGCTGTCAGCGTAATATAATTCAAAATTGGGAGCGCCCAGTCCACCCGCACTGATTGGTCGCTGCAATGTGGTGAGTGTGGTGGTCTACCGCCGCCCCATATAATCTGCAATAAAATTGTGTTCAGGCTACGGAAGAAGCTTCTGGGGACCCAGAGTGGCAGCGCCGCAAAGTAATATAACAACCGAGGGAGCAACAGCATGCTTGTCACCGCCACTCTTCCCAGAGGCGACAATGGCAATTTGGTCCAGAATCGTAGTGATCCCTTCATGGAGGCTAGTGCTCTTCCCAGGTTCCCGTCTCTGAGATCCTCATTTCGGTGATATATGTGGACCTCCAGATATTTGAACGTATCAAAACACCATTTCAGGCGACCCGCTGGGGCATTCTCTTTTCTTTCCGGTGACCATCTAGTTAGCGGGAAGGCACACAATTTGTCCCAGTTTACCACCAGACCCGACAATTCCCCGAATTCAGTCAGGAGTGACATTACTGAAGGTATCGTCTCATGTCCTTTCCGTACGTATATTAAGGCATCATCTGCATACAGTGATACAATATGGAATAGCCCGTCCCTAGCCACTCCCCATCTATCCTTCATAGCACGTATTCAGGTGGCCAGTGGTTCCATCGCTATGGCAAACAGTAAGGGAGATAGTGGACATCCCTGCCTGGTGCCGCAAGTGATCGAGAAAATCTCCGCTATAACCCCTCCCGTTTTCACCCTGGCTTGAGAAGTTGTAATAATACATTTGTGAATGTACAGACTGACTCCAGATTGTTTTGTAATTCAAGGGTGTTTATTTAAGTGCTAATAAGTAGAGGGGGGATGTGCAGTGGGCTGGGGTGATGGTGGAGGAACATCCATGGTAGAGTCCAGTCTCTTTGTATCACAGGTGCATTGTCCAAGGGGGCATAGGTAGTGGAGCAATGGCAGTTCAAGGTGGACAGGGTGACATAGTGGGACAGAAGGGGTGGTTCTCCTTCTGCAGGAGGTGGGGTGATGTTGGCCTGTTGGTCCTGTGGCAGGACCTCCTGTCCACTAGCGCCGGCGGACGTGGAAGGCTGTTAATCGTTCAGGCTGGTGTCAGGGGCCCGGTAGTGTGCCCCTGCCTCCCTCATGGTGTTGGCCATGTCTGCCAGAACCCTTGCAATGGTGACCAGGGTGGTGTCAATGGACTTCAAGTCCTCCCTGATCCCCAGGTACTGTTCCTCCTGCAGCCGCTAGGTCTCCTGAAACTTGGCCAGTACCGTGCCCATGATCTCCTGGGAATGGTGGTATGCTCCCATGATGTTTGAGAGTGCCTTGTGGAGGTTCGGTTCCCTGGACCTGTCCCTCTCCCTGTCGCACAGCAGTCCTCCCAGCTTCCCTGTTATCCTGTGCCTCTGTCCCCTGAACCGTGTGCCCACTGCCACTGAGCCCAGGTCCCTGATCGTCCTGTGTTAGTGGGTTTGCCTGGGGTCCCTGTAGTGGTGGACACACTGCTGATTGATGTGTCCTGGGGACACTGGCATGGGCCCGCTGGGTGAGTGCTGTGGGGGTGTTTCCTGAGGGGGGAGGTTCTGTGGTGGTTTGGGACTGTGGCAGGGGAAACCGACTGTCCAGAGGTCCCTGATGGACTGGGCTGGTCATGTTGATCCAGGCATGCAGAGTTGCTGTCATCACTATGGGCTTCTTCTGTGGGGGGACTGGATATGGCTGGCACCTCCTGTCCGGTGACATTGTGTAGGGGTCCTGTTGGGGTGTAAATGCATTGTTATTGTATCTGTGTGTGCCATCTTGTGCAATGGGTGTGTTTCCCTTTACTACTGTGCTTGCAATATCGCCTTGGCCCTTGTGTGAGTGGTGATTGTGTGCCCTGGGTGAGTCTATCCCTTGGACATGCTTTGGTGATGGGTGTCCATGCAGGTCTGTGATGGGTGTCCATGCATTGTTGTCACATATAGGGCTTAGTATTGGGATGTGTGGGTTGTGATAGTGGGGTATCTGTGAGGTGTTGGGGTGATGGGTGTGAGGGTAGGGGTAGAAGTTTGTCATGGCATGCAGGTAGGGTGGGGGATATAGTAGTAAAGTTTTGACTTACCAGAATCCAGTCCTCCTGCTACTCCTGCGAGGCCCTCAGGATGCATTATCGCCAAGACTTACGCCTCCCATGTTGTTAGCTGTGGGGGTCCACTGCCAGTCCTCTGTACGCCTACTTGGTGTCTGGATAACCGGGAACGTACCTTCCACCGTAGGTGGTTCCACCTCTTCCTGATGTCATCCTGTGTTCTTGGATGCTGTCCCACTGCGTTGACCCTGTCGACAATTCCCCGCCATAGCTCCATCTTTTCTGCTGCACCTGTGATCCGAATAGCTGTGGCTCTACCCAGATGATTTCCTCCACCATGACCCTGAGCTCCTCCTCAGAAAACCGGGGGTGTCTTTGAGGTGCCATGATGTGGTGTGGGCGATGTGTGAGGTGATGGTTGATGTGATGTGTGGGGTGATGTGTTGGGGTGTGTGGGGTTTTGTGCGTGGATGGTGTATGAGTGATGGTGTTGTGTGCCTCTAGATGCTGGTTTTGTCTTAGCTTTTTTATCTCTCTGCTTCTTCTAAAAATGTCATTGTAAGGGGTTGTGGGTCATGTGGGAGTGTGTTTTATAGTGGTGTGATGGGTGTATGTGTGTCAGGTGTGTGTATTTTGAATTGTCCAATGTGGTTGTATTTTGTAAATGTGTGTGCATTTTGAGCACAGCGTTGTGTACCGCAGATGGTTTACTGTGATTGAATGTCCGCTGCGTTGATTTGTGGGTCGTGATAGTGTGGGCGTATTCCTGTTGGTGTAACGGTGTGGGTTTTGCTATCGCCAGTTTATCACTGACCCTTGGTGTGGCGGACTTGTGTGGGTGTCTGTATTGTGGAGGATTTCTAATTGTGGGTCATAATGCCCGTAGCAGATTTCCTCCGCGGACACGGTATGTTGGCGGCAGTCAGAACGGCGGTCAGTAGGCTTTACCGCCAGGGTTGTAATGATGGCTGTAGGAGGCTGGACTTGCTTGTAGTGAGTTCCTGGGGGTACTTGCACCTTGCACCAGGCCCAGTTATCCCTTATTAGTGTATAGGGTGTCTAGCAGCTTAGGCTGATAGATAAGGGTAGCTTAGCAGAGCAGCTTAGGCTGAACTAGGAGACGTGTGAAGCTACTACAGTACCACCTAGTGTCATATGCACAAAATATCATAAGAAAACACAATACACAGTTATACTAAAAATAAAGGTACTTTATTTTTATGACAATATGCCAAAGTATCTCAGAGTGTACCCTCAGTGAGAGGATAGGAAATATACACAAGATATATATACACAATACCAGAAATATGCAGTATAGTCTTAGAAAACAGTGCAAACAATGTATAGTTACAATAGGATGCAATGGAGACACATAGGGATAGGGGCAACACAAACCATATACTCCAAAAGTGGAATGCGAACCACGAATGGACCCCAAACCTATGTGACCTTGTAGAGGGTTGCTGGGACTATTAGAAAATAGTGAGGGTTAGAAAAATAGCCCACCCCAAGACCCTGAAAAGTGAGTGCAAAGTGCACTAAAGTTCCCCAAAGGACAAAGAAGTCGTGATAGGGGAATAAGGCAGGAAAGACACAAACCAACAATGCAACAACGCTGGATTTCCAATCTGGGGTACCTGTGGAACAAGGGGACCAAGTCCAAAAGTCACAAGCATGTCGGAGATGGGCAGATGCCCAGGAAATGCCAGCTGCGGGTGCAAAGAAGCTTCGACTGGACTGAAGAAGCTGCTGTTTCTGCAGGAACGCAAAGGGCTAGAGACTTCCCCTTTGGAGGACGGATCCCTCTCGCCTTGTAGAGTCGTGCAGAAGTATTTTCCCGCCGAAAGAACGCTAGCTGCAAATCATGCGGTTAGCGTTTTTGGACGCTGCTGCGGCCCAGGAGGGACCAGGAGGTCGCAAATTGGACCAGGAGGTAGAGGAGACGTCGAGCAAGATAAGGAGCCCTCTTAGCAGCAGGTAGCACCCGGAGAAGTGCCAGAAACAGGCACTACGAGGATGCGTGAAATGGTGCTCACCCGAAGTTACACAAAGGAGTCCCACGTCGCCGGAGACCAACTTAGAAAGTCGTGCAATGCAGGTTAGAGTGCCGTGGACCCAGGCTTGGCTGTGCATGAAGGATTTCTGCCGGAAGTGCACAGGGGCCGGAGTAGCTACAAAAGTCGCGGTTCCCAGCAATGCAGTCTAGCGAGGTGAGGCAAGGACTTACCTCCACCAAACTTGGACTGAAGAGTCACTGGACTGTGGGAGTCACTTGGACAGAGTTGCTGGATTCGAGGGACCTCGCTCGTCGTGCTGAGAGGAGACCCAAGGGACCGGTAATGCAGCTTTTTGGTGCCTGCGGTTGCAGGGGGACGATTCCGTCGACCCACGGGAGATTTCTTCGGAGCTTCTAGTGCAGAGAGGAGGCAGACTACCCCCACAGCATGCACCACCAGGAAAACAGTCGAGAAGGCGGCAGGATCAGCGTTACAGAGTTGCAGTAGTCGTCTTAGCTACTATGTTGCAGTTTTGCAGGCTTCCAGCGCGGTCAGCAGTCGATTCCTTGGCAGAAGGTGAAGAGAGATGCAGAGGAACTCTGATGAGCTCTTGCATTCGTTATCTAAGGAATCCCAAGAGACAGAGACCCTAAATAGCCAGAAAAGAGGGTTTGGCTACTTAGGAGAGAGGATAGGCTAGCAACACCTGAAGGAGCCTATCACAAGGAGTCTCTGACGTCACCTGGTGGCACTGGCCACTCAGAGCAGTCCAGTGTGCCAGCAGCACCTCTGTTTCCAAGATGGCAGAGGTCTGGAGCACACTGGAGGAGCTCTGGGCACCTCCCAGGGGAGGTACAGGTCAGGGGAGTGGTCACTCCCCTTTCCTTTGTCCAGTTTCGCGCCAGAGCAGGGCTAAGGGGTCCCCTGAACCGGTGTAGACTGGCTTATGCAGAATTGGGCACATCTGTGCCCAAGAAAGCATTTCCAGAGGCTGGGGGAGGCTACTCCTCCCCTGCCTTCACACCATTTTCCAAAGGGAGAGGGTGTAACACCCTCTCTCAGAGGAAGTCCTTTGTTCTGCCATCCTGGGCCAGGCCTGGCTGGACCCCAGGAGGGCAGATGCCTGTCTGAGGGGTTGGCAGCAGCAGCAGCTGCAGTGAAACCCCGGGAAAGGCAGTATGGCAGTACCAGGGTCTGTGCTACAGACCACTGGGATCATGGGATTGTGCCAACTATGCCAGGATGGTATAGAGGGGGCAATTCCATGATCATAGACATATTACATGGCCATATTCGGAGTTACCATTGTGAAGCTACATATAGGTAGTGACCTATATGTAGTGCACATGTGTAATGGTGTCCCCGCACTCACAAAGTCCGGGGAATTGGCCCTGAACAATGTGGGGGCACCTTGGCTAGTGCCAGGGTGCCCACACACTAAGTAACTTAGCACCCAACCTTTACTAGGTAAAGGTTAGACATATAGGTGTCTTATAAGTTAGTTAAGTGCAGTGTAAAATGGCTGTGAAATAACGTGGATGTTATTTCTCTCAGGCTGCAGTGGCAGGCCTGTGTAAGATTTGTCAGAGCTCCCTATGGGTGGCAAAAGAAATGCTGCAGCCCATAAGGATCTCCTGGAACCCCAATACCCTGGGTACCTCAGTACCATATACTAGGGAATTATAAGGGTGTTCCAGTAAGCCAATGTAAATTGGTAAAATTGGTCACTAGCCTGTCAGTGACAATTTAAAATAAATGAGAGAGCATAACCACTGAGGTTCTGATTAGCAGAGCCTCAGTGAGACAGTTAGTCACTACACAGGTAACACATTCAGGCACACTTATGAGCACTGGGGCCCTGGTGAACAGGGTCCCAGTGACACATACAACTAAAACAACATATATACAGTGAAAAATGGGGGCAACATGCCAGGCAAGATGGTACTTTCCTACAATGGCCTATATACTAAGAAAGTGGAATGCAAAGTTGGGCCCCTACCCAAGGAAGTGGAATCAGTAGAGGATAAATGGAGGAACTAGGAAACCCACAAGGAAAGTACCAGTGCCCCCCAGCGACCAGGACAAAAGAGGTAAGTATCTGGTTTTCCCCAAACCCACCAAAAGGACTTCAGAAGAGGATAATACAAGACCCAGACAAGACTGCAAGAAACCAAAGGTGAATCTTGGAAGAGGAAGACCTGGGAAGGAAGGGGACCGCGTCCAGTTCACGTTGGGGTGGCTGGTGGTGGCAGGAGTCACTACCCACCTGTCTATGGATGCAGGATCTGGTTAGACAGTAGATGAAGACAGCAGTGCAGGACTGGAGCAACTGAAGAGTTCCTGGAGTAATGCAGTCGACGTCCCACGCCGGAAGAAGGATTGCAGTTGGTCAGTGGTATGGAAGAACAACCAACAAGCCTTGACAAAGGCAAATGTCGTTGGAGAAGAAATGCGGTGCTGACTGGGACCAGCAAGGTCCAGGAGGACTCAACCCACGTAGTCCCGGGTGACCCTCAGCAGTGAGGAGAGTCACAAGAAGAGGAGGCAGCCCTCCCAGGTAACCCACAGACAGCAAGCACAGGATTTGCGGAGAGGCCCACACAGCACACCTAAAAAGGAGTCCACCTCACTAGAGAATCACGCAGAGAACTGAGCGTCGCAAGGAAGAGTGCTGGGGCCTAGGGCTACACTGAGCTTGAAGATCCCTTGGAGGAGATGCCAACAAGCTCTGGTAGCTGCAAGAGACACAGTGCACAGGGTACTGCCCTGCATGGAGAGGCAAGGGCTTACCGTCTCTTAAGTTGGACAGCTGGTAGAGAGGACCAAGGAGACCACTCCAGACCACCACCCGTGATGCAGGATCGATGCAGCTCTAGATGAGAGGAGATCCACGCAGCCAGTCATCTTTGCAGTTGGTGCCTGCGAATGCAGGGGAGTGACTCCTTCACTCCAAGGGAGATTCCTTCTTGCTTCTTGTGCAAGCTGAAGGCTCGTCGCCTCCAGAGGATGAACAGCCAGAGAAATGTTGCAGTTGCTGGAAGAAGCCGGAGAAACAATGTTGCAGAGCAGAGTTGTTGCAGATTGTTGGTTCCTGAAGGGTCCAGTTGCAGTTCCAGTGGCCAGAAGGTGAAGTAAATGTTGCAGAGGAATCCTGCTGGAATCTTGCACACCGAATCTGAGGACCCACCCAAGAGGGAGATCCTAAATAGCCCAGAAAGAGGGATTGGTCACCTGGCAGGGTGAACACCTATCAGGAGGGGGCTGTGATGTCACCTGCCTGTCCTGGCCACTCAGATGCTCCCAAGGGCCTCTGCCCACCTTGGATTCAAGATGGCAGAATCAAGTGGCCACCTGGAGGAGCTCTGGGCACCACCCCTGCGGTGGTGATGGACATGGGAGTAGTTACTCCCCTTTGTGTTGTCCAGTTTCCTCCCAGAGCAGGGACCGAGGGTCCCTGGACTGGTGCAAACTGGTTTATGAAAGGAGGGCACCAAATGTGCCCTTCAAAGCATACCAGTGGCTTCCCCTCCCAAGCCATGTAACACCTATTTCTAAAGGGAGAGAGTGTTGCCTCCCTCCCTCAAAATAAATCCTTTGTTCTGTCTTCCTGGACTTGAGCTGGTCAAGCAGCAGGAGGGCAAAAACCTGTCTGTAGGATGGCAGCAGCGCAGGCTGCCCAGGAAAACCCTGCAGACTGGTAGGAGCTAAGCTGGGGGTCCTCTAAGGAGCCCCCAGAGTGCATGGAATCATACAACCAATACTGGCAACAGTATTGGGGTGATTCAAACACGTTTGATACCCGAAGTGCCCAGGTTCAGAGTTACTATTATGTAACTGGACATAGGTAGTGACCTATATCCAGTACATTCATAAAATGGCTTCCCCCTACTCATGAAGTCAAGGAAAATGTAGCTGGAGCTCGTGGGGACACCTCTGCTCATGCAGGGGTGACCTCACACACAGGTACCTGCACCCTGCCCTCTGGGCTAGGAGGGCCTACCTTAGGGCTGACTTACAGTGACCTGCTGCAGTGACCTGAATTGAAAGGGTGCATGCACCTTTTCATGCAGGCTGCAATGGCAGTCCTGCAGACACATTTTACGTGGGCTGCCGTGGGTGGCATAGTACATGCTGCAGTCCATGGGGAACCCCTGGTGCCCCAATGCTATAGGTCCTATATAGTAGCGACCTATTTGGGGGCACCAGTATGCCAAATGTGGGTTGGGTGATGTCCCAAGCAACCAAATTTAGAGGGAGAGAGCACAGTCACAGGGGTCCTGATTAGCAGGATCGCAGTGAACACAGTCAAAACACACTGACAGCAGGCAAAAAGTGGGGGTAACCATACAAAAAAGAGGGTACTTTCCTACATAATCTCCTCCCCCAAATGAAGGACAATAAGGCTAACCTTTTCCAGATGAGCTTTCATTGTCTAAATGGAAATATCTGGAGAGTTCATCTCCATTGGAGTGGTTACTCACAGGTCTGTGTTCCACTGTATAGTCCATTTCCTGTACAGATATAGACCACCTCAAAAGTTTAGGATTTTCACCTTTCATTTTTTATAACCGTAGAAGGGGCTTGTGGTCTGTTTGAACAAGGAAGTGAGTGCCAAACAACTATGGCCTCAGCTTCTTCAAAGCCCAAACCACAGCAAAGGCATCCCTTTCTATGGCTGGCCAACGCTTTTCCCTGGGGGTCAACCTTCTGCTTATAAAAGCTACAGGTTTATCCTGGCCCTCTGTATTAAGTTGCTTAGACTTCCCCAATCACTACCTCAGAAGCATCTGTCTGTACTATGAATTGCTTTGAGTAGTCAGGGCTTCTTAAAGTAGGAGCAGAGCACATGGCTTGTTTAAGTTCCTCAAAAGCTTTTTGGCAGCTAGCTGTCCATAAAACCTTCTTGGGCATCTTTTTGGAGGTGAGGTTATTAGGAGGGGCTACAATGGAGCCATAGTTCTTAATGAACCTCCGGTAGTTCCCAGTGAGGCGTAATAAGGCTCTAAACTGGGGCTGGGTAGTAGGGGGAAGTCCAATCCAAAATAGTTTGGATCTTCCCATGCAGTGGCTGAATCTGGCCTCCACCTACCAGGTGGCCCAGATATACCACCTTCCCCTATCTGGCACTTACACAGGTGGATCAGGTGATCCTCCCAGGTGGAGCTAAAGACAGCTGTATCATCAATATAAGCTGCACTATACTCTTCCAATCCTTGGAGAACTGTATTCACCAGCCATTGGAGTGCAACAGGTGCATCTCTCAGCCCAAAGGGCATCAATGTAAAGTGATAGTGCCCACCAATGGTAGGAAATGCAGTTTTGGGTTTAGCATCCTTTGATAACTTGATCTGCCATTATCCAGCAGTAAGATCAAATGTACTTAGATACTTGACAGAGGCCAGTGTATCTATAAGCTCATCTGCCCTAGGAATAGGATAAGCATCTGTTTTGGTAACAGTGTTGAGACCCCTGTAGTCTACACAAAACCTCATCTCCCTTTTTCCATTCTGGGAGTGGGGTTTTGGGACAAGCACATTAGGACTAGCCCAAGGGCTGTCAGAGGGCTCTATGACTCCCAGGTCTCGCATCTTCTGAACTTCAGACATGATGCAGTCTCTGACATAATCAGGTTGCTTGTAAATTGTGCTTTTAATAGGCAAGCTGTTCCCTGTGACAGTGGTGTGTTCACACCATGTGGTTTGACCAGGTATCAGGGAGAACCATTCTAAAAACTATCCTAGGAAGTTTCTGCAGTCCTCTTTTTGGGACTCAGAGATGAAAATAGCAAGCACTATCCCATCAAATGAGTCATCATCTGCACTGTGGGATAAGAGGTCAGGGAGAGGGTCACTCTTCTTCCTTTCCCTCATCAGTTGCCATGAGCAGAGTCATATCAGACCTTTCATAGTAGGGATTAAGGCAATTTACATGAAGCTCCCTGAGGGGGCTTCTGGGAGTGCCTAGGTCTACCAGGTAGGTAACCTCACCCTTTTTCTCCACAATGGTGTGGGGACCACTCTATTTGTCCTGGAGTACCCTGGGAACCGAAGGCTCTAGGACCCACACTTTCTGTCCTGGCTGGTACACAATCAGTACAGCCTTCTGGTCATGCCATTGTTTTTGCAACTCCTGGCTGACCTGAAGGATTTTAGTGGCACTCTTCATGCACTCAGCCATCCTTGATCTGAGGCCAAGCACATAATCCACAATGTCTTGCCTGAGAGGTTGCTCCCAGCCTTCTCTAACAAGAGCAAGGGGACCCCTAACAGGGTGCCCAAACAGAAGTTCAAATGGGCTGTAGCCTACACCCTTCTGAGGGACCCCCCTATAGGAAAACAGGAGGCATGGTAACAGGACATCCCACCTCCTTCTGAGTTTTTCAGAGAGTCTCATTATCATACCCTTGAGAGTTTTGTTAAACCTCTCAACTAAGCCATTTGTTTGGGGGTGGCAAGGAGTGGTGAACCTGTAAGTCACACCACATTCCTTCCACATGGCTTTCTGGTACGGAGGAATGACCTTTGCACCTCTGTCTGATACCACCTCTTTAGGAAACCCCACTCTTGAAAAGATACCAAGAAGGGCTTTGGCCACTGCAGGAGCTGTAGTGGTCCTAAGAGGAATGGCCTCTGGTTACCTGGTGGCATGGTTCACTACCACCTGTATGAACCTGTTCCCATATACTGTTGAAGGGTACAGGGGGACAACAATATCGACCCCAACCCTCTCAAATGGCAGCCCAACCACTGGACGTAGAATTAAGGGGGCCTTTGGGGTTACCACCTGTCTTGCCACTGGCTTGACAGGTGACACAGGAGCGACAAAACTCCTTTGTGTCTTCAAACGTGGGGCCGTTGAAAATGAGGGACAAGCCTGTCCAAAGTCTTGCTTTGTCCTAAGTGACCTGCCAGGGGAATATCATGGGCTAAGGTCAGTAGAAATTCCCTATACTTCAGAGGGGCCACCAGCCTCCTGCTGCCACCAGGTTTGGGGTCCCTTGACTCTGAATAAAGGAGACTGTCTTCCCAGTACACCTTATGCGTGCCACTGATATCCCCTGCCTCATGAGCTGCAGCTTGCTGCCTCAAGCTCTCCAGTATGGGACAAGTCTGTTGTTCCCTACTGAATTCCTCCCTGACGGCCCCCCCTGCACCAAAGAGCTCAGCTGTGTCAGCTTGCAGCTCCTCTGGTGTAGGTTCCACCCAAGGAGTGGATTCTTCTCCCTCTGGAGTTGAATCCTTACTGGAGACTAGAGTAGGGGGTGTTTTCTTACCCTTCTTGCTTTGTGGTTTAGGAAGCTCTTGGGCCATTGTTCCAGGCTCCAAGGCTCCTTGCTCTTTTTGCGTTTTATCCTTTGCTCTTGTGAGGGCAAACATATGCCCTGGGATGCCCAGCATTGCTGCATGGGCTTCCAGTTCCACTTCAGCCTAAGCTGAAGTCTCCAAGTCATTCCCTAGTAAACACTTTACAGGTAGTTCTGCGGAAACCACATTTTCTTAAGACCAGTAACCCCCACCCCCCCACACACACACCCCCATCTGAAATCAATAACTGCCATGGGGTGGCACAAAGTGTTACTATGAGCATCAGTCACTTGGTACGTGTGACCAAGTAGGTATTGTTCAGGAAACACCAGTTTGTCAGTCACCATAGTGACACTGGCACCTCTGTCCCTGTAGGCCTCAGCCTCAACACCATTTATCAAGGGTGCTGCCTGTACATACCCATGTTAAGGGGACAGGCATCAAGGGTGGCAAAGTCAGTGCCCCCATCAGAAACTAGCACTGCTTCACTGGTCTCTATAATCAGCCCAGACCCCACTACAGTTCCTAAAGTTAGCCCAGCTACACTCTTGGATTGACTACTGTTAGTAGTCCCACCACTATTGCTATTGCTCGAGGCACTAGGAGTAGGGGTGGAGTTACTAGTGGTGAAGGCTTGGTGCCTTTGGGCAGGAGCTGTCTCCTGGCCTATGACCTTTGTTTTTACAAACATAGCTCCAAGGTTTTTTGAAGTTAGAGGAAGAGTACTTGCCCCCACCCCCAGAGGGGTTTGTGAGCCTGAAGAAGATTCTTTTCATTTTGCAATGTCCACACCATTAACCTGATGCTTACCTGCTTCCTTCTTTTTGTGGACACCCCCTGTGTGAGTATTCCTACTCACCCTGATGCAGACCCACTTGTCTGCCTTCTTTCCTAATTCTCGGGGAGAGGTCAGATCAGAGTCCACCAGGTTTTGATGCATGAAATCAGACACACAATTATTCAGAATATACTCTCTCAGAATTAGGTTGTACAAGCCCTGATAATCACTCACTTTGCTCCCATGCAACCAGTCTTCCAGATCCTTTACAGAACAGTCCACAAAATCTACCCAAGCTTGGGAGGACTCTTTCCTGGGTTCTCTGAACTTTATTCTTTATTGTTCAGTAGTCAGACCAAACTCATCTAAAAGTGCTGTCTTGAGAACTGTGTAGTTATCTGCATCCTCTTCTCTGACAGTAAGGAGCCTGAACCCTTGTCAGAGAAGGAGAGCCACAACATTGCTGCCCACTGCCTTTGGGAGACCCTCTGTACCATACAGGCCCTCTCCAAAGCAGTGAACCACTTGTAGATGTCATCCCCCGCTTTGTAAGGAGGCTACTTTATTCACATTCCTGGAATCAAGAGTCCTCCCTGACCCTAGTGTCCCTGAAAGTAAAACTGCTGCCACCATTGTGTGCTAACCCCATTCCATGCCTTTCTCTCTCCACTGCCAAGGCCCCCCTGTCAAGGACCAGCTATTACTGTTACAGCTTCAGCTTGGCCTCCTCCAGTCGCAGTTGCCCGAGTTCCTTATTTAGGGAATCCTCACCTGAAGTTGAGCAGTGGATCCCCTCAAAGACTGAGGAGAGATGAGAATATGCAGAGGAGGATCTGTTCCTATTTTTGGAAACCCTCTCAACCAGCCCTCTAGGGACAAAGGTTGGCCTACTTGTATGACCCCCCCTTCCCATTACCAGTCGTGCTCCTAACAGGACTGTGAGTGTTTCTAGGTTCTCTCTGATCCTCCCTGGGTACTTCCTGACCTTCCTCTGTATCTAAGTACACTCTCTCTAGAACTTGGGGGCAGATCATTCTACTTCTTCCTCCTCCTCCTCCTGGCTACCAGTATGGTCCTAGTCATCCTGGATAAGTAGGCACAGAAGCAGATACTTTCTGATGGATACAACTACCTGTGAATTCCTCACCTTATGAATTCTCCCATGCGCAAGCATCCAACGGAAAATCTTCTTCCCAGCTCGCCACGTTGACGATTTATCACAATTGCACGGCTCCATGCGACTCCGTCTGACGTCACCGTGCCAATAAGAGGTCCTCGCCGGCGTGCTGACGTCAGTTCCCTTTTTTATGCGCCTTCGTCGCTAACAGTTTTCTCCTAGCTTTTGCTACTGTTGAAGGTGTTCCATCTTGTTTCTGGTTACAATCTTGTTTCTAGTTACAATGCCTTTGAGGGCCCATCTATCCGATGTTCTGTTGTTTGCATTAGCTTTAGCACGGAAGGGTTGTGCAGTTGCTACTGTTAAGGGCTATTTGGCGGCACTGTCAGCCTTTCTTTGCCTTCCGGATCAGCCCTCCTTGTTTAAATCGCCTATATGTTATAGGTTCTTAAAGGGTTTAACTAATAAATTTCCTTATTTTCCTTTTCTTATGCCTCACTGGGATCTGAATCTCGTTTTAACTTTTTTAATGGGGTCACCGTTCGAACCCATGCATTCTTGCCCGCTAAGGTTTCTAGTTCTTAAGACAGTTTTTCTGATAGCTATAACTTTGGCTAGGTGTGTTGGTGAGCTTCAGGCTCTTTCTGTTAAACCTCCCTTTATTCATTCTCGATAAAGTGGAGCTGAAAACCAGGGCAGCTTTCCTACCTAAAGTTGTCACTCCCTTTCTTATGGGGCAGACCATTACCCTTCCATCTTTCTACCCTCCTCCTCACCCCTCGAAGGAGGAAGAGAGGGTCCGTAGTTTGAACCCCAGAAGGGCTCTCAGTTTTTATATTGAGAGGACGAAAGACTTTTGCTTGGAAGACCAGCTGTTCGTGGGATATACTGGAAAGAGGAAGGGCGGAGAGGTCCATAAAAAAACGATCTCCAGGTGGGTCATTCTTTGTATCAAAGTTTGCTACTCGTTGGCAAGGAAGGTATTACTTGCCAACGTCCGCCACTTTGGCCCTGGCTAGAGGGGTGCCGGTGGTGGATATTTGCAAGCCAGCAACTTGGGCGTCCCTCCACACCTTCGCAAAGCATTACTGATTGGACTCAGAGGTTAGGGGGGACGGCCATTTTGCACAATCTGTATTGCAGGATTTCTTGGTGTATCCAGTCAGGCACCCACCTCCAAGTGCGGTACTGCTTTGGGACTCCATCAGAATAACAAGTTACTTACCTTCGGTAACGCTTTTTCTGGTGGATACACTAGCTACCTGTGGATTCCTCACAGTCCCACCCGCCTCCCCGTTGCCTGTCTGGTCATACCAAGATTTTTGTTTTACAAGTGTGTTAGACCTGACATGCTTTAGGGTGGTCACCCCTAACTTTTTGCCTGCCTCCCTCCACTTTTTGGACTCTGTTTTTGCTGGCTCTTAGACTCTGCGCACTTTACCACTGCTAACCAGTGCTAAAGTGCATATGCTGTCTCCCTTTAAACATGGTAACTTTGGATCATACCCAATTGGACTATTTAATATACTTATAAGTCCCTAGTAATGTGCACTGTATGTGACTAGGGCCTGTAGATTAAATGCTACTAGTGGGCCTGCAGTACTGGTTGTGCCACCCGCTCAAGTAGCCCCTTTACTTTGTCCCAGGCCTGCCATTGCAAGGCCTGTGTGTGCAGTTTCACTGCCACTTCGACTTGGCATTTAAAAGTACTTGCCAAGCCTCAAGCTCCCATTTTTTCTACATATAAGTCATGTCACTAATGTGTGCCCTAGTTAACCCCTAGAGCAGGGTGCTGTGTGGGTAAAAGGCAGGACACGTAACTGTGTAGTTACATGTCCTGGTAGTGTAAAACTCCTAAATTCGTTTTTACACTACTGTGAGGCCTGCTCCCTTCATAGGCTAACATTGGGGCTGCCCTCACACATTGTTGAAGTGGCAGCTGCTGATCTGAAGGGAGTAGGAAGGTCATATTTAGTATGGCCAGAATGGTAATACAAAATCCTGCTGACTGGTGAAGTTGGATTCGATATTACTATTTTAGAAATGCCACTTTTAGAAAGTGAGCATTTCTCTGCACTTAAATCTTTCTGTGCCTTACAATCCACGTCTGGCTAGGTTTAGTTGACAGCTCCTTGTGCATTCACTCAGACACACCCCAAACACAGGGTACTTAGCCTCACTTGCATACATCTGCATTTTGAATGTGTCTTCCTGGGCTGGGAGGGAGGAGGGCATGCTCTGACACAAAGGACTGCCACACCCCCTACTGGGACCCTGGCAGACAGGATTGAACTGAAAGGGGACCTGGTGCACTTCTAAGCCACTCTTTGAAGTCTCCCCCACTTCAAAGGCACATTTGGGCATAAAACAGGGCCTCTGCCCTACCAACTCAGACACTTGCTGGAGAAGAAACCTGAACCAGAAACTACATCCTGCCAAGAAGAACTGCCTGGCTGCTCAAAGGACTCACCTGTCTGCTTTCTACAAAGGACTGCTGCCTTGCTGTTGGCCTGCTGCCTTGCTGAGCTCTTGTCTGGCTGTAAAAGTGCTCTCCAAGGGCTTGGATAGAGCTTGCCTCCTGTTCCCAGAAGTCTCAGGACCAAAAAGACTTCTCTTTTTCATTTGAACTCTTCGTGCGCCGAAAATTTTGATGCACAGCTTGCTCCGCGGTGAGAAAATCGCTGCACACTGACGCTGATCGACGCGACGCCTTCGGGGCGACCGGAACTTCGACGCACGTCCTCGCAAGGACAACGGCGTCCGACTTCCAGAGGGGAAATCGACACAACGCCTGCCGCGAGAACGAAAATTCCACGCACAGCCTCCCGGAACGACGCGCAGCCGGAAAACAAGCCGAAGAATCCACGCACAGACCCCAGGACATCTGGTAATCCCGCGAACCACAGAAAGAGACTGTCTGCGCGCCGGAAAACGACGCACGACTTCCCTGCCTGAAAAATAACGACGCAAGTCCGTGTGTGCAGGGGAGAAATCGACGTATCTCTTCTTCTGCGGCCCTTGGCGGAGATTTTCCACTTTAAACCAGGTACTTTGTGCTTGAAAGAGACTTTGTTTGCTTTTTAAAGACTTAAGACACTTAGGGGGTCATTACAACATTGGTGGTAAAAGGCCGTGCAGAAGACCGCCAATAAACCGCCGCGGCCGCGGAATTCCGTCACAGCTATTATGACACACATCTCGGAATCCGCCGAAATTAAGACACCCACACAACTCCGCCACACCAAAGGTCAGTGATAAACTGGCGATAACAAAACCTCCACCTCCACGCCAACAGAAACACGCCCATGCTATTACGACCCACGAATCCACGCGGCGGTCTTTCAACCGCGGTATTCCATTGGCGGTACACACCGCTGCGCTCAAAATACACACACTTCTACAAAACACCGCCACATTGGACATTTCGAAATACACACACCTGATACACGTACACACACCACTCCCACACACCCAATACTATATAAAACAGACACCCACATCACCCACAAACGCCTACGACCAAAAAATCATGAACGAAGGCCAGAGAGAGAGCACAGAATAGACAACCCCATCACACAGAGGCACACGACACCATCACCCACACAACATCCACGCACAAAACACTACACTCACCACACTCATCACCACATACACCACCCCACACCACCCCATGTCACGCCAAAGACACCCCCGCTTCTCCGAGGAGGAGCTCAGGGTCATGGTGGAGGAAATAATCCGGGTAGAGCCACAGCTATTTGGCTCACAGGTACAGCACACATCAATAGCCAGGAAGATGGAGTTATGGCGCAGAATAGTGGACAGGGTGAACGCCGTGGGACAGCACCCAAGAAATAGGGAGGACATCAGGAAGAGGTGGAACAACCTACGGGGGAAGGTGCGTTCAACGGTCTCCAGGCACAACATCGCGGTGCAGCGGACTGGCGGCGGACCCCCACCTCCTCCCCCACAACTAACAACATGGGAGGAGCAAGTCTTGACCAACATGCATCCAGAGGGCCTCGGAGGAGTCGGTGGAGGATGGGACACTGGTAAGTCAAATCTTAACTATCATATCCCCCACCCTACCTGCATGCTCTCACACACCCCCACCCTCACACCCTCCCCTATCACTCCAAATCCTCACTAATGTACCCATAACACAAACCACCCATCCCAACACCAAGCCCTGCATGACACAACTAAGCATGGGCACCCCTCACTAAAGCATGGCCACTGCACATACCCAGAACACCCCCCAACCATCATCACACAAACCCACACATAGGAATGCTTGCACTGGGGTACACATTTCACACCATTACACACACACACATGCAATAATCATGCTCTTATGCCCCTGCAGGAACCCGAAGGACCGTCACCCCACCAGAGGGTCCAGACAACACCACTTCACCCCCAGAAGAGGCCCACAGTGACGAAAGCAGCTCTGCCCTACGGGATCCTGATGACCAGCCCGGACCATCGTGGGCCTCGGGACAGTCGGTTCCCCTTGCACAGGCACAGCCCAACACTGACCTTCCACCCTCTGGTAACACCAGCACAGAACCCACCCAGCGGGCACAAACCTCCCTACCCAGGACAGGTGAATCAGCGGTGTGTCCACCACTACAGGGAACCCAGGGTAACCCACCACCCCAACAACAACAGGGACCTGGGGGCAGTGGTAGTGGGCACACGGTCCAGGGGACGGAGACACAGGAACACAGGGGAACTGGGAGGTCTGCTGTGCGACAGGGGGCAGACAGGCCAAGGGAACCCACTCTCCACGAGGCCCTATCCTCCATCATGGGAGCATACCACCACTCCCAGGAGACGATGGCGACGGTCCTGGACAAGTTGCAGGAGACCCTGCGCCTGCAGGAGGAACAGTATTTGGGGTTCAGGGAGGAGCTCAGGACTATCAGCTCCACCTTGGGCACCATCTTAGGGGTGCTGAAGGACATACAGCACACCATGAGGGACACCGTGGCACTCCAAGGGGCCCCTGACACTAGCCAGGACGATGAACTGCCCACCACCTCCGCCGGCGCTAGTGGACAGGACGCCCCGCCACAGGACCAACACACCAGCACCTCACCCCCTGCAGACGGAGAAGCACCCCGCAAGCGGTCCCTGAGATCCAGGAACAGGACAGAGCAAGATGGCAAGACCCCCGCCAGGAAATGAGACCACCCTGTTTGTCCTCCCACTGTACCACCTTGTTACCCTGTCCATACTTAAACTGCCCCAGCTCCACTTCTTATGCCCAGATGGGCAGTGCACCTGTGAGACTAATAGACTGGACTCTGCCATGGACATTCCTCCTCCATCACCCATCCTCATTTTACAAACCCCTCACATTTCTGAGCACTTCAATAAACACCCTTGAAACACAAAACAATCTGGAGTCAGTCTGTGATTTAGTAAATATGTATTATCAATGACAGTGTCATAATGGGTTTCCCATTGTAAGGCTAACATACCTATGTCACACATCACAAGTCCTTGAAGGATGCAAGCAGATGACACGTTGGTAACCACACCTGTGAAACCGTAATGGAAGGGTACAACTCAGTTACCAAATAGAGATTGAAATCGACAAACAGGATAGAGGTAGACGTGTGAAAGTTAATGTACTGTTAAACATGAAAATGTTCTCACCTGTGTCTCACTGGAAATATTGCTGTATGACTGACTCCCTGTTGTCGTTGTCTTCTTCCTCAGCTTCCTCCTCATCACTGTCTACAGGCTCCATAGACTCCACAGCTGCTACAACACCGTCACCTGGATCATCCTCCTGCAGAAAAGGCTCCTGGTGTCGCAAAGCCAAATTATGGAGCATGGAGCAGGCGATGATGATCTGGCACACCTTCTTCGTGAGTAGAATAGGGATTCACCTGTCATATGGAGGCACCTGAACCTGGCCTTCAGGAGGCCGAATGTGCGTTCGATCACCCTCCTAGTCCGCCCATGGGCCTCATTGTACCGTTCCTCTGCCCTGGTCCTGGGATTCCTCACTGGGGTCAATAGCCAGGAAAGGTTGGGGTAACCAGAGTCCCCCAATAGCCATACACGGTGCCTCTGGAGTTGACCCATCATATCAGGGATGCTGCTATTCCGCAGGATGTGGGCGTCATGCACTGAGCCAGGGAACATAGCATTTACCTGCGAGATGTACTGGTCTGCCAAACAGACCATCTGGACATTCATTGAATGATAACTCTTCCTGTTCCTGTACACCTGTTCACTCCTGTGGGGGGGACCAGAGCTACATGGGTCCCATCAATGGCACCTATGACGTTGGGGATATGTCCAAGGGCATAGAAGTCATCTTTCACTGTAGGCAAATCTGCCACCTCAGGGAAAATGATGTATCTCCTTACGTGTTTCAGCAGGGCAGACAACACTCTGGACAAGACGTTGGAAAACATAGGCTGGGACATCCCTGATGCCATGGCCACTGTTGTCTGAAAAGACCCACTTGCAAGGAAATGGAGCACTGATAGCACCTGCACGTCAGGGCGGATTGGTGACATCAGGTCTGGCTCCAACTGGGTACATAGTTCCTGGATTGTGGCACGGTCAAACCGGTAGGTGACGATGACATGTCTCTCTTCCATTGTCAACAGGTCCACCAGCGGTCGGTACACCAGAGGATTCCGCCATCTTCTCACATGTCCCAGCTGACGGTGCCTACGAAGGACAACAGCGAAGAATCAGTCATTATTCCTCCAGGTATGTACCCACAGTTACACACAAGACTACACTACTCACAAAACCCTTCCTGTATGTGTGTTGAGTGTAGGCCTAGCTATGTGTGACGCAGAGGTAAATTAAGCCATGTGGGCCCCTGAAATGGCGGCTGCCTGACCTCTAAACTGGGACAATGGGATTGTGGGGTAACTGCGCTGGCGTTGCACACCATTGTGGTAGGCGGTCGTAGACCGCGGCGCAATGCTGCATTGGTTAACATTGGACCCTATGGGTCCCAGGAGCCAATGAACAGGTTCGCCGGCGGTGATGATGCGCACCGCCATGGACGTCACCGCCATTTTCTAGCTGTTCAATCACTAGATACCTGACCTTCGACAGGAGAGGACCTACACTGCAAGTGCTGCTGTGACCTCGGTCTGGAAGCGACGATGGCTGCGGCGTATGGGGAAAGGGCCCCTGCCTTCACTGCACAGGAGTTGGAGAAACTGGTAGACGGGGTCCTCCCCCAGTACACGCTACTCTACGGTCCTCCAGACCAACAGGTTAGTACACAGGGAGCAGGTTGTATGGGCTAGGCCCCTGGGTGGAGAGGGCTGGTTGGAAGAGGGAAGAGGGCAGAGTTCATAGAACATTAATGCATGGGAATGAATGGGCCACATGGCCAGAGTAGGGAGGGGGCCACTCACAACGACGGTGCAGTTGGTAATGACTGTTCCTCTTTCCTTGTGCATGTCATGTAAGTCAGCGCCCACCAGAAGAGGGACATTTGGCGTGCCATTGCCAAGGAGGTCCGGACCCTGGGGGCCCACCAGAGACGGGGCACCCACTGCCGTAAGAGATGGGAGGACATTCGCCGCTGCAGCAAGAAGACAGAGGAGGCTTAGCTGGGGATGGCCTCCCAACGTGGGAGGGATGCCCGTCGCACCATGACCCACCTGATGTCCCGGATCCTGGCGGTGGCCTACCCGGAGTTGGATGGGCGCTTGAGGGCATCACAGCAGACACAAGGGGGTGAGTACACTCTCATTCTGCGGACTTTGCGTGCAGTGGAGGTGTCTGGGTGGGGGAGGTGGGCTTTGGGTGTCCCTAGGCCAGGGCGAGTTCGGTAGGCAAGGCCCCTCCGTAATGTATGCCATGTGGCACTCTACCCCACCTCAGCAGAGTGCCGAGTCGAGGTACAGTTGTCCCTGTGGAATCCATGAGTGCAGATGTCCACCATTGCCATGTAGGCCATATCCCAGAAATTGCATGTGCAGAGGGCAAGAGCACGGCGTAATGCAGGGGGCTGCTGTGTCTGTCTTGTCGGCCAACGGTAGCGGTATGCCATGCACTAAAACTCTCTTTCTTCTGTCTCCCCCCCTTTTTCTGCTCTCCCTGTCCTTTTGTACATCATCATCATCAGGCGGAGGTACAGTGGCACCGGAGCACGAGGGAGCTGCATCCCACATGGCCATGGAGGGCCACACCACGGACTCTGAATGCACCAGTGGGACGGAGGGCGAGGGGAGCATCACATCAGCCACCGGATCACCAAGCAGCGACACGGACTCGTTCGCCGATGGGGGCTTCCTTGTGGTGGCGGCACCATCTGTGCCCCCCACCTCTACAGGTACAGCCGCCACCTCCCCTACCAGCCCCGCCCTCCCAGCAGCCCCTCAGTGTTCACCCCGTGCCCGCTCACCCAGGAGGGTGGGCATCACCTTCGCCCCAGGCACCTCAGGCCCTGCCCCAGTCACCCCTGCTGCCCTCAGTGAGGAGGCCATTGACCTCCTCAGGTCACTCACTGTTGGGCAGTCTACCATTGTGAATGCCATCCAGGGTATAGAACGAGAGTTGCAACATGGTAATGCATTCCTGGAGGGCATTCATTCTGGTCAGGCTGTCCTTCAGCGAACCCTGCAATCTCTGGCCTCAGCACTGATGGCAGCCATTGTCCCTGTGTCTATCCTCCCCCCTCGAACTTCCTCCACCCAGACCCAATCCCCTGTACCCCAGCCCATCCCAAGCACACCTACAGACCAGCATGCACACAAGTCAGCACGCACAAGTAGCTCAAGCAAACATAGGCCCTACACACACCACAGGCACTCACGCAAGCCTCACCCACGTACAGACACAGCAACATCCACTGCCTCCACTGTGTCCCCCTCCTCCTCTTCTCCCTCCTCCCTCCCAGTCTCGTCTACACACACACCTGCATGCACCACATCTACAGGCACCATGAATCGCACAAGGACACCCAGCACCACAAGCCGCTCACCTGCACTCACCACCTCCACTGCCATTTACACGTCCCCTGTGTCCTGTCCCAGTGTGTCTGTGACGCCCCCTCCCAAAGTACACAAACGCCGGCAATCACTCACCCAACATCCATCCACCTCACGACAGCCTCC